>NC_055987.1:23774201-24399201 GCF_018446385.1 Zingiber officinale | reverse complement strand
TTGCTCCTTGGATCCTTACCTCCCTTGAAGTCCCCGTGTTCCGGAAGGAGGCAGTCAATGGCCCCGGGCTGCGAGTCCGTGGGGCGGCTCCTTCGTGCTAGTATCCTCCGATCGGCCTACCACAGAGATAGCCTTGAGTGAATCAACAATGGCCTTCATCAGATCTCCTCGTAATCTATGCCAATCTTCGACATTAAGGCTGAGCATGCGTTCATTAAATGCTTTGAATGGTCGAATGCCACGTGGCGCAATGCCATCATCGTACGGCGGTGGTGGCATGGTGCTTTGATGTGATCGAAGCGATTTGAAATGGACGGCCCGATGCACGTTTTGATTCCCGTGACCTGGATCCGACGGTGGAGATCGCCCGACCTCCACCCTATAAATCCTTCGTTTCCTTCTCTCTCGCATCTTCCTTTGCGATTTCGACCCCTGCCCCCAGCTTTCCCACGACCTCCGCGCCTTCTTTCCGCTCCTTCTCATCGTAAGGCCATCTTTCCTTGTTTCCTGTTTTCTACATTCCTTTTCCATATTTTCATCCGGGATATCTTTTCGCTGTCTTCCTCCTTTGCCCGATTCCTTGGATCGGACCATGGCTAGTTCATTCATCTCATCAGGAAGACAGACCACCCTTGCACCATGGACGCGCTCCGGGACCGTGACTTTGATATCCGACTCTTTTGATATTCCTATTTTGAATTCGGCCTTCCACTGGGTCCATGACACTCATCCCTCCGCATCACTGGAGCCTTCAGGTCCATGCAACACTATCACGGCCTCCATTGTCTCTATCCCTTCAGATGTTTGTAATTTTTGTAATTTTTGGTGTGCTGGCCTAGTACAACACATGGATCAAAAGCGATGGGGTGAATAGCGAGTGGGCTTATTTAATAATGCTGTAAAACACTCGATAAACGTTATGTGAAACAGAAAAAAAACACGCAAGCGAACACGGTGGATTTGGGCCTTGATGGTGATTTACTTGCCCGAAGGCTGATCGACTCTATCACCCGCGATGCAACGCAATCCGTAGCTATAATAAAATTACAATTAAAATTACAAATAAGTAAACTAATGATGACAACAAGTTGTCAAGTCAGTCGAGCTTTGAGTAGTAGCACTTCAAGTGCAGTTTGCACATCGACTTCACAAAGAAAGAAGATTGTTGTTTTGAAGCCTCGACCCTGACCTCTTTATATATGATCCTTCAGGGCTGATGGGCCAACCAACGTGGCTCCACGTGGCGGCTCGTGCAGGCGGGGATAAACTTGGTCCCGGCGCACGGACATCGCCGGACCTGGCGCCCGGATCCTTTCTCCTTTTTCCTTCATTCCCGCACAAAACAAGGTTAGTCCGAGCAAAATACCGCACAAGAAGACGTTAGAATCGATAAACATAGTAAAGAATAAAGTTTTGTCGTTACCGTCTGACCGGTTTCCTCAACCTGAAACCCTAGGTGCCCACCGCCTCACTGCTCCTCTATGGGAATGCGTCCTCACCTCACCTACTCCTCTCGGGAGAGATTACGATGCCACCCGGTCCTCCAGAGACCGGACTTTCCGCCTAGGGTTACCACCCCTAGGACCTAGGGTTACCGCCCCTAGGGTTTTCTCCACCTAGGGTTACCACCCCAGGACCTAAGGTTACCGCCCCTTGGGTTTTCCTCACCTAGGCTTACCGCCCCCTAGGACCTAAGGTTACCACCCCTTAGGGTTTTTCACCTGCCTAACCGCAGCTAGGACTTTCCTGAAACACTCATTAAACATGTTAGGTCACACACTAACTTAACTTTGAATCCTTTGCCTTTATCAAAACTAAGGTTCGATCGTCGGATGCTTCATGCACCAACAATCTCCCCCTTTTTGATAATGGCAACCGAAATTCAATGTTAAGTAAAAATATGCAGTTATATATAAGCACAAGAAACAAGATAGGCGTGATAGCAAAATAAGCATAAACATTGCTCCCCCTTAATACAAGCTCCCTTTAAAATAATTTCTCTACTCTTTCTTTGAATTTGAATTTCTATTTTTATTCCTTTCTTTGAATTTCTCTACTCTCCCCCTTTGCCATATATCAAAAATAAGCTAGTTTTGAAAAAAACTTGACTTTTCAATTTTTCAAACAAAATTTTCAATTTCAAGTTCAACTTCAGAAATTTTTCAAACTAAATTTTCAAATTTAGAAGTTTTATAACAAGATTCTCAACTTCAAAAATTTTCAAACAAAATTTTCAAATTTAGAAATTTTCTAACAAGATATTCAATTTCAACAATTTTCTTGAAAGAAAATAATCAGGTTTAAAGAAAATTTCCAAGGAGAAATTTTTTTTTAAAAATTTTAAATAATACTTGTTTAGAAATTTTTAACCTAAAAGTAATACTTGAAAGTTTTAAATTTGGAGAAGATTTTTGAGAAAGCTGCTTAAGGAATGTTTTTGAAATGTATTTCAAAAATACTTAAGGCAAGGGAGAAGCGATAACCTTATTTCTTAACAGCTTGTTATTAAGTTTTAGTAAGGTATCAGAGCCCTAAAGTCCAAGCATGAGTAAAGATTTATTTTGATCAGATATCAAATTCCTTAAGTACAGACATGCTTAAACTTATTATTTCCTTCACCAACTGTCTAACCGTTTAGCTACTTGCGGATTGCCTAGAGGGCAACAGTGTTCACTTGGTTAGTCAAGTCAAGTCAATTGATCCAGTTAGATTTGACTAAGGCTGGAAAACTTGATTTGATTACTGTTAATCACATATTTAACGCCCAGACTCATATTGATGCACAGAAATAAGCATTCTTGAGTCCAGGCTGTACCCTATGTATCTCACACCTTTCTATGTTTTACAAACACAATCAAGGTGAATCTAGGTGTTTGTGAGATGCTCTAGCTGAGTCCTGGGGGAACATGATTTCTAGGGGGAAATCCTAGGCTAAATCCAACTTTTGAAAGTCTAGTAAAGTAGGGATTTTGGAAAATCAGTTTTGCCTAGAAGTTATAAAAAAATGTGACTAAAAGACTAATCTATTAGATTAAGGTATAGTCAATCAAGCCTGAAGTAAATCAATCTATCAGATTAAAAAGTCGACATAGATAAAAGAGTCATAATAGAGCTACTACAAGCTGTACTAGAGTCATAATAGAGCTACAGTAGAAGCTACTGAGATGATGAGGGAGGTGGTCCGGAACCCAGCGACCGGAGTAGTGTCAGGAGCTCAGTGTGACGAGCCCGATCGTCCTCTCGTAGATCTCGGCGCAGGTCAGAGAGCTCCTGACGTACGTCTCGTCGTAAGTCGGAGACCTCCTGTCGGACCTCTCGTCGAAGATCGGAGACCTCTCGCCGCATGGACTGATGAAACTCGGAGCTCTCGTGCTGGAGACTCGACATAGCCCTCTCTAGTCCGGAGACTCGATCAGCGAGAGTGCGGGGAGCTGGGTGTGGTGCTCGAGGTGGTGGTGGGGCAAGAGCAGCCTCCTCAGGAAATAGTGCTAACATGAACTCATCATGCTCTGCCTCCTCCGCCTGCTGGTGCTGTGCCCCCCTACGCCAGGTCATGGTACCCTCATCGTCTATATGGATATTTGCTAGGGAAAAGTTCCTGGCTCCTATGATGTCAAACTTGGTCATGTGATGAATGTCACCTTCGGTGACATCAATGTGCAATGAGGACATGTAAGCTGTCAGGATGTGACAGTAAGGCATATGTACCCGTCTGCTGGTCACGTATCCAGATGCGTAAATAATAGTGGAAAAGATGTGTAGGCTGATGTCTATGTCTAACCTCTGACACATGGCATAGAGAAGAAAGGAGTGAAATGGACGCATCACCGCAATGTCGTGAGTGGTCAGCGGTAAAATACAAAGTACTAGAACCCTATAAAGGGCGTAGTCCTGAATTCTAAGGTTAAGGGACCTAAACTGGGTCTCAGTGGGATCACGTTGGTCCTCAAAGAAATACGAATAGATCGTATCGAGGGTAATATGTGAGTAGGGATCTCCAAAAGGTAGCTCCCTAGGGGGATAGCATAAAAAGGTGCAGGGTGACTCTCGTAACCCTAGAAACTCACGAATGGTAGTGGGAGATAATGTGATATCCGTGCCAGCTGCCCTAGTGGTATAGGAGTAGTCGTCTACTTTCACTAGGTTGTTGTAAAATTCAGCACATAAACTTATGTTTACTGGGCTAGTGCACTCAACTAGATTTCGCAACCTATAGTGGTTTATAGCCTCGGAGACTGGAATACAAGAGCGTAGAAAAAACGATCTATCTATACATTTGGTTCTAATGGCCATGTAATTTGTTGACATAAACTTAATCCTAAGTTCGTCGGTGGGAAACCTAGGGTCAATGCTAGGTGTAGAGGGCCCAGCACCAGATTTGGAACGCTTCCTAAATTTCAAATTAATATTACACTAGGAAATAAACAAGCATTATAAGAAATAAAGTTTAGGAGGGGATAAAATTTTTTTACCGAGGAGCCATTGTAATAATTTTTAGAACTGACGACCTCGGTTGAGTCACGACTCCGTATCAACCGCGAAAAATTTTAATTTTGAAAGTCTTCACAAGTAAGCTAAGAAGCTTTAAGGAGGAAGACTTGGGTGCAAGGGTAAGGGGCGCCTCCTGCCCCCTATATATAAGGGAGTCCGAGCGCCCGGGTTCGCTGCGGGCGCCCGGGGTCTGAATACTGGGGGCGCCCGCAACCGGTTTTTGACTTCTGTTCGTTTATTTTTTTATTTTTTTATTTTTTAATGTTTTAATTAACTTAAAGATGCTTAAGTAAACTTGATGTTAAACATGTTTAATTGAGAGTTATTTTAAATTAATTCAATTTTGAAATTGTTTAAGTTAATTTGCTTTGAAATTTAGTTTATGTAATTTTGGAGGAATATTTAAATTTTAATTTAAGTATTTTGGAGGGATATTTAAATTTTCTTAGTCATCTCACCCGATGTATGTTTTCAATCAGGGGCTCCTATTATTCTGTGAGATGAATTAGTTCAATTTATAGGATTTTGTTTAACTTTATGTTAGATTCGGGTTTAGCTTTGGGTTCAACAAGTAAGCATTCTTTGGATAAACTTCTGGACTATGGTGAGTCACAAGGAGCTCATTAAAGTAACCATGCCTTCGAGGTTTCCCAAATAGTCCTACCCATTGAGCTTAATACTAAACCTTGGTCTAACTAGTTAGGATCCATTTAAGGGTAGCTTCAGTTAGTTCCACTTGGTCAAATGCACCAGGTCGAAGCCATATCTTCCTAGACATGTGATGTCCAAGTTTTCCCAACGTACTATCATCCAAAAATTTCACCAGTACTGTGCTTCAAGTTAAGCTTTAACCCTTTTTAATCTATCCTTATTTACCCATTTCGGGTAGATTAAGTTCGGTTACCCTGTCGGGTAAATAGATTTTGGAGTTGCCAGCTATTCTGGACCCTCCTTCTATTTGATTTTTGAATTTTAAATTTTAATTTTTGAATTAGAATTTTGAATTTAATTTCGAATTTTGAATTTAGAATTTTGAATTTAATTTCGAATTTTGAATATAGAATTTTGAATTTAATTTCAAATTTTGAATATAGAATTTTGAATTTAATTTCGAATTTTGAATTTAGAAATTTGAATTTAATTTCGAATTTAGAATTTTGAATTTGTTTTCGAATTTAATTTTGAGTTTAATTTTAAATTTTAATTTTGAGTTTAATTTTGACTTTTGAATTTAATCTTGAATTTTGAATTTTGAATTTTGAATTTAATTTTGAATTTAATTTTGAGTTGAATTTTAAATTTTAATTTTGAGTTTAATTTTGAATTTTAATTTTGAGTTTAATTTTGAATTTTGAATTTAAGAATTTTGAATTTTAATTTCGAATTTAATTTTGAGTTGAATTTTAAATTTGAATTTTAAGTTTAATATTAATTTCGAGTTTTTAAGTTTGATAATTAATTTTGAATTTTAATTATTTTAGCCCCCCCTGGATCATAGCCTCGATAAGGTCTATTGAGGTAATGTATTTGATCTTTAGGGACCCAATATTGTCCAAGTCCAACTTGATTGATCAGGTTGTTAGAATTTTTCGGGCCACGAAAACCGCTTTTCGCGTCGCGGAAACCCCGAAACACCCTAGCCAAGGATCTCGTGTAAAGAAAAAAAAATCCGATTCGAAAAATTCCACGTATTTATATCATGCTTAATACCCGAATATGTTAGATCTACTCCTAGATCTATAGTTTAAAGAAAAACTACCTTTGATGCGTGCCCTTCGCTTATCCCGCTCAACCAAGGTTGAAGTTGGATCTAGAGGGCACAAAGTAGAGCCCCTCTATATGTGTCCACACAAGCAATTAGGTGGAGAAGATGACCGAAACAAGGTGTGCTAGCACCTATGTGGTTTTCGGCCAAGAAGAGGAGGAAGAGAGGGAGAAGTTGCCGAGAGCACCAAGGAAGAGGAAGAATCAAAAAATTGAATTCAAAAATTCAATCAATCCACCATATCATGTGGCCGGCCACATAAATGTCATTAAGTGGGCAATTAATGCTCTTAATTGCCCCCTTAATGTGGCCGGCCACTCATGGGTAATCTCCCATGAGGTGGCAAGCATGAGGTGGCATGGTGATGTGTAGCATCCCCATTGGTTCTCCCATGCCACCTCATCAAATGTGGTGGCATCCAAGTCAAGTCAATATTGACTTTCAACCTTCCTAATTTGGCCAAAGTCAAACATGACCAAATTAACTCCCTTAATTGATTTATCCAACATTTGGATCATACTTGAGTCTAACTCATAGTCAAGTCAAACTTGTGGATTTAGGTCAAGTCAAACTTGCCTTTTATAGACTTTCCATATTTAGCCAAGTCAAACTTGACTTCATCTTTCCTCTTGGTTCATCATATGAACTAGTCTCCATCTATTGCTCTATGTGTGTGACCCTATAGGTTCTTGTCAACGTTGGCAATGTCCCTAAATCCAATTAGGGACATAAGCAATGAGAGGTATCTAGCAACACATCATTGCTACCCAAGTTACAAGAATGTTGAGATCCAACATCACCAATATGACTAATAATTGTGACTCTCACAATATGTGACATTGTCCTTCTATCCTTGATATCTAGATTGATCTTATATGAGGCATAGACCGTGTCATCCTCCAATCAATCTAAGTGTCTTGAACTCCAAGTAGACTCACTATAATCAAATAAGCGCAATATCACATATTGCCTTATTTGGGCATGGCCATGCACTTAGTGATCTCACTCTATCAAGACTATGATATCACTCCTGTAATATAGGAGGGATAGATCCCATCTACATCACTCACATCCCTCCGCATAATTTGTTACATACCCGGTAACCGCCTTTATAGTCCACCCATTTACGGGTGACGTTTGACGAAGCCAAAGTATGCAATTCTTTATGTAGGGAACCATGGTGACTTCAGGTCCAAGGACTAATAGTCATATGAAAAAAGTATATGACACTCGTATAACGATCCATGATATTTTCTCATAGCGGGTCATTCAGTATACATTCTCCAATGCATACCCATGTGTCAACTTGATATCTAATATCCATGACTTGTGAGATCAAGTCATCGAGTTGACCTACATGCTAGTCTCATTGCATTAACATTGTCCCTGAATGTTAATACTTGACTAGGAATGATTAAGAGTAGTGTTCTCTATATCATCTCACTATCAATTCAACCAATCAATTGATATGGATAAGAACCTACTACCCTAGGACATTATTATACTTATTTATATAGCACAAATACACACAAGTATAATAATCACAATGCCTTTATTTATATATCGAAATATATGTACAAGAATATGATACAAAGAGTCCAAAAGTAACCATCACATGATTGGCTCTAGGGCTCTCACTAACAATCTCCACTAGCACTAGTGCCAATCATGTAGTATCTAATACCCAATGACCTAGTGTGACCATCATGCTTAGTCTGCGTAAAGCCTTGGTCAAGGGATCTGCAGACGTTAGCCTCTGTGGGTACTGCAGAAATCTTCACATCTCCTCGATCGATGATCTCGAATGAGATGGAGCAGCCGTAGTATATGCTTTGTCATCGTGGTGTGGCGAGGTTCCTTAGTATAATAGCTCCATTGTTGTCGAAGAGCTCTACGGGATCGATATGCTAGGAACCACCCCAAGCTCGAGAAATGAACTTGCGGATCAAAGCGCCTCCTTTGGCCTCGATGCCAATATACTCGACCTCGTTGTAGAATCTTGGTGTCACCTTGAACTCTTCCACTCACGGCTCCACCATTCAAGCGAAACCACGAACCACATGCGATATCGTAATCATCACAGTGGTTTGGAAGCTAGCATCGGTGTAACCCTTTACAACTAGATGCTCATCACCTCCAAATATCAAGAAATAATCCTTAGTCCTTCTCAAGTACTTAAGGATATTCTTGACCGCAATCGATGATGCTCACGGATCTGATGGTATCTCGTCATGCTCAAAGCATACGAGACATCGAGACGAGTACATAACATGGCGTGCATGATAGATCCTATGGCCGAGGCATGGGGATCTTATCCATGCGGTCCCTCTCCTCTTTAGAAGAGGGACTTTGAGTCTTCGAAAGACTCACACCATGTGACATCGGGATTTCCTTCTTGGAATTCCGCAT
The DNA here is from genome assembly GCF_018446385.1 of Zingiber officinale. Lineage (NCBI taxonomy): Eukaryota > Viridiplantae > Streptophyta > Magnoliopsida > Zingiberales > Zingiberaceae > Zingiber > Zingiber officinale. Next base: position 24,390,536 of record NC_055987.1, on the reverse strand, counting down.
GGCAAACCGAACTGGTGTCAATGTATGTATTCCGACTTAGGCCAGCAATCTCTTAGATCTATCTCTATAGATCTTAATGCCTAGAATGCAGCTTCACTAAGTCCTTCATTGAGAAACAATTCCCTAGCCAAGTCTTCACAGATGTAGCGAGGAAATGTCGTTCCCAATGAGAAGTATGTCATCCACATACAATGAGGAAGACAACGTGCTCCCACTAACCCTCTTGTAGAGGTTCATCTTCGTTCTTGATGAAACCAAACTGTTTGATTGCATCATCGAATCGAAGATTCCGGCTCGAGAGAGGCTTGCTTCGACCATAAATGGCCCTATCCGACTTCTACTGCTAGTATCTTGTGGATCTACAAAACCCTCGGTTGTGTCATGTACACATCCTCGAGGAGGTTTCATTCAGTAATGTCTTGACATCCATCGCGGATCTCATAATCGTGGTAGGGTGCAATAGCAAGCATAATCCGAATGGACTTAAACATCGCTCTCGGAGAGAAGGTTTCATCATAGTCAATACCATGAATCTGTTGAAACCTTTAGCTACCGATCTACCTTTATAGGTATGAGTAAGTCCGTCCATGTTAGTTTTCTCTTAAGACCCACTTACACCCAATGGGTTTGACCCCTTCGGTGGATCAACCAAGGTCCAAACTTGGTTGGTGTACATGGAATCCATTCGAATCTCATGGCTTCTAGCCATGACTCGAATCTGGGCTCATCACAGCCTTCCGATGGGTGGTAGGCTCATTCTCAATGAGCATAACGTCATCTGGTCGACAAGAGAAATGAGTATCTCTCGGTGACGACGCTACCCTATCGACTGCGAAGGTAGGTCTACATGAGCAGACGGTTGTTGTTCCACAACTTCTTGTGCAACAATCTCATCATCCACAACTCTTTGTGGTTCTGTTCAAGATCCATCAATGGCTCGGTGTTTTGGTCGTTGTCTTGAACTTCTTCAAGATCAAACGAACTTCCACTAGCCTTTCTAGAAACAAAGTCCCTTTCTAGAAAGACCCAGTCTTAGCAACAAACACTTTGTCTTGACTAGGAATGTAAGTAATATCCCTTAGTTTCCTTGGGATATCCTATAAAATAACACTTATCGATTTGGGTCCACTTTATGTCCGAGACTTGGCCTAACGTAAGCCTCACACCCCAAACCTCATGAAAGACATCTTGGGACTCCTCCCATCCATATCGTATATGGTGTCTTCATGCCCGCTTATGGAACACGGTTAAGTGTGAACGACTTGTCCGAGCATATCCCCAAAGGATATAGGAAGATGCGTGACTCATCATAGATCGTACCATATCTAATAGTGCGATTCCTCCTTTCAGATACACCATTCCACTGTGTTCCGGAGGAGTGAGTTGGGATAGAATCCCACACTCGCTAGATAGTCACTAAACTCATGGCTTAAGTATTCTCCACCTCGATCGAATCGAAGTATCTTAATACTTTTGCCGAGCTGGTACTTCATTCTTGAATTCCTTGAACTTTTCAAAGATTCTTATATGTCATCAAGTACACATAACCATATCTCCTATCAATAAATGTGATAAAGTACCTATAACCACCCCGGCAGCGATATTGAAAGGGCCACATACATCACTATGTATGAGTCCTAACAAGTCTGTCGCTCTCGCTATGTCCACTAAAGGGAGTCTTAGTCATCTTGCCTAGAAGGCATGACTCACATGTCTCATATGATTCAAAATCAAATGAGTCAAGCAAACCATCCTTATGGAGCTGGTTTATGTGGCCTAGGCGGCAATGCCAGAGATAGGTTGGGTTCAACTCATTTGATCTCAACCTCTTGGTACTCACGTTATAGATAGGGCTCTCTAAATCTAGAATATAGAGGTCATTCATCAGATGTGCATTACAATAGAACATATCTTTCAAATAAACAGAACAACATTTGTCCTTTATTATGAATGAAAAACCTTTATTATCTAAACAGGAAACTGAAATAATATTCTTTGTTAGTGCAGGGACATAACAACAATTATCTAGTTCCAATACAAGCCCAGCGGGCAGAGATAGAAAATATGTTCCTACAGCAACAGCAGCAACCCTTGCTCCATTGCCTACTCGTAGGTCCACCTCGCCCTTTGCCAATGCAAATGTGAGATGCACATCCAGTATCTAATACCCATGATGTAGAAATAGAAAGGTTGACTTCTATAACATTTATACCTGAAGTAGAAGCCTCGCTTCTTTTCTTCTTAAGATCCTCCAGGTAGATCTTGCAGTTCCTCTTCCAGTGCCCTGTCTGACCACAGTGGAAGCAGGTAGCATCCTTTTGCACCCCGCCCTTGGGTTTGAGTGCTGAAGAGCTGGCTTTGCCCTTGGTCTGGGTCTTACCCTTACCCTTGGGCTTCCACTTGCCCTTACCCTTGCCCTTTTGTACCATCAGGACGGTACTGGTCTTGGTAGTGGTGAGATTGGGCTCAGCAGTTCTCAACATGTTGAGCATCTCGGGCAGTGGTTTGTCTAATTCGTTCATGTTATAGTTCATGACGAATTGACGGTAACTTGCCGGCAACGATTGCAGGATCAAGTCAGTGGCCAGCTCTTGGCCCAATGGGAACCCCAACCTCTCTAGGTTCTCGACGTACCCAATCATCTTGAGTACGTGAGTTCCTACAGGGGTTCCCTCTTTCATCTTACATGAAAAGAGGGCCTGAGTCACTTCAAACCTCTCATGCCTGGCTTGCCCTTGATATAATTGCTTAAGATGGCCAATCATATCAAAGGCATTCATGTTCTCGTGTTGCTTCTGAAGCTCAGAGGACATGCAGCATAGCATTAGGCACGACACGTCTAACGCATCGTCTTGATGCTTCTGATGAGCATCCTTAATGCTACGGGCGGCAGAGGACTATCCTCAGGTTCCTGTACCAGTCCAGGAAGTTAGCTCCTGTGAGCTTGTCCTTCTCAAGGACAGATCGTAGGGAGAGAGTGTTCGCGTTTGGTGACATGGCAATCTACAACATATTAAACATGCAGAGAATCAATATCATATTCTATCATCTAATTAGGCCTTTAATTAAATGATGCTCCCACTGAATTTTGTGGGACAAGATCCACATCATACTAGCTTTGGCTGAATCGCCCAAGACCCAGTATGATCGGTAGGTAGCTAATTACCAATTACATCTCCATGCAACTCTTGTTTATAGGATCAAGATTTAACTTTTACAAATAATCTTGAGTTAGCTTTGGCTAAATCGCCCAAGATTATTTATAAACGTGATCTTGTCCTACCTTTCCAACTATTGGAATACGCCTATAGCTTCACTCGATCCAATTGAGCTTTGCTAGCTACTCAATCTAATTGAGCTCAATCTAACCCGAGCGTGATAGGCGGGACCAAGGTTGTCCCTCCGCATCCTACCAAGATTAAATGCGTTGCTCTGCTTTGGCAGATACGACAATCGCATATGATCGAGGTAGTGATGGTTTACGAGTTGATTTCGATTTAGATCTAATCTAATCGACGATGTGCATCATATTTAGGCGTAAATTAAATCTAATTTAAATCCTAAATGTGTATTGTGCACATCAAGATGTGGTTCCCACATCACATGTGCATCACATACACTCATGCATATTCTATTCTACACAAACATGCATCACATACACATAAGCAAAAATAAAATATATACATTTAAATTATGTGATTGGTCATGGCCCTACTAGGATCCTCTCTAGCCAAAGAGAAGATCCAATGGTCATCCTAGGGTCTAGGTGGCAGCTTCTCCAAGCTCCTCCTTCCGATCCCCATGTGTTGCCGGCATGCTCCCGCGAGTCCGTCTTCTCCGGAATTTCGTCATCTTCAAATTTTGTACATTACAAAATTTATACTCGAGTTACATTCGAGTCTTAAAACTAATTTTTACAGAAATAAAATAATGGAAAAAGGCAACACGCAGGTCGCATCCACAATACAGCACACACAACACATGACGGCACGCAGGCCGTATTATGAATTACACGCATAATTTTTCATAAAAATTCTGGGACTTGGGCCATGACCAACACATACTGTACATAATTCAGAATTGTGTATTTTTTTTATTTAAAATTTTTCTACTGATTTTTCTGAATTTTTGAGTCCCTTCTCCACGGCGGTCCCGCTAAGCGGGTTTCGGGCGTAATCGCGGGACAAGGCCCCTTGCGGGGTTAGGGGCAGCGCCCCTATTCGCGAAATAACCTTCGCGAGTGTCCTCTTGCGATTATACAGCGCCCTTACCCGCTGTCCCAAAATCTATTTGGGTGAAACTTGCCGTTTCGGAGAAATTTTTCTCGGTGACAAAAGTGTACAAGTGCTTCGCACTCGTTCTTTCGCCTCTACGAGAAAAATACCCAAAAATTCCTAAAATTTAGAAAAATCACAGAAACTTAAAAGCATCTAAATTTTGTATAATAGAAAAAAAAATAATATTTATTATGCGCTCGACTGATACTTACATACCCTTTTAGATTTTTGACCCGAAGCCTTTTTTTCCGAGGTCGCACAACACCCTAGCCAAGGATCGTGCAGAAAAAAAATTCGATTAATTCCAATGATTTATCACCTACGAATATGTTAGATCTACTCCTAGATCTATAGTTTAAGACTAAGCTGACTTGAATCCGCTCACAAGGTTGAAGTTGGATCTAAGAAAAAGTAGACCCTCTTGTGTCCATACAAGGCAAATAGGTAAAGATCTAGCACAAGCAATTAGGTGGTGCCAGGACAAGGTGGTGGCCAAGAAGAGGAGAGAAGGAGAAGCTCGAGAGCACCAAGGAAGAGGAATCAAAAATTGAATTCAAAATTCAATCAATCCACTATCATGTATGTGGCCGTATATCAGTGGGCAATTAGCTAGGGCCCCTGTTAACCTAATGTGTGCCGCCACTCATGGGTAACCTCCATGCAAGAATTGAGGCATGGTGATGTGTGTAGCATCCCATTGGTTCTCCCACACCTCATCAAATGGCATCCAAGTCAAGTCAATATTGACTTTCAACCTTCCTTCCTAATTTGGCCAAAGTCAAACATGACCAAATTAACTCCCTTAATTGATTTATCCAACATTTGGATCATACTTGAGTCTAACTCATAGTCAAGTCAAACTTGTGGATTTAGGTCAAGTCAAACTTGCCTTTTATAGACTTTCCATATTTAGCCAAGAATCAAATGAATCTTTCCTCTTGGTTCATCATATGAACTAGTCTCCATCTATTGCTCTATGTGTGTGTGACCCTATAGGTTCTTGTCAGCGTTGGCAATGTCCTAAAATCCAATTAGGGACATAAGCAATGAGAGGTATCTAGCAACACATCATTACCCAAGTTACAAGAGAGATCCAACATCACCAATATGACTAATAATTGTGACTCTCACAATATGTGACATTGTCCTTCTATCCTTGATATCTAGATTGATCTTATATGAGGCATAGATCGTATTCCTCTCAATCTAAGTGTCTTGAACTCAAGTAGACTCACTATAATCAAATAAGCTATATTGCCTTATTTGAGCATGGCCCACTTAGTGATCTCACTCTATCAAGACTATGATATCACTCCTGTAATATAGGAGGATAGATCCCATCTACATCACTCACATCCCTCACCTAATTTGTTACATGTCGCCTTTTATAGTCCACTCACGTGCTGACGAACCAAAGTACATAACTCCTTATGTGGAACCATGGTGACTTCAGGTCTAAGGACTAAAGTCATACTAATAGTCGAGAAAGTATATGACACTCATATAACGATCCATGATACTTTCTCAATGTCATCGATCATTCTCCAATGTATACCCATGTGTCAACTTGATATCTCATATCCATGTGACAGATCAAGTCATCATGTTCTACATCAGTCTCAATGCATTAACATTGTCCTTCTATGTTAATACTTGACTAGGAATAATTAAGTGTAGTGTTCTCTATATCATCTCACTATCGATTCAACTAATCGATTGATATAGATATGAACCTACTACCCTAGGACATTATTATACTTATTTATATAGCACAAATACACACAAGTATAATAATCACAATGCCTTTATTTATATATCAGAAATATATGTACAAGAATATGATACAAAGAGTCCAAAAAGTAACCATCACATGATTGGCTCTAGGGCTCTCACTAACACAGGTTGGATTTGGCAACCCATGCTTGGACCACTTTTCTATTTGGTTTGTTTATTAAGGATAGGTAAGATTTATATTTATTTTTATATCCTAGTCCAGTTCGATTGTAGATTGCCCTTTGTGTTCCAAGAATCAAGTCAAGATTCTTGGATCCTAAGGAAAATCGTTCTAGGGTAGTTTTTAAATCCTTTACTTGACTTTTCAGATTGGAATTCTCTTCCTCAAGTTTTTGGACTTGAGTTGAGGTTCCAATCTGAACTTGATCAGTTAAAGATTGGTTGTTATGTGTTTCTTTAAGAAGTGTTACCTCCTTCAGAAGCGCTTTAATTCGAATCTTGGACTTTGCTACTTTATGCATTAAATAATTGATTAAACTGTATAAACGACTTTTACTTACAGAGGGGTTCAGCCCTTTGGAAACGGATGCGGATCCGTGGCTTCTCTCGGACTCGGCTTCGTTGAAGTCCCGGGCTGTCAAGGCAAGAAAGTTCGTCTGTTCTTGTTCTTCGTCGTCGGATTCCTCGGAAGAAGACTCGTCCCATGTTGCCTTCAATGCCTTCTTTCTTTTGGGTTTCTTTGGATCCTTCTGGTTCGGGCAATTTGCCTTGATGTGACCCTTCGTGCATTCAATAAGCTTCACGAATTTAACCTTGAGCTTGGTTGGGCTTCTTTGGATGGCCTTTAGATCCTTCTTGTTGAAGCCCTTCTTTTGCAGAGCTTCTTAACTAAGTTGACTATCTCGTTGTAAGTTGTTCATCGTCGTCTTCTAGTCCTGGTTCTTCGATTTAGGTTCGGTTCTCGCTTGATTCTTGATTCGCGCGATCTCCTATTCACGCAACCAAAGCCAACCCTTTCTCTCCCGTGCATTAGTCCCGTCGTAGTTCAAACTCGCAAAAGTTCATCTAATTTAATGAACAAGTCCTTGGAGACCTTGTAGGCATCTACCATGGATGCCCACAAGGTGTTCCTTGGAAAAGGCGTTTAGAGAATACCTTATGATGTCACGATTGTCTCTAATCGTCCGTCACATGAAGACCATTGGCGAGATCTTGAATTCGGGCATGGGTTGTCGTGTTCACCTTCCTGCAATTTGATGTTAAATAATTTATTAAAATTAAGTCTCTTTTACTTACTTTGGTGTGATGTCCCTTGAAGTTGAGTTCAATTATTTCCCACAATTCTTTGGCTTGAAGAAGGGCAGCCAGGTTGAGTTGACCTCCTTTGGGAGCCACCTTTGGAGTTGCTGTTCGCATTGCCTTCCTTTGATCAGGATGCATCCCGGTCTTCACGACGGTGGTTGTCACGTGTTGTTTTGAGCTTTGAACCGTTCATTCATGACTTCAAAGTGAGTCCGGAGATATGCCTCCCCAGTACCCGAAGTCGTCTCCGGTGAATAGTGGAGGGCGGGCAGTACTGTAACCTTCTTGAAGGGCCATTTCGGTTTTACCTAGAGCGAAAAATAACAAAAGAAATGTCCCAGGACTTGGTCTTGGATTAGTAGTGCGGTAATAAAAAAATGGACCACGAACTCGGGTGGTGTTGCACCAATTCCGAGAAAAACCGATTCGAGCGAAAAAGAATTAGAATATAGCTATGAGGCTAAATTCTAATCGACCCCAAAAAAATAAAAATACCACGAAAAATTATTTTGAAGGGTGGTTGCACCGATTCAAAATGACCCCACTCTGATACCAATTGATGGATCGAAAGCGCTAGAGGGGGGGGGGGGTGAATAGCGCTCGTGGCTATTTTATACGTTTATCGAAGTCGTAAAACACTCGAGTAAAAACGCAGCGGAAATGAAAGAAACACAAGCAGATGAACACAGTGGATTTACTTCGTTCGGAGCCTTGATCGACTACTACTCGAAGGCCCGCGATCCTTGATTGCTTCCGGTGGGCAACAACTATAATTCGTAAAAGTTACAATCTGAATTACAATTAAAGCAATAAGTAAACTAATACCGACAACAACAGATCGAAGAGTCTGAGCTTTGGGTTGTCGACGTCGAGTAGTAGCACTTCAAGGTCGTCTCGTAGGCACAACAAAAGCTTAGAAGATTGTTGTTTTGAAGCTGCACCTCGACCCTCTTTTATATGACATTCCGGGCTCCTCGGAGTGTGACGTGGCCAACCAACCGGGATGCTCCACGTGGCGAGTCGTGCGGGATAAAGCTTGGTCGGACCTCGCCCGGACCTGTTGACCTCAGCGCCGGACTGTTCAGCGGGACCTCAGCGCCGGATCCATCCCCGGACCTCCCGCAGGTTCTTTACAAAACAAGTTAGTCCGATAAAATACCTGCAAGGCGGTGTTAGAATCGATAAAACATAGTAAAGAATAAATGACAGTCTTCGGACTGTCTGATTCCTAAGGAAACCCTAGGCGACGCCTCCCTCTACGGGGAACGCGTCCTCACCTACTCCTCTCAGGAGAGATTACCTGATGCCAGTCCGGTCCTCCAGAACGACTGGACTTTCCGCCTAGGGCCTAGGACCTAGGGTTACCACCCCCTAGGACCTAGGGTCACCGCCCCCTAGGGTTTTTCTCCACCTAGGGTTACCACCCCCTAGGACCTAAGGTTACCGCCCCTTAGGGTTTTCCCTCACCTAGGCTTACCGCCCCCTAGGACCTAAGGTTACCACCCCTTAGGGTTTTTCACCTGCCTAACCGCAGCTAGGACTTTCCTGAAACACTCATTAAACATGTTAGGTCACACACTAACTTAACTTTGAATCATTTTCCTTTATCAAAACTAAGGTTCGATCGTCGGATGCTTCCTGCACCAACACACCTTTCGTCTCCTCTGCGGTGTTGTTGTTTTGTTCAAGATTAACAACATTCCCCTCCGACCGGAGGTCTTCTTTTATTTCTACTTCCCTAAGCAAGCCGAGCCGGGCACCTTCATGTTCCAAGCTTGACCCGGCTTAGTCTTCTTCAACAAGCTACCTACTTCTAATAAACATTGGAAGGATTATTTTTTCTACATCCGTATGCCCGATCGGGCCAACTTCCCGACCCAGTGGTAGGTCAGCCTACCCCCCACTCCCGAGTTGAAGAAGTTCAAGACCCGACCGGACTATCTCCACGTTGCAAATATACTAGCCGGTCTACGACTTGACATCAACAAGCCTCTGCACGAAGGAGTGATGTACATCTTCGGCCTGAGTCCCATACGGACTCCTCTTCGGACCGGCTTCGGTAAGAACTTTGCTTGGGCATTTGCTTTAATTGCTAACTGATTTCTTTTCTTTCCCTTGCAGCGGATATCGTCATGGATTCGGTGATGGCCGGCGTTTTGAAGAAAGGCGGCTACGCGGCGGAGAAATGGGCGTTGGGTATCCGGATCCACGAAGGAGAGAGTGGGACTCGAGTCGCTTCTCGAAAAGCGTGGCGGAGCCACCCCTCTGGAGAACCAACTCGGAGGAAGGTTCGCTCGGGGGAAGGGCGACCTCTACAAAAGAGGCGCCAGGGGAGACTTCCATCCAAGAGGTCGTGATCGCAACCGGCGGAATCGTCCACAACAGTGTGTCCTACTGGCTATATAAAGCAAACGACAGGGACCATATAAATCTCTTATCGCGCCGGTACTTCCGGGTTCTTCCGATGACTTCTTAGCCCGCCAGGTCGACCATTCATTCCCAATTTTCTGCGCCGGCCATTCCGCCCAGCGCTCGACCATTCATTCCCAATTTTACCCTTACGGCTTGATCCCTTCCGATCACGGCCGGATGACCCCGATCATGGTCAGACGATTCGGTCACTCTTCATCTCCAAGTGGCTCAGAAGGCCCGCCACGCGCAGCGCCACACCATCACCTTGAAAGGGCCCCTAGCTGAGATGTGGGCCGATGCTCGGGCATGCATTGCGCTGATCCCCCTCCGAAACTTGGCCAATAGCCACATGCGGGAGGCCACGGGGGTAAGTTCGCTCTCTGTGAAGTTTTGTATGCATTCTTTCCGATCGACATCTAACAACTATAATTTTCTTTTGCCAGAGATGGGTGGAGGAAATTGCGGTTTCCAACCGCTTAGCCTTGGTGGATGAAGAGCTGCGACAACTGAAAGCAACAGTTGGTCCGTCCGGCTCTCAGGGCCCTTCATATTCTGAGCTGCAAAAGGAGCTGAAGAAAACTCAAAATCTGCTGGCGGCCGAGCAGAAGAAGACAGCCGATCAGGCCTACGCCTTGGCCAAGTCCCAGCGACAAGTCAAGTCGCTCGACACAAAAATAACCCTGGCCACCACTCGGAAAAATACAGCTATCTCCGATCTGGAGAAAAAGAACGTGGAGGCTCGGGGCCTGGAGCTGAAGATAAAGGAGTTGACAGAGCAGCTCGACAGGGAGAAGGCGAGCCGCTCGGCCGACGCGGACAAGCTCCAGACTCTGAATGAGGCCCTTACTAGCTCCCAGGCGACCTTCAAAGAATATCAAGATGCCGAGCCGAGTCGAATTGCTGCCTTAAGACAGAGCTACATCCGCTCGCCTGAATTCTCGGAGAAAATATGCGAGCGGATGTACACAGCTTTCGACTTGGCTATGACCGCCACCACTACTTATCTGAAGTCGAAGGGTCTTCTTCCGGAGTCTACTACTATTCCGGCCGGCAATCAAGTGGAGCTTCTGAATAATATTCCCAGGGACCTCTATGATTATATTGAGTAGCTTTATGTAATTCGGCCACCCGCCTAGATATCATCCTTTTTGTAATTGGACCGCTCGGCTTAAAGCTTTACCTTTAATGCAATGTTTTCCTTGTATTTGCTGTATCCTTTCATAACCAAGATGTGTGTTTATCCGCTCGCCCATTATTATTTCTCGTGCTCCTCCATAAGGGATTTTAACAAAGTAATCGTCGTGATCTCCCCGCTCGGCGAAAAATACCGTGTTCTTTGATGGTAGAGCCCGTTTACCCAATGCCAAGTACTTTTGGATAGTAGGCCAATCGGAGCGTAGAGACGATCGAACGGTATCGAAGTCGCGTGTCTCGGGACATTAGATGCTTTAATCCTCTCGGATTATTTAGAGACGCCGGCTCGTGTCTCGATTTTTAACGTCGGAGCTCGACGGTCTTCCGCTCGGACATTTATAGACGCCGGCTCGTCTATCGATATTTAACGTCGAGCTCGGCTCTTCCTTCCGGGCGTTTATGACGCCGGCTCGTCTCGATATTTAACGTCGGAGCTCGGCGGTCTTCCGCTTGGATGTTTATAGACGCGGCTCGTCTCTCGATATTTAACGTCGGAGCTCGGCGGTCTTCGCCTTCGGACATTTATAGACGCCGGCTCGTCCTCGATATTTAACGGAGCGACGCTCGGCGGTCTTCGCGTTTATGCGGCTCGTCTCGATATTTAACGTCGGAGCTCGGCGGTCTTCCGCTTGGACGGTTTATATAGACGTCGGCTCGTCTCGATATTTAACGTCGGAGCTCGGTCTTCCACTCGGGCGTTTATAGACGCGGCTCATCTCTCGATATTTAACGCCGGGCTCGGCGGTCTTCCGCCTCGGGCGTTTATACGCGTCGGCTCGTCTCGATATTTAACGTCGGAGCTTGACGGTCTTCCGCTCGGACGTTTATAGACATCGGCTCATCTCTCGATATTTAATGTCCGAGCTCGACGGTCTTCCGCTCGGACGTTTATAGACGTCGGCTCGTCTCTCGATATTTAACGTCGGAGCTCGACGGTCTTCCGCTCGGACGCTTATAGACGCCGGCTCGCTCGTCTCTCGATATTTAACGTCCGGGCTCGACGGTCTTCCGCTGTCGCCGGCGCGCCTCTCGATATTTAACGTCGGCTCGGCGGTCTTCGCTCGAGCGTTTATAGACGCGGCTGCTCTCGATATTTAACGTCGGAGCTCGGCGGTCTTCCCTCGAACGTTTATAACGCCGCTCGCCTCTCGATATTTAACGCTCGGCGGTCTTCCGCTCGGGCGTTTATAGACGCCGGCTCGTCTCTCAATATTTAACGTCGGAGCTCGGCGGTCTTCCGCTCGGACGTTTATAGACGCCGACTCGTCTCTCGATATTTAACGCCGGAGCTCGGCGGTCTTCGCTTTTATACGCCGCGGCTCTCGTCTCGATATTCGTCGGAGCTCGGCTCTTCGCGGCGTTTATAGGCAGACGGCCTCTCTCGATATTTAACGTCGGAGCTCGACGGCCTTTTTTAAGGCTACCTTCAGTACAGCCGCTCGGCAAACCCATTGGCCATCCGTTGAATTAATTTTGCTTCCTGCATTACAAGGGTTCGGGCGACCAACATATATGCAAAAATAAGTTACATTAGTACCTTTCACCCGGCCGATAAAGCGGAGATGATTCGCTCACCGCGGCAGATTGCAGCGCCGCCTTCATCCTCCAAATAATAAGCGCCCGAGCGGAGCTTTTCAATAACCTTGAAGGGGCCCGCCCATGGTGCCTCTAGCTTACCAACGTCGCCGACCGGCTTGACTTTCTTCCAGACAAGATCGCCGACCTGGAATGATCTGGGGATTACGCGGCGGTTGTAGTTTTGCTTCATCCGCTGCCGGTACGCCATCAGCCGAACGGACGCCTGGGCTCTTTCTTCTTCGACCAAATCCAGCTCCATGTTCCTCCACTCGGCGTTGTCCTCATCGTAATTTTGGATCCGAGCGGTCTCGACGCCGACTTCAACAGGAATGACCGCTTCACCGCCATACACCAAGTGGAAAGGCGTGACGCCCGTCCCTTCCTTTGGAGCCGTTCGGATGGCCCATAAGACGCCCAACACTTCATCTACCCAACTTCCTCCCAAGTGATCGAGCCGAGCGCGCAGAATGCGAAGAATTTCCCGATTGGCTTCCTCGGCTTGACCGTTACTTTGGGGATAGGCCACAGACGTGAAGTGTTGCTCGATGCCATAGCTTTGGCACGAATCTTCGAGCAACTTTCTTGTGAATTGCCGCCCATTATCGGAGATAAGTCGACGGGGGATGCCGAACCGACAGATGATGTTCTACCAAATAAATTTCTTGACCATCTGCTCGGTGATCTTGGCTAGCGGCTCGGCCTCCACCCACTTGGAAAAATAATCAACCGCCACTAATAGAAATTTCCGCTGTCCGGTCGCCATAGGAAACAGACCCACAATATCCATTCCCATTGGTCAAACGGGCAAGACACAGTGGCGGCCTTCATTTCCTCTGCCGGTCGGTGGTAGAAGTTATGGTACTTCTGGCACGAAAGGCACGTCGATACGGTCCGAGCGGCGTTCGCTTGTAAAGTCGGCCAAAAGTATCCAGCTAGCAGGATCTTCTTAGCTAGTGATCGTCCGCCCGGATACCCTCCGCACGATCCTTGATGTACTTCTTGGAGGATGTAAGCCGAGTCCTCCGAGCTCACGCATTTCAACATCGGGCGTGAGAAAGCCTTTTTGTAAAGCTGATCTTCGATGAGTGTGAACCGATCGGCTCTCCTCCTTAGCAGCTGGGCTTCATTCTCATTGGAGGGTGTGGCGCCCGAGCGGAGGAACTCTATGATGGGTGTCCGCCAGTCGCTTGGAAACGTGAGGCCTTCCATCCGGTCGACGTGCGCCACCAATAGTACTTTTTCAATTGGCTGCTGAATGGCGACCGGCGTTATTGAGCTCGCGAGTTTGGCTAACTCATCGGCTGCTTGATTTTCTGCTCTGGGTATCTTCTGGACAATAACTTCTCTAAAATTGGCCTTAAGTTTCTCAAACGCTTCAGCATAGAGCTTGAGCCGGGTGCTGTTAATTTCAAAAGTGCCAGAGAGCTATGCTCAGCCAATGCGAATCCGAATGAAGTATTACTCGACCGACGCCAACATGCGGCCTGCAAGCCGGCTATGAGGGCCTCATACTGCGCTTCATTGTTGGTAGCTTTATAATCCGGACGGATAAGTACATCTTTTCTTCTTGAGGGAGAGCAACAATATTCCAATCTCGCAGCCGAGTGAACGACCCATCCACATATACTCTCCACATAGCTTCCGGCTCGGCCTTTGCACCTCGGTCACAAAATCGTCCAAGGAGATTGCCGCGCGGGGCTGGTATTGGATGTCAAATTCACTTAACTCCGTCGTCCATTTGATGAGCCGCTCGGACGCTTCGGATTCAATAATACACGCTCGAGCGGGCTATTGGTTTGACAATGATGGTATCGCCGGAAGTATGGCGGCCGTGGCGGCGGCGAGGAAGCAAAAGCCGACTTTTGAGTCGGTGTAGCGAGATTAAGCATCTTTAAAATATGACTAAGGAAATACATGGGCTCTTCTCCGCTCACCCTCACTAGTGCCGAGCCGATTGTCCTGCTCGGTGAAGATAGGTAGATACAAAGTGGCTCACTCGTAGCCGGCTTACTGGGAGGGAATTCAGGTATGCCTTCAAATCCTCGAATGCCCGGTCGCATTCTTCCGTCCTAGTGAAACTTAGTGGCCTTGCGCAAGATTTTGAAGAAAGGAAGGCTCGGTCAGCTGATTTTGGAGATGAACACGGATGAGAGCGATTATCGCCACAAACCACGCACTTCCTTGTATTTCTTGGGCGGCATGTCTTGTAGAGCTTTCACCTTGCTGGGATTTGCTTCAATGCCCCGCTCGGTCACTATGTAACGCCCTTGCTCCGAACAGGCACTTCGGGATTTAGCTTGACTCCATACTTGCGTAGTGTTCGGAAGGTTTCCTCCATGTCTTTGAAGAGATCGGCCGCTCGGCGGACTTGATGAGGATGTCATCCACATAAACTTCCAGATTCCCCGATCTGCTCTCTAAATACTTTGTTCATCAAGCGATGTATGTGGCCGCATTCTTCAATCCGAGCGGCATCACATTATAGCAATAGGTGTCGTCGGCCGTCACGCTGACTTTTTCTTCACAGGCGAGCGACACTTGATGATAGCCTTGGTAGCGTCGAGCATACATATTAATTCACGGTAGAGTCCACTAGCTGATCTATCCGAGGCAGAGGATAAAAGTCTTTCGGGCAAGCTTTGTTGAGATCCCGAAAATCTATGCATACTCTCCACTTGTTGCCCGGCTTGGAGACTAATACTACGTTCGCCAGCCAGCTTGGGAACTGCACCTCGCGGATATGGCCGGCCTCCAAGAGTTTTTCCACCTCCGCTCGGATGATGGAATTCTGCTCGGCGCTGAAATCTCTCTTTCTCTGCTTTACTGGCCGTGCGTCCGGTCGGACGTGTAGTTCATGCTGCGCTATACTTGGTGAAATTCTGGGCAGCTCATGTGTTGACCAGACGAAGACATCATGGTTTCTCCTTAGGCATTGGATCACCTCCTCTTTCTGGTTGGCCTCCAGATCGGACGCGATGAATGTTGTAGCCTCCGATCGGGTGGGGTGTATCTGTACTTCCTCCTTTTCTTCGTAAACTAAAGAGAGAGGCTTTTCAGTTATAGCATTCACCTCGATCCGTGGCGATTTCCGAGCGGAACTTGCTTCTGCTCGGACCATTTCAATGTAGCATCGCCAAGCTGCCAGTTGGTCTCCCCGTACCTCTCCTACTTTGTCTTCGACGGGGAACTTGATCTTCTGGTGGAAGGTTGAGACGGCTGCCCGGAACTCGTTGAGCGCCGGTCGTCCCAAAATGACGTTGTAGGATGAGGGAGAGTCCACCACCACGAAGTTCGATGTCCTCGTCCTCTGGCTCTTCTCCCGGTGAGATGGCTAGCGGTTGCCGATGCAGGACTTCATTGCCCGTAAACCCGTAGAGCGGGGTTGTCATGGGCAGCAGCTCGGCTCGGTCGATTTGTAGTTGATCGAACGCCTTCTTGAATATGATACTGACTGAGCTCCATGTGTCAACAAATACGCGGTGAATAGTGTAATTGGCTATTACCGCTTTGATGAGTAGGGCATCGTCGTGGGGTACTTCAACTCCTTCCAAGTCCCTGGGCCCGAAACTGATTTCGGGTCCCTCCGCTCGTTCTCGGCTACAGCCGACTGCACGGATTTGGAGCTGCCGGACGCTCGCCTTTCTGGCTCAGTTGGAATCTCCTCCGGTCGGCCCACCAGCTATGATGTTGATCTCGCCTCGGGAAATATTGCTTCTATTTTCTTCTTCCCGAGCGGACGGTCAGGACCGTTCTCTTGACGTTCGGCGATTGT
The DNA here is from genome assembly GCF_018446385.1 of Zingiber officinale. Classification (NCBI taxonomy): domain Eukaryota; kingdom Viridiplantae; phylum Streptophyta; class Magnoliopsida; order Zingiberales; family Zingiberaceae; genus Zingiber; species Zingiber officinale. Next base: position 24,374,267 of record NC_055987.1, on the reverse strand, counting down.
CCTGCCTTGGAGAACGATGCCGATTGGGAGTTTGTTGCTGTCGCCTATCAGCTCTCGCCCGATCGGCTTCATTAGTTCTCTGTCGCCTGTCGACTGAGGGAGACCGTCGGTCGCCATTCCGGGGCACGGGATGAGCCACGAAGGGAAGACTTCGACAATCCCTTGTGTTGTGCGTATCCGTCCGGTGGAAGGAGCAGAACATCGGGGTCCATTTCTTCTTTGGCTTGGGCCGGGCGGCCGCTACCTCTTGCACGTGGGACCTCACATGAGGGGAGCGGATTGCTTCGGCCCTCGGTCCTCTTGGCGGTTGATGAGCGGTGGGAGGCTTCCGCTCGGCAGGTGGAGCCCGATCAGTCGAAGCTTCCTTTCTTCGAGCCGCTTGGGCCTCCTCCACTTTGATGTACTCGTTGGCTCGGTGTAGCATATGGTCATAGTCTCGAGGCGGCTTCCGAACGAGCGAGCGGAAGAAGTCCCCATCCACGAGGCCTTGTGTAAATGCGTTCATCATTGTCTCTGAGGTGGCCGTTGGAATATCCATGGCTACCTGATTGAATCGCTGGATATAAGCTCTGAGCGGCTCTCTCGGCTTCTGTTTGATGGCAAACAGACTAACACTGGTTTTCTGATAGCGCCGACTGCTTGCGAAGTGGTGGAGAAAGGCCGTCCGGAAATCCTTGAAGCTTGTGATGGATCCGTCCGACAGCCTCCGAAACCACCGTTGAGCCGATCCCGCGAGAGTGGTAAGAAAAACTCGGCATTTTACTCCATCTGTATATTGATGGAGCGTAGCTGTGTTATAAAACTTACCCAGATGATCGTCTGGGTCGGTTGTCCCATTATACTCGCCGATCGTCGGAGGCACATAGTGCTTCGGCAGAGGATCTCGTAGAATAGCCTCTGAAAATTGGCGATTAATCCTCTCGGGCGATGCGTCCGCTCGGGGGGCTTTCCCTTTTCTGTCATCTCGTCTAGGCATTTCATCGGAAGAAGATCCCCGATCTCTATGAGTGGGTGCGGCTTCGGGGGTGCGGAATAGGGCCCGGTGGAATGCAACGGTGGCTTGAGGTGGCTGAGGTTGCTTGCTGCTCCGGCCGCTCGGCTGTGGCTTTCTGTTTTTGCTCTACAAGCTTGGCGTCCCTTATCTCGATCAGGGCGTCGAGTTCCTCCGTCGAAAGCGTCACCGTGTGTTGTCGTCCAGCCTCGTCCATTGTTTCCGTTCGAATGCAAGAGCGTTCCCACAGACGGCGCTAATTTGATCCTGTCCGAATGCTGAACCAACGGACGCTGGGCATGTGGCGCTCCTCAGTTGCTGGTGTGGATCTTCGACTGGTTGCACGAAGCTCCGGCGAACCTGCACAGAAATCGGGCCGGGAAGGGGTTCCCGGCGGCGACCCTCCGACGCTCAAGTCAGGTAAGCAAGTAGTGGCAAGTGGCTCTCGAAAAATCAGAATGCCTACATCCGGTGAAGGATGGGGGCCTTTATATAGGGCAGCGGAGAAGCAAGTGCACACACACCGAGGTGTACACGTGTCCGTAGCCCATACCCCAGTAAGGGCTTGTCAGTGAGCATGTCCTCGATGGGACAGCGGAACCCCCTGTCGCGTGATTTGGAGTATAACCATATCACGAAGCATACCAATTGTCAGAAGATGTCCTTTGTCTGTTTCCCCGAACTCCTACCGGGAACCTGACCGGCCCACGTCCGACTTCCGTCCGACCGGCCAAATATGATGGTCCACTTGGGAAGTTTTTGGCAATGTGTTTTGTGGCGACCGTTAGCAGTATGTTTCATGCCTTCGGCCGAGCGTGCCACCCGCTCGGCCTACGATCTTGTTCAATGAGCGCCGGAACCCCGACTTCCATTGGGGTGCCTTTTGCCCTCGGCTAAACACCGGGCGGCCGCCCGGTCGGTCAGCCCCCTTTCTTCGGTCGGCCTAGCTGGTCCGACCTTCTCCGATGGGTCGTCCGGCTCTTTGACTTCCACGTGGCGTTGACCCCTTACAATGAGGGTCCCCTGTTCTTATCGCCGGATCAGAGTAGGATATCCTGATAGCTAAGAAGTGGGCTGATTTAGTCAATCTGTCGACGATTACCCAGATGGCATCAAAACCATTCGTGGTTCTGGGTAGTCCCACTATGAAATCCATGGAAATATCCTCCCACTTCCATTCTGGGATCTGAATAGGCTGCAGAACTCTTCCTGGTCTCTGATGTTCTGCTTTGACCCTCTGGCAGGTCAGACAGGTACTGACATATCTAGCGATGTCCCTTTTCATCCCAGACCACCAAAAACGTCTCTTCAGGTCTTGATACATCTTGGTGGAACCAGGGTGCATCGCATAGGGAGTCCTGTGAGCCTCGTCTAAGATTTTCCTCCGTAGTTCCTCCTGATCTAGAACACATAGCCTGTCACCAAAATACACTACCCCACTATCAGATACTCTGAACTCTCCACTTTCTGATTCTGTTAATCCTTGCTTGATTTTCTGAATTTCAGAGTCCTGACCCTGAGCTGTCTAAATGTCACCAAGCAGGGTAGATGCTAAGGTCATAGTAGAGAGTTGCCCAACTATTAGTTCGAGACCGAAATCTGTAATCTCCTTTTGTAGGGGCGGTGACATGGTTGATAGGGATAATAAGATGGCACTGGACTTCCTGCTAAGTGTGTCTACCACCTTATTGGCCTTTCCTGGGTGGTAGAGGATGTCTATGTCATAATCTTTGACCAGCTCGAGCCATCTGCGCTGTCGCATATTCAGATCCTTCTGAGTGAAAAAATACTTCAGACTCTGATGATCTGTATACACTTTGCACTGAGCTCCATACAAGTAATGTCTCCAAATTTTGAAGGCGAACACAACTGCTGCAAGTTCAAGGTCATGAGTAGGGTAGTTCCTCTCATAGTCCTTGAGTTGTCTGGAGGCATAGGCGATCACCTTGCCATTTTGCATCAGTACTACTCCTAGTCCCAATTTAGAGGCATCACTGTAAATATCAAAGTTGTCTGTGTTTTCTAGCAGAGTCAGAATGGGAGCACTGGTCAATCTTCTCTTTAGCTCGATGAAGCTATTCTCACAGTCCTCTGCCCACTAAAATTTTCTGTTCTTCCTGGTGAGAGCTGTCAGTGGGGAGGCTATCCTGGAGAAATCCTCTACAAATTTTCTGTAATAGCCTGCTAGTCTCAAAAAGCTTCTGATTTCACTGGCGTTCTTAGGTCTCTTCCAGTTACTCACAGCTTCTATCTTACTGGGGTCTACCATGATACCATCCTTGGAGATGATGTGACCCAGAAAGGATACTTGATCGAGCCAGAATTCACATTTCGTGAACTTGGCGTATAGTTGGTTCTGCTGAAGGGTCTGCAGTACTATCTTCAGGTGCTCTGCATGTTCTTCCTGAGTCCTGGAATAGATAAGAATGTCATCGATGAACACGATAACAAACTTATCTAAGTATTCTCTGAATACTCTGTTCATGAGGTCCATGAAAGTAGCTGGAGCATTTGTCACACCAAAGGGCATGACTACGAACTCATAATGTCTGTATCTGATCCTGAAGGCTGTCTTGGGTATATCACCTTCTTTAACTCTAACCTGGTGATATCCCGATCTGAGATCTATTTTAGAGAACACTGCTGCTCCCTTTAGTTGATTGAACAGGTCATCTATCCTGGGAAGAGGATACCTGTTCTTAATTGTGACCTGGTTTAATGCTCGGTAATCTATACACAGGTGCATGCTCCCGTCCTTCTTCTTCACGAACAATACAGGCGCTCCCCATGGTGAGTGACTAGAGCGTATGAAGCCCTTGTCAAGCAGCTCTTGTAGTTGCTCTTGAAGTTCCTTCAGTTCTGCTGGAGTCATGCGGTAGGGTGCTTTGGAGATGGGATTTGTGCCGGGGATAAGCTCTATCTCAAATTCAATCTCCCTGTCTGGTGCTAGGCCTGGTAACTCCTCAGGGAAAACTGCTGGGTAGTCACATACAACTCGGACCTCTTATAGCTTTTGGTCCTTGTCCTGACTGGTATTGACTACATGCGCTAAGAATCCCGTACATCCTGAATCAAGTAGTTTCTGTGCTTTCAGAGCTGAGAGAAACTTCTTGGCCTTTCTCTTCGGTTCTCCGATGTACCCAAACTGCACTCCTGCTTCGAGTTGGAACACAACTCTCTGCTTACGGCACTCTATGGAGGCACCGTACTTGATCAGAAAGTCCATTCTCAAGATGACATCGTAGTCAGTCATATCTAGCACTATCAGATCACCAAAAAGTTCTCTGTCTGCTATAATGACTGGTACTGCTCGGAGCCAGTGTGTGGATGCCATGATTTCTCCTGAAGGTAGCGTCATCAAAAACTGACCACTGAGTACCTCTGGAGACCTTGCTAACCTTTCGGCAAATGTCCTGGATATATAAGAATGGGTTGTCCCAGTATCGAATAAGACAGTTGCACTTTGCTGTAAAATACTGATCTGACCTGTAACAACTGTCGAGGCATTCGCTACATCCTCTCTGGTGAGTGAGTAGATCCTCGCGTTCGTCGTGGCTAAGGGGGCTTCTAGTCTGCCCTGACTGATGTGTGGTCCATCTATAGCAGCCTGCATCTGATGTAGCTATGCTGGGTTACCTCCGTACTGGATCGGCTGTGGTGGAGGGAAACTGGTCTTGTTTGGGCATTGCTTATCCATATGCCCTTCTTGGCCACATTCGAAGCATCCTCGTGTGCCCTTGCGACAAACTCCTGGGTGGAATTTCCCACAAGTAGAACACTTGGGATAGCTAGGCCATTTACTAGCTGGTCCGTCTTTTGGGTAACTCCCTGGTTTGCGTTTGTGGCTGGAGTTCCCTTTCCAGTTAGAGCTGTGGCCCTGGTGTTTCTGAGTACCTGAGCCTCCTTGGCCCTTGGACTCTGAAATGGCTTGCTTCTACTGTTTGATGTTGTTCTGGTAATGCTCGGTGGTTAGAGCACTACTTACCAGTTCTTCAGTAGTTTGCGGCCAATGAACGCCGCAGGCCACATTCATTGCTATTTTCGGCCTTAACATCTTGAGCATCAACCGAACTCGTTCTCTCTCAGTGCTGACTAATTCGGGGCATAGACGAGCCAGTCTGTTGAACTTCCTCACGACCTCCTCAACTGAAAGGTTGCCCTGACGAAACTCAGTGAACTCGTCGTAGTGGCGGTTTGTGATCCGCATGTGAAAGAACTCTTCAAAGAATTCTCTCTCGATGTCGGCCCATGTCATCTGGTTCACTGGGCGCTTCGCTTTAATTCTCTCCCACCACATACGTGCGTCTCCTGTCAGGCAGAATGAGGCGCATTTCACCTTTTCAAACTTTGGCCAGTCCAGAAATTCCATTGTACTCTCCAGTGTTTTGAACCAGGCTTGGGCATCCCATGGCTCACTGGTGCCTGAGAAATTCTCGGGCTTGATTTTCTGCCACTGGATCAGATAGGCTTCCCTCTTTGCCACTGCTGCTGGGGCTACTGGTGCTGCAGGTTGGACTGGTGGAACCTCTATCACTACTGGGGTTGCTGAGTTAGACTCTTGGTTGACAGTGGGAGTGTTCTGCTGATTAGCCCTTAGGGTGGCTATCTCCTGTTGCTGTTCAGCTAGTTTCTTCTGTAATTGAGTCACTACCTCTGCAAGGTCTGGAGGAGGCACTAAGCTGCCTGCCTCATGCTGGGGCTCAGTAGCTAGTGTCTTTTTAACTGGGCGTCCTCGTATCATTTTCTAAGGAAATGAAGGGCATACATAACTAATACAATCATAGGTACATGACTACTATTATCACGTTAGATGTTATCATATATCAACAAGCTTTAGTTATCTATAAACATGAAAGCAAAACATAATAAAGTGAGAGATGTTCTTACTTGGAAGCTGCAGGTTCAATGCTGATATGTGTGTGAGGAAGTATGAAACTTGCTCTGATACCACTCTGTAACGACCCACCTCCTACTGACTAAGCTGTAAGGCCGGGGGTTACATTATGCTAATTATTCTTGTGCGGAAAAGAACTGAACTAATTAAAACTCCCTGCTATTTACTATAAAGTCTGGAAATTATACTCAGAATACACTTCTGAAGTTGTACATATGCTAAAGAAGGGAGACTAACTTTCTATTTGATCAAAAAGCTAAACTTAGACATTTTTAGTTGAAATCAGACATTCCAATCGATCGGCTGATCGATTGGAGGAGCCTGATCGATCCACTGATCGATTCAACAGGCTACTGTGCACGGGGTCAATTCTGGATCGATCGACTGATCAATCCAGCCTGGCCAATCGATCCGATGATCGATTCAGAGGCTCTCTATTCGCGGAAATTAAATTCTCGATCGATCAGCTGATGTCATGACCGATCGATCAGCTAATCGATTCAACAGCTCTCTATACGCGGAAGTCGCGTCTCAATCGATCGGCTGATCGATCGAGGATTCCTCAATCGATCAGCTGATCGATTCAATAGCATTCTGTGCATGGGGAGTTTCTCCCAATCGATCGACTGATCGATTGGGGTTCTGATTTCAGCAGAAACCCACCCGAACTCATTCAAAATCTTCAGAAATCACTAAACTATGAAACAATACTACTAGACATGACTTTATACATATTTTACCATCTATCATCAAGACAACTAATAGTCTACGCATGGTATAATTCATAGAATCACAATTCATGATACTTAACATCCTAAGAGTGAAGAAAGTATCTAAAAAAAGAAATACAAAGTCTTTAAATGGGCTACTCCCCAAGGGTCTTTATTCTAGGTTCCTTCACACACACATCACATCGCATTGCCTCCAGCCTCCGCTATTCCATCTTTCCTTTACCCTTATCTGCAGTATAAGGAAAATTCAACTATAAGCTTGGGAGCTTAGTAAGAAACCATCTACCTCACAAAACATGCATTTACAAAAATCATGCTTTTTAAAAGATGTTATACTGATATGCAAGCTGAGAATCATACTAGAAATACTAAAACATAGCACATGGGCATGTAAATCATGGCAATCAAGAACTAAACATAAAGCTATCTGCTATGTAAATAGAAAACTGAACTGCAGCTAAGTTGAATCCACTTATCTATTTTGTGAAGTTGAAAACTATTTTCGTAAATAGATAAAAATACTAAACATGCTGCTGATGTGCCCGGCAACTGTACTTGTTGTGCGCGCATCCCTAACTAAGCCCGAGGTATCAAGTCCCGAATCCAGTAGGGTTATTAGGTTATCTAAACCTAGGGACGACTATGGGAGCCCAACCCAAGGACAACTGAGGTCCAGTACAGTGCCACTAATAAAGTAAAATACTGTTTATAATTGATTTATCATATCTTGCTTTTTACTAGGTTATCTGAACCCAGAGCTAGGTTATCTAAATCTAGAGGCGATTGTGGGAGCCCACCCATTGGACCGTAGTCCCATATCACTGAAGCAAGGCTATATTTGCTAATTAAAATGCATCTAGGGCATTTAACTAAGCTATTAAAATGCTTACTGTAGCATTTAACTATTCTAGGCATTTTATCGAGCACTTGGTGTGCTCTAATTCTGCATATGGCTAAACTGAGAACATAAATGCGAACTAAGGCATGAAAAACCTACAATTAGCTACTTATACTGTAGGTGAGGGGTTACTTACATCCTGCGCTAGTTTTCTTACGAATCTGATCGTTAGTTTTCCGGAGAAGAAGATCTTTTCGACGATCTTCTTACGTCTATACTTTCTTCTCGCGAAGGGGAGCGTCCTCATGTCGGAATCATCGCCGGAAGGTGTTCCTATGGCCCTAGGGTGGAACCCTAGGTTTTCCTTGGGCTTGGCGTGAAGAGAGGTTGAGGAGAAGAGAGGTTTGGCGGTGAGGGTTTGAGGGAAAAGAGAATTGTCGTTTGCAAAATAATAACTCCTCTCTTAATTTCCTATTTATATTAAGTGATTTATACCACCCAACTAAATCTTAAATAGAATTGTTCTCCTCTTCTTTCAGCACACCCCTGCTGGGGCCCCTTGGTTACTAGAGTCATCTAGTAGAGTTCGCTAGGTCTCGAGTTCAATTCCCGTTTAGGTTATTTTACGTTTTTATTTAATTTTTCTACTTCTGCTACTCCAAAAATTCCATAAAAATACTCTAAAATTCCAGAAAAATCATAGAATATTTCTAAAATTATTTTGAGAATTTTCAGGCGTTACAACAACGCTACGTCACACTACCCATGAGTGGACCAACGGAGCCCTTGATAGAGCAACCTGCTGCAACACACCTTACCTGATAAAACCTCTAACCCATGAGTGGTTGTGTGTGCAGATCCATGTAACTGCGCGATGTGCTCAACAATAATGGAGCCGACTATCGCATGACATGCAATCATGCGAGATGGTGCATGTCACTAAACATGGAAATATCCTGAACCTATCCATCTCTACATAATGTGTACCATAGGACAAATGGACCAAATCAATGGTCTAGGTACACAGGTCAGATAAGGTATAAAAAAACTAGGTCCTGAACATAATAAGGCATGGTTATGTCGCTACCTCTATAAGCATATAAAATCAGGTGGGTACTAACATGGAATGCATAACAAGTAAGCAAAAGTAAGCATGTAACAGGTATCCGGTAGTGACAAACCGATGCAGATAAGAAACATAATTATTACTACTTATTAAAAACTACTATGCATATCAAGTGACATATCTAAAAAGATAAGTCAAAGTACCCGCCTCCAATGGAAAGGTCCAATCCAGTCCAAATCTGACGTCGAGATACTCGTCTCGCGTTAAAGTCCCGTGTCACCAATATATATACATTTTTATTTAGCTACAATTCTTATAAATAGCTAAATGAAATCTCTAACCCTAAATAAGGGTAAAACTCTAATCAACACATAAACATAAACCTAATTCACACTTAACCAATTTGTATCAAATTCCCCTACACCTCACCTCAATTGTCGTATTCACAGTCGTGCTTGTTGATCCACATCACACAAAATCCTGCTAAAATCCTTCCCTACAGATCAGATCGAGTTGATATCGATAAGTAGGGATCATAAATTAACAACCTAATCTTACCTCACACTAAACCTCTCCGGTTGATCACAGCAGATATGGCAGTCGATGGAATTTGCTAGCTAGAGGTACCCGCTGTAGAATTTAGTGGTCGAAGCCCTAAACCGTGTCCACAAATTCCTCTCGGTCAGACTAGGTTGTGAGGCCCAACGCTGGAATTGTGCCGGTGCTAGGACACCGGAGACGCCAACACACTGATCTGGTGCTAGATAGAAAAGAGGCGACCCGAAGGCAACTCTGTGGCACGATCAGAAGCTTGGCTGCCGAGAGCCCCTTTTGGTACCTGCGGCCAAAAATGGAAGCCTAGCAGTGGCGACGAGTAGATCAGGGTGAGGATGTGCAAGAAAGGGAAAAATCTAGGGCACGAGAGGAGATTGACAGCCCTACCTCTATCGGCGGTGTCACTAATCTGGTCTTCAACACGAGACAACATCGGCTAGGGGAGGAAACCTTCGCTTGGCATTGCTCCTTGCTCATCAGTGGAGATGAAGACGCAGAGAAAGGGAAATCCGGCAGAGGGAAAGAAGTCACGATTGGCTGGCGCCGAGGTATGCTTCGGGTGGTGGCGCAAAGAAGCGAAGAGGAAACCGACGGCTGGATCAAGAGAAGCTCGACGCTAGTGAGATCAAAGGAGGAGATTCGCGGAGAAGAAGAGAAAGAGGAGAAGTCGTCGGTGAAATTGGGAAGAGGAAGAAGAAGATGTAAACCCTCGGCCACGACTTAAATCGCGAGGAAGTAACCGTCGCATGCGGCGCCGGTTAGGAAAGGGAGGAAACGACGTCGCGACGGGGGGAGAAAGAAAAAATAAAAAAAAAGAAAAAGAAAAATCAACTTTTCCTCATTTAAATGGGGTTGCCTAAACAGGCTTTCCCGGGACCCAATATTTGATCCCCTTAAACTCATCATACGAGCTCCGAAAAATTTCCAGAAAATTTCTAAAAATTTTGGAAAATTCCCTTATGGTTATTCATCCTTTTTTAGTATTTTACGCATATATGACAAAAATGAATGAAAATATTAGCTAAAGAGGGTTTGTCAGGCACTCATGCTAAAGTTAACTTGTCTATATGTGAGCATTGTCTTGCTGGAAAGACAACTAAAAACCCATCTGGTGAGGCTATTAGAGCTGAGTCAACATTGTAATTAATTCATTCAAATATTTATGGTCCAATAAATGTAAAGGTTAGAAATGGAAGTTCATATTTCATTACATTTATTGATGACTTCACACGATTTAGTCATGTGTATTTGATTTCTCACAAATCTGAAGCATTAAATTACTTCAATCATTACTTGAATGAAGTTGAGAATTAATTGGAACATAAGGTTAAAACCTTATGCACTGATTATGGAAGTGAATATTTGTCTAATCAGTTTAAGACAATATGTAATGATAAAAAGAATTATTAGACAACTCACTATCCCTGGAACTTCACGGTAAAATAGGGTTGCTGAAAGAAGAAATCAAACATTTCTAGATATGATTAGGTATATGATAGCTCAATATAATTTATCAATTTCCTACTGGGGAGATTTGTTATTAGCTGTAACCTATATACTTAACCGAGTACCTTCTAAATCTATTTCATCTACTCCATATGAATGTTGGGCAAACAGAAAACTAGATTTGAGTAATCTGAGACCTTAGAGGTCAGCTACCTATGTTCATGATAAGACACACAAATATAGAAAATTAGGACCTAGAGGTAAGAAGTGTATCTTTATAAAGTATTCTGAGACTTCTAAGGGTTATGTCTTCATTAGTAAGCAACAAGATGGAACCATCTCTAAAATAGAGTCAAGAGATGTTACTTTTCTTGAAACCGAGTTCCCAATAAAAGGTGAAGTTGATAAGATAATTCTTTATTTGAAATAGAGGAAGACGATAATGTTCCTTTATCAACAAATCATGAATCACTAGAGATGCCTGAATCTAGTTAACCTAATGGGAATAATTTGTCAAGTCATATGTTGACTTCTCAACAACCCAACTTACGAAGTTCGTAAGATTAAACCTTGAAAATAGTTTGATATTGAGAATGAGGAATTAATGACACTATCAGTTGATAATGATGAACCTCGAACGGTTGAGGAAGCATTAAGATGCTTAGTTAGAGAAAAAATAGAAAGTTTCAATGGATGAGGAAATGAAGTCAATGAGAAAGAACAAAGTTTGGGATTTAGTTGATCTTCCCTTGGGCTGAAGAGCTATTGGAAATAAGTGGATTCTCAAAATCAAGAGGAAAATGGATGGATTGATTAATCGATACAAAACTCGACTAGTTGCAAAAGGATATACCCAAATGGAGGATATTATTTTTGAAGAGAAGCTGAGTACATCTTAGGAGTGAAGATCATGAAAGATCAATCCAAAATGCTTTTGGATTTGTCTCAAGAGACTTATATTACTAAGATGCTACAACACTTCAATATGTCGGATTATAACATTATATTCCAAGAGTCCTAAAGAAATAGATGAAATGAAGGAAAAATCATATGTCAGTGCTATTGGTAGTTTAATGTACACTATATTGTGTACTCGTCTTGATATAAGCTATGCTGTTGTCTTGGTAAGACATTTCTAGTTAAACCCAAAATTAAGATACTGGAAAGCGGTGAAAAGGATATTAAATACCTTAAAAGGATAACAGATTATTGTATTTATTTCCAAGGTTCTAAGATAAGCCTAAAGAGTCATATAGATGCAGATTGGGTAGGAGACCTTAATGATAGTAAACCCACATTTAGCTATGTCTTCTTACTAAATGGCGGCACCATCTCATGGAATAGTAAGAAGCAGCCTTAGGTAGCCTTGTTGATGATGGAAGCTATGTAGCTTGGCTTATGTAACCTTGTTGACAATAGGAGCTATATAGTTTGGCTTGTGTAGCCTTGTCGACAATGAAAATTGAGTGGCTTGTGCAGCGGCTGTGTAAGAGGTTGTCTGGTTAAGAAAGTTCTTGAAGCATCTGAAGATTACTGAGGAAAGCCGAAGTCCTATTATAGTGTACTGTGACAGTCAAGTTACTATAGCTTTTTCCAAAGATCTCAAATATCACAACAAAGGTAAGCATATAGAAATTAAGTATAATTTTGTAAGGGATATTATTGATAAGAAAATTATAATTCTTGAGTATATCCCTACACATACTATGCTTGCAACCCCTTTTACTAAATCATTGACTAAAGAGTCATTTCAAAGATATGGAAAGTCTTTGTGACTTCGTAAAATGTAACACATTATAAAATGTCATGATCTATTTAGTGTATATGTCTTTGTTACATTTGAATAAAATCTCGATAAGCATGTTGGTAGATTGAGATTGGTCCACTCACATGGACAATCATCTCTATTTATTAAGTATAAATAGAGATAAGATCGTTACTTATAGCCTTATGTAGCTGTGAATATAGACATACCCATAAGTTAAGATCGCCTTGATAATTGTGTCAAGATGAGATCATTTATGTAATTATCGGAGTAAATGAACCCATAATTTACTAAATCTACTTAAGGTCGAATTAGAATCATATGTTGAATTCAGGATTGGACATTAGATATGTCTATATCGAAATCTATACGATGTTAAATTTTGAAAAAAATATGTGATTTTTTTAGTAAATAGAATAACATCTTATCATGTGATTCATATCACATGTGCTATGTCGATAATAAGGGTAGTAGGAGAATAAATTCCTGGTTCTCTACTATGTGAGACCCTTGAGATGATAAGTTAATCTCAATCATACCCTAAGTGACTATTTAGCTATCTATTTGAAGTTCTAATAAGTGTCTGCTACTTTAGCATGTTTCCTATTGGCTATGGGTGATTCAGTGTATGAAGCATAACTAGGAAAGTGACTGATTAGAATAAATAGATTCTAGCTAAAAAGGAAGATTAAGATTGATTTACATCTTTGATATTTATTCACTAGTACCAGTTACAATTTTGTTTAGTACATAAAATGTAATTGTGAATAATTGTATTAATTGAAGATGTTGAATATGCTCTTGATATAATAATCATTATGAGGGATTAGAGATGTTCATGATGTAAATAATTTAATCTGGGGTAAAAGCAAGTTATTGATGTCTCTGATTCATTTTATAGAGTAGTTATGTAAGGTATAACAATCTTCTTAGCAATAAATACTCAGTGTGCTTGTTGTCACACGAATCATTTTTCCTAAAGTATAGATTGGATGTTCTTATTTGATCTTTGTAACTAATTAGCATTCTACTCTAGTCTTTATGAGTTGATTATAATATAGTCTGTGTGACTTACATAGTCTTTATGACTAGATGCTCTTTTATGGATTCACTTGGACGAATGGGAGATATTAGATGTGACACTTGAATGCACACATTGAGAAAAGTAGAGGGTGCTCGTTCCTCTTCCTCTTCCTCTTCCTCTTCCTCTTCCTCCTTTAAGTGCAATTAAAGCACCAGTTATAGGAAGAGGAAGTGACTTGATCTTTTTATATATATGTAAGTCCAAGTGATCAGAAGGAGGGGCAAGAGGTGAAGAACATATCCTGGTTCATCCATTACTATTGAGTGGGATTTGGTTTATGGAAATAGGAAAAGGTTCCTACATGGTGATCTTTGTTGCAGTTTGCACTAATAATCAAATTTTGATGTATGGCAAAAGGTTAAAGTTAGTTGTTATGTGATTTGATCTTTCTACCAAGTGTGCACGACCTGATGGGTCTGACACTAGGCTGAAATCTAGCTAGGTATAGAGGACCTGATAACTAGTGTAGAAGTCCAGATAGGTCAAGGAGTGACTTGATATCTGGTGGGAAGTCCAGCTAGGTTCCCGAGACCTGACAGCTGGTTGAAGTCCAGTTGAGTCTGCGGAGCTAACAACTGGCGAGAAGACCTGGTGGACCGAAAGGGAGTCAAGCGATTCTGATTGGTAAGTAAGGTAAGTCACTGAAGGAGAGTATTCAAGTGAGAAGGAGTCCCAATTAGGGACTTTAGGCACAGGTCTAGTTTTGGTCTATTTTGGAAACCTAAACTGAGACCTTGACTAGATCCTGGTCTTGGAAAGACAGGATCTGTTAGTGCAGGGAGCACCAGATGATCAAACATATGTTTTGATTATGACAAAGGGTTCAAAAGTTAAGATGTCTTGTTATCTAACAAGTGTGAATGAGCTTGCAAAAAAGTCCTAAGTGGCCTTCGACAAAAGTCCTAGTGGATTATAGGCAAGTGGAAAGTCCTGGTTGCAGTTGGGCAACGAAGACCTGGTCTAAGGGATTGGGTAAAGTCTTGGTGGGTCGAGCACTTTAGGTGAAATCCTACAATTGGGGACTCTAGGTGAAAATCTTGGTGGTCGCAAACTAGGTGGAAGTCTGGATGGGTTGTGGAATGGATGTTCAATATGAAGACCTGAAGTCTCAGACGTTGAGCAAAAGTCTAGATGGTTTGGAGCACTGGTCTGGCTAAAGGTAAACTCTCCTGAGAGGAGTAGGTGAGGACACATTCCCGAAAAAGGGAACAGTAGGCATCGGTTCGACCTAGGGTTTTCGGGAAATCCGAAATCAGAACCGGACAGTTCGAAGACTGTAAAATTAATTTTTACTTCATATGTTATCTGCTTATTTTATAAACTATGTTATAAAGGAAACTAATACTTTTGCAGGTTGAAGAGTCAGCCTTTATCGGTCGACCGAACCTTTTGATCATTTGACCAAACCTCCAAGCAAATAGATCAGATTTCCGACGAGTTGATCGGGTTCAACCAAGGGATCGGTCGATAAAACAATGGGTTTAGTTAATAAAACCATGGATAGGCGTCGATATGGTCAGGCTGAGTTGATCAAACCAAATAAGCTGGGGATCATCAATGGATCGGTTGACTGAATGGCAAGATCGATTGACCGAATTAAGACTCTTATCCGAGCAGCAGCATATGGACGAAAAGTCGAGCAGGTTCAGCAGGTTCGGTTAACCGAACACCTGGATCAGTCGACCGATTAGCGTCGAGTCAAAGACTGACCCTGAGATCAGAGGATCTAGATCAGGTCTAGCTCGTCTATAAAATGAGGTTCGACTAGCAGCTTCGAAACAGACATTCAGAACGATCTTCTTACGTGTGCGCTGCTCCAGAACGACTCAACAACACCTAACTACTACTCCAACAATAGACGAACATATTCTTGATCTTTCATTTGTCGATAACTTAATTTTATGTACTTATCATCTTTGTAAAGCTTTTTTGGATTGATAGTGGATTGTTCAACGATAGCGATCAACGATTACGGACCTTAGAGTAGAAGTCCTCACAAGCTTCGTACCAAGTAAATCAAAGTGTTAACTTTACTTGCTTTCCTTTTCTGTCTCTATTCCGTTGTGTTTTACTCTGAGATTATTTTAAACGAACGTGAAAGCCACGAATGTTATTCCCCCCCTAGCACACATCAATCCTATAATTGGTATTAGAGTGAGGCCGCTTCGAATCAGCGAAACTTCCATTCAAGTAAACTTTTTGTGGTATTAGTTTTTAAATTTCTCGGAGTTGATTGGAATCAGTTCACTTGCCTACTTTTGATCAGTTTTCACGTAATCGAGTTTTCAACATTTTCGAAGCTGGTGCAACACCACTTGAGTTCTTTTATTTGTTTAATATTTTATTTTGCACTACTAAGCCAAGACCTAGTCTTAGGACAAGTCTCTATTTTTGTTATGCAAGAGCTCTTCTTAATGGCCCACCAAGAAGGTTATAGAACTGCACGCCCTTCACTATTCTCCGGTGAAGACTTTGGCTGCTGGAAGGGTCAAATGGAGTATCACCTCAAGACTCAAGTAGAGATGTGGGTGATCATCCAAACCAGCCTCGCGCTTCCACTTGATAGCGCTGAAAAACTAGTATCATGCGAGAATTGGGATACAAGTCTGATGAAGAAGATCGAGGCCGACACCAAAGCAATATGTACTCTATAATGTGGACTAACCAAAGAAGAGCTGAACCGAGTTAATCCATTTTCAAGCGCCAAAGACCTATAGGAAAAGCTAATTGAGCTGCACGAGGGCACTTCTGGCACTAAAGCAAGCAAATGAGACTTAATTCTTAATAAATTATATAATATAAAAATGCAAGAAGGTGAATCAACAAACCAACTTCACACTCGGATTAAAGACATGCTCAACGACCTCCACACAATTGGTCAGAAGGTGGAAAACAACGATGTCATCAAGTACATGTTAAACGCCTTTCTAAGGAATACCTTGTGGGCATCCATGATAGATGCTTACAAAGTTTCCAAGGGTCTTTCCTTAATTAGGCTAAATGAATTATTTTCAAAATTTCATAAACAGACTAATGCACCGCCAGTCGAGAAAAGTATTGCATTGATTGCAGGTACAAGCAAGACGAAGGAGACTAGAAATAAGTACCAGATCGAACCTGAGTCTGAAGACGAACTAGACTTGGAAGAAGATGACAAAATTACCGCCGAACTTATAAATCTAGTTCGAAAATTATACAAGAAAAAGAAAGGATTCACCAAAAAAGAGATCAAGAAGGTGATCCAGTCGAAGATAACACAACCGAATCCAAAGGCCAAGTCAGAAGTCACCTGCTACGGCTGCAACAAGAGAGGACATATCAAGGCCAACTATCCAAACCAAAAGGAAATGAAGAAGCAATGAAAGAATAAGGCACTGCAGGCAATATGGGATGAATCTTCATTAGAAGATTCTGACGAAGATATCAAACAGACAAGCTTCCTTGCACTTACGGCCCGAGAACAAGTCGACGAATCTGAAATCAAGAGCGAGTCGGAAACAAAGTCTGAAAGAAGTCACGGATCCATATCTATTTCTAAAGAGCCTAACTATGTTGTAAGTTCTTCTCAAGTAGATAAATTACATAATCTAATAAATTACCTAATGCATAAACTAGCCAAAATCCAACATCTGGGTTAAATCACTTCAAAATGAGGTAATAGCCCTTAAAGAAGTGGCTAACCCAAGCTCCTTGACTGAATCCATTCACACTAGAACTTCAACTCAAGTCCAACAACTTGAGGGAAAAAAATTCCGACATGAAAAGTAAAGTCAAGGAATTGAAGGATACATTGGAACAGTTCACCTTGGGTTCCAAGAATCTTGATCTGATTCTTGGAAAACAAAGAGTCATATACAATTGATCCGGACTTGGATATAAGGCTAAACATAAATTTAAATCTTATTTATCCCTTGTTAATCGAACAAATAGAAGAATAGTCCAAGCATGAGCCCCCAAGTCTAACTTGATTAATCAAGTTGGACTCGATTAATATTGGATCCCCAAAGATCAAATTCACTACCTTGATAGACCTTATCAAGATTATGATCCAAGGGGAGCCAATAGAAAAATCATTTTTATCGTTAGATTGACTTGTTTGATATTTGCTTTACTACTTTTATTATACATGCTTAAACTAGGGTAGATAAGGACTTAGGCATGATTCACACTTGACTAGTTAGACCAAGGATTTTTCATAAAGGAAATTAAATATTTAGTTTCTTTAAAAGGCTTTGTCTAGAAGTGGTTGATGATCTAATACTCAAGAAGGACTTATGCCTCGCCACAGCCTAAAAACCAATTATTGAAATAAATATTTAATTTACTAACTGTTGAACTTTTGTCTAACTCAAATGTAAATCAATCCTTAGATTTTAATCTAAATTGAAGATAAAATTAACCATCTCACAAAAACTTATAAGACTCCGTGATTGAAAATCTAGAAAAGGATGAGATGGACTTAGGTAAAAATTAGTTAAACTCAAATCAATTAAACTAAAATTAATCAATTAACTTAAACTAAACTTAATCAATTAACTTAAACTAAAATTAATCAATTAACTTAAACTAAACTTAATCAATTTACTTAAAATTAATCAATTAACTTAGACTAAACTTAATCAATTAACTTAAACTAAAATTAATCAATTAATTTAAACCTAATAAATTAATCAATTAAACTAATTCAAACTCAATCAACCAAACTAATTCAAACTTAATCAATTTACTCAAACTAAAATAAATCAATTAATCAAACTTAAAATTAATTAAAATTAAACTTAAATCGAACTTAAATGAAACTCAATCAATCATCTCAATATCACCCATAGGTATAACATGATTGACAACCTAGATTGGGTGAGATGAAGAATAAGGAGTTGAACTCAATCAATCTATCTTATAATCCTTTTAAATTATATTCAAATCAAATACTTTATGTGTAGGAACATAACGATTTGGACCAATGGATGTTGAATAGTGGATGCTCCAGACACATAACTGGAGATCGATTGAAGTTCACCAAGTTAAAATTCAAAAACCTAGGGTCAGTTGCATTTGACAATGACAAAACACTTAAGATAATCGGAACAAGTAATATCAAACTAGTTCCGATTTTGTTATTCGAAAAGTTCTATTAGTTGATAAATTTAATTTTAACATACTTACCATAAGTCAACTCTGTGACTCTGGATACTTAGTAACATTTTCTAACTCTGAGTACTTAATTAAAAATATCAAAAATCCTGAAATAACTCTTAAGGGAATTAAGAAAAGTAATATTTACACAATTAATGTATCAACCTCCTCACTCAAGTGTCTTTTGACATAACAAGAGGAAACTAAATTGTGGCATAGAAGATTGAGTCACACTCATATCAAACTCATTCCAAAAATGAGTTAAAATGACTTAATTAGAAATCTACCTAAATTAAAAAAAAATTAGAAAATATAATTTGTAATGTCTGCCAACAAGGTAAATAAGTTATGTCAACCCACAAACCAACAAACCTAAATAGAACTAACTCAATACTTGAGCTCCTACACTTAGACCTATTTGATTCATATGGAGCCAAGTCACTAAGTAGAAACTAATACTGTTTAGTTATAATTGATGACTACTCAAGATTTACTTAGGTAAAGTTTCTAAAACCAAAGATGAAACTCTTGAGATCTTTAAGACTTTTTGCAAGTTAATAGAAAATGAAAAAGATACCAAAATCAAAAGAACTAGAAGTGACCATGGAAAGAAATTTGAAAATCATAGGTTTAACGAATTTTATCAAACTAATGGATACAATCATGAATTTTCATGTCTTAGAACCTCCCAACAAAATGGTCTAGTAGAACGAAAAAATAGAACATTACAAGAGGCCACTAGAATCATGTTAAATTAATATAACTTAACTAACCAATTATGGGTCGAGGTAATAAATACGTCATGTTATATTTAAAATAGAATATTAATCAATAAATTTCAAAATAAAACTCCATATGAAATATACTATAATAAAATTTCTAACTTAATTTATCTAAAAGTATTTGGGTGTAAAGTCCATATACTAAACACTAAAGACTATTTAGGTAAATTTACATCTAAATCTTCAACTGGGATCTTCTTAGGGTATTCAACAACAAGTAGGGCCTATAAAGTTTATAACAAAAATATCCTAAAAGTTGAAATAATAAATGTAATTTTTGATGAAGAAAACAACCTACCTGACTTAATCAAAGAAAATAATCAAATTATAAGAAATACAAAAGATGATGAAATTAGACTTGAATCAAGTAAATCACAAGAACCAATTGTTTACCCTAACATAAGACCTTCTAGAATAAGTTCCAATCACCTATCTGATCAAATTTTGGGTGATCCAACCCTAGGAGTTCGAACTCAATCATCATATAGAAACCTAAGTCAAATAGCTCTATTTTTCAAAATTAAACCCAAGACTATAGAAGAAGCCCTGTTTGACCCAGACTGGATAATTACAATACAAGAGGAACTAGCTCAATTTGAAAAAAAAAAAAAACAAGTTTGGGAACTTATAACCTAAACTCACAAGTATATCCATAATTGACACTAAGTGAGTATTTAGAAATAACTAGATGATAAAGGTGAAATAGTAAGAAACAAAGCTAGACTAATAGTAAAGGGGTTCAACCAAGTAGAAGGATCACATTATGATGAAACCTATGTACCTGTGGCTAGATTTAAATCCATCAGGATGTTGCTAGCCTATGCAGCACATAAAGGATTCAAGTTATACCCAATGGATGTAAAATCTACATTCCTAAATGGGTTCATCAAAGAAGAAGTTTATGTAAATCAACCCCTAGAATTTGAGGATTTAGATCACCCAAATCATGTCCTTAGGTTAAAGAAAGCCTTATATGGACTAAAACAAGCACCTATGGTCTGGTATGAACGACTATCAACATACCTAATGTTGGTGCGGTTAGCACTAACGGTCTAACTCAAATTTTGATGAATGATAAAGTAGGTTAAGTTAGTTTCATATTGATCTAACACTTCTGTGAAGTGTACAGGAGAAGCTCAGACGGGTCGATGGGCTGACCTGACGTCTGGCACGAAGTACAGCTAGGTCGATGGGCTGACTTGATAGCTAGCATGAAGCCCAGACAGGTCGACGGGCTGACCTGACGTCTGGCACGAAGTCCAGCTAGGTCGATGGGCTGATCTGATAGTTGGCACGAAGTCCAATCGGGTCGAAGGGTTGACCGGACGTCTGGCAAGTAAGTTGAGGTAAGTCACTAGAGGGGAGTGACTGTGAGGACGCATTCTCGGGAAGGGAACATTAAGCGATGATCCAACTTAGATCTATTTTGGAAATCTAAGTTGAGATCGTGACTAGATTCCGATCTCGAGGAGATAGAATCTAATTAATACTCTGCTTGTTAATTATAACTATGCTAACACTTTGTTTTGCAGAGTAATATAATATGCACTTGGTCTCGGACTAACTATTTCTTGCAGGAGAAGGACATTTTGGAGAAAAAGTGGTCCGGATGCCTGGAAGGGATCTGGGCGCCCGGAGGTCCGGTCGCTCGGAGTGCAAAAATTATCCCCAAGCAACGTCGCAACGTGGAGCGCTCTGGTTGGATGGGCTATGTTACATTCCAGGCGCCTGGAAGGGATCCGAGCGCCCAGAGAATCCTATATAAGGAGGGTGCACCTTGGAGCAAAGAACAACGAACAACAAGATCTTCCAACGTTTGCTCTGTCGTGCTGCGCTCCTGCGACGCTGCGAAAGCTCCTTCAACAACGCACCTCATTTTTATTTCTTTTTGTTGTCGGTATTCTTTTTTTAAAGCAACTGTACTCTCAATTTGTTATTATTCCAATTGCTAGTGGATTGTCCAACGAAAGTGTTTGACGAGTGTGGGCCTTGGAGTAGGAGTCGACCAAGGCTCCGAACCAAGTAAAAAAGTTCGTGTTAGCATTGTACTTTTTCGTTATCTACTTTTCCGCTGCTTACTCTATGATAATTCTTTCCGATCGATATTCACCCCCCTATCAATTTTCACGATCCAACACCTAATATCTAAAGGGTTTAACTAAGGTCAAATAAATTAAACTTTATTTGTTAAAACCTTGGAAAAAGATATTTTTATACCTCAAATTTATGCAGATGACATAATTTTTGGCTCAACCAATACTAAATTTTTAAAAGAATTTATCAAATTAATGAAAAATAAATTTGAAATGAGCCTACTAGAAGAACTTAACTTTTTCTTAGGTTTACAGATAAAACAAACAAAAGAAGGAATTCATATTTTTCAAACCAAATATGTTAAGGAATTAATTAAAAAGTTTGGAATGAAAATTTTTAAAAGTATAAATACCCCAATGATAACTAATGTTAAAATTGACTCTAACTTAGAAGAAAAATCAGTAGACTTAAAATATTATAGAAGTACAATAGGAAATTTACTATACCTAATTGCAAGTCAACTTGATATTTTATTTACAATAGGTATATATGCTAGGTACCAATCTTGTGCAAAAAAATCACATTTAACTAATATAAAAAAAAATACTTAGATACATTAAGGGAACCCTAAGTATAGGACTTTGGTACTATAGGACTAGCATGTTTGACTTAGTTGGGTACTATGACTCAGACTATGTTGGGTGTAAATTAGATAGAAAAAGTATAAGTGGAAGCTACTAATTTCTAGGTCAGTGCCTAGTAAACTGGTCAAGTAGAAAGTAACACTGTGTTTCTTTATCCACTATTGAAGCAGAATACATGGTCATGGGAGAATGTGCATCTTAATTACTATAGATGATGCACACTTTAAAAGATTATCGATTAGAATATAAAAATATAAAAAATTTAATCAATAATATAAATTCAATAAATTTAACTAAAATCCAATACATCACTCAAGGACTAAATACATATAAGTTAAACATCACTTTGTAAGGAATCGCGTAGCTAAGAGTGACATTATACTTGACTATGTTGAGTCCAAGTCAAACCTAGCTGACATTTTCACAAAATCCTTACCTGAACTTGAGTTCAGTATACTTAGAAGATAATTAGGTATGTGTTTAGTAGAATATATTCTAAAACTTTCAAAATCATTCCTTTATAGTATTATTTTTTCAAAAATTATTTTTTTAATAAGCTTGATTTTAAAATTCTAGGAAAACTTATTTAATTCAAATTTTCTAATTTTACTAGTATTTTCAAAATATTGGACTTAGCCTAGGTATCTACTATTGGTGCGGGAAACATCCGACGATCGAACTCATGTTTTGATAATGGCAAAGAATTCAAAGTTAAGATGTTTTGTATTTTAACAAGTCTACTTGAGGATTTCAGGAAAGTCCTAACTGCGGTTAGGCAAAGGAATAAAACCCTAGGGGGTGGTAACCCTAGGTCATAGGGGGTGGTAACCCTATGCGGAAAGTCTTGGCAGGTCGATGACTTCAGGCAAAAAGTCCTAGGGGGTGGTAACCCTAGGTGGAAAGTCCTGGTATCGCGAGCCAGGTGAAAGACTAAACTAGCCGGGAAGCGGATGTCCAGCAGAAAGTCCGGAAGTATCGAGTGCTGAGCAAAAGTCCAGTCGATCTAGAGGATTGTACTGGCAACAGGTAAATCTCCTAAGTGGAGTAGGTGAGGACGCGTTCCCCGTAGAGGGAACAGTAGGCGTCGGGTCTACCTAGGGTTTCCGGTTGGAAATCCAAAGTTAGACCCGGACAGTCCGGAGACTGTCTTAAACATTCTTTATGTTATATACTGTTATTTTGTGCTAACTTTGTGTTGCATGATGTTGTTTGGGACTAACATATCTTGTAGGTACAAAATAACGAAGATTTTTTTCGGATGAACAGTGTCCGAGGTGCCTCCATGGGGCTTGGAGGCACCTCGGGTTCAAAATCCTGAGCTGGCGCGAGGAGCAGGCTTGAGGCGCCTTGGAGGGGTTTAAGGCGCCTTAGACAGCTTGGAGGCGCCTTGAATGGGTTTAAGGCGCCTTCAGGTCGCGACAGTCAAAAGATTATCTAAGCGAGCAGAACGGGTCGCGACAGCTTCAGGCGCCTTGAATGGCCAAGTGGAACTGACCGAAGCTACCCTTAAATGGATCCTAACTAGTTAGACCAAGGATTAGTATTAAGTCCAATGGGTAGGACTATTTAGAAAACCTCGAAAGCATGGTTACTTTAATGAGCTCCGTGTGACTCACCATAGCCCAGAAGTTTATCCAAAAAATGCTTACTTGTTGAACCCAAAGCTAAACCTGAATCTAACACAAAGTTAAACCAGACCCTTAAAATTCAACAAAAACTCATCTCACAACAACTATAGGATTCCCTGATTGACAATTTAGATCGGGTGAGATGACTAAGAAATTTCAAAATTATTTTAAAACTAAAATTATTTCAAAAACTTAAATTTCAAAATTATTTTAAAAACTTAAAATTCAAAATCATTTTAAAAACTTAAATTTCAAAATTATTTTAAAAAACTTAAATTTCAAAATTATTTTCAAAAACTCAAAATTTCAAAATCATTTTAAAACATAAATTTCAAAATTATTTTAAAAACTTAAATTTCAAAATTATTTTAAAAACTCAAAATTTCAAAATTATTTTAAAAACTTAAAATTCAAAATCATTTTAAAAACTTAAATTTCAAAATTTTAAAAACTTAAAATTCAAAATCATTTTAAAAACTTAAAGTTCAGAATCATTTTAAAAACTTAAATTTCAAAATTATTTCAAAAACTTAAATTTCAAAATTATTTCAAAAACTTAGTTTTCAAAATTATTTTAAAAACTTAAAATTTCAAAATCATTTTAAAAACTTAAATTTCAAAATTATTTTAAAAAACTTAAATTTCAAAATTATTTTAAAAAAAACTTAAATTTCAAAATTATTTTCAAAAACTCAAAATTACAAAATCATTTTAAAACTTAAATTTCAAAATTATTTTAAAAACTTAAATTTCAAAATTATTTTAAAAACTCAAAATTTCAAAATTATTTTAAAAACTTAAAATTCAAAATCATTTTTAAAACTTAAATTTCAAAATTTTAAAAACTTAAAATTCAAAATCATTTTAAAAACTCAAATTTCAAAATTATTTAAATTTCAAAACATTAATAATCATAGGATTAAAGTGCTTGCAAAATTACCTTTATACAATAGAGTAAAATAGAAAATATAAGGAATAGACTTCAATCACGCTATCTTTAAATCCATTAAAAAGAAACCAATTCAACTACTTCTTGTGTAGGAATTGGATCAATGGATGTTGGATAGTGGATGCTTAATCCATTAAAAAGAAACCAATTCAATCACGCTATCTTTAAATCCATTAAAAAGAAACCAAACTCAAGTACAAGAATCTAGGATCAGTTGCATTCGGCAACGACGGTAAACTTAAAGTAATCGGAAAAGGTAATATTGAACTTAGTTCCGATTTCATTATTCGAAATGTTTTATTGGTTGAAAATTTTAACTTTAATTTACGAAGTATAAGTCAATTGTGTGACAGCGGATATCTAGTCAATTTTGATAAATCTGGATGTCTAGTTAAAAATATTGAAAACCCAGAAATTAAACTTAAAGGACTTAGAAAGAATAACATCTACACTATTGACTTATCAATATCCTCAATAAAGTGTCTCCTGACACAACAAGAGGAAACCCAACTGTGACACAGAAGGCTGGGTCACACTCACACTAGACTCATTTCAAAAATGAGTCAAAATGGTCTAGTTAAAGGTTTGCCCAAATTAAAATTTATTGAAAACTCAATCTGTGATGCATGTTAAAAAGGAAAACAAACCAAGTCAACCCATAAGTCAACCAACTTAGAAAGAACTAACACCATATTGGAGCTCCTTCACCTTGATCTATTTGATTCACATGGAGCCAAATCACTAAGCAAGAACCAATATTGCTTAGTAATAATTGACGACTACTCTAGGTACACATGGGTAAAGTTTCTAAAAACAAAAGACGAAACATATGAAATATTTAGTAATTTTTACAATTTAACGGAAAATGAAAAAGATACTAAAATTAAAAGAATAAGAAGTGATCACGGAGGGGAATTTGAAAATCATAGGTTTACCCAATTTTGTAAAATAAATGGATACCAACATGAATTTTCATGTCCTAGAACCCCCCAACAAAATGGTCTAGTGGAACGTAAAAATAGAACACTATAAGAAGCCGCTAGGACTATATTGAACGAGTATCATTTAAATCATCAATTCTGGGCTGAAGCGATAAACACTGCAAATTATATTCAAAACAGAATTTAATTAACAAATTTCACAATAAAACACCATATGAACTCTACTATCATAAAATTCCCAATCTAAACTATCTAAAAGTATTTGGGTGTAAAGTTCACATTTTAAATACTAAAGATTACTTAGGAAAATTTACACCTAAATCTAACTAAGGAATATTCTTAGGATACTCTTCTACCAGTAGGGCCTTTAGAGTTTATAATCAAAATACCTTGAAAGTTGAAGAAACAACTAATGTAATATTTGATGAAGAAAACAGCTTACCTTATACAAATGAAAATATTGACATTAATCCAAGAGCTACAGAAGATGATGATATCCAACCTAATCTTAATGAGTCAGAAGAACCTATCTCTGACCCACAGATAAGACCAACTAGAGTAAGTACCTCTCACCCACCTGACCAAATTTTAGGTGATCCAAACCTAGGAGTCAGAACTAGATCATCATATAGAAATTTTAGTCAGATTGCTCTTATTTCCAAAATTGAACCTAAGACTATAGAAGAAGCTCTGCCTGATCCAGATTGGATCATTGCAATGCAGGAAGAATTAGCACAATTTGAGAGAAATCAAGTCTGGGACCTTGTACCTAAACCCATAGATAAATCAATAATAGACACCAAATGGGTTTTTCGGAACAAATTGGATGATCACGGTAATATAATAAGAAACAAAGCTAGGTTAGTAGCCAAAGGGTTTAGTCAAGTCGAAGGCTTAGACTATGATGAAACCTATGCTCCGGTAGCTAGACTCGAGTCCATTAGGATGTTATTAGCCTATGCAGCAAATAAAGGGTTCAAATTGTACCAAATGGACGTTAAGTCAGCCTTCTTAAATGGTTTTATCAAGGAAGAGGTCTACGTAATCCAACCTCCAGGGTTTGAAGACATAGACTATCCTAACCATGTATTTAAATTAAAAAAGGCATTATATGGACTAAAACAAGCCCCTAGAGCATGGTATGAAAGATTATCTAATTACTTAATATCCAAAGACTTTAACCAAGGACAAATCGATCCGACCTTGTTCGTAAAAACTATAGAAAAAGACATCTTTATAGCCCAAATCTATGTTGACGACATAATCTTTGGTTCAACTAATTCAAAATTCTTGAAAGAATTTGTCAAATTAATGGAAAGTGAATTTGAAATGAGTATGGTTGGGGAACTTAATTTCTTCTTAGGCTTACAAGTTAAACAAACTAAAGATGGAATCTATATTTATCAAACTAAATATGCTAAGGAGTTAATTAAAAAATTCTGTATGGAAAATTCAAAAATCATAAATACTCCAATGGCAACAAACATAAACATTGACTCTGACCCTGAAGGAAAACCAGTTGACCCAAAATACTATAGAAGTGTCATAGGTAGCTTACTTTACCTAACTGCAAGTCGACCCGACATATTGTTTGCAGTAGGTATGTGCGCAAGATACCAATCCTGTGCAAAAGAGTCTCACCTATCATACGTTAAAAGAATACTTAGATATATTAAAGGAACTCTAAATGTAGGACTTTGGTATCCAAGAACTTGCACCTTTGGCCTTTATGGCTATTCTGATTCAGACTATGTCGGGTGCAAGTTAGACAGAAAAAGTACAAGTGGTAGTTGCCAGATTCTAGGTCAGTGCCTAGTAAGTTGGTCAAGCAGAAAGCAACATTGTGTTGCTCTATCCACCACTGAAGTTGAATACATAGCTCTAGGAGAATGTGCATCTCAACTGTTGTGGATGATGCATACATTAAAAGACTATCAACTAAAATATAAAAATACACAAATCTTTATTGATAATATCAGTTCAATTAATCTCACCAAAAATCCTATCCACCACTCTAGGACTAAACACATAGAGGTAAAACACCACTTTGTAAGGGATCATGTAGCTAAAGGTGAAATTGCACTCAATCACGTTGAGTCCAAATCAAACCTAGCCGACATCTTTACAAAACCCTTACCTGAACTTGAGTTCAGTGCACTTAGAAGGCAAATAGGAATGTGTTGGGTAGAGTAGGTATCTCATTTCATTTTGCAAAATTTAGGAAAAATAATTTTTTCAAAATTCCCAATTTTCTTAGAGTTTTCAAAATTGTGGAATTAGCCTAAGTTTTCCCCCTAGAAATCATGTTCCCCTAGAATTAAGTCAGAGCATCTCACAAACACCTAGGTCTACCTTGATTGTGATTGAAAAATATAGAACGGCGTGAGATGCATAGGGTTCAGCCTGGACTCAAGAATGCTTATATCTGCGCATCGATAAGAGTATGGGCGTTAAACACGCAATAAACATCAATCAAGTCAAGTCTTCCAGCTCTAGTCAAATCTAACTGGACCAAATTGACTTGACTTGACTAACCATGTGAAAGTTGTTGCCCTATACGCAGTCAGCAAGTAGCTAAAGGTTAGACAGTTGGAAAAGTACACTCAGTTTTCTGCTTAAGCATGTTTTGATCTTTAGGGCTCTGATACCTAGTCAGTTAATTAAATATAACTCATGCTTGAACTTAAGGACCAACTGAATTTGAACCTAAGTTTTAAAATTCAATACTTCTAAAAGACCTATGCAACATTACAATCTTACTGTTCTCATCCTTACTAAGCCTAGCTAACTTTAAAATATATCTTTGCACTTAACTACGAAATATCTAGTCTATTATTTTTTTTTTTTTGATATATGGCAAAGGGGGAGAGTAGCAAAATTCAAAATTTAAATTAATAAAAAGGGGGAACATCAGTTAAGGGGGAGTAACAGTTAAGGGGGAGCATAGAGTTTAGCAAAATTTGCTTTGGTTAATATGGTCACCTATAATTAGCAAATTTGTCGGTAGTAAGTGGTTATTTATTTTTTGGTTTACTTAACTTTGAATTTGAGTTGCCATAATCAAAAAGGGGGAGATTATTGGTGCGGGAAGCATCCGACGATCGAACTCATGTTTTGATAATGGCAAAGAATTCAAAGTTAAGATGTTTTGTATTTTAACAAGTCTACTTGAGGATTTCAGGAAAGTCCTAACTGCGGTTAGGCAAAGGAATAAAACCCTAGGGGGTGGTAACCCTAGGTCATAGGGGGTGGTAACCCTATGCGGAAAGTCTTGGCAGGTCGATGACTTCAGGCAAAAAGTCCTAGGGGGTGGTAACCCTAGGTGGAAAGTCCTGGTGTCGCGAGCCAGGTGAAAGACTGGACTAGCCGGGAAGCGGATGTCCAGCAGAAAGTCCGAAAGTATCGAGTGCTGAGCAAAAGTCCAGTCGATCTAAAGGATCGTACTGGCAACAGGTAAATCTCCTAAGTGGAGTAGGTGAGGACGCGTTCCCCGTAGAGGGAACAGTAGGCGTCGGGTCGACCTAGGGTTTCCGGTTGGAAATCCAAAGTCAGACCCGGACAGTCCGGAGACTGTCTTAAACATTCTTTATGTTCTATATTGTTATTTTGTGCTAACTTTGTGTTGCAGGATGTTGTTTGGGACTAACATATCTTGTAGGTACAAAATAACGAAGATTTTTTTCGGATGAACAGTGTCCGAGGCGCCTCCATGGGGCTTGGAGGCGCCTCGGGTTCAAAATCCTGAGCTGGCACGAGGAGCGAGGGCTTGGGCGCCTGAGGGTTTAGAGGCGCCTGGAGGCGCTTGAATGAATGGGTTGGTAAGGCGCCGTCAGATCAAGGCGATCAAACGGTAAAATTGCTTAAGCGCCTTGAGTTGTAAAGGCATAAAATTGTTATAAGGGGTTCAGCAGTTCATCAAACGAACGAGTTCCAAGTACCTCGCGCTCAGCTCCAAGTCTTTGAAGCTTGAAAGACTCTGCCAAGTGGCTCTCGACGGCCGAGCTCCAAGATTCCTCTTTTCATCGCGTGATTTATATTTATTTCTGAGTTAATATAATAATCGAGCTTGCTTATAGTTGTTGCCCCCGTATGATCAATGATCGCGGGCGAGTGAGTCGAGTAGAGTCAGCTCGAAGTAAAATCGACCTTTGTTCTTGTGTGCTTACTTTTATTCCTTTATTTACTCTAACACTTATGTATTTACGTTCCGATATCATGTAAATAATATTCACCCCCCTTCTAGCGCGTCTCGATCCAACATCTACCCCCCTAGAAAGCATATACCCATAGGTATCCGCCAAAGCATTTCACAAGCACACTAGGAATACCTTGCTTGTGTATGAAAAATACTTAGAATGGAGTGAGATGCATAAGGTATTGCCTGGACTTCAGAATATTTATGTCTGGGCATCAATATAAGTCTGAGCAATAAATACCAAGTTAAATGAATTAAGTTAAGTTATCCATTTTAGTCAAACTAACCAGAATACTTGCTTAACATGACTAACCAAATGAAAGTTCTACCTCATGGTAAACAGCTAGTAGCTAAAGGTTAGACACTTGTTTAAGAAAAGTAGATGGTTGTTTTGAAGATTTTTACTTTTACTTTGAACTCTCATGCTTGGACTCTAGGACCCTAAAATTTAAGCGACTTAATTATATTTTTTTAGGGCATTAATCTACGGGAGTGAAAGGAGTTAAGACACTAAATTTTGTTTGGGTTAAATATTTTCTCAAAGTTAATGTATTCCTTTCTCAAAATCTCAAATATCCTTTTAAGTTTTTTTTGGAAGTTAAGCTTTTAAGGTTTAACTATTTTTGAAAAGAAAGTTTAAACAATTTTTGAAAGGCAAGCTTAAATATTAAAGCTAAGTTTTTTTTTAAGAAAATCTTTTCAAAGCTAAGTATTTTTTTTCAAAGCTAAGTATTTTTAATCAAAGTAAAATTTTTAAGAAAATATTTTCAAAGCTAAGTTTTTTTTTTTGAAAATCTGTTCAAAGCTAAGTTTTTTAGGAAAATCTTTTCAAAGCTAAGTTTTTTAAGAAAATCTTTTCAAAACTAACCTTTAAGTATCCCTTAATTGTTTATTTCAAGGGTTTACAAAAAGGCTAAGTGGTTTTGTTAAATGAAAAGCTGTAAAATTTTGAAAAGTGAAGTTTCAAATACTATATTCTTATAGCCAAGCTCCTTCTTCGACTCCCTATCTGAATATTTCTTTTTCACTCTCCTTTTCAGAGTTCATTAAAACAAAAGAAGTTTTTTTCTAAAGTTTTTTCAAAGACAAAGTATTTTTCTAACTACTTAGAAAGCTAAAATTATCTGTTATTTTAATACTCCCTAAATTTTTTTGATATATGTTAAAGGGGGAGAGAATATTCTAAAGTTTATAAGGAGAGAAAGTTAAGAGATTAAGGGAGAGCAAACAATTTTTTTTTTATCTCTTAGCATTTGCTATGTAATGACCCAATTTTTCCTATTTCGAGTTCTAAATGTCCTTAAAAATATTTGGAAATGTTTTTAAAATATTCTAGAGATTTTTAGAAATTTTTAGAGTATTTTTATGTAATTTTTGGAGGTCGTTTGGTATTTTTACTAAACGAAAGAAGTTTTGACAAAAAAACATCCAAACCGAGATTCGAACCGTAGAACTCGGACCTAAACCAAGCCTTAACCGAATCCAGCCAACCAACTGTTCTGCAAACATTTTGTAAATGAATATGGAATGAAATACATTTAAGCAATAGTTAGGAACAGTTAAAATAAAAGGGGAATAAAACGCTCGGCTGAGGATTCGAAACCACTAACTTGGACTTGGGCGAAAACGTAGTCAACCAAGTGTGCCGGCGGGCGGTGTTAATTAAGGAAAGAGTGAATAATACTTAAGCAGTAGTTAGATGATAAAAACCCTAGTTATAAGAAGAGAACCTAGGTTTTATCCCGTGACCTAAAATCCCTTCGGCGGCCGACGAAAGCTTCTTCCGGCCGGTCTTCTCTCAACCGTGACCCTCTCGTCGAGGAGAGCACGCAGACCCACAGGAGACGCCGAGACCTTCACTTCTCCGAACCCTAGAATTCTTCTCCTTCGGCAGTAAGTCCAAGAAAGCATTATAAGTACTACTCACCTGTGGTAGGAGTTGCTCCGAATTTGTTTGGATGTTTCCTTGTATCTCTTGAATTAGAAGCATGCTATACAGAATTTTTCTGCTTGTGCTTGCTGTCGTGAATCAAAGAAGAAGGAAGGGATTTGATCGGATTAGGTTATGGTTTTGTGGGCAGGCCATGTGAAACATCCCGTAACCAACCCTCAATTTTTTTTTTTTTGTTTTTTTATAGTGCATCACCCACTAAACACAAACCAAGCATATACTTATGACATGATACCAAATCAACCATTTCATTTTATCGAAAATAAAAGTCAACATCTCTCACAAAGTATAACAAATAAAATTCCGAACAAAAACCCTTGACCTCACCAAAGCACAAAAAACTCTTCCCATAAAGAACATAAACTCAGCACTCCTAATATCCGGACAACGCCATGCGTCCATCCCGCCTACTCTCCTACTCCGTCCGTAGGCCCTCCGTCGTGTCCGGAGACACATCCTCACCTGTAATGTAGGCATCATGAGTCTACAACCCAGCAAGTATAATCTCATGTGATGAAACATGATATCCATAAAGTAGTAGAGATAGGAGTTAAACGATAAAAACATATCTAGAAGGTTGTATAACAGAAAAGGAAAAAATGCGGTAAATAAAGTTCCTACACAGCTAATAAAGGTGAATATGTTACATATCCGGTAACCATAATTAGAACCAGTCAACAGTCCCATGAACCTAGAGGTACCTCGTAGAGAACATGCATCCAGTCATATAGCCGAAGCTAACATAAATTCCAGTATCAGTCAAGTTTGGATGGGCCCTCCCCAGAGCTCATCCCGGGTCACTCATCCCGTACTGCTACCACATATGCACATATTCAACCAACTAGCTACATAAAAACTTATATACTCATAGTTTATCATAACACTAATTCAATCGGTCAAGTTCCAGTAGCCATATCATTTTACCATACCTATCTGCATTCAGTCTAATCATAACCTAAGTAGATCCATAAGCAAGTACAAAATTTCATATGCAACAAAATAACTGATCATTAGCATCTAATTTACAACACAAACCGCATGCTGTAAAGAAGGGGAAATCTGTGCATGATTAGTATTTAAAACTTGTAATACAACCATAAGCTTTCAAGATAGAAATCAATTCATTTAGCAATAACGACCTAGAAGTAACCAACTCAATTCCCACTACTAGATGTAACTAGCAAGTTCACAATTTAGTTCTATAGATCCTCTACAAAACCTTGTCCATCCAAAGAAAATACAGTAGCAATAAATCACCAACAGAACTTCCCAACTTACCTACTGAATCCCAAAACCATACGAAGAATGAATTCATTACAAGGTCAGCTAGGATTCCCAATAATCCGTGTGCCACGCCAAACAACAGAATTAACATATCAAGAAGAACTTCACCAAAATTTCAAAGCAACCTTCATGGAAACCACAAATCACAAAATCAAGTTCAAAACCAAGTCATCCAACGAGACGTAAGTCTGTCAGCAACGAGGAAAACTACCTTCAAATCCAGAGATCCCCAAAAGGAAACCAAGACGCAGCTCACTCATCTCAAACATCACAAGCCGGCATTTAATCAAACAGTCATCCTACATAAAACTCACAGCATCAACAATCCTGGAGGAAAAATCGGAGTTCAAGCCCATCTTCAGCCAACAAAACCCATAAATTCCGAACAGAACAATCCCCTAGTAGATCCGCACCATCAATAATAGATTGTTCCGACGAGAGGAAACCAGAAACCATACGATCCAAACAAGAGTTAATTGAAACCTCAAATTGGATTGAAAGAACTCGAAATCCTCTGTTAAATCCAAAGAAAACATCGTCGGAAATCTACATAGAATTCCATTCAACCAAACGGTAACCAGAGCTCCATCCGGCACACATTCAAAACCAGCACCTCAAGCAGGCATTTAAGCGAGCAGTCATCACACAAAAATTGAAACCTCGATATCACGAAAGAAACCAAACCTCAACACAAACACAGCTCGACGGATGCCAGTAGAAACACAAAAAAGCACTCCAAAGAAATCGAACATTATCAATGCAGACTTCACCGATCATAAATCTGAAACATATGCAAACCAATTGACCAAATCAAAACCCAACAGAGAAGAAGCCTTAACAGAAACGATCACACACAGACAACCTTTCCATTTCGAGTTTCCATCCCTCTATACCTCACAGATCTTATGCTATCACCGTAAGATATACTTGCCTTTCTCTTCCTCGTATCGCCGTAGAATCCCTCGCTCAATGATGTCGCGCCGGTAGAAATGTGTTTGGAGACCTCTGCGTCAGATCGTTGGGCCCTCCACCACTCGCCGACTTGAGGAAAGGAGTCGAATCGGAGCTTAGGGTTCAGCGAGCAGTTCCGTCGAGATCGTCAGAACTGAGCAGGGAATGGAGAAGCGGTGAGGTTTGGGGAAGCAGAGAATGAATCGGTGATAAACTTGGGCTTTATACCTAGATATTAGAGCTCTAACTTGGGCAATTAATCCTAATCTAGGATAATTATAGTCAATCGGCTCCCAATTAATTAGGTATTATATATATTTCCCTCAAATTTAATAGTTCTATCCCCTAAACTATGCCGTACAAGTTCATTTTAATTCCCGAAAAATCCCTAAAATTCATAGGAAATTTAGTAAATAAATTTCTTTATTAACGCTCGTGATACCTTAATTTATTATTATTATTTTTTAAAAAATTAAATTCCTTAAAACGTGTCATACATATTTATTTAAAATTCTAAAAAAAGTTCTATAATTCGTAGAAAATTTTATTGATTAATCCCCTAATTAATGTTCATGTGACCTTAGGAAATTCTATAAATAATTTCCTTAATTTACACTTGTGGGACCTCACAATTCTCCCTCCTTATTAAAAATTTCGTCCTCGAAATTTGACTTATCAAATAATTTGAGGTAACGGTTACCCATTTTTAGTTTGATCTCCTACAATAAATTCCAAATTCCTCCATCGTTGGTCGGTGTAACACTTCTGGCGACTTTATGTCGTTTGCATCCTGTCCCGTATCTTGACCACCAGATTCACAGTATGTGTCTAAATTTCTAGGTCCAGAACAGGCTCCTACCTCCTCTCAAAGCATTCACATTCTGCACCTTTTTTTTTCTCCATGTCTTTATATTTCCAAGACATTCAAATTACTGCTGTTAGATTAGACAATAGTCATTAGTACCATGTGGCTAATTTATTTATGCACTAAATTCTTGAGTTTTGTATATTCATACGTATGGTAAAATTACTTCCTCATCTTCCATTATAATTGGTTGAACCCTCAAAATCTGTTGGTTCCCCTCTTTTGTTGTCTCTCCCTCCTATTCTAAGGATATGGTTATGTAAATTTTACAACTCTAATTTCAGGGAATCTTAGAGAAAAAAAAAAAATTACAACACCCCTTACGGGATCACCCCATGGTGGCTTGGTGACAGATACTAACAATTGAATATGGAACAAATTATGTGTATCCAATGGCAAACAGAGGCACGCTGCCAATAACCTCACACAACCTGTCCCGCACATTTGTTTTTAGATTAATAGTACTCTTTATTGTGTGATTGTGGCATTAAATACCAGTTCCTCAACAGTGAAGTTAACACGTGACAGCGCCTAGATTCCAAAGGTACAACCCAATATGGCTTCACCAGAAACATACAAAGATGAAACCTCTTAAACCATACTTCAAACTTTATCCACAATTAAAGAAAAAGGAGAAATTTATACGAGACTTATGCATATTCCATTTACACACTCTCTACGCAACGAATGAGATTTATGAAGAAAGGAATGTTAACACCATTAACAACATTGATTCAGTATCAACATTTAGTTCCTATAAATCTCAGTTATAAAAAAACATACTACAAATCCAGTGATATGGCACAGAACGGTGTGCCAAAATTCATTCTGTCAGTAAAGCAGTGGAGAGACCTGTTTAATGTTCAGAAGTTGAGGATACTAGAAATCATCTAGGCCTACCCAAAGCTAACAGTGGTGAAATCCAGCAGAATCCTAGGTCAGCAAGGGAAAATATCACAACACATCTGGATGTTCAGGTCACTGAACAGATTGTTGTGCAGGCCTTGAATCTATATACTAAACATACATATCAGGTTGGATTTAATTAAAGATGAAGCTATTCCACAACCTTAAGTACCTTAGTTAGACTTCAAACTTCACCATGGCTCAACTTCTGCTTTAAATGCAGCTGATCCAATTCTCTTCTTCATTAAATACCTTCCCATGTACCCTTGTCTCCCACTAATCAGTAAACAACCCAACCATGTTGAGCCCCTCAACATTCCAAAATTTCTGCAATCCTATCAAGTTCTCGAAATTATCGGTTTCCTATTAGTTCCAACCATGACATCTCCACCTCAATGCCTCCTTTACTTGCTGTGTATCCCTTCAAAATCTCACTCAAAATTCTATAAAAATCTAACAACTTTAAAACAAATCATGAAACTAGACTGTTGTAAATTTGGCATCATGGAACCATAATACATCCTATTTCAACAACCCTTGTATTATGCATTACTAATACTCCATCCAACAGCGAAGTTTTGATACAATTCTCTATTGCATATGTCCTGACGGAATTCTCCAACTTTTGTTTTCAAAAATTCTCTACAGCATATACTCATATGATTCTCTAAAACCAACTTACAATTCTTGGTCCAGCATATCTCACCCTCAAACTCTTCTAATAAATTCTTCACGAATACCCACTTTTTTTTTCTAGTTCTATTCTTCTTTTGGACAATTCCTTTAAGTGGCTGATTAATTTACCAAAAAGGGGACCATACGTAATACATTATCAAGTACCTACCAAGGAGCATTGCCTCTATTATACCTCATGAAACATACCAGATTCAATGCAAGCAAGGCTAGCAAGTATCTTTAAAAACATCAACTGAATGCAGTATATTGTTTTTGAAATAAAAATGATGTTATTTGTATGAAAAGCTACTAACTGCTTCATCTACTATGTGTTACTTGGATGTAGCCACTCAACAGATTATTGAAGGTTCCAGAATCATGATAGTCATTGGAGTATTGAGGAAAGCAATTGTCCCTGATCTACAAAATATATATTTATATATATATGTGTCTCACAAAATTGTGAGACAATTCATTAAGATGAACAAATCGCATATCCTCTAATCTACTTAACAAAATAGGAAGGCCATAGTTATCCTTATAAACAAGGTTTTACTCAGTTATTAAATGTTCCTCTAGGTATCAGTATATCTTGCAATGTAATAACCTATAGTTCCATAACATTGATTTAGATACAAATGCCAAATAAATTGTATCAGGTACTAAATTATACATTCCGATATCAGGTACTTTGACTGGCAAATAATAGATGTAAACCGGTCCAACATCTAACTTAAACTGTCTCTGAAACAT
This sequence comes from Zingiber officinale, assembly GCF_018446385.1. Taxonomy (NCBI): domain Eukaryota; kingdom Viridiplantae; phylum Streptophyta; class Magnoliopsida; order Zingiberales; family Zingiberaceae; genus Zingiber; species Zingiber officinale. Next base: position 24,337,203 of record NC_055987.1, on the reverse strand, counting down.
AGAATCAGTTTAGAGGTCCTGATTTAGTATTTCTGAAATGCTGCAAACTGCACTGCAGAATTTCTGAATTCACTCGATTACTATCAGTTAAAACGAACAACAGAGTATTTGTTGGCCATATTAAAGTACTTAACTTAAATACAATGTTCAATAACAATGACAAAGACCACGATTAGAAAGATCCATCCATTAGGCTATGAATGGGATGTGAGGAGCAGTAATAGGAGATGAGAAAAATAATTACTCCAAACACAAAGGATATGTTTGATGTTATAGCAGTAAAATAAATAAGATTGCCAAAATCTTCAAAATCTGTATCAGAAATCTATTAGACTTTTAAATGAGTTTAAGCCCAATTCTCTTTCTTCAATTAAATTAGCAGTCGTTTCCTCTACTTCCTCTAGAGAAAGAGGACACCTTTCACATTATGTGCTAATTCAATACCAAAAATATATATATATATGTTTAGGACTCCAAGATCTTCAGCAACAATTTTTTGTTAAAAGTAAGATTATCTTACAAACTTGAAGGCCGAAGTAGCCGAATTCTTGGCGGGATGACATGCGTATGCTGTCCTTTAGGAGTGTTGCTCTGATACCAACTGAAACATCCCGTAACTAACCCTCAATTTTTTTTTTTTTATAGTGCATCACCCACTAAACACAAACCAAGCATATACTTATGACATGATACCAAATCAACCATTTCATTTTATCGAAAATAAAAGTCAACATCTCTCACAAAGTATAACAAATAAAATTCCGAACAAAAACTCTTGACCTCACCAAAGCACAAAAAACTCTTCCCATGAAGAACATAAACTCAGCACTCCTAATATCCGGACAACGCCATGCGTCCATCCCGCCTACTCTCCTACTCCGTCCGTAGGCCCTCCGTCGTGTCCGGAGACACATCCTCACATGTAATGTAGGCATCATGAGTCTACAACCCAGCAAGTATAATCTCATGTGATGAAACATGATATCCATAAAGTAGTAGAGATAGGAGTTAAACGATAAAAACATATCTAGAAGGCTGTATAACAGAAAAGGAAAAAATGCGGTAAATAAAGTTCCTACACAGCTAATAAAGGTGAATATGTTACATATCCGGTAACCAGAATTAGAGCCAGTCAACAGTCCCATGAACCTAGAGGTACCTCGTAGAGAACATGCATCCAGTCATATAGCCGAAGCTAACATAAATTCCAGTATCAGTCAAGTTTGGATGGGCCCTCCCCGGAGCTCATCCTGGGTCACTGATAACCATGATTTTACTGCATTATTTTGATTCATATATGCATGGTTTGATGTTGATTTCATAGTTTAAATCATGGTTACATTACATTTTTGTGCATTGCATAGATTTTGGACTTAATTGCAAATTATATTATTTTTAGTGTTATTTGATGCTAATATTTGATTCTTATTTTGTAGGCATCAGAGGATCTTAGATTTGGATCTATTTGGACCGGAATTGGGCTCGAATCGGAGTTCAAAAGACAAGATCAAGCTTTGGGTCGATTTGGGCCGTTTATCAAGAATATGAGAGATCTGAACCATCCGTTGAAGATCTGGCCGATCCAACCTAATGGGGAGCAGATCTAAGCCATTGATGAAGATCCAGAAGTTTTGATCCAGATCTAAGTTCATCCAGCCATTGATCCAGCCGGATTAATCTGGGCCGTTCAATGAAGACTGGGCAGATCTGGGCCATCCAGTGATGATCTGATCGATCCGACCTACGGGAGAGTAGATCCAGACCTGATATCCATATCAGTACCTTCGGATCATATTTTGGATGACTTTTTACCGTTGATTTATCCCAGAATCAATCTCAGCCGTCGGTTCAAATCTGAGATCTGTTTAAATGAGAAGCTACAGTGTTCTTTCTGTTTGGTCGATCCCCTTCGCGCAGATCAGTCCCGGCGCGCGTCTTCCAGCTGATTTCGGCCCCGATTCTTCCAACAATCAATCTATCAAGCTTCAACTTCATTGTAGAGCTTCACAGCAGCTCATCCCGATCATCTGGAGCCTCCGGCGGGTGTTCCCTCCGGCGAATTCTGCGTTTCTGTCCTTCTCTATTCCCGCGCCGATTTGGAGGTGGTCTTCCAATCGGCGACTCCGATTCCCATCAGCGACGTTCGGCGGTGGTCCTCCGGCGTTCCTGAGCTCCATCCGACATCACACCACCATTCATAGCATCATTCCAGATTCAGAGTTGGGAGGTTGCGGAAATCCAGATTTTCGGCCATTCTTGGGGTTTTGGGTTGTTTTAGCTCGCCGGGGGTGGTCCGTCGGTGTAGCTGAGCATTCCTTGAGTTGATACACTGCTGAAGTTCTCCACTGAGGTCCAAAGTTGGGTGGTCTCGACTTTGGCACTCTTGTGTGACGGCAAGAGTGTGAAACTTGTATGGATTGGTTGTGAGTTGGATCGGTTAGGGTTTATTTAGCTTTGTTACTATTTTATAGCTTAGCACAGATTACTTTTATGTTTTGTTATATTTTTATGCAAGTAGTTAGCATTTCTTTCCTTGTTGAAGCTTAGTTTAAGTTTTATTTGTGCTTGGTTAATTGTTTAGTGTTTAAGTGCTAAATTAAGTTTACATCTTTCTTTAGATCAGATTTAATTTGATATTTGCTATTTCAATCTTAGTTTAAGTGTGTGTTAATAATTTAATCACAAAGTAGAGTGACAATGCGTTTGGGTTTGATTATTGGCACACAAGTAGATTTCATTTATGCATTAGAGTAATCTCTTTATTTGTTGTGCTTTCATTTGTTAGATTTAGATTCAAAACATTAAACCCCCACTTACATATTAAAACCCCAAAAAATAGGAATAAAAGACAATCCTAAATTACATTCTACCGTTGGTTCCTCGGATCGATCCTGGACTTGTTACTACAACATTATTGATTAATTAAGGGGTTCAGTGAAATATTAAATTGTTAATTTGATAAGCCTATTTGTGACATTTAATATAGATTTTAGGCATTACCAAATTTTGGCGCCGTTGCCGGGGAAATTGTAATATGCAATGTTTAGTAATTTTAGGATTGTTGTTTTGATTGCTTTCATGATTATATATTCATGTATTGATTTTATTTGTTCCTGAGTCTTCTGATCTTATTTACTAGTGTTTCAGTGTAAGAACAGGAAATTCATGTGACCATGGATCCATATCATCAGTATTTTGGAGATGGGATGGAGAATTATTTTTATCAGCCTCAGACTCAGTTCTATCAGTCCTACCTACCTATGGAGCAACGGAATAGGTATGAGGATGCACAAGAACAAATTGAAGAATCAATGTGGAAATGCAATGATATTATGCAACAAATGAGAGAGCATCAAGAGCAACAATTTGCAAGGATACATAATATACAGAGTCAGTTAGATCAGATAGCATCATCTATTAATCAGTTACAAGCACAAAGAGCCAGTGAAGAGGTGGATTGTGGAGATCTTGTCAGGCCTGACACTGCATCTATTTCTTCACAACAATTTTCTAATATTATTTGTGATGATGATGTAATTGTTCAAATTGTTGAATCTACTGATGATGTTGCTCTAGATGTTGTGAATGATGCAAGTATTGATTTTGAAGATAATTTAAATGTAGGGGAGTGCTTACTGGAAGCATTACCTCAAGAATCACCAAGAATGGAGGATGTAAGTGTAGGGACTTGTGCTATGGAGCCAAGCACCCAAGAATCACTACATGAAGTTGTACATTCACCAGAATTAGAGTCTGAGCATTTACTTGATGAGGAAGAGGTAACAAACACCACTCTAGGTACCTTTCAAGATGATAAGGTGAGTATTTTGTGTAATTTTTCAGAAAATTTAATAGAGGTACCATGCATTGATTTTATTAGTTGTGATTTATTTCTGGATATATCTTTTACCCACACTAATATTCTCCTATTTTCTTTTGACCCCACGTGTGTGTGGGAGGTGTTTTCTTTGAGTGATGTTGTAGGAGAAATTAAGCTTCCGGAGTGGGTACTTAAACTGAACCGACTTAGACCTCCAGAAAAAGCTAAGAAGGGAAAAATTAGTAATAAGAAGAATTTGAATGGAAACACAAATACTCCACTTCCGGGGTGGCTTCTTCTTTTAGACCTTCTTCAACCACCGAGAATTAAAGGGGAGTTAGTTCCAATTTTGCTTTCTCTTGCATTTTAATTCAAGCTTTGAGTTTAATAAATTCTTTACACGTTTCTTTAGTTTCATACGTTGCATTTGCATTTTGTTTTCATACTTTGCATTTGGTTTAGTACATAGCATGTCATTTTTAATAAAATTCTCCATGAATTTGCTTAAGTAATATTTCTAAGATGGTAAAAACTTCTTAAATTTGATCATCAATTTTAGGTCATTGTACATGAGTGGATGCTTTTCTTGCATTATATTGGTTAATTTGGTGGTGGATTCCAATTTGATTGATTGAGCTTGTTTGCATGAATATTACCTAGTGAGGTCCACTTTAAGCCTATGCCTCATTAAATTTTTGTGTGGCATGCACTCATAGCAATTGAAACTCTAGAACTTGCTTAGTTTCTTTTCAAAGTCACAATAACATTGGTATACATGGAAATTGAGGATTTTGTCAATTTTGTTTCCCTTCATACTTCCCAATTCCTTTCCGCACAATTTTCTTTATACATTCTCATCTAGTACTTTAATTTTTGATCATCTTTGCTTGTCATTCTTTAATTGAGAGCTTTGGTTGAAATACTTGATGAGTTAGATTTTGCAAGATGATAAAGGATTAAGTGTGGGGGAGGTGTGTAATGTTTTTGAATTTTTGGATGCACTTGTTAATGGTTGGGAAAATTCATGCCAATGATGGAGTTTTGGAAGGAATGCTATTGAATATGACTGCATCTGAATTTTGCTGATATCAATGAAAGACTTGCTTAGAGTAGGTTGCAGAAATATAAATCTGCAGAGAATTGAAGGCTGCAGAAACAAGGGAATGCTGAGTTTGGTATTAATGTTGTGCTGGAAATCAGGAGCAACCTTTAAGCCAATGTGAAACTCAAGTTAAAGTTCTCTATTGTGCTGGAACAAATAGTATTCTTGCTTCCATGACCTCAATAAACTTTATAGCAGAATTTCAGAGATAGAAATTCAGAAACTCAACCTGAACAGCAGAAATGCAAAGAAAAAAAAAGTGAGCTTTTGTAACTACTGAAATTTAATTTAAATGGGCTAGGATTCGGAATTCAATTGGTGGGTAACATTTCATCAATGAAGCACTTGAGCATTGTATCATTTACTCTGAAAAGTTGAAGAAAAGGGCAGCAAATTAGAACTTTATACAGTGAGGAAATCTGAAAAGCAGAATTCTGTGCAAATGGAAACAAGTATGTGCAATTATCTCATTATCAGCGTTGAAAATCTTTGGGAACTAAATGGAATTCTTGTATTACCAGCAGCAAATTGTGTTTATTACTTTTCCATTCCTTATTAAATTGCTGGACAGAATTCCGAAAGTTGCAGAATTACTAAAATTCTGAAGTGCAGGAACTTTTAATTGATGTTATAAGCTGATACAAGATTTAAATTCAAGCTACTATTTGATTTATTGATTGCAAAGATCTATGGAAATAAATTGTAAAGCTTGAATTGAGTAAGCAGTAGCATCAGATGAGATATCCAGAGTTCAAACCTGAAGTTCAGAATTCTATGTGAAGTTTTGAAAGAGTTAAGAGCTTTGCAAATCCAGAAATTTTTGAATGAATGGAGTATCAAGAATTCAGTAAATGACATCAAAGAAAGGAGAAGCTTGGATGGAGTTTTGTATTGTGAAGCAGCAAATGGGATTTTGGCAGCAACAGCTTCTATCAAGATTCATTTCAGTTATTGAAAAGCATGAAATAGCAGTGACACTTAAAAGCAATTGAAGGCTGCATTTGGTTGAATGAGAAGAATGAAAGAAGTCATTGATGGTTGTTGGTTTGTAAAGTGATAATCAATCCAAGAAATAGAGTGTCAGATCTGAAATTGAGCAAGGAAAACAAAGAGGAGGATTGCTGGAATGACAATAATGATAGTGCAGAAATACATACTGTGCAGATTTGCAGGGAAATGGCAGTGTAACGACCCAACTCCTGGGTACTAAGCTGTGAGCCGGATCGCTACATTAACTACTGAAACTGCTGTGCCGTACTGTGCGGAAAACTGGGTAAAATAAAATTTCTCTAACTGACTCTATTAAATTGACAACTGGTACACTCATGCTGTTATAAGGAAGGGTTCAAGACCTTTCCGGTAGGAGTATATGTGCTAAGGAGGATACTTGACCTCCCATCTGAGCTAGAACTCAAAGCTATCTTCCCAGCTAGCTGTTGTTCGATCCACGGACCGATCAAACTTGCCGTGATTCTGTGCCCTGCAGACCGATCCAGGCACCTGGAGGCGCTGAGATGCCTACCTTTCGATGCTGGATCGGTCGGCTGACCGATCCAGGCACCTGGAAATCTTCTCCGAGGCTACTGTATCGAGCTGGATCGGTCGGCTGACCGATCCAGGAGGATACAGTAGCATTCTGTATCTCGCTGGATCGGTCGGCTGACCGATCTGGGGACCGATCAGTGTCTGATTTCACTCGAGAGTTCTGATTTCAGCACTTTGGCGTGCCAAAACATCACACAACAGTTCTAAACAATGGAGATACATTCTAGCATGTAATTACTAATGTTCTAAACATGATAAACTAAACAAGACATAGTTACTAAGCTAGAACAATTAGTAACAAGACTAAGTATGAAACTAAACATGTTAAGTGCTAAAACTGAAATAAAAGCGTATAGATCCCAAGGATCTTTATTCCAGACCCCTTGCACACACACATCATCGTAGCATCGTCCTCCAGCCTCCGCTAGTCCACTTTTCTTTTATCGGTATCTGCAGTATAAGAAAAATAGTATCTGTAAGCCAATAAGCTTAGTAAGGAACCATCTACCTCACAAAAACATGCAACGATGCAATTATGTTTTTAAAACATGTTGTTTGAAACCTAAACTGAGCATGCAAGCATGGCATGGCATGGTATCATACAAAGCATGTCATGACATATAAACTGAACCTGAAATTGAACTAGTCATGCATATATCTAAATTTGTATACGAACTCAAATCATGTAAACTGAACCTGACTGAACTGAATGCTAAATTAGTGTTCTCATCACTGGTTTCAAATTTGAAAACTATACATATAATAGATGAAAATACTAAACATGTTGGGGCAGACTCTGCGATCCCTACGAGACCCGGATTGCAAGTTCAATCCAGCAGGTTACTAGGTTATCTCGAACCTAGGGACGATCGTGGGAGTCCAGTCATGGATATCTGATCCAAGTACAATGGCAACCTGAATAAAAGTAAATCATCTTTATCTTACTTTGCTGTTCTAGGTTATCTGAACCTAGAGCTAGGTTATCTGAACCTAGAGCTAGGTTATCTGAACCTAGAGGCTACTGTGGGAGCCCACCCAATGGATATCTGATCCATTTGCTGTAATATCTGATAATAAACTGAGTAAAAATGTTCTAATTCATTTTACATGCTGTTAGGACGCCTATTGGTGCATCCTTCGGAACTGAGCATTCTACCGAACGCTTGGTGTGCACTAAAAGCACACCCTAAAACCGAAAACTGTGAAATTACTGAACTAATGCCAAAACTAACAAGCGAGAGCAATTATACTGCAGGTGAGGGGTTTCTTACCTCAATCGCAAGGTTTTCTTACGATTTATTCGCTAGGTTTTTCCGAAAAACTGCTCCGTTCGACGAACCGCTTTCCTCTCGCGGAGAAGAACCGACTTCGTGCAGGTGTTGTCACGGAAAGTGAACACACGATCCTAGGGAAGGAACCCTAGGTTTCCCTTGCTTTGTTTTGCTGCGCCGAGAGAAAGAAACGGGAGAGGGAGAGGGTCTCGGTGAGGGTTTGGAGAAGGTCACGAACCAATTAGAAATAAACCAACCCACTTAAACCTCCTATTTATATCATGTGGTAATTCCGGTCTAACTCTAATATAAATATAAATGTTTCTCCTTTCTCTCAGGACGGCCCTGCTGGGTTCACTGGTTACTAACATTATCCCTTAAACCATAGGTCTGGTTCGACTCCGCTTAGGCCGTTGCTCCCAATTTTTTGCTACTCCGATACTGTAAAATTCAAAAATATCTAAAATTCCACAAAATCATAGAATAATTCTAAAATAAATTGGAATTTTTCGGCTTTACAATCCCCATACCTTATAAAAGTTCATCCCCGAACTTAAAACAATTCTGGTACCCATGTTGCCTCCTCTGCTGTGTGATTTTGCCAACCGACTTTGACTAATGGTACCTCCTTGTTCCATAATCTGCTCGGTCTATTATCCGAATAGGCCGATTGTCATAGTTGATCATCACGGACTGTACCAACTAGGGCTCAATCACCTGGGTGCCTCGGAATATGCTTCTTCAGCATGGAGACATGAAATACATTGTGGACAGCTGACATCTCCTGAGGTAACTCTAGCTCATATGCTACCTTGCCCACTCTCTTCGTGATAAGGTATGGTCCCACATATCTGGGAGCTAGCTTGCCCTTCTTCCCAAAACGCATGACTCCCTTCATGGGAGCTACTCTGAGGAAAACTGTATCCCCAACAGAGAACTCTAGGGGTCTGCGTCGTGTATCGGCATAGCTCTTCTGACGGCTCTGTGCTGTGTGGTATCTGCTACTAGATCTGTCTGAAGCTCTAGTTCCTTCTGTTCACCACTCTCATACCAGCAGATTGGTGATCTGCACCTCCGCCCATAGAGTGCCTCATAAGGTGCCATGCCAATAGTGGCCTGATAACTGTTGTTGTATGCAAATTCTGCTAGACTCAGATATTTGCACCAACTTCCCTTGAAATCTAGGGCACAAGCTCGGAGCATATCTTCGAGTACCTGATTTACTCGCTCCGTCTGACCATCTGTCTGAGGATGAAATTTTAACTGGGTGCCCATAGCTGACTGCACACACTTCCAGAAGTGTGATGTAAATCTGCTGTCTCTGTCCGATATAATGGTTCGTGGGACTCCATGCAGCCTGACAATCTCCTTGAGATATAACTGAGCTAGCTGCTCCATAGAATAGGATATTCTGATAGCTAAGAAGTGGGCTGATTTAGTCAACCTGTCGACTATTACCCAGATGGCATCAAAACCATTCGTGGTTCTGGGTAATCCCACTATGAAGTCCATAGAGATATCCTCCCACTTCCATTCTGGAATCTGGATCGGCTGCAGAACTCCTCCTGGTCCGGTTAGACAGATGCTGACGTATCTGGCGATATCTCGCTTCATCCCAGGCCACCAAAATCGTTTCCTTAGATCCTGATACATTTTGGTGGAACCAGGATGCATCGCATAGGGAGTCCTGTGAGCCTCGTCTAGAATCTGTCTCCGTAGCTCCTCCTGATCTGGAACACAGAGTCTGTCACCAAAATACACTACCCCACTGGCGGACACTCTGAACTCTCCACTTTCTGATTCTGCTAACCCTTGCTTGATTTTCTGGATTTCAGGATCCTGCTCCTGAGCTGTCTGGATATCATCAAGCAAGGTAGATGCTAAGAACATAGTGGAAAGCTGCCCGACCATAAGCTCGAGACTAAAATCTGTAATCTCCTTCCTTAGGGGTGGTGACATAGCTGCTAAAGATAATAAGGTGGCACTGGACTTCCTGCTGAGTGTGTCTGCTACCTTATTAGCTTTCCCTGGATGATAGCGATGTCGCATATTCAGATCCTTCTGAGTAAAGAAATACTTCAGACTTTGATGATCTGTATATACTCTGCACTGAGCTCCGTATAAATAATGTCTCCAAATCTTGAGAGCGAACACCACTGCTACAAGCTCAAGGTCGTGAGTAGGATAGTTCCTCTCATAATCCTTGAGTTGTCTGGAGGCATAGGCGATCACCTTGCCTGCATCATCGCCTCCTAATCCCAATTTGAGGCGCCACTGTAGATGTCGTGTTTGCCGGTATAGCTAAAATAGAGCACCGTCAATCTCCGCTTTAGTTCATTCGTTTCAGCCCTCCGTCCACCGAAATTTCTTGTTCTTCCCGGTGAGAGCTGCTGGGGAGGCTATCCCGAGAAGTCCTCTACGATTTCCGTAGTAGCTCGCTAATCCCGTAAAGCTTCGATTTCAGGCGCTCGGTCTCTTCCAGTTACCGCTTCTATCTTGGGATCTACCATAACACCATCCTTGGAGATGATGTGACCTAGAAAGGCTACAGCCAAAATTCACATTTCGTGAATTTGGCGATATGGTTGAAGGATCGCAAAACTGCCTTCGATGCTCGCATTATCCTCCCGAAAAATAGATAAGAATGTCATCGATAAACACGATGACAAACTCTAAGTATTCTCTGAATACTGCTCATGAGGTCCATGAAAGTAGCCGGAGCATTTGTCACGCCGAAAGGCATGACTACGAACTCATAATGTCCAGATCTGGTCCCGAAAGCCGTTTTAGGTATATCACCTTCCTTGACTCTAACCTGGTGATATCCCGATCCGAGGTCAATTTTAGAGAACACCGTGGCCCTTTAGTGATCAAACAGTCATCTATCCCGGGAGAGGGTACTGCTTAATTGTGACCGTTCAAGGCACGGTAGTCTGCATAGGCATGCTTCCATCCTTCTTCTTCAAGAACAACACAGTCCCCATAGTGAGTGACTAGGGCGATGAAACCCTTGTCTAGAAGCTCCTGTAATTGCTCCGAAGTTCCTTCTGAGGTGCCTTGGAAATTGGATTTGTACGGAATGAGCTCTATCTCAAATTCAATCTCTCGTGCTAAGCCCGGTAGCTCTTCAGGGAAGATCTCTGGTACACACACGACTCGAACCTCCGATAGCTGTTGGTTCTTGTCCCGGCTCGACTACATTTGCTAAAAATCCCATGCATCCCGAATCCAATAGCTGCTGTGCTTTCAATGCCGAGAGAAACTTTCTAGCTTTTCTCTTTGGTTTTCCTATGAACTCAAATCGTACTCCTGCTTCAGGCCTTCTGTTTACGCACTCTATAGAAGCGCCGTATCCGATCGTAAAATCCATTCCAAAGATGACATCATAGTCATCATTTCTAGCACTATCGATCACCAAAAGTTCTCCGCTATAATGACTGCACCGCCTCGAGCTAGTGTGTAGATGCCATCATGTCTCCCGAGGGTAGTATTGTCGAAACCGACTATTGAGTACTCGGAGGTGTTACTAAATGCCCTGGATACATAAGAGTGGGTTGCCCGGTATCGAATAAGACAGTTGCATCATGCTACCGATCCGACCTGTGACAACCGCCGAGGCATTTGCTACGCCCTCTCCGAGAAAATCCGACATTCGTGGTAGCCGTGGGGCTTCTAATCAGCCTCGAAGGACCATCTAAGGCATACATCGTGTAGTCGCTACCGGCCGAGCTCCATACCGTATTGGCCGAGGCCGAGGAAGACTTCTTGTTCGGCATCGCTAGCCATGTGTCCTTCCCGTCACATTCAAAACAACCTCGCGTACCCTTGCGGCAAACTCTGGATGATGTTTCCCACAAGTAGTACACTTGGGATGTCCGGAATGTTTTCCACCGGTCCTCCTTTGGGTCACCGCTGCCTTACGTCCGCTTGGAGCTATGTCCCATCGCCGAGTACTGAGCCCGCGCCCCTTGGGCTCGAAACCGTCACCGGATGATGTCTGATAGTGCTCGTGATCGAGCACTACCACTAGCTCCTCCGTGGTTTGTGGCCTATGAACGCCACCACCACATTCATTGCGATCTCGGTCCGAGCATCTTCAAAGATCAACCGCACTGCCTTCTCCGAGGCGACTAGTTCGACACGACGGCCAACTCGTTGAATTTCTTCACGGCCTCCGAATCGATAGGTTGCCCGACGAAACTCGTAAACTCGCCATAGTGTCGGTTCGTGACTTGCATGTGAAAGAATTCCTCAAAGAACTCTCGAAGTTGGCCCATGTCATCCGGTTTATCGCCATTTCGATTTAATCCGCTCCCACCACATGCGCGCATCTCCTGTTAAACAGAAGGAGGCACACTTCACCTTTTCGTGCTCTGGCCAGTCTAGAAGCTCCATCGTGCTTTCCAGTGTTTTAAACCATGCCTGAGCATCCCATGGTTCACTGGTGCCCGAGAAGTTCTGGCTTTATTCTCTGCCACTGGATAAGGTAAGCTTCTCTCTTAGCCCTGCTACTGGGGCTACTGGACCGGTACTGCAGGCTGAGCTGGTACAACCTCTGTGATTACTGGAGTCGTGAGGTTCTGCACTGGAGTGACTGGGGGAGTAGTCTGCTGGTTAGCCTTTAAGGAGGCTATCTCCTGCTGCTGTTCAGCTAACTGCTGCTGTAGCCGAGCCACCAGTCGCTGCGGCTTTCTTAGCCGGACGCCCTCGTACCATTTTCTAAATAGCAGAGAACACATATATATAACTAGGCTATCATGTTATAGTTAACTACTGGTAACATGTTAAATACTATCACTGTAAACATGAATTAATTAACTACCAACATGCGAGTAAACATGAAAGTACATATAACTGATATGAAAGCTGAAAACAAAACTGAGTGAGAGATGTTCTTACTTGGAAGCTGCAGGAACAATGCTGATGTGTGTGTAGGAAGTATGGAACACTGCTCTGATACCACTCTGTAACGACCCAACTCCTGGGTACTAAGCTGTGAGCCGGATCGCTACATTAACTACTGAAACTGCTGTGCCGTACTGTGCGGAAAACTGGGTAAAATAAAATTTCTCTAACTGACTCTATTAAATTGACAACTGGTATACCCATGCTGTTATAAGGAAGGGTTCAAGACCTTTCCGGTAGGAGTATATGTGCTAAGGAGGATACTTGACCTCCCATCTGAGCTAGAACTCAAAGCTATCTTCCCAGCTAGCTGTTGTTCGATCCACGGACCGATCAAACTTGCCGTGATTCTGTGCCCTGCTGGATCGGTCTACGGACCGATCCAGCAGAGACTGGATCGGTCGGCAAGACCGATCCAGGTGTGATCCAGGCACCTGGAAATCTTCTCCGAGGCTACTGTATCGAGCTGGATCGGTCGGCTGACCGATCCAGGAGGATACAGTAGCATTCTGTATCTCGCTGGATCGGTCGGCTGACCGATCCAGTGGTACAGCTCAGACCCTGATCGGTCTGGGGACCGATCAGTGTCTGATTTCACTCGAGAGTTCTGATTTCAGCACTTTGGCGTGCCGAAACATCACACAATAGTTCTAAACAATGGAGATACATTCTAGCATGTAATTACTAATGTTCTAAACATGATAAACTAAACAAGACATAGTTACTAAGCTAGAACAATTAGTAACAAGACTAAGTATGAAACTAAACATGTTAAGTGCTAAAACTGAAATAAAAGCGTATAGATCCCAAGGATCTTTATTCCAGACCCCTTGCACACACACATCATCGTAGCATCGTCCTCTAGCCTCCGCTAGTCCACTTTTCTTTTACCGGTATCTGCAGTATAAGAAAAATAGTATCTGTAAGCCAATAAGCTTAGTAAGGAACCATCTACCTCACAAAAACATGCAACGATGCAATTATGTTTTTAAAACATGCTGTTTGAAACCTAAACTGAGCATGCAAGCATGGCATGGCATGGTATCATACAAAGCATGTCATGACATATAAACTGAACCTGAAATTGAACTAGTCATGCATATATCTAAATTTGTATACGAACTCAAATCATGTAAACTGAACCTGACTGAACTGAATGCTAAATTAGTGTTCTCATCACTGGTTTCAAATTTGAAAACTATACATATAATAGATGAAAATACTAAACATGCTGTTGGGGCCTGGCAATTGTACTTACTGTGCGCGCATCCCTACGCAAGCAGGGTTACTAGGTTATCTGAACCTAGGGACGACTGTGGGAGTCCAGCCCATGGATATCTGATCCAAGTACAGTGCCAACTGAATAAAAGTAAAATACTGAATACTGTTTTATCTTACTTTGCTGTTCTAGGTTATCTGAACCTAGAGGCTACTGTGGGAGCCCACCCAATGGATATCTGATCCATTTGCTGTAATATCTGATAATAAACTGAGTAAAAATGTTTCTAATTCATTTTACATGCTGTTAGGACGCCTATTGGTGCATCCTTCGGAACTGAGCATTCTACCGAACGCTTGGTGTGCACTAAAAGCACACCCTAAAACCGAAAACTGTGAAATTACTGAACTAATGCCAAAACTAACAAGCGAGAGCAATTATACTGCAGGTGAGGGGTTTCTTACCTCAATCGCAAGGTTTTCTTACGATTTATCCGCTAGGTTTTTCCGGAAAACTGCTCCGTTCGACGAACCGCTTACGTCCTCGCGTTCCTCTCGCGGAGAAGAACCGACTTCGTACAGGTGTTGTCGCTGGAAAGTGAACACACGATCCTAGGGAAGGAACCCTTGGTTTCCCTTGCTTTGTTTTGCTGCGCCGAGAGAAAGAAACGGGAGAGGGAGAGGGTCTCGGTGAGGGTTTGGAGAAGGTCACGAACCAATTAGAAATAAACCAACCCACTTAAACCTCCTATTTATATCATGTGGTAATTCCGGTCTAACTCTAATATAAATTTAAATGTTTCTCCTTTCTCTCAGCACGGCCCTGCTGGGTTCACTAGTTACTAACATTATCCCTTAAACCATAGGTCTCGGGTTCGACTCCCGCTTAGGCCGTTTTCGTTCCCAATTCTTTTTGCTACTTCCGATACTCGTAAAATTCCGGAAAAATATCTAAAAATTCCACAAAAATCATAGAATAATTCTAAAACAAATTCGGGAATTTTTCGGGCTTTACAGGCAGTTTTGTGCCAATTTGGGAAGAGGATTGAGATGAGTTGGAGCTGCCGAAACCTGTAAAGCTTTCAAGTATGTAGTGTAAATGGTTTTAAGAAATAAGATGAAGAAGTATTGGGAATTTCAGTGGCTAAACAGGGCATAGTTGATACAAAGTAAGTCCTGCAGAAATTTATGTACATAAAGCAATTCTATGCCATTCTAGAAATGAGTTATAACAAAACAGAGCTTCTAAAACCTGGAAATTTTTGGAGGATGAAATGATACAGATCTTAAGAGGCCAGATGTAAAGAAATTAGAATTTTTGTTGGCTAAACTATGCAAAGTTGATACAAAGTTATGTGGAAATGCTGAAATTTGCACCTTGCTGTGCAGAAAGGGTTTAAAGCTATTTGTTCATAAAAAAAAATGAAACCTAGCTTTTGTTTTATAGTTGATAGATGCTGATTGTGTGTCACAAGATTTTATCTGATTTTTAAGACTGAAATTGAATACAAATCAGACTCACATTTGGAACTAGAACTCTGAGATTTTACATGTAATTGATGTATCAGCTGTATAAGTTAACTGCTAAGTGTTCCCGAAATTCAGTGCAACAGAATTGAAATCTGTTGCTGTTGTTGACATTAATTTCTGAATTCTTAAATTCCAAATCCAGGAATGAACCAGATCAGCAATCCTATACTTATTGCAGAGAAAAAAAAAACATTAAGCTCAAGTTCCATCAGCAAGATGAGAGTTGTATTGTTGCAACCTTAATCTGTGTTTTCAGTGTAGGAATTGCAGAACTGATAACCTGAATGATGAAGAAAGCTGAAATGAGTGGCAGAAATGTGTAGGAATTTGTTTGGAAATGCAGGATTTTGTGCCAAATGGTGTATCAACATTTAGTAGCAAGTTTAAACCAGTGAGAAATTCAAGTGGAATCCTGTATTTGGCAGCAACAAATGGTATTTGGCCTTCAAAGAATTTTAAAAATGCTGGAATTGGGAACAGAGTTGCAAAAAGGCTGGAATTTGAAGTGTGCAGCAGTGAAAAAAAAATTATACAGTAGAGGTTGAGAAACTGAAATTCACATCTGATGCTCGTAAGTGCTGCTGATTTCAGAGATTCTGCTAGAATTCTTCACAGCAGCTTACATCTTAAAGGCTGTGGAAATTTGCAGGAATTGAAGAGCAGGGCTGAAAAGTTTATATCAGTTCTGTAAATCTCTAAGTTCATAACCCATATTGCTGAATTTCTTGAATCTGATTTTGATTGGATAGCTTTGCTGAAATTATTTCTGAAGTTCTGATTTGCAGCTTAATTAATTGAATATCTTTTGAACTGCTGGAATTTTGCGAAATGTGCAGAATTGTAGTATTAAATTGGTGTACCAGTTGTGTACCAAGATATGTTACAAGCATTTGGCATAAACAATGGAAGTAGAGGCCATTGGTTCATGAAAATTTTGAAACTTGGCTGCTCAATCAGTATTGAGTTTATCATCTTGCAATCCAATGCTTGAAACTGAAGTTTTGAATTGATTATCTGAACATTTGTTTGTTTTAAATCTGTTTATTGTTGAACTGTTGAAATGCAAACAAGGATTTCCATCAGAGAAAGCTCCCTTATTAATGAAAGTATTAATAGTGAATTTCTGAAGTTGAAGTGCTTAAGAATGGATCAATTTTTGCTTCAAAATTTGAGTTCGAAGGGTAGATGGTTGCTGTTGGAGGGGAAACAATAGTTTGGATCTGCAGAAAAAGGAAAAGGAAGTGACATATGGTGTGTTATGAATTGAAAAGCATGATGTTTTTCTTTGTCCGAGACGGCCAAAGTTTAAGTGTGGGGGAGGGAACTCTTCTCCATAAGTTGATTTGAAATTATTTGAGTCTTCAAGAGATGGAATTTAAGTGTAAAAACAGTGAAGTAAGGAAAAAAAAAAAAAGGCAAATCAAGAGAGTATCAAGTGGAAGATAGAGTATCAAGATTCTTTGTTTGCCATCAAATTGAAGGAGAGGTTAGCTTGACCTTTTGAAGTGGTAAAAACAAATGGTAAACAACTCTTTTTACATCAAAATGGTCAACTCATCAAGTATACTCATCCAATACTCTCATCTTCTCATTTTCTTCATTAATGCATTTTCTTTTGCCTATTTCATCCATTTCAATTGTTTTTTTTTTTGCTTCTATTTCAATTCTTGTTGATTAAATCCTTTTGATTCATGTATGCTATGTTTTATAGTGGTGGAGAATTAGAAAATAAGCAAGCTTATGGTAGTGAAATGTTGTGAGCTGCATTGAGTGAGCTCCACTTATATACATTTTTGAGTGTGAGAGATAGATTAGGTAAATCCTTTGTGAGATTGCAACTTGCTTAAGTTTTCAATTGGATTGAAACTACCATACCTACTGATTAGTGTTTGGATTGTATTCATGATTGTTTGTGATCTTTAAGATGATCTTAGTTAAACTCTTTTTACTATCTTTTAGATATTGCTAGGGAATTTTCTATGGAGATGATTTTTAGTTTTCTTTACTTTCACGGGACGTTCAAGGCTAGTCACCCATCCCGTACTGCTACCACATATGCACATATTCAACCAACTAGCTACATAAAAACTTATATACTCATAGTTTATCATAACACTAATTCAATCGATCAAGTTCCAGTAGCC
Organism: Zingiber officinale; assembly: GCF_018446385.1. Taxonomy (NCBI): domain Eukaryota; kingdom Viridiplantae; phylum Streptophyta; class Magnoliopsida; order Zingiberales; family Zingiberaceae; genus Zingiber; species Zingiber officinale. The sequence goes on along the minus strand of NC_055987.1, from coordinate 24,319,668 downwards.
ATATCATTTTACCATACCTATCTGCATTCAGTCTAATCATAACCTAAGTAGATCCATAAGCAAGTACAAAATTTCATATGCAACAAAATAACTGATCATTAGCATCTAATTTACAACACAAACCGCATGCTGTAAAGAAGGGGAAATCTGTGCATGATTAGTATTTAAAACTTGTAATACAACCATAAGCTTTCAAGATAGAAATCAATTCATTTAGCAATAACGACCTAGAAGTAACCAACTCAATTCCCACTACTAGATGTAACTAGCAAGTTCACAATTTAGTTCTATAGATCCTCTACAAAACCTTGTCCATCCAAAGAAAATACAGCAGCAATAAATCACCAACAGAACTTCCCAACTTACCTACTGAATCCCAAAACCATACGAAGAATGAATTCATTACAAGGTCAGCTAGGATTCCCAATAATCCGTGTGCCACGCCAAACAACAGAATTAACATATCAAGTAGAACTTCACCAAAATTTCAAAGCAACCTTCATGGAAACCACAAATCACAAAACCAAGTTCAAAACCAAGTCATCCAACGAGACGTAAGTCTGTCAGCAACGAGGAAAACTACCTTCAAATCCAGAGATCCCCAAAAGGAAACCAAGACGCAGCTCAATCATCTCAAACATCACAAGCCGGCATTTAATCAAACAATCATCCTACATAAAACTCACAGCATCAACAATCCTGGAGGAAAAATCGGAGTTCAAGCCCATCTTCAGCCAACAAAACCCATAAATTCCGAACAGAACAATCCCCTAGCAGATCCGCACCATCAATAATAGATTGTTCCGACGAGAGGAAACCAGAAACCATACGATCCAAACAAGAGTTAATTGAAACCTCAAATTGGATTGAAAGAACTCGAAATCCTTTGTTAAATCCAAAGAAAACATCGCCGGAAATCTACATAGAATTCCATTCAACCAAACGGTAACCAGAGCTCCATCCGGCACACATTCAAAACCAGCACCTCAAGCAGGCATTTAAGCGAGCAGTCATCACACAAAAATTGAAACCTCGATATCACGAAAGAAACCAAACCTCAACACAAACACAGCTCGACGGATGCCAGTAGAAACACAAAAAAGCACTCCAAAGAAATCAAACATTATCAATGCAGACTTCACCGATCATAAATCCGAAACATATGCAAACCAATTGACCAAATCAAAACCCAACAGAGAAGAAGCCTTAACAGAAACGATCACACACAGACAACCTTTCCATTTCGAGTTTCCACCCCTCTATACCTCACAGATCTTATGCTATCACCGTAAGATATACTTGCCTTTCTCTTCCTCGTATCGCCGTAGAATCCCTCGCTCAATGATGTCGCGCCAGTAGAAATGTGTTTGGAGACCTCTGCGTCTGATCGTTGGGCCCTCCACCACTCGCTGACTTGAGAAAAGGAGTCGAATCGGAGCTTAGGGTTCAGCGAGCAGTTCCATCGAGATTGTCGGAACTGAGCAGGGAATGGAGAAGCGGTGAGGTTTGGGGAAGCAGAGAATGAATCGGTGATAAACTTGGGCTTTATACCTAGATATTAGAGCTCTAACTTGGCCAATTAATCCTAATCTAGGATAATTATAGTCAATCAGCTCCCAATTAATTAGGTATTATATATATTTCCCTCAAATTTAATAGTTCTACCCCCTAAACTATGCCGTACAAGTTCATTTTAATTCCCGAAAAATCCCTAAAATTCATAGGAAATTTAGTAAATAAATTTCTTTATTAACGCTCGTGATACCTTAATTTATTATTATTATTTTTTAAAAAAATTAAATTCCTTAAAACGTGTCATACATATTTATTTAAAATTCTAAAAAAAGTTCTATAATTCGTAGAAAATTTTATTGATTAATCCCCTAATTAATGTTCATGTGACCTTAGGAAATTCTATAAATAATTTCCTTAATTTACACTTGTGGGACCTTACACCATGGGTAGGAGATGAGTTAGATTTCAAGTATGTGGTGTAGTTTCTGTGGTTGCTGCCATAAACGGAAATGACTCACATGTTTATAATGTCTCAGTGTATGATTTCCTTGCTTTCGGTTTTTACTGTGCTGAGTAGAATAATATGTTAGAGTTTCTCCTTCCTTGCTCTGTTTGCTAAGCCGAACAACCCTACCTATTGCCATGAGAACCTCGAGTTTTTTGTTATTGACATGTTTCAATTGTGATAACCCGAACAGCCCCTAATTCCAGCATGTAGTTATGTTTTAAGCATGCCTTTAGCACTTAAATGTTGTATTCTTGTATGTCTACCTGCTGCCCATAAATTCCAGCAAGTTTGTCTTCCTTTGGGCCGTGCAAATGGGCATAAACAACCCTTAATTATTAGTATGCAGTTCTGGTTTTTGCTTGCTACCTCCATGAACATGAACAGCCCTGCACGGTTTAGTTTTCCTTGCCACTTAATGAGCATGCACAACTTGGTACACTTGTATGTTTGGATAGATTGTTTGTTGTTGTTTTAAGGGCAAGAACAGCCTTGTTATAAGGATTCGGAGTTAGCTTATTTTGCTACCTTATCTAGCATTCCAGTGTTTGGTTTCCTTGCATTTCAGTTGCTTAGTTTCCTTTGCATTTCAACATGCAATTCAGTTTTAGAATTTCACAGCTTTGCTTTAATTTATAGCATGCTTAGAGAGAGTTCAGACTTGCTTTCCTTTGATTTATGTCTATTGTAGCATGCTTAGAGAGTTCAGACTTGTTTTCCTTTTATTTAGTTAGAATGAGTTTAGTATTTTCCTTGCTACTCAAAGGGCAAGAACAACCCTTTATTTAATTAGGATGGGTTTAGCATTTTCCTTGCTACTCAGAAGGGCAAGAACAGCCTTCATTTAAAGTATGTAGTGTTAGTTTCTTGAATTTCTTGAACATGAACAGTTATTAAGTTTATCTTGTAGTTTGATTTGCTTGCTTTATTTTTATAGCATGCTCAGTTAGTTGCAATTCTCTACTTGTTAGATACACTTGCAGTATTCGAATAGCATGAGCAGTATTGAATTATAATTTAGTTTCTAGTTTCTTGTTTTGATACATACATATATATATATATATATATATATATATATATATATATATATATATATATATATATATATATATATATATATATATATATATATGTGCTAGTTAGCTTTTAATAGCTCTTTAATTTGAAGCATATAGTTAGTTGTTTTTGTTATTTTAATAAGATGAATAGCCATGTATTTTAGTGGAATAATTATGTGCCCTATTAAACCTTTTGAGGATTATGGGTAACTACAAGTAAGAAAAAGACCAAGGTCTAGTTAGAAAAGATAACAAGTAAATTAAAATAAGAGGCAAGTACCCGACTTTCGAGGTTGTCGTTAAACAAATCCAGGTGACCAATTCCGAGGTCTTGCCCCTGGTAAGACCGAGGTCTTTACCCTCATAGGACTGGAGGCTCGCTACCTCAGTCTCTATTAGAGAGCGCGCATGAGATGGTACTAAGCCTGGGCCCAAGAAAGAAAAGAAGAAAGTTAAGAATTAATTTCAAGTATAAAGCTATAAGTAAATGAAACAAGTATCACCTATGTTTAGAACTAGCCAAGATTAGCTCTTTTAATTCTAAGCATACAGTATTAGTTTTCATTTGCTTTCCTTATGAGTTTATTGAGCATGATTAGCTTTATTTCTAGCATTCAGATTTATTCTTATATCATGAGTATGCAGATTATTTTAGTGCTTTGATATAGATGAGCATGTTTAGCTTTTCTTTTTAGCATTTTAGTTTGAGCATCTTTTGCATCTTATGCACTTCGAGTTTTTGTGAGATAGTTTAGTACTTACTAAGTGTTTCGCTTATAGATTTATTTTTCCTCCTACTGCAGACAAAGGAAAAGCTAAAGTATAAAGAGGAAGGCGACAAGGAGATGCGTGATGGATGGTGTGTGATGTTGGACTGTGGGAGAGATCTGGGAACATTATTAAGTTATTTGGATTTTGGTGAAAACATCTGAGACTGTATCATTTATTCTAGGTCCATGAGATTATCTTTGGTTCTAGATTGCATGCTTTGATGTAATTGTTAGTAAGTTAGTACTTTGATGCTTCCTTGAGTTATAGTTTTGATATGTTTTTGTTAATATAGTTATGTTATAAATGCATGTGATGTATGTATTGGATTTTAGTCCGTTGAACAGCAGATACTTTGCCAAAATTTTAAGTTTTCTAGAAACATTTAGTACAGCTTACTACACTAGTTATTTTAAAATTACTGCGTGAGTTGTTTGATATATGTTCCAGCCGTCTGTGGCTGATGTATATAGTGTTTGTATCTTAGTTTAAGGTCACCGGTACAGGGGAGACTCTGTCGAAATTTTTCGGTAGGTATTCCTCGTGGTTTCGATCACACCGGTTAAATAGAGTTAGTAGTTAAGTAACGGTCATCCTTAGAGTGTAGTAGTAGTAAGAATGGTGGTCGCTACATGCTATGTGTTGCATATGTTACATTTTTTTTATGTATTTTACTTAACTTTTGAATCAGGTTACCATAATCAAAAAAGGAGAGATTATTGTTGCAAGGAGCACTAGATGATCAAACCTATGTTTTGATTGTAGGATCATAGCGCGCTAGAGGGGGAGGTGAATAGCACTCGTGGCTAATTTTGTAATGACCCGGCCCCTCGGTCTCTTGGGCGGCCCAACTGGCGACCCATTTGGCGGCCCCTTGGTGGTCCCTTGAGCAGCCCCACTGGCGGCCCAACTGGCGACCCCTTATGTCATCGACCGACGACTCTCGGTCGTGTCGTTACTCACTAGGTCTTCCCACCCCTGGCCAGTGGATTTTTTTTTTGTCTTCCCCAGGATTCGAACTCTAGACCTCTAGGATAAGTACTAGAGTTTATGAATCCTGGTAGCCAAGTGAGTGGCGCTCACTTGGCTACCAGGATTCATAAACTCTAGTACTTATCTTGGAGGTCTAAAGTTCGAATCCTGGGGAAGGCAAAAATTCACTGGCCAGGGGTGGGAAGACCTTGTGAGTAACGGCAGACGCCCGAAGGTCGTCGGTCGACGACATTTGGCGGTCCCTTGAGCGGCCCAACTGGCGACCCCTTACGTCGTCGACCGACGACCCTCGTGTTGGTTAATCCTAGGAAAACGTATCGGTTCCACTGTACAAAAATTTTTGTACAAGTGTTGAACCTTTCCTTAAATAACCTATTGTGTTCTTTAGAAGTTAAATAAGGAATCGCAAACGGAACTTAACATCATTGATTCCAAATTTAACTTATCTGTTCTTAATGGTTTAGATTTGAATCGCAAGCGGAACTTAACACTATTGATTCAAATCTACCTAGGTTATTAATTCCATAAATATTAATTTCCAAAATCGACTTCCAGGACTGCATGGTGAGGCGCATAGCCTTCTTGGATATGGGAGCAACCACCACAGCCTAGGCAAAGCCTTTTAAGGAAAGCTAATATTTATTTCCTTAAATAACTCTAGGTTAACCAAAAGGAACAATCGAATCACAAATTCGAAAAAGAAGAAAACACAAAATCGAAAAATAAATTCGATAAACTAGATCTAATTGCCTCTTGTATTTAGAATTCACACAAAGAAAAATAACTAGTATGATGCGGAAGAAAACTACTAGTTATACCTTCTCTTTGTAAGCTAACGACCTCGAGATCTTCTGTCGTATTCCTCGCCTCGCCTTGGACGTCGTGTGGGCGACGATCCTCCAAGATGAACACCACCCAAAAGCTTCCTCCTTCTTCTTCTAAAATCCGGCCACCACCACCACCAAGGATAAGAGAGCAAAGGGAGAGGAAGAAGAGAGAGGGTCGGCCACCAAGAGATCACCCAAGCAAAAGAATAAGAGTTGTGTCTCATGAAGCCCCCTCACCCCTTCTTTTATATTACTTGATCAAGGCAAATAAGGAAAAACCTTTTACAAAAAATAGAATCATCCAAGAGTTTTTCCATTTCCCTTTTTATTTTTCCTTTTTTTTCCTCTTGATTGAATCAATCACCAATCAATGGTTGAGATCAATCCTATTTGGTTTAGGATTGGGATTGGTTTAATCCTATTGGCCGGCCCTTGCTTGCCACAATTAAAAGGAAAGGAAAAATAATTTTTTTAAAAATTTTACAAGAAGAAATCCTCTTATAAAATTTACAAGCTCTCTTTCTTAAAGTATGAGTTAAAAAAGGAAAGTTTCTAAAAATTAAAACCATGTTTTAAAATTTAAAAACTCTCTTATAAAATTTCCTTTTTTAACATGGTGATAGAAAATTTAAATCTTAAAACTTCTTTTCCCTTTTTTCTTAAACCATGAGGATGGTTAAAAAAGGGAAGTTTTAAAATCTTTTAAACTCTCTATTTAAACATGTGACCTAATTCAAATAAGGAAAGTTTTAAAAATTAAAATCTCTCTTTTAAAACTTATAGTTTTCTACAAAGAGAAGATTTTAAAAATTTAAAACAACCCTCCCTTTTTGAATTATTATGGCCGGCCCCTACAAGCTTGGCCACCAAGCTATAGGGCCAGCCCCTTTCAAGAGGATGTGGTCGGCCATTGCTTGGTCACCAAGCAATGGTCCGGCCCCCTTCTTGGACACCAGGAAGAGCCTTACATTTGGATGGACTTGAGGCTATAATGAGGCTACGACAGGGACCTAGAGAAGAAATTGATTTTGGCCTTCCGATGAGCTTGAGTATCCTGTGTTCGCCCCGAACACACAACTCAAGTTCATCGATAATAACTCATTCCACTAGAGAATTATTACCGCACTACCGCACCAATCCCAAATTACATTATGGGCTCCTTCTTATCATGAGTGTGTTAGTGTCCCTGTGTTTAAGATTATGAATGTCCACTAATTAAGTAAGTTACTGACAACTCACTTAATTAATATCTAGCTCCAAGAGTAGTACCACTCAACTTTATTGTCATGTCGGACTAGGTCCACCTGCAGGGTTTAACATGGCAATCCTTATGAACTCCTCTTGGAGACATTCTCAACCTAGATAACTAGGACACAGATTCCTTCTATAATCAACAACACACACTATAAGTAATATCATTTCCCAACTTATCGGGCATATTGATTTATCGAGCTAAACCTCACCCTTTGATAAATCAAATAAATAAATATTAAATATATGTGCTTGTTATTATATTAGGATTAAGAGTACACACTTCCATAATAACTAAGGTTTAGTTCTTTTACTAAGTCAGTACAAAAAGAACATACCTAAATGATCCTACTCAATACACTTAAAGTGTATTAGTGTAATTTATTAGTCAAGATAAACTAATACTTAATTACACTACGACTATACTGATAGGTTGTTCCTTTCTATCTTAGTCGCGAGCAACTGTTTATAATTTATAGAGAACCGACAACATGATCTTCTGAGTGTGACACCACACTCCATATTGTCTACTATATATATTAATTGAACAATTACATTTAATAAATAAATGCAGATATTGACCAATGTGATTCTTTTATTTTAACAAATAAATGTTTACAAAAGCTAGGCTTTTAGTATACACTCCAACAATCTCCCACTTATACTAAAAGACTAATTCACATCTCTCTTTATCATCTTCTCATCCCCTCCACATGCCGATCAAAAGCTTTCGCCGGAAGGGCCTTTGTGAAAGGATCTGCTATGTTATCTTCTGATGCAATCTTGGCGACGACAACTTCTCCTTGTTTGACGATGTCTCGTATCAGGTGGTACTTGCGCTCAATATGTTTACTTGCCTTATGAGCTCGTGGTTCCTTTGAGTTTGCAACTGCACCACTATTATCACAATAAATTGTGATGATCTTGGGCAAACCAGGAATCACATCTAAGTCCATTAGAAAGTTCCTGAGCCATACAGCTTCTTTGGCTACCTCAGAGGCTGCCACATACTCAGCTTCAATGGTTGAGTCCGAGACGCATTTCTGCTTAACACTCCTCCATGCAATGGCTTCACCTCCTAGAGTAAACACATAGCCTGATGTTGACTTACTATTGTCCCTATCTGATTGAAAGTCTGAATCCGTGTAACCCACAGGGAGTAACTCGTCTGCTTGGTAAACTAGCATATAATCTCTAGTCCTTCTCAGATACTTCAATATATGCTTTACCGCAGTCCAATGTCCTTGTCCAGGGTTACTCTGATATCTGCTGACCATGCCCACGGCAAAACAGATATCAGGTCTCGTACACAGCATTGCATACATAAGACTTCCTACAGTCGAAGCATAAGGAACTGGCTTCATTTCCTCCATCTCCTTTGATGTCTTCGGAGACATCTCTTTAGATAAGGCTACTCCATGCCTAAAAGGTAAGAAACCTTTTTTGGAGTTCTGCATGCTAAAACGAGCAAGGACTGTATCTATATAAGAAGTTTGGGATAGACACAACATTCTTTTCTTGCGATCCCTTATAACTTTGATCCCAAGAATGTGTGCACATTCTCCTAAGTCCTTCATATCAAATTGTTTGGACAACCATACCCTTACGTCCGATAATACCTTGACATTATTGTCAATTAACAAAATATCATCTACGTATAGTACAAGAAATACCACCACATTTCTGTTACACTTCTTGTATACACAAGACTCATCCGGACACTGGATAAATCCATATGACTGGATTACTTCATTAAACCGGATGCTCCAAGATCTTGAAGCTTGCTTCAATCTGTAAATAGACCGATTAAGCTTGCACACTAGATGATCTTTGCCTTTTGCCAAGATACTGCATCTATATCTTGGAGTGCTTCATCATATGTCCGGGGATCAGGTTCATGTTTACCCGGGATCAAGTCCGAAGACTCTCCCAAAAACATGAATCTCTCAGGTTGCCTTACAACCCTCCCACTACGACGAGGCACCGTCTGTGGTTGTATATCATGTGCAACACGTGTTGCAGTCTCTTGTGGTACTTTATCTTGTACTGTTGGTACTGAAGTGGGCGTGTACTCTCTAATTTCTTCTAGAACTATTTCACTCATGGGCTTATGGTTCATTACATAATCTTCTTCTAAAAATCGAGCATTGGTGCTAACAATGATCTTCTGATTTTTAGGATTATAAAACAAACCACCTTTCGTTCCCTTAGGATATCCAACAAACAGATAAACTTCTGTACGTGATTCCAACTTGTCAGTATCTCCCTTCCGCACATGTGCTGGACTACCCCATATCGGATATGATTCAGACTAGGCTTGCGCCCATTCCATAATTCCATGGGAGTAGAAGGAACTGTTTTAGAAGGTACCATATTCAGAATGTACACTGCTGTTTCTAAAGCATATCCCCAAAATGAATTCGGTGATTCTGAATAACTCATCATTGATCTAACCATTTTCATAAGAGTTCTATTCCTTCGTTCTGCCACACCATTCTGCTGGGGTGTACCAGGTGCAGACAATTGGGATTGAATCCCGATTTCTGATAAGTAATTCCTAAACTCTCCAAAGAGGTATTCGCCACCACGGTCAGACCGTAGTGTCTTGATACTTTTACCAAGACGTTTCTCCACATCAGCCCTATATTCTTTGAACTTGTCAAAGCATTCAGACTTACGGCGCATCAGGTAAATATATCTGTATCTTGAATAATCGTCTATAAAGGAGACGAAGTATTCATAATCACGTCTTGCCTGGATAGACATAGGACCACACAAATCAGAATGAACCAGTTCTAACGCATCTTTGGCTCTATACCCCTTGGCCTTAAAAGGTCTCTTGGTCATTTTACCTTCCAAGCAGGATTCATATGTTGGAAAGTTTTCCAACTCTAATGAACCTAATAGTCCATCGCCTACAAGCCTTTGAATCCTACTTAAATTAATATGTCTAAGCCTTAAATGCCAAAGATATGTTTGGTTCATTTCCGAAGGTTCTTTTCTGTTATTAGAGTTAGAAGATGTGTTATTAATTTCCATATTTTACTTTGTGGGAGAAATTGGATTTAAAGTGTATAAATTGCCAACTAATGCACCAGAACAGATAATCACCTTATTTCTCTTTATAACGACATTGTTACTAAAAGAGACTGAATATCCATCCAAATACAGTTTAGAAACTGAAATTAAATTCTTTCTAAAACTAGGTACATAAAGACAATTTCTTAAAATCAAATTTCTATTCCTATCAAAAGATAAGTAGACGTCTCCCACTGCAACAGCCGTCACCTTAGTAGCATTGCCCATGTAGACAGTTATCTCTCCATCAAATAGTCGCCGGATTTCCTGGAACCCCTGCAAAGAATTGCAGACATGATAAGTGGCTCCCGTATCTACACACTAAGTGCTGGTAGATAACACCGTTAAATATGTGTCAATTACTAGAGAATGAGATATACCTTTATTGTTCTGATTCCTACGAGGTTAATCCGCCTTCCAATGTCGTGACTGCTTGCAGATGAAGCACTTGCCCTTCGACTTCTTCATTCCAGCTTTCTACCTATACCCTGAGGTTTATTCACCTTCTTTGCTAAAAAGACCTGTTTCTTCTTCTTCTTGCCTTTTGACTTAGAAGTAGAACCATTTTCAGCATAGTGAATCTAAGAACTGTGACGAAATATTCCTTTTGCTTCCTGTAGTTCTGTCAAAAGTTCCGCCATCGTATACTTCCTTTTATTCATGTTATAGTTCAGGCAAAACTACTCAAAACTTTTGGGTAGCATTTGGAGAATTATATCGACCTGGGTTTCCCCATCGATTTCTCCTCCAAGGACTTCTATTTCGTTCAGATAAGCCATCATTTTGAGGATATGATCCCTTACAGGTGTCCCCTCCGATATGGTGGCTGTCATTAACTTTCTCATTGCCTCTTGCCTAGCAGTCCGACTCTGGTGCCCAAAGAGTTCTTTGAGATTGTTCATTATATCATAAGCTGTTGGTAAATCTTGATGCTGATGTTGCAATACATTTGACATTGATGCCAAAATGTAACACCGTGCCATCTCATCAGCTTTTACCCATTTCTTATGATACTCAATCTCCTCTGGGGTAGAGTCACCGTCAGGTGCATCAGGGCAAGCCTCAGTCAGTACAAACTTATAGCTTTCAGCAATAAGAACTATGTCCAGGTTTCTTTTCCAATCAATATAGTTGGGACCAGTAAGTTTGTTCTCTTTCAGTATAATGGCTAGTGGGTTGAAAGTCATCCTAAGAATCACAAAAATAAACTTTAGTCAAGACTCTAAATTTAGAATAATATTGATTCCTCAAACAATACTACTTTAAATTAACCAACACCTCAAATCACCGTGAATATTGCATGCCACGTTAGTGTGGACGTATACAAATTCATCATTTGTAAGAGGAGGGTGTGACCCATTAATTTTATTATCCTATCATCCTAACTTTATGACAAATAAAATTAATAGTTGGTTTTCCTTTGGTCACACAAAACAATAGCAGTGACTCCGTTGGGAAGGATACTATTGAATGTGTCTAAGTGTATACTATTACTTGATACTAAGTCCATTAAATAGGATTATGCCCCTTCAGTTGGAGAAGATCACACGCTCCTAAATAATTTCCTTTAACCATCCATAAAAGGAAGTTTGATCTAGTGATCCGCAACAAACCCATCCGTTGTAGAGGGAGGCACTCAGAGCCAACACGCAAGCTTGTTGCATCACTTACAAACCAGTAATGGAGACCATGGGATTTATTAAAATCCCTCTCCCACTTAGTTATTTAGAAATGAGGATTTTAACCTATGCTAGCATTCATCACATGCATATAAACATCACAGTAAATAAAAGCAATAAATTTGGAAATTAATTTTCCAACTATTATGGCCTTTTCCATCACTGTCTTTAGTATGCTCCAACCCTAGCTGCTGCCATCTTTAGCCACCGCTATCGGGTCGAGTTGTCGCATCCTTCTTGCTTCTTATTCCGCTGCGCCTCTGGTGCTCCAAAAGTACCTCGCCTTGCAAGAATCCGATCCACGACAAAAATAGAATTTTACATATATCGATCCTATATTCCACGAGGGAATGCACATGTATTCTAAATCGAAAATAAAATTCTAAAAATAATACAGCTCCTGCTGTATTTTATACATACAATCATGCACACAAATAATGCCCTTGACATGTCCAAGGGTCCAATCACACACAATATCAATAAGTCATAATAATTGGAGCCTGCAACCAAAGAGTTAGCACATCCTATTATTTTCCTGCCTAAATTATGTATGACATGTGCATAACCTATTTGAATTCGAAAAATACACAAAGGCAAACCCTAGCTCTGATACCAATTGTTGGTTAATCCTAGGAAAACGTACTGGTTCCACTGTATAAAAATTTTTATACAAGTGTCGAACCTTTCCTTAAATAACCTATTGTGTTCTTTAGAAGTTAAATAAGGAATCGCAGACGGAACTTAACATCATTGATTCCAAATTTAACTTATCTGTTCTTAATGGTTTAGATTTGAATCGCAAGCGGAACTTAACACTATTGATTCAAATCTACCTAGGTTATTAATTCCATAAATATTAATTTCCAAAATCGGCTTCCAGGACTGCATGGCGAGGCACATGGCCTTCTTGGATATGGGAGCAACCACCACCGCCTAGGCAAAGCCTTTTAAGGAAAGCTAATATTTATTTCCTTAAATAACTCTAGGTTAACCAAAAGGAACAATCGAATCACAAATTCGAAAAAGAAGAAAACACAAAATCGAAAAATAAATTCGATAAACTAGATCTAATTGCCTCTTGTATTTAGAATTCACACAAAGAAAAATAACTAGTATGATGTGCGGAAAACTACTAGTTATACCTTCTCTTTTAAGCTAACGACCTCGAGATCTTTCCTAGTTCTCGCCTCACCTTGGGCGATGCATGATCCTAAGATGAACACCACCCAAAGCTTCCTCCTTCTTCTTCTCTTCTAAAACCACCACCACCAAGGAAGAGAAGGAAGAAGAGAGAGGGTCGGCCACCAAGATCACCCAAGCAAAAGAATAAGAGTCGTGTCTCAGCCCCTCACCCCTTCTTTTATATTACTTGCCCAAGGCAAATAAGGAAAACCTTTACAAAAAGTAAAATCATCCAAGAGTTTTTCCTTTTCTTTATTTTCCTTTTTTCTTTCCTCTTGATTGAATCAATCACCAATCAATGGTTGAGATCAATCCTATTTGGTTTAGGATTGGGATTGGTTTAACTATTAAGTATTCTTGGGCACCAAGCAAGGTGGTCAATAATTAAAAGGAAAGAAAAATAATTTTAAAAAATTTTACAAGAAGAAATCCTCTTATAAAATTTACAAGCTCTCTTTCCTAAAGTATGAGTTAAAAAGGAAAGTTTCTAAAATTAAAACCATGTTTTAAAATTTAAAACTCTCTTATAAAATTTTTTTAACATGGTGATAGAAAATTTAAATTTTAAAACTTCTTTTCCTTTTTCTTAAACCATGAGGATGGTTAAAAAGGAAAGTTTTAAAATCTTTTAAACTCTCTATTTAAACATGTGGCCTAATTCAAATAAGGAAAGTTTTAAAATTAAAATCTCTCTTTTAAAACTTATAGTTTTCTACAAGGAGAAGATTTTAAAAATTCAAAACAACCCTCCTTTTGAATTTTTTTAGCTTGGTCGTAAATGACCTTGGTCCTCATAGCACTTTTTGCTTAGAGCTTGGATTCATTGGTCACCAAGAAGAGTCTTACATTTGGACTTGACTATTATGAGGCTCTACCAGAGATGAGACCTTGAGGGTTTGCTCCATGAGCTTGAGTATCTTGGCTGAGCCTTACACACAACTCAAGTTCATCGATAATAACTCATTCCACTAGAGAGTTATTACCGCACTACCGCACCAATCCCAAATTACATTATGGGCTCCTTCTTATCATGAGTGTGTTAGTCTCCCTGTGTTTAAGATTATGAATGTCCACTAATTAAGTAAGTTACTGACAACTCACTTAATTAATATCTAGCTCCAAGAGTAGTACCACTCAACTTTATTGTCATGTCGGACTAGGTCCACCTGCAGGGTTTAACATGGCAATCTTTATGAGCTCCTCTTGGGGACATTCTCAACCTAGATAACTAGGACACAGATTCCTTCTATAATCAACAACACACACTATAAGTAATATCATTTCCCAACTTATCGGGCATATTGATTTATCGAGTTAAACCTCGCCATTTAATAAATCAAAGAAATAAATATTAAATATATGTGCTTGTTATTATATTAGGATTAAGAGTACACACTTCCATAATAACTAAGGTTTAGTTCTTTTACTAAGTCAGTACAAAAAGAACATACCTAAATGATCCTACTCAATGCACTTAAAGTGTATTAGTGTAATTTATTAGTCAAGATAAACTAATACTTAATTACACTACGACTATACTGATAGTTTGTTCCTTTCTATCTTAGTCGCGAGCAACTGTTTATAATTTATACAGAACCGATAACATGATCTTCTGAGTGTGACACCACACTCCATGTTGTCTACTATATAAATTAATTGAACAATTATATTTAATAAATAAATGCAGATATTGACCAATGTGATTCTTTTATTTTAACAAATAAATGTTTGCAAAAGCTAGGCTTTTAATATACACTCCAACACCTCGGTCGTGTCGTTACTCACTAGGTCTTCCCACCTCTAGCTAGTGGATTTTTGCCTTCCCCAAGATTCGAACTCTAGACCTCCAGGATAAGTACTAGAGTTTATGAATCTTGGCAGCCAAGTGAGTGGCCACTCACTTATCCTGGAGGTCTAGAGTTCGAATCCTGGGGAAGACAAAAATCCACTAGCAAGGGGTGGGAAGACCTAGTGAGTAACGGCATGGACGAGGGTCGTCGGTCGACGACATAAGGGGTCGCTAGTTGGGCCTCCCAAGGAACCGCCAAATGGGTCGTCATTGTGGCCGCCCAAGGGGCTGAGGGGTCGGGTCGTTACAATAAATAAATGGCCCACGCAAAGATTTGAACCCGAGACCTCTTAGTTGAGATTAATTTAAGTTTCCATCAGATACTCTCGAACTACTAGAACGTCGGAGAGTTGAGAACTATTGTCGTCTTCAGTATAAATCAAGGATAATAAAAAACCCCAACAGCCATGTGACAGTAGCTTCTGCGCCTGAATCACCGAAATGGTCGATATGTCGTCGTCTCTAATGCTAGTGAAATCCCACAAGGGTTGGTTCGGAGGTCGAAATGTGGCCACCCTCGTCTGGCAATCAACAGTGGCATGATTGCTGACAAACAGTCCATGCCAAGAATAATATCAAAGTCGACCTATGACCTCCGTAGTGACGTCCAATGAATCACCGGACGGTAGGGAGACAGTCAGTCGCTGCGGTCTGAAAGTGGGTAATCTACCAATCTCCCGCATAAAGGTTCGAGGAACCTTAGCAGGTTGATGAATACGACAATCATGACTACTAAGATTTGGCTAACATTCTATACAACTTAATCATATAAGTTTACTAGTTTAAATCAATCTTACTCTATTAAGCAATAAATTACAATAGAATTAATTAGTAAATCAATTAATATGTTAGGAAGAGTTTAATTTATAGTTATTATTATTATTATTATTATTATTATTATTATTATTATTTCCGATTTACTAGATTACGAACAGAAATATTTTATTCTTTGGTTACTTAATCTGAATCAATCTATTCTCAAGTAGCATACCCTCAATAAATAGATCTACTAACTCACGATCAATTTCTATAAATCTAAACATGGATCTAGAATCACATAAAAGTGTATATCGCTCCATATCTGTTAAGTTATAACACAAATATCACTACAAGTATAAAAATTATAAAATTTACCTTTATACCTATTTACCGTCTGGAGATGTTCCATCGCTATCCAGTCCCGAACTTACCTCAAAACTCCGAACGAGAAAATCGACGGAAACTCATACAAATCCGAAAATAAATACCCAAGTTAACTAGCAAACTTGGGCTAACCCTAAAAATCCAAAACACCAAAAGCAGGTATCGTAACCCGCTCTGATACCAATAAATTGGTATCAGATTAATCTCGAAAATCCGTAACATGAAACAAAACAAGTATCACCAACTTGGCTCTGATACCAAATAAATTGTCACGCCCCAGGAAGTCCTGCCCGAATAAAATTTCGACAACATCTCCCCTGTACGGGTGACAATCTGAAACTTTATACATTACCCTCAGGGCCACATATACCTCGACCAACACGGTCGGAACAATAACAATAATAAAAATGCAACAACCAAGCATCCACGCAGTTTAATAGTAAATAAACTAAAGCAGTGATAAGAAAACTAAAAAACAACCCTACTCAACTACACCCATAAAACTCAAAACCGATATCCTACTCCACTACACCCATAAAACATCCAGGCAGGCATGTAGCAAAAACACATCCAAATAAAACTCATCGACAATAAAGCAAAACCATACAATGTCCAGGTGTCAAAAAGTAGAACAAGTCTAAAGGTACAAGAAGAAACCAAAAGACAAAATATATCCTCGATATGCAGGGGACTGACGACTGGAACTCTCCGGACAACCTCAACCTGAAATGTAATAATAACCACGGGGTGAGTCAACTCCTCAGCGGGTAATATCGACATGCATAGTAAGAAAATAACAACTAGCAGTAATCATGCGTACAGTCTCCTGATATAAGAAAGATAAATATGCAACTGAATAAACAGGAGAAAATTGTACTAACCAGGACCTGGGTATAAATATAACAAGGTCGTTAGACCGAGAGTGTCAAAAATCCTGTATGTATGTCAATCATATGCATCCATCCAAATGCAGCAAATAAATGCAGCAAACACAAGCAATAAATGCATCATGCATATGATGCCAATGACATATCCTGGTCACCCCTACTGCAAGTCAGCTATCTCACACACGATGGTGAGACCGAGTGGGTAGGACTGTGACAAGTGGACGGGATGCTGTCGGAGTACATCTATCCTCCTACCCCAAATCATAAGTGGGGGAGCACAATGCTCTCATCTCTCGGTGCACGATAACGGGGAGGGATCCCGGCGTGCTACCACGCTGCAGTCACACTACCCATGAGCGTCCCAGCGAATCACCACCGAGCACCTACTGCAACACACCCTGCCTGAATATACCACTAACCCATTAGTGGTGGTGTGTGCAGATCCATATAACTAGCGATGTGCTCAACAATAATGGAGCTGACTATCGTACAGCATGCAATCATGCGAGATGGTGCATGACACTAAGCATAGAAAATATCCTAAACCTATCCATATATATAATGTGTACCCTAGAACAAATTGATCAAATCAATGGTCAAGGTACACAGGTCAGATAAGGTATCAAAACCTAAGCCCTGACCATAATAAAAACATAGTTGTGTCACTACCCCTAAAAGCATATATAATCAGGTAGGTACTAACATGAAGTGCATAACAAGTAAACAAAACAAGCATATAACAGATTGGGTAGTGACCAACCAAAGTAGATAAAAAAACATAATCATTGCTATTTGTTAAAAACACTACTATGCATATCAAATGTGTAACGACCACCCTTCTTACTACTACTACTCTCTAAGGGTGACTGTTACTTAACTACTAACTCTACTTAACCGGTAAGATCGAAACCACGAGGAATCTCTACCGGAAAATTTCGGCAGCATCTCTCTTGTACTGGTGACCATAAACTAAAATACATACATGGTATACATCAGCCACAGGCGGCTGGAACATATATCAAACAATCACACAATTAAATAAGTGTCAAACTCATCTTAGCTAACAATCTAAAACAAAATAATCTCTAATGACAAGAAATGTAAAATACAATCTCAAATATTTATTAATCACTAAAATGCGGAAACTTAAAAATTCCCAAGTCTCTCTCATAGTCCTGACATCACACATCCATCCGCACCTCCTTGTCGCCTTCCTTTATCTGCAGTAAGAGGAAATGCAAACTATAAGCGAATGCTTAGTAAGCGTTATCTAACTCACAAAAACTTGAATATGCGCATGTAAATACAAAAGATACTGAAACTGAAATGCTAAAAAGAAGGCTACTCATGCTCATCTAATAACAAAGAACTAGAAATAAGAATCTATACTGCTCATGCTGCTCATGCTAGAATCAATAGCAAATGGAATAGAACTAAGAACTCAATACTGCTCATGCTCGAAATAGCAAAGAAAAGCCTAACAAGAAAGGAAAGACTAAACAACAAAGGAAAGTATAAATAGCATAGGGAAGTCTAAACAGCATGCTAGAAATAAGACTAATCATGCTCAATAAACTAATAAGGGAAACAAATAAAACTAATACTGAATGCTTAGAATTCTAAAGAACTAAACTTACTGATTCTAAGCATCTTTGAAGCTTGTTTCATTTGTTCCAAAAACTTATACTTTAATACTTCAAAATAATAATAAACTTCTTCTTGGGCCCAGGCGTAGTACCATCTTATGTGCGCTCCCTCCTACGAGGGTAAAGACCTTGGTCTTACCAGGGCCAAGACCTTGGAATTGGTCACCTGGATTTGTTTAACGACAACCTTAGAAGTCGGGTACTAGCCTCTTCAAAGTAAAATATCTTAATTACTTTTTCTTTAAATGTCTTGACATTTCAACAAGCACCTTGTGTGCCAAAATCCCTAAAGTCTTGATTTTGGGATCTACTTAAGGTCTTGGCATTTTTTTTTTCTTTTCTTTATCTTTCTTATACTTTTCTTAAACTCAAAATATTGTTAGGTATTTTTCCATATGCATCTATAAGTGAAATCAACTAGGTAACACACAATCATGCATATTTAAGGGAAATCTTAAGCCTTGTTCTACAATGCTATCCATAAACTATCTATTAGCAAATCTGCACTACTAAAGAAACTAAATACTTAAAGTAAATCTACACTACAATGCTTAACAAAATTCTGTACTGCAATGCTTAACAGAAATCTGCACACTAATGCTTAATAAAATCTGCACACTAATACTTAATAAAAATCTACACTAAAATTCTACACTACAAGGAGATCTAAATTGCATTAAAATTCTGCACTACAAGGAGATTTCAACTGCATTAAAATTCTGCACTTCAAGGAGATCTAAACTGCACTAAAATTCTCACATGGCAATTATAAACCTAGAATTTCAGATTCTAGTAACCGGCTGAGACCAAATGGAATCCTTGATATTGACACATCCAAGTACTTTAATTCTGAACATCAATTATGCCATTAAACTTATGGTCAGAAAGGAATTCTCAGTATAAAATCTATATTGATCAACATATAAATCTCTTTTCTCATCTTCTAAACTAAACTTCTACTCTGAACTTACTACTTGCATATCTAAATTACTCACATACTTCTCACCTGTTAAATTCATTACATCAATTCAAATCATCTTTAGTCTTAATACATGATTCTCACCAAAACAACATATTACATATGCTCATCTTCACTCTTTCATCCACACTTCTGCACTAAAGAGATTACATTACCTACTTCATCATAAAATAAACCAAAATCACTGCCGGATCAACCTCCAATTAGCCTAATAAACCAATACTTAATCCAAGTCATTCTATGTTCATTGCCTAATAGCAGAACAAAGGGAAACTAAAAGCTTAAAGAAAAATCTAACTATATACTTGGAATAAAAGGCAGTTCGTTGCATAGATATATATATAAACTAAAACTGAAAATCTACATTTGAAATGTTTTCATGAAATATGAAACTAACATGCTAAACTTAAAACTATAACTGTAAGTTAAAGGATCACTAACAAAGAATCTAGTAGCATGTTAAACAATTGATAACAAAAGGGTCTAATTAAGCCATAGGGAACCAACAGAGCACTCCCAAAGGTAAAGCTATTCATGTCTTTTGCATAACACGACTCAAAGCTCAAAACTCCTATTCAGTGCCACTGTAAGAAAACAAAAAGGAACCGAGAAGGCTACATACTCAAACAACTATACCCTTCCATGTTAAAATCCCAAACCTACTAATCTGGATTAGGTTTTCATGGCAATAAACTCCAAACAAACCGAACCACTACTCTTCCTCCCTTAACTGATCAGTGCCACGCAAGGAAACCAAACAAGGAACCAGATACTACACCACATACAATGACTCCAAACCGTATGTATAAGGAGACTAATAACAAAAGATAACCATCTTCAAACTAAGCCACCCCTTTGTTTTTCCCATTTCCTTCATAAGATTGTTCCGGATAGCGGCGGTAGCTAGGGGTGTAACCTTTCGCATCTCTCCATGAGGAGGTTAGCCAAATCGATGAAGCATAGATATTGATGAGCTGATCAAGAGTTATCAAGCACGTGTCGTGGTAATGTCAGGTCGTATGGTGTGAAACCAACGCGGAAAATCGGCTCAAAATTGCTCTCTCTGCTCATCCTCTCAACTCAGAGATCCTGCACAATGCAGAACATCCGTGTCATCTGTGCCGGCAAGAGAGACCTACCTCGCCATATAGCCAAGAGATGAAACTTCTGAAACGTGCATGCGTGGTGCCTCGCAACATCCATCTACACCTGACCTACTCTGACGAACTACAGAATCCCTGAACGACAATGAGAAGGCTCGTACCTACCAGCCACACATAGGCTTGCTCTGCAAGAGAGTTATCTCGACCGTAACTAGAAATACGCACTTTAGCTCCATGAGGCGCGTTACCGGCGGCGAGTCAAGTGTGGCAGAGAAAAATTCGTCCACAGGTACAATCTTTCTCTTGATCGCCAGATCCGGTTCGCAAGAGCCAAGAGAAACATCTATAGACGACCTATCTTACGTCAGCGGTCTATGTTTGGGACCGGAAATTCGGCGTCATCGACCTTATCCCGCTACGCGTCTCGAAACCTTTCCGAAGCCCAACAATAACCCCTGTGTGGACCGGCTCCCCATGCTTTGCAGCACCCTTCTAACCAATGGTGATCGGAGACATCAACGTCACAATACAATCCCCTTTCTTCTCCGCACACTTCCGTAACCGGCCTCGGCCCCAGATCGTCCGATCGACCCCGTAGACGATCTGACTGAAAGTTGTTGCCACGATCGATCACAACTGGACAGCCATCGCCAACAAATAGCCGATCGTCCTCACCCTAACCACCCTTACTTACGGTCACGAGATCTTACACCAGCGGTCTACGCGAGCGTTTAGAGCTCCGGACCTAGTCAGAGAAGGTCCTACTGAGGCCCCTCGCTGCCCCGAATCGCAAGCGAGCGAGCCTGGGCATGCCTGGACAGCTCCTCCGGCAAGCGAGGCCTCCCGGGCCCTCGACCTAGTCCAACGTCGGCACGCTACAGCCACAAGCCTTTTCGTCCAAGCATGATTACTCTGGACCTTCATACTTGACTCCCCTTGGACAGTTTGCACTTGACTTTTCCGATGCCAGCATACTTTTCCGCTTGAGTCTCCACCTTTGATTCTCCGCCCTCAAGTCGTACTTGGACGCGCTTGTCGCACCAGTCTCCATACTTCTCAGATAGGTATGATCTCTGCTGATCTCCTTCGTACAAGTCTCCACTTGACTCCAGGTTTCTAGTCTGCTCTCAAGCTCCCAATGTAACGTATACATCCTTTGACTCTCTCATCGGATGTACTTGACCCTTGGTGCTCACAACGTCGCCGCTGCTGGACCTGACTTTTCGTCGGATGTCTCTCCACGGTCAGTCAGACCTTCGACCATCACGCTATCACCGTCACCGCACACTTCTCTCTAGGTCTTTTCAAGATTGCCCATCTCCCAATTCACCTTGGGTCAACTAGGTCAACCTTGACCAAATAAAACGCCCCAAATGTAACATGTTCACAAACATCAAACATCAAACATCAAAATACAACTCGATCAACAGTCACCTTGACATCGTAGGTTACCAATTCTCGCTAGATCTCCCCTTCTGATCTGTCTGCATCAAAGCATCCAGAATACAGTCGGGTCGGTCGTAACCACTTGGGAGGTTGCACTAACACTCCCTTTTGATGTTTCATAATCAATAGGTTACCCTTGATAACCTAACAGGTTTCTCAATGTTCTTCTTGAACATTCTCCGGACATTCTTTAACTTTCTTAACTTTGACTTCTCTTTTCCCTTTTGACATAAATCAAAAAATCATACTAAGTAGAGAGAGGGTTGTAAAAAATTTATTCTTTTTAACTTTAAGCTCCCCCTGAAGGGTAGCAGTCAGCGAAATTTAGCTTTGAAAATAATTTCTTTTAAGAAACTTAGCTAAAGTAGATATTTTTTAAAAATATTTAGCTATTTCAAAAAAAAACTTAGATAAACGTAAGTTTTGAAACTGTCACAGCCTTTCTAAAGAAAACTTAGCTAAATTTTAGTTTTGAAAATACTTAGATTAAAAAAATACTTTGATAAATTTAGTACTTAGCTTTCAAAACTTAGCTTTTAAACGTCACACATCATCACATCTCGATTTACGATTTCGATTTGCAATTTCTTCCTTCGAAATTAAAAAAGCCCTACAAGTACGAAGAATTTCAAAAATTATAAAATTTTTAGATACATTCTTCATAACATATACTATCATGGAAAAATAGTTTTCTATGAAAATAACTTCCATTTTCAAATCTTGATACAAAGTTTAAAAACTTTGAAATAGTTCAAGTTTATCTCAACTTTGTATCAACTTGCTCAATGATGAATGCTATCACTAGAAAAACTTCATCAAGGTTTTTCAAATCAATTTTAAAATGATTTTAAACCATTCAATTTAGGACCACAATCTTAGGGCTAAATGTACATGACTTGTACACAAGCTTTCCCTATGATCCTCAATTTCGAATTAGGCCCATCTAGGTACAAGAACTATGCACCTTGATCCTAACTCATAATCCTAATATCCCACACACATCTAAGGTGTATCAAACACATCCAAGTCAATTTTGATGTGAGATATGGGTTTAGGTTATCTTAGGCTAAGTTCTCATGTATTTTCTAAACAACAATTTGATTTCCATATCAAATTGTATTTTTGTCCTTGAATCAAATTAATTGATTATAAATGCAAAAGATGATGACATGGCATAAAATAATATCATAAGTGAAAACATGTGCCAATGTCATGATGTCATGTCATAAAGTATGAAACTTAAATGAGGCATGACATCTAACTAACCTAAGCATTATCATGACACTTCAAATGATAATAAAATAGATATGATGTCATGACATGGCATATGGCAAACAATATATGGCAAATAACATATAAAGGTATAGAAAATACCTAACATATAAAGGTATAGAAAATACCTAATTCTAGCCTTAGTTGTCATTTTTGATAATTTTGATCATTTTGCCACAAATTCTATATTCCTAAGTGTAATAGACCTAAAATCATATACTAAAGACTTTTAGATCACTATGTGCCAATTAGATTGATCCTAGAAAACTCCTCAAATGTGGTTGGCACATCCTAATCACCCTAGGAATAGTTCTTAATTTCATTTTCAAGGCTTGATTACACCTTGAATATTCCTAAAATGCCACCTTTTGCCATGAGTAGGTTAACTACCTATCCAATTAAGGTTGGCACACCCTAACCCATCTAGCGTGAAGGAATCACGCTCCTAGGAACCCAATACCTATTTGAGCTCATTGGGTTCACTAAATATTCACTAGGGATGACTTCCCTAGCAACCCTCCTAATGACCCTCCTAGGCTTTAAAGCCTTGGTCATTTGGGACTCATCAAGATCAACTCTAGGGGTGACTCCCCTTGTGACCTTGGTGATGGTCTTCCTAGCCCTAGGTCTTATTCCATAATCGAATGGAACATTATGATAAGTGGGCTTGACCACTTGAGACTTCAGTTTGTGACTCAAACCTCTCATGTCCTTGGGCTTTTGTTTTTGACCCTTAGACCCTAGAGTTGACTTCTCCAAATTCTTAAGGGCCTTTTCTAAGGTGTCAAGTCTTGACCTCAAGACTTGATTTTCCTTCTCTAATACCTCAAGTTTTAATTTTCCATTTTTCTTTGAGGTATTCCTAGGCATATGTCTAGTTGTTTTGGGATTCCTATCTAGGTTTTCCTTAACCTTAGATGAGTTAATTCTAGGGTTGGCATTTCTAGTATTGTCCTTACCTAGACTAACATGTTTGGCACCTAGGCACATGTATCGGTTTCTATAGTTATCATGCTTATCATCATTGGCAATTGCAATAAGGCTACTAGCATGTTTCTTATTAGAATTGTAATAATGTGCCTTAAAAGATACCTTAGGGTTTGCCTTAGCTTCCCCCATAGATGTGCTTGGTCTCTTGTCCTTGTGAGGTTGCCTCCCCCTCGGACATTGGCTCCTATAATGTCCCCTTTGCTTGCATTGGAAGCACACCACGTGCTCCTTGCCCTTGCGTATCGGGACTCCGGCTTCCTTGACTTTTGATGCCGGTGGAGTCTTCCTAATCCTCTTTGGACATTTGCTCTTGTAATGTCCATATTCCCTACACTCAAAGCATATTATATGTAATTTACTTGAAATTAAGTTGCTTGAGTTACCTAGAGTTGAGGATGAACAAGAGCTTTCTTCTTCATCCCTTCCGGAGGTAGAGACTTCTTCTTCTTGCTCCAATCTTGAAGAAGAACTCTTCTCCTCTTCTTCCTTAGATGTTGAGTAGCCCTCAACTTCTAATTCCATACCTCCATGATGTGAGCTACTTGGCTCACTTGACTCCTCTTCATGACTTGAATTGGAGCTCTCCTCATGGAACTTAGCCAAGTTGTTCCACAACTCCTTGGCATCGTTGTATCCACCTATCTTACACAAGATATCATTAGGTAATGAAAATTCAAGGATTTTTGTTACCTCGTCGTTGATGGTTGGTGGTTACCATGATCCGCTAGCTACCACTACAAGGAGGTTCTCCTCCTTTGTCAGCCGGAGGAATAAAACCTGCCCCTTTTGGTCCAATTTTCTAGGTTAGTCATGAAAATACTAGGTCTTACCTTCTAATCTGTAGTCGTGTGATCGTGGGGAAGAGATTAAGATGAAGTGATGTCTTCTCCAAGTTGGAGGTCCCGTTCTCTCACAGCGTGTCCTCGATTGATCCTCGGTAACCTGCTCGTGATACCGCGATGCGACCTTCCGGATGCGCTGGGGAGATTGTGAATAGTAGGCCCAGATTGTGTTTCTACAAATCCGGAACAAGTTAGCTCATAGCGGAAAAATAACAATAGAAGCGTAAATGGAAATCAGGCAGCCTCAAACCTGATGTGACCCGGAGTTGAAACTACTCCTCGGCGGCGTGTCATGTGGACGTCGGTGATTGGATGAGACCCGGACCCTTGGCTAATAAAACTCGCGGGTGGAGAAACCTTACGTTGCTGACAAGAAAGATCCTAGTCTGACTGTCCAAGATAGTAAAAACCACCCCGACACGACTACAAATCATTGGATGAGTGCGGCTTCACGAAACACCTGTGGCGGGGAACCGGCCACGAAGGCCGCGGAACTTTAGAAATGAGCTCGAAGCAAGCTAAGCGATGCGATGGTCGGCCAAAGAAGTTAGCATCAATCCCTGTCACTCGACCGCATAACATCACTGATCTTTTAAGAGCAAAGAGGCGGATGAAATCTACGGTGGTGACTCGGCTGAAAGGCTGAGCGCGATCAGCTCCACCGATGGTCGGTCCGGACCTTCAATCGTCTTAGGTTGTTTGTCGGGATAATCCCGGACGATCAGCACATGCTGAAGATTTATGACTCTCTGCGATGATCTCGGACCGATCGGGTTTCAGTGGATCGGTCACGGACCACGATCTTCCTCTGTTCTCGTGTCGGCCGTATGATTGACCCGATCGGTTAATCTCCTGACGTCGATTGAATACAAACACCTTGTTGAATTCTTGGCCATTCGATCAATGAGACCGCTGGATCGGTGATCGCTCTTCAGATGGTCGCGAGACGATCCGGTTTAGAACTCAGCCTAAACCTTACACGGTCACGAGCGAGCCTCTCACCCTCTCGACCTAGTCCGGAGAGCGAGTTGCGAGCCCTCTGCGATCTTAGTCGGGTCCGAGAGAGCGATTTCTGAGAGCCCTCTCGGGCTAGTCAGAGGCTCTGAGCCCTCTCTCAGGCTTCCACGTGGGGTCAGGAGCGAGCTCCGAGGCCTTCTCTCTGACCTAGTCCGGAGAACGAGCTACCAAGCCCTCTCCGACTTCCCATGCCAAGTCTCCATACTTGGACTTTTCCGTGCCAAGTCTCCATACTTGGACTTTTCCGTGCCAAGTCTCCATACTTGGACTTTTCTCGTGCCAAGCTCCCTGCTTGGACTTTTCCGTGCCAAGTCTCCATACTTGAACTTTTCTCGTGCCAAGTCTCCATACTTGGACTTTTCCCGTGCCAAGCTCCCTGCTTGGACTTTTCAGTGTCAAGTCTCCATACTTGGACTTTTCTCGTGCCAAGCTCCCTGCTTGGACTTTTCACCAGATGTCTGGTCAACCTTGACCTATCTGGATTTCCCTTGCCTGGCTTCACTCACCAGAACTTTCCAAAATCAGGCCGATTCACCTTGGGTCAACTAGGTCAACCTTGACCAAAGATTGCACCCACAATCTCCCAAGTTTGTATTCTGTCAAACATCAGAATACAACTTTTCTACTCTCGTCAAACATCAGAATAGAACTTTTCTATTCTCGTCAAACATCAAAATACAACTCGAGTCAGGTCAACCAGGTCAACCTTGACCTAAGGTTGCACCAATACTCATGACAGTAAGCACAACATCTTTACTGCATGCTTTAGAATCAAGAAGAAAGCAAAATCCGAAATAATACGAGGCTACATAGACTAAACTAAAGCACTTCCATAATTGAAACATGCACCTTTCATTAAAATTGAAATATCTTAACAAGGAAACAAACCTAAATCCCTTCAAGCTTCCAATTCTTTAAGCATGCTACTGCCGAATTAAAAAAAAAAAAAGAAAGAAAATCTCAGAATTTCTCTTAAATCCCTAGCAACGATTCTTAAAGCATGCTACTGCCGAATGCAAGGAAGAAAAACCAAAACCACAACTAATTCTCCTGTTCTGTGCCACGGCAAGGAAACCAAAAGGAACCAAAACCAGTCGAAAACCAATCGAAGGAACTACTCTTACTGCAGGTGAGAGTACTTACTATGTGTTCTTGAACTCACAACCGGAAAGGAAGCTTCTAGGGTTCGGATAACTCGAGTTTTCCGGCTCCTCTTCGTGCTCACAACTTCTCCTCGACGAGAAGATCTTAAGGAGGTGGAGAAGACCCCTCGGAGAACCTTGGTCGGCCGTTGGAAGAAGCCCTAGCTTCCAGCTGCTGCGGTTTCGCCCGAGACGAGAAGCGCCGATGCGAGAGGGAAAGGTGAGGAGAAAGGTTTCGGGATAAAACCTAAGTTTCTTTTCTTATACTAGGGTTTTTATAATCTAACTACTGCTTAAGAATATTTCGCGCCCTACTCTTTCACGAAATATTTACGGAACAGTTGGCTAGCTGCGTTTCCGCCGAAACCCCTGGTCACGGGTTCAAATCCTCAGCCGAGCCTTTTTATTCCCCTTTTATTTTAAATGTTCCTAACTACTGCTTAATTATGTTTCCTTCCCTATTTGATCAGTAATGACCGCTTGCTCACTTAGTCAACTGGATTCGCTTAAAGCTTGGTTTGGCTGGAGGTCTCGGGTTCGAATCTCGGCTTGGACAATATTTTGTCGAAACTTCTTTCGTCTAGTAAAAATACCAAACGACTTCTAAAAATTACATAAAAATACTCTAAAAATCTCTAGAATATTTCTAAAGTATTTCTAAATATTTTTAACCACTATTAGAACTCCAAATGAGGAAATTTGGGTCGTTACAAAATGACATAAAGTGAAAGTACCCGCCTCCAAATAGAAAAGTCCAATCCAATCCAAATCCGACGTCGAGATACTCATCTCGCATCAAAGTCCTGTAATATATGGTATCCAGATTTAGCTAATTATATATAAATAAATTAGCTAAATCAAATCCTCGAGAAGCTAACATAAATCCAAATCCAATTATAAATCCTAATAGGATCATCTAACTCCTTAATCAATTCTAACTAATCCATTCGAATTAGGAATTGCAATAAGCATAATCAAACATAGCATCTTACCCGAGTTACCTCTAATTCAACACATATATCAAATCCTTATGCCTTACCTCAAATCACAATCATGTTCTAGAACAAGAAACTGCTGGAATTTGCTGAAATCAGTGACTGCTGGATCCAAGAACAACTCACAGCTACAGTTGTTAATCCACAACCAAGGAAGTTTGCTGGAGCAATGGAAGCTGCTGGTTGGAATGTTACCGGAACTAAAAATCAGAAACCTCACAGTCGTGTTGATTGATCCACAACAGTCCTATGCTTCCTCTAATCAAGAACAGTAGATCATCACAAAGGAAAACAATTCATCAAGATCCTTGAATCTACATAATTCCCAACCAAAACTGAACCTCACCGTGGATTGATCAAGGGCAGAGGGCACTAGAGCAGCGGCGTCAGCACTGGGTCGGACTTGGTGGTCGACGCTCGGACTCGTCTCGTCGTTGCAACACAACTCGAGTAGGGAGAAGGAGGCGGTGTGCAACAGGGGTGCGGCTCGGAAGGGAAAGAAGAAGAAGATCGGGCTCGGAGAAGAGGAGGAGGCGACCGGTATCGGCACGACGCTAGGGCACAGGGGAGGCCGGCGGCACTACAGTGGTCGGTGGCATTGAAAAAGGGGCAGAGGGAAAGGTTCGGGTGGAGAGGCTGGCAGAGACGGAAAGCAGAGGAGAGAAAGAGTCGGGCATGGCTTAAAATCGCGAGAAGAAGGGAATCGCCGCCGGTTAGGGCACAACGTCGGGGAAAATGGCTCGGCACCCGCGCGGGGAAGAAAGAAAGAAAAAAAACGAAGGAAAAGAAATAAATAAAATTAAATTAAAAAGAAATATTTAAAGAAAATCAATATTTCCTCATTAAAATAGGGTAGCTCAAACAGGCTTTCACGGGACCCAAATTTTATCCCCGTAACCGAAGCCATACGATCTCTGAAAAATTTCTAAAAAATTTCTAAAAATTTTGGAAAATTCTCTTATGGTTATTCGCTCATTTTTGGTATTTTACAAATTCATTCATTTCAGAAAACTCAAAATAACACAGCAGAATAAAGAAAATAAATAAACGTAATCACTAACAAGTTTCTTTTACTTGGTTCAGAGCCTGTGATGACTCCTACTCCAAGGCCCGCTGTCATTGATCATTTACGTTGGGCAATCACTATAAGCTTGAGAAATCTTTACAAGAAGAACAAGTACAATTGCAATGTTAAACTGAGTTACTGACAATACAAAGATGATGTAAAGGTTCGTCGATTGTCGGTGTAGTAGTTGAGCGTTGTTGAAGTGTTTCGGAGCAGCACACAGGAGAGCAAGTAGTCTAATTTTCAATGTCCCTGAAGTGTTGGCTGAGACCCCTTTTTATAGCCTTTTCAAACCTAATCCAGATCCTCTGATCTCGGGATCAAGTTTTGACTCAACTCGGATCGGTCCACCAATTCCCTGGTTCGATCACCCGAACCTGCTGAGCCCGCCCGACCTTTCGTCCATATGCAGCCTTTCCGGATAGAGCCTTTGTTCGGTCGACTGATCCTGTCGTTAGATCGACCGATCAGCTGAAGATCTTCGCTTCATCCGATCCGATCAACCCGGCTCTACTGAGTCTCTGTCTATCCTCGGTTCGGTCGACCGATCCAGAGGTTCGATCGATCGAACCCTCTAGTCAACACTTCATCGAGAGTTGGAATTCTGATCTTTTGTACTGAGGTTCGATCGACCGATCAAGGTTAAGTCCAACCCTACAAAACTGTTAGTTTCCTCCAAAGCAAAGTTAGATAAAATAGCAAATTAGGGGTGGCAATTTTTGACCCGACACGAAAACACGACCCGAACCGAACACGAAAAAATCAGGTTAGGGTTGGGTAGTTTCGGGTTCGGGTCGAAATCGGGTCGACCCATTTGACCCAATTAATAAACAGGTCAGGTTCGGGTCAACCTGAAATGACCCGATTACAACCCGCGAACCCGTTTATAAATAATTATAAATTTAAACTAAAATTACAAATTTAAAAAAGTTAAAAACCCTAAACATAGAGATATGTTATGCTATTGATTGCAATGTTGCTATGGCTTATCATTTATAATATGAATTTTCAATTTGTGTAGATAAATGATTAAATGTTATTTTTAATTTTTAATTAAATATACAAATTTTATTTAATGAATTCAGGTCATATTCGGGTCAAACGGGTCAAACAGGTTAAACAGGTCAAACGGGTCGAACGGGTTAAACGGGTTAAACGGGTCAAACGGGTTAAACGGGTTAAACGGGTCAAACGGGTTAAACGGGTCAAACGGGTCGGGTTCGGGTCGGGTTCGGGTCAAGTGCAAATAAACAGATCAGGTTCAGGTTGAATATTTTGACCCGAAATAATAATCAGGTCGGGTTTAGGTTGTCATTTGCCAACCCGCCAACCTGCCAACCCGAACCTGTCAACCCGAATCCGAACCGAACTGCCACCCCTATAGCAAATAATATATAAATCAATAACTTAACAGTCTTTAGACTGTCCGATTTTGACTTCAGATTTCCTCCAGAAATCCTAGGTTGAGCCGACGTCTACTGTTATCTCACCGGGGAATGCGTCCTCACCTACTCCTCTTAGGAGAAGTTACTTGTTGCCAGACCGATTGGACTTTTACTTCCTCAGGTCCGCTCCACGTCCCATCCAGACTTCCACCTGGTCCGCGACCACTAGGGTTTTCACCTAGAGTTCCAAACTCTAGGATTTTGCTCAAAGCGCTCGACCCGCCAAGACTTTCTACCTAGGGTTACCACCCCCTAGGGGTTTCCCCCCTATCTAACCATAGTTAGAACTTTCCATCACCTAAGGTTACCACCCCCTATGACTTATGGTTACCACCCCTTAGGGTTTTCTACCTGCCTAGAATCCACTAGGACTTTTGCCTAAGACAACTTAGGACTTTTCTGCAAGTTCAATCAACCTTGTTAGATCACAAAATAAATTAACTTTGGACCCTTTGACATAATCAAAACTTTGGTTTGATCGTCTGGTGCTTCCTGCACCAACATTGATTATGGTAAAGGGTTCAAAAGTTAAGATATCTTATTATCTAACAAGTGTGAATGAGCTTATAGAAAAGTCCTAAGTGGTCTTAGGCAAATGTCCCAGTGGATTCTAGGCAGGTGGAAAGTCCTGACTATAGTTGGGCAATGAAGACCTGGTCTAGAGGACAGGGCGAAATCTTGGCAGGTTGAGCACCTTGGGCGAAATCCTAGAGTCGGGGACTCTATGTGAAAATCCTGGTGGTCGCGGATTAGGTGGAAGTCTGGACGAGTCGTGGAGCGGGCATTCAGCATGAAGACCTAAAGTCTCAGACCCTGAGCAAAAGTTCAAACGATCTGGAGGATCGGTCTGGCAAAAGGTAAACTCTCCTGAGAGGAGTAGGTGAGGATGCGTTCCCCGAAAGAGGGAATAGTAGGTGTTGGTTTAACCTAGGGTTTTCAAAAAATTCAAAAGTCAGAATCGAACAGTCCGAAGACTGTCAAAATTGATTTTTACTTCATATGTTATTTGGCTATTTTCTAAACACTGTTTTGCAGGAAACTAACACTTTTGTAGGTTGACGAGTCAGCCTTTTATCGATCGACCGAAACTTTGGATCAGTCGACTGAACCTCCAAGCAAATAGACCAAATTTTCGGTGAGTTGATCAGGTTCGACAAAAGGATTAGTCGACTGAATAGTGGGTTCAGTCGACTGAACTGTGGATAGGCGTCGACATGGTCGGGCCGAGTTGATCGGACCAGATAAGCCGGGGATCATCAATGGATCAGTTGACCGAATGGCACGATCGGTTGACTGAACGAAGACTCTTATCCGAGCAGTAACATTGGACGGAAAGTCGGGCAGGTTCAACAGGTTTGGTCGACCAAACACCTGGATCAGTCGATCGATCAACGTCGAGTCAAAGACTGATCCCGAGATCAGTGGATCTGAATCAAGTCTATCTTCCAACAATAGACGAACATATTCTTGATCTTTCATTTGTCGGTAACTTAATTTTATGTTGTACTTATCATCTTTATAAAGCTTTTTCGAATTAATAGTGGATTGACCAACGAAAGCGATCAACGATTGTGGGCCTTGGAGTAGAACTCGTCACAGGCTCTCTGAACCAAGTAAATCAAAGTGTTAGCTTTGCTTAGTTTTACTCTGAGATTATTTTAAACAAACGTGAAAGTCACGAATGTTATTCACCCCCCCTAGCATGCATCGATCCTACAAGATCTAACTCATAAATATATATATAAACTATTCATGTTTTTTTTTTCTAACTCTGTGTTATAGAGATAAATGTAGATTTCTAAATTTTACATGTGTGACAACTGACAAAACTTGATTCCGAGTTCAGAGTCAAAAGATATGATCTTTGGAAGATTGCTACATCAAACTAGCTGAGGGGAGGTGCCTCTGGCCTACGTGGAGGCACCTCAGAGTGTGGAGGTGCCTCAGAGCTCAATGAAGGTGCCCTTAAGTGGATAAGGTAGAAGGCTTCATTGAGGATGAGGAGCCACTTCTTTGGAGATGAGTTTTGTAGTTAAAGGCATCTCTAATGACATTGGAGGTGCCTCCAATTTGCCTTATAAAAGGAGTATTCGGCCAGTAGAAGATACAGAACTCATATATGAGCTTGGACTATCCTTCTGCTACTTCCACTACATCAAATCTGCTGTACTACTGCTGCGCTACCACTCTGCTACTTTCTACCCCCGCTGGCAGACTCACACCAACACTCGAACTCTTGACTTTGATAAACCTTGTGTTGATAATAAATTTGTATAAGTTGTTCATTTTTGTTTCTAGGGTAGTGTATCTTGTTACACTGTCCTTTACATCATTCTTGTATTCAATTCCCTCTTCCAGAATCGTCGGAAGAGATTTATAGTAGATTACCTATTGATATGGTCCGAAGGATCATGGGTCTTAGAGTAGGAGTCACTAAAAGCTCTAAATCAAGTAATCGACTGAGTCTTGTGATTTTACTTTTATTTAGTTTTTTTGCTGCACTTTTTATTAAGTTTTAAAAAAGGGACTCTGTTTGTAAAATACACGTGATTCACCTCCCTCCCTCCCCCTCAGGTGGGCTTCGATCCTACATTTTTTTTCAAGACATCAACTTCTTCTTCGTGGTGATCGTCCTCCGGACACAGTGGCTTCATCCTGGTGATCTTCTCTGAGAAAGCATCTGCTCCTTCTCCAGCCGAGCACTGTGAGTTTATTTCGTTTTCATACGAAATTGTTTCTTACAAGTAACATTAATTCATCGGTGCAAGCTCTATTTATCCTCCATTTGAGAGACGCCAAGAAGTCGGAGCCTCTTCTTCCTCTCTTCACTGAAGAAAACAATAAGTGCCAAATTGCAGGTATACCGATTCTTCATCATTATTAAGCAATTATTTAACATTATAAGGGTCTGAAGTTTGGATAGATGAATCTATATCACTTACAAATTACAATACTTGGCTTCCTATTTATATACTTATCTATATACTTGTCTATCATAATTCATGATGTCACTATTGATATATGACAATCTTGCTATTATCTTGAGCATTTTTTTTTCAAATTTGAAAGACTTGATTCAGTTCATGTGACTCATTTCTAAAATCCTTATTACTCACGTTTCAACTTTAATAGTTCATGTGACTCATTTCTAAAATCCTTATTACTCACGTTTCAACTTTAATAGTTAAGTATTTCGTTTATTTGTCTTCATCCATCATAATTTTGACTGGCATTTTTTTAGTTGGCACTATGTATCTATTTACGTTAGCTAATCTTGAGGATGATCGATCTGGTCTCACAGAAATTTTTCATTGGTCATTATGATAAATCGGAAGGTACTCACAGCGTGTGGTCCATTAGTCCAACATTCTTACGTCAACAGCTCATTAAGGGAATTTCATCTGTTAATTCATTGAAGTTGGGGCTCGATGTCTCAAGAACTAAAAAGACACCCGATTGATGTTCTTTTTTTTTTTTTTTTTAATCTAGGTATCTAGCTCTTCGAACCAATTAATCCTGGAGATGATCGATTTGATCCCACAGAAGTTTTCTACCGACCATTAGGATAAATCGAGAAGCACTCATGGAGGTCCATCCAAATGGCTATCATTTTTAGGTCTGCTTCTCACTAAAGAAAAAAATCTCCTATAGTACGGTGTGATTGACATTTAAACCTTAGATTTCTTGATTATCCATTGGTGTTCTATTTTTGGTTTGATATTATGTTGTAAATCATGTTGAAAAAATTTATTGATATTAATTATATGCATCACATAATTAAGTTTTGAAGAAACGATAAAAGTTGGATAATGAAGCGAAATAGAATTAGTCAGAAGTATAACAATGAAGTTAAGGAATTTTTAGATTTTGCAGCTTATCACATGGAGGGGTCATTAGTTATTAGATGTCCTTGTATTTTATGTCAAAATTTAAAGTTTAGAGATATGAAAATATGGATTTAATCAAATTTATTTGATATAAATTAATCATGGTGAAGAGATTGTAGATCTATCTAAGAATGTAAATGTAAGAATTGATATTGAAAATGATAATTAGATAAATAAAGTGGAACATGAGGATCCGAAATTATTGATATGTTAACAACTTGACATAGAACTTGAGTATTGGCGTCATTGGAAATTAAGACGTAATATAAATGTTATGCATATCGATGGGTTGCAACTTAAAGGGATCCAGCTGTCCGGGAATGGATAGACAACTTGGAAAGAGGTTCCTCGAGGTTCAGCCACGTCAATGGTCAAAGCGTCCGGAAGGAATTTAGGTGTTCAGAGGTAGATAATTGCAAACAAAGTCGAATCAGATCAGGTTGACTCCATGTGTCCGGAAGGGATATAGGTGCCCGGAAGGGATCCAGACGCCTAGAAGAGATCCAGGCACTCGAAATGACTTATCAAAGAAGGCTTCAACTAACATCTCATTACATAATTCTTCTATACTCAAACGATTTATGTGCTGCTCCAAAATTCTGCTACGACGCTGATACGCTGCTCCGACAACAATGCTAAATCTTTTAAGTTGTTGATAAATTTGCTTTTTTTTTCTTAAGTGTTATTTTTATTATATCCGACTTTTTGTAATCTCCAAACTCTTAGTAAATTGTCCAACGAAAACACTTAACTAGTGTGGAACTTGAACTAGCAGTCGTCAGACTGTGAACCGAGTAAAAAGAAAAACGTTAGCCTTGTGCTTATTTTCTATTTGTTCTTTTCCACTGCATACTCTCAAAGTTTTATGAAAAAGTGATAAAAAAAAAAACGAGCGCTATCTAACCCCCTCCCTCCTCTAGTGCATTTCTCCGATCTTACACATCAACACCAAAATCGACAGCAACAGAGAGGGCGAGGAGAGGAGAAAAACCTAATCACTATTAGGTCCAATTCCAATGAATAAAAAATTAATCTCTTCTCCTAATGAAGGGGTATATATATACCTCTTCACTATGACTTGGGGAGTAAATCATCTCTCAAATCTAAGATTCAATAGCAACTTGATCCGCTATCATTAAGCTCAAAACCAAACAACTCTTGGTTCATTATTAAAATTAAACAAATTTTGGTTCATAACTAAATCAACAGGTATCCAACCTTGCATACAAGAGGCATGACCCACCATCATTTCCATTCCAACAAATATCTTTCATATTTGCTTCTCGTCTGGTCTTACTAGATTTAGTCTCTCTCAATCTAAGAATTAAATTCTCAAACTTATTTTAAGTCTTTCGGATATACTCATTGTGTGTGTGACTCAATAGGTTCTTGGCTTATGTTAACAATTTATAATTGACCATTAATTATAAATCGATCATGAGTGACACCTAGTAGTACATCATGATCCTCAATTAATTGGAAAATCATAGTTGATCCCATAACTAAATCTGAATCTTTCAGTAACTATGGATACCAATGTGTCTATTCCTTTCACTCATCTTATACCCACTTGGTTCAGGACATGGTTTATGTATTAGTCTTCACTAGGCTGACTACGTCACACCTAGCACAAGTAATACTTTGTCTTGCAGATTTAAATAATATAAACATGTGTCCAAGAAGATCATCCTCTTAACGTATAATGTTTTAGCCAAAGACTTATGGGTAATGATCTTGACAAGATGTCATAGGGTATGTGTCTCCTTATAAAAAAGGAGTAGTGAATCCTTTGTGGGATATTCAAACACCTTCAGATACTTTGACTTATATTCAATTATCCCGGGATCACACCTCTAAGGAGATACTTACTTAAGATGTCAAAGCATAAGTCTCCATGATCAAAATGACTTGAATACCTCAAGTTGAAGAAAACTTACACTCGAACTATAATGAGATCTTCATAGACATCAATAAAACCACATGAAGTCTCATAGCAGTTCACATCTAATGAAATAGTTATCCTTAACCAACATCTAAATATTAACTCTCAACATTCTAATGTTTCCAATAAGTGAAGATCGATTGCTTAGATAAATCTAGGAGCATAAATATATATGTTGGTCTTGTAAATTTGATAATGTCCAATCTCATCAATTCATTGACTAGGGAATCTTTCAATACATACATATAGAGATACCTACTAATTGTGATTCAATTACAATTCCTCTTATGTTATGCATTATATTATAGACTTCATAATTGAGTTTAAGATAAATATCATATATACAGAGAATGTATACTCAAATAATAAATTTATTTATCTAATAAATAATATAAAATCTAAAGTGATTACCATAGGATACATCTCAAATATAACACAGCATAGTATGAACAAACAGTTGTACCTTCAAAATCGACCCAAATAGATTCTCACTCAAATCTAAGAGGCCCAAGCTTGGCATGATGTCTACCTCATAAGCTCGAAGTCACTAAGCTAAGGTGGGCTAGGCACCCTTGGTTACTTACCTTGAGCCGCCTAGGGTGTCGAAGCAGAGTCGAAGCTCGGTCGCAACAGCTCAGAAGACAAAGAGGTGTGGTATCGAGTCGAACCTCGACTTAGACCTCCATGGCTCTGGTCGAGGGCACTTGCGGTGGCCGATACTAAGGCTCCTGCCTCTACAATACCAACCTTTGTCGTGGTCAAGATACAAGCCTTAGTCATCGAGTTCGGGGAGTCTCTCAAAATGACTAGAGGCAACAAAAGCGAATGAACGCGGTGTTGCTTTTTGATAACCTAATATACCTTGATAGTTTTATAATAGGGTTGCCATATCGGCCCACCGAACCATTAGATGATGAGAAAAGGGTTACAAAATCTCGTCACAACCATTAGATCTCGACATCCTCCCTTTCTCGACCTCAAATCCCAACATCCTCCATTCCTCAGCCTTAGATCCTGACATGCTCCTTGCCTTAGCCTCAGATCCCGACATCCTCCTTGTCTGGGCCTCATGTTCTAGCATCCTTATTGCCTCGGTCTCGGTTGTCGACTTCGTCTATGCTCAAGGTCACTCAACATCAGTCTCATTTCCTCATCCATTCTTGGATCGGGCCCACACCTTACATGACCCACTAAAAATGTGTGAGGGGCATGTGGATAAGGAGGCACCGTAACCGCCTCATTAATGAAATTGTTTCTCCCGGGAGATACAGACAATGATTATGAATATTTTGGAATATGTGACACTGGATCAATGAAGAAGCGATTAAGTGGTTATCAAATTTGATCTCCTAGTTGTCCTCCTTCAAACATGTGACGCTTGGTAAATGGCGAGATTAACGGTTGTCGGATCTGGTTCCTTCACTAGCTCATATGAGGATGATTGTTCATTTACTTGGTTCAGAGCCTGTGATGACTCCTACTCCAAGGCTCGCTGTCATTGATCGCTTACGTTGGGCAATCACTATAAGCTTGAGAAATCTTTACAAGAAGAACAAGTACAATTGCAATGTTAAACTGAGTCACTGCCAATACAAAGATGACGGAAAGGTTCGCCGATTGTCGGTGTAGTAGTTAAGCGTTGTTGAAGTGTTTCGGAGCAGCACACAGGAGAGCAAATAGTCTAATTTTTGGTGTCCCTGAAGTGCTGGCCGAGACCCTTTTTTATAGCCTTTTCAAACCTAATCTAGATCCTTTGATCTAGGGATCAAGTTTTGACTCGACTCGGATCGGTCCACCGATTCGCTGGTTCGATCGACCGAACCTACTGAACCCGCCCGGCCTTTCATCCAGATGCAGCGTCTCCGAATAGAGCCTTTATTCGGTCGACCGATCCCGTCATTCGGTTGACCGATCAGCTGATGATCTTCACTTCATCCAATCCGATCAACCCGGCTCGACTAAGTCTTTATCTATCCTCGGTTTGGTCGACCGATCCTTAAGTTCGATCGACCGAACCTCTGGTCAACACTTCATCGAGAGTTGGAATTCTGATCTTTTGTACTGAGGTTCGGTCGACTGATCATGGCTAAGTCTAACCCTGCAAAACTGTTAGTTTCCTCCAAAACAGAGTTAGATAAAATAGCAAATAATATATAAATCAATAACTTAACAGCCTTTAGATTGTCCGATTTTGACTTTAGATTTCCTCCAGAAATCTTAGGTTGAACCGACATCTACTGTTATCTCACCGGGGAATACGTCCTCACCTACTCCTCTCAGGAGAAGTTACCTGTTGCTAAACTGATTCTCTAGATTGATTAGACTTTTACTCAGCACC
The DNA here is from genome assembly GCF_018446385.1 of Zingiber officinale. Classification (NCBI taxonomy): domain Eukaryota; kingdom Viridiplantae; phylum Streptophyta; class Magnoliopsida; order Zingiberales; family Zingiberaceae; genus Zingiber; species Zingiber officinale. Next base: position 24,280,823 of record NC_055987.1, on the reverse strand, counting down.
CGAGACTTTAGGTCTTCATGCTGGGCGTCCGCTCGACGACCCATGCAGACTTCCACCTGGTTCTCAACCATCAGGATTTTCACCTAGAGTCCCAAACTCTAGGATTTTGTCCAAAGCGTTCGACCCGCCAAGACTTTCCGCCTAGGGTTATCACTCCCTAAGACCTAGGGTTACCACCCCCTAGGGTTTTCCCCCTATCTAACCGCAGTTAGAACTTTCCATCACCTAGGGTTACCACCCCTTAGGGTTTTCCACCTGCCTAGAATCCACTAGGACTTTTGCCTAAGGCAACTTAGGACTTTTCTACAAGTTCAATCAACTTTGTTAGATCACAAAATAACTTAACTTTGGACCCTTTGACATAATCAAAACTCTGGTTTGATCGTCTGGTGCTTCCTGCACCAACATTGATTATGGTAAAGGGTTCAAAAGTTAAGATGTTTTGTTATATAATAAGTGTGAATGAGCTTGTAGAAAAGTCCTAAGTGGTCTTAGGCAAAAGTCCTAGTGGATTCTAGGCAGGTGGAAAGTCCTGACTACGATTGGGCAATGAAGACCTGGTTTAGAGGACAGGGTGAAATCTTGGCAGGTTGAGCACCCTTTGGGCGAAATCCTAGAGTCGGGGACTCTATGTGAAAATACTGGTGGTCGCGGGCTAGGTGAAAGTTTGGACGAGTCGTGGAGCGGACGTTCAGCATGAAGATCTTAACTCTCAAACCCTGAGCAAAAGTTCAGACGGTCTGGAGGACCGGTCTGGCAAAAGGTAAACTCTCTTGAGAGGAGTAGGTGAGGATGCATTCCCCGAAAGAGGGAACAGTAAGTGTCGGTTTGACCTACGATTTTCAGGAAATCCAAAAGTCAGAACCGAACAGTCCGAAGACTATGAAAATTGATTTTTACTTCATATGTTATTTGCCTATTTTCTAAACACTGTTTTGTAGGAAATTAACACTTTTGTAGGTTGAAGAATCAGCCTTTATCGATCGACCAAACCTTTGGATCAGTCGATTGAACCTCCAAGCAAATAGATCAAATTTTCGGTGAGTTGATCAGGTTCGACTAAGGGATCGGTCGACTATCAGTCGACTGAACCGTGGATAGGCGTCAACATGGTCGGGCCGAATTGATCGGACCAGATAAGCCGGGGATCATCGATAGATCAGTTGACCAAATGGCCGGATCGGTTGACTGAACGAAGACTCTTATCTGAGTAGCAGCATTTGGATGGAAAGTCGGGCAGGTTCAACAGGTTTGGTTGACCAAACACCTGGATCAGTCGATCGATCAGCGTCGAGTCAAAGACTGATCCCGAGATCAGTGGATCTAAATCAAGTCTAGCTTCTGACAATGGACGAACATATTCTTGATCTTTCATTTGTCGGTAACTTAATTTTATGTTGTACTTATAATCTTTGTAAAGATTTTTTGGATTAATAGTGGATTGCCCAACGAAAGCGATCAACGATCGTGGACCTTGGAGTAGGAGTCATCACAAGCTCTCTGAACCAAGTAAATCAAAGTGTTAGCTTTGCTTATTTTTCTTTTTTGTCTCTATTCAGCTGTGTTTTACTCCGAAAACAAACGTGAAAGTCACAAATGTTATTCATCCCCCCCCTTCTAGCATACATCGATCCTACAAGATCTAACTCATAAATATATATATAAACTATTCATGTATATTTTTTTCTAACTCTGTGTTATAGAGATAAATGTAGATCTCTAAATTTTGCATGTGTGACAACTGACAAAACTTGATTCCGAGTTCAGAGTCAAAAGATATGATCTTTGGAAGATTACTACGTCGAACCAGCTGAGGGGAGGCTCCTCTGGCCTACGTGGAGGCACCTCAGAGCTCAATGAAGGTGCCCTTAAGTGGATAAGGTAGAAGGCTTCATTGAGGATGAGGAGCCACTTTTTCAGGGATGAGTTTTGGGCTAAAGGCATCTCCAGTGACATTGGAGGTGCCTCCAATGCCTTATAAAAGGAGTATTCGGCCAGTAGAAGATATAGAACTCATATATGAGCTTGGTGTTGGTTGCTACTTGGAAAACCTATAGGTTCCACTGTACAAAAATTTTGTACAAAGGTCTGAACCTTTTCCTAGCTACCATGTGTTCTTTTAAATTAAATTTTGGATCGCTTGCGGAACTTAACACGTTTGATCCAAAACTTAATCTATTTGTTCTTTTAGGTTTTGACTTGGATCTCCTGCGGAACTTAACACGTTCGACCCAAGTCTCCTTAAGTTATTAATTCAATTAAATATTAATTTTCATAATTGTTTCCCAGTACTGACGTGGCGAGGCACATGGCCTTCTTGGATATGGGAGCAACCACCACCGACTAGACAAAACCTTTTATAGAAAGCTAATATTTAATTTCCTAAAATAACTTTAGGTTAACCAAAGAGAACAATCAAATCACAAGGAAAAGAAAAAACAAAAGAACACAACATCGAAAAACATATTCGAAATTCTAGAACGTAAGCCTCTTGTATTTGGTATTATTTCCATAAATAACTAGCATGATGCGGAAATAAAATTACTAGTTATACCTTGTAGAAAATCCCTTGATCTTCTACGTATTCCTCTTCTAACCTCGAACGCTTGTGTGGGCAACGATCTTCCGAGAGAAACCACCAACCACCTTCTTCTCCTCCAGCAAGGTTCGGCCACAAAGGAAAAAAGGAGGAAATCAAAATACTAACCAAGCTCCAAGAGATGCTAGCTTTCTCCTTCTTCTTCTTCTTCTCCAGTAGTATCCAGCCACCACAAGAGCTCCAATGGAAGAGAAGGGTTCGGCCACCACAAGAGGAAGAGAGGAGAGGATGGGCCACACCAAGGAACAAAAGGGAGAGAAAATAATAGAGGTTGTGTCTCATGAAGGCACCCCTACCCTTCTTTTATATTCCTTGGCCTAGGCAAATTAGGAAATTTAATTACAATAAAATTTCCTTAATTTCCTTGACATGATTTAATTGAGAAAAATAAAATAAAATTTCCCAATCAACTTGTGATGGCCGGCCAATACAAAAAGAGCAAATTAGGAGAGTTTTAATCAACAAATTAAAACTTCCTAATTTATTTCGGAAATTTTAAAAATAAAATTTCTCTTTAAAAATCTCTTCATGGTTAATAAAGGAAATTTCTATAATTTTAATTTTATTAACATGTGAATAATTTTAAAGAGAAAATAAAACATCTCTCCAATCTACAAATAAGGAAAGAGATCTAATCTCTTTCTTTAATCTTTAGTAAATCTTTTAAGAGAGATATTTTAATTTTAATTCTCTTTAAATTATATCTTCCACATAATAATAAAAATTAAAATTAAATTTCTTTTTTATTATGGTCGGCCCTACTAGCTTGGGTTCAAGCTAGGGCACCAATTTATACCTAGGCAGCCCTTGCAGTTCCCAAGCTAGCTTGGCCCTATTGGTGGGTATAGAAGGTGGGTATAGGTGGGTATAGAACTCTATAAATAAGAGGCTACGATAGGGACCGAGAGGAGGAATTGGTTTTCCCGATAAATTTAAGCATCCCATGTTCGCTCCGAACACACAACTTAATTTTATCAATGATAATTCATTCCACTAGAGAACTATCATTGAACTACCGCACCAATCCCAAATTACATTTTTGGGCTCCTTCTTATTATGAGTGTGTTAGTCTCCCTGTGTTTAAGATATCGAATGTCCACTAATTAAGTGAGTTACTGACAACTCATTTAATTAATATCTAAGTCCAAGAGTAGTACCACTCAACCTTATTATCATGTCGGACTAAGTCCACCTGCAGGGTTTAACATGACAATCTTTATGAGCTCCTCTTGAGGACATTATCAACCTAGTATCTCTAGGACACAGTTTCCTTCTATAATCAACAACACACACTATAAGTGATATCATTTCCCAACTTATCGGGTTTATTGATTCATCGAACTAAATCTCACCCATTGATAAATTAAAGAAATAAATATCAAACATATGTGCTTGTTATTATATTAGGATTAAGAGCACACACTTCCATAATAACTGAGGTCTTTGTTCCTTTATAAAGTCAGTATAAAAGAAACGACCTCTAATGGTCCTACTCAATACACTCTGAGTGTACTAGTGTAATTATATAGTCAAGATAAACTAATACCTAATTACACTACGACCTTCTAATGGTTTGTTCCTTTCCATTTTGGTCGTGAGCTTCTGTTTATAATTTATAAGGTACTGATAACATTATCTTCTGCATATGACACAACATGCTATGTTATCTACAATATAAATTAATTGAACAACTACAAACAAATGTAGGTAAATTGACCAAATGTGATTCTTTATTTAACATGAATGTTTACAAAGATTAGGCTTTCAGTATACACTCCAATAATCTCCCACTTATACTAATGACTAAGCTGTCATATCTTCTACCATACATCTGATTCCCATTCCCTCCACATGCCGATCGAAAGCTTTCGCCGGAAGGGCCTTAGTGAAAGGATCTGCCAGGTTATCTGCTGATGCAATCTTGGCGATGACAACTTCTCCTCGCTTCACGATATCTCGACTTGCGCTCTATATGTTTACTTGCCTTATGAGCTCGTGGTTCCTTGGAGTTTGCACGCTATTATCACAATAAATTGTGATGATTTTGGGCAAACCGAATCACATCTAAGTCCATTAGAAGTTCTGAGCCATACCGCTTCTTTAGCTGCCTCATACTCAGCTTCCATGGTTGAGTCCGACACGCATTTCGCCTTAACACTCCTCCATGAAATGGCTCCACCTCCTAAAGTAAACACATAGCCCTGACTTACTATTATCCCTATCTTATTGGAAATCTGAATCCGTGAATCGTGTGCTTGGTAAACTAGCATATAATCTCTAGTCCTTCTCGTACTTTAATATATGCTTTCCAATGTCCTTGTCGAGTTACTCGATATCTGCGACCATGCCCACGGTAAAGAAAGGATATCGGTGTCTCGATAGCATTGCATACATTAGCCTTCCCACACCAGGTGAAGCATAAAAGCGCTTTCATGTCTTCTCTTTCGAGCCTTTGGAGACATCTCTTTAGGAGCTACTCCATGTCTAAAGGTAAGAAACCTTTCTTGGAATCCTCGCATGCTAAAACGAGCAAGGATTGTATCTATATATGAAGCTTGGGACAGACACAACATTCTTTTCTTGCGATCCCTTATCACTTTGATCCCAAGAATGTGTACACTCTCCTAAGTCCTTCATATCAAATTGTTTGGACAACCATACCTTCACGATAATACCTTGACATTGTTGCCAATTAACAAAATATCATCTCGTATAGTACAAGAAATACCACCACGTTTCGTTACACTTTTGGTATACACAAGACTCATCGGACCACTGAATAAATCCATACGACCGGATTACTTCATTAAACCGGATGTTCCAAGAAGCTTGCTTGTCCATAAATGGACCGATTGAGCTTGCACACTAGATGCTCTTTGCCTTTTCAATGAACCCTTCGGTTGCTTCATATGAATGTTCTCTTCAAGACTTCCATTAAGGAATGTCGTCTTGACATCCATTTACCAAATCTCATAATCCATATGAGCAGCAATGGATAAGAGTATCCGGATAGACTTAAGCATGGCTACCGGTAAAAAAGTTTTCTCATAATCGATTCCCTCTTTTTGAGTGTACCCTTTCGCAACAAGCCTAGCTTTGAAGGTTTCTACCTTCCCGTCTGTCCCTCTTTTCCTTTTGTAGATCCACTTGCATCCAACGGCTTTTACACCATCAGGTGGTTCTACAAGCCCGGACTTTATTAGAGTACATAGACTCTATTTGAGAATTCATTACCTTTTGCCAAGATCATCTATATCTTGGAGTGCTTCATATATGTTCAGGAGTTCATGTTGGGACCAAGTCAAGACTCTCCCAAAAACATGAATCTTCAGGTGCCTTACAACCCTCCCACTACGGAGGCACTGTCTGTGGTTGTGTATCATGTGTGACACGTGTTGCCTCTTGTGGTACTTCATCTTGTATCGTTGGTAGACATGTCTCTCTAAGTTCTTCTAAAACAACTTTGCTACTAGGCTTGTGATCCATTATATAGTCTTCTTCTAAAAGCGGGCATTGGTGCTAACAATGACCTGGTCTTCAGGACTATAAAATAAACCACCTTCGTTCCTTTGGGATATCCTACAAACCCTTGCGATTCTATCTTATCAAGATATGGTTTGACATGTGAACTACTAATCGAATATGTCTTAGACTGGACGCCCATTCCACAATTCTATGGGAGTAGAAGAACTTTAGAAGGTACTAAGTTCATTATCGTTTCCAGAGCATATCCCCAAAGCGAATTTGGTAATTCGAATAACTCATCATTGATCTAACCATCTCCATAAGAGTCCTATTCCTTCGCTGGCCACACCATCGGTGGTCGGTGCAGACAATTAGGATTGAATCCCCTCGATAAGTAATTCCTAAATTCTCTAAGAGGTATTCGCCACCACGATCGATCGTAGTGTCTTGATACTTTTACCTAGTCGTTTTTCCACATCACCTTGTATTCTTTGAACTTATCAAAGCACTCGGACTTGGCGCATTAGGTAAATGTATCCATATCTTGAATAATCGTCTTGAAAGAGACAAAATATTCAAAACCTCCTCTTGCCATAGGACACAAATCAGAGTGAACCAACTCTAACACTTCTTTGGCTCTATACCCTTGGCTTTGAATAGCCTCTTGGTCATTTTACCTTCCAAGCAAGTTGGAAAGTTTCCAACTCTAATGAACCAAAAATCCATCGGCTATAAGCCTCTAATCCTACTTAAGTTAATATACCAAGCCTTAGATGCCAAAGATATGCTTAGTTTTTAAGGTTCTTTCTCTTATTAGAATTAGAAGATGAGTTATAAATTTCCATCTTTTGCTTTGTGGAAGAAATTGGATTTAAAGTATACAAATTGCCAACTAATGCACGAGCAGATAATCACTTTATTTCTTTTAATAACTACATCGTTACTGAAACTGAATATCCATCTAAAAATAGTTTAGAAACTGAAATTAAATTCTAAAACTGGGTACATAAAGACAATTTCTTAAAACCAAATTCCTATTTCTACTAAAAGATAAGTAGACGTCTCCCACTACTGCACGTTGCCACCTTAGTAGCATTGCCCATGTAGACGGTAATTTCTCCTTCGGATAGTCGTCTTGGAACCCTGAGGGAAGGACATGATCGGCTCCGTGTCTACACACCAGTCTGGTAGATAACCTTCTAAACATGTTTCAACAACTAGAGTATGAGATATACCTTTGTTTTGGTTCCTACGAGACGAGTCTTCGAACAATCCGGATGAAGCACTTGCCTTGACTTCTTCATTCCAACTTTAAATCCCAGAAGACGAGATTTATTCACTTTCTTGAACCACGACTTTCTTCTTCTTCTTTCCTTCGGTTTAGAAGTAGAACCATTTTCATAGTGAATTTGAGCATTGTGACAATAATCCTCGAAGTTAGTTAGGTTCCGCTAATGAATAAACCCTCTTATTCATATTATAGTTCAGGCGAGTTTGACGGCAGGAGGACGGGATCATATCGATCTGGGTTTCCCCATCAATTTCTCCTCCAAGGATCGTATCTCGTTCGGATAAGCCATCATCTTTAGGATATGATCCCTCATGAGTACCCTCTTGCATGGTGGCTATCATTATCTTTCTCATGGCTTCTTGTCTAGAAGATCCTGATGACGAAGAGTTCCTTGAGATTGTTCATAATATCATAAGGTGTTGGTAAATCTTGATCTTGATGTTGCAATACATTTGACATTGAAGCCAAAATGTAACACCGCGCGCCATCTCATCTGCTTTACCCATTTCCTATGATATTCAATCTCCTCTTGGGTAGATTCACGATGGGTGCATCAGGACAAGTTCGGTCGATACATATTTATAGCTTTCAGCAGTAAGAACAATGTCCAGGTTTCTTTTCCAATCTATGTAGTTTGATCCAGTAAGTCTATTCTGTTGAAGTATGATGGACAGTGGGTTGAAAGACATCCTAAGAATCACAAATAACTTTTGGTCAGAACTCTAAATTTAGAATAATATTGATTCCTCAAATAATACTATTTTAAATTAACCAACACCTCATAACAACGTGAATTTTGTATGCCACGTTAGTGTGGACGTATACAAATTCAACATTTGTAAAAGGAGGGTTTAACCCATTAATTTTATTATCTTGTCAACCTAACTTTTGACAAATAAAATTAATAGTTGGTATTTGGTCACACAAATAATAGCAGTGACTCCGATGGGGAGGATAGTATTAGATGTCTAAGTGTATACCATTACTTGACACTAAGTCCATTAATAAGATTATGCCCCTTCCGAAGATCACACACTCTTAATTAACTTCCTATAGTCATCCAAAATGGAAGTCTGTTCTAGTGATCCAAACAAGCTCATCCGTTATGGAGGAAGGCACTCAGCCAATATGACTTGTTTGCATCACTTACAAAACCGAATGGAGACCATGGGATTTATTTAAAATCCCTCTCCACTTAGTTATTTATAAATGAGGAATTTTAACTATGCTAGCCTACTTTACTTGTAAACTAACATGCACCAGCACATAATATAAAAGCAATAGAGAAACTAATTTTCAACTATTATGACTTTTATCTCTAGTTGTCCTCCGTGTAGTCATCCCAAGCATCGCCACCGGGTCTAGCTGTCGCATCCATCTTGTTCCTTGTTCAGCTCCAATGGTTCTTAGAGCGTTCCACGCTTTGCAAGATCCGATCCATGACATAAATAGAATTTTACATTTTGATCCTATATTCCATAAAAGGAATGTACATGTATCTAGATCAAAATAAAATCCTAATAAAACTAAATACAGGTTATGAATACAATCATGCACACACATTTAAATGCCCTTGACATGTCCAAGGATCCAATCACACATAATAACTAAAAGTCATAATAGTTGGATCCTCGTCATCCACAAAGTTAGCACATCCTACTATTAACTTGCCTAAATTATGTATGACATGTGCATAAATTAAACTAAATACCAAATACAGAGGCAAACTAGCTCGATACCAATTGTTGGTTGCTACTTGAAAACCTATAGGTTCCACTGTACAAAATTTTGTACAAAGGCAGAACCTTTTCCTAGCTACCATGTGTTCTTTTAAATTAAATTTTGGATCGCTTGCGGAACTTAACACGTTTGATCAAAACTTAATCTATTTGTTCTTTTAGGTTTTGACTTGGATCTCCCGCGGAACTTAACACGTTCTATCTCCATTAAATATTAATTTCCATAATTGGTTCCCAGTACTGACGTGGCGAGGCACATGACCTTCTTGGATATGGGATCAACCACCACCGACTAGACAAAACCTTTTATAGAAAGCTAATATTTAATTTCCTAAAATAACTTTAGGTTAACCAAAGAGAACAATCAAATCACAAGGAAAAGAAAAACAAAAGAACACAACATCGAAAAACATATTCGAAATTCTAGAGCGTAAGCCTCTTGTATTTGGTATTATTTCCATAAATAACTAGCATGATGCGGAAATAAAATTACTAGTTATACCTTGTAGAAAACCCCTTGATCTTCTACCGTATTCCTCTTCTAACCTCGAACGTTGTGTGGGCAACGATCTTCCGAGATGAGAAACCACCAACCACCTTCTTCTCCTCCAAGCAAGGTTCGGCCACAAAGGAAAAACTTCACCAAGGAGGAAATCCAAAATACTAACCAAGCTCCAAGAGATGCTAGCTTTCTCTCCTTCTTCTTCTTCTTCTCCGAGTAGTATCCGGCCACCACAAGAGCTCCAATGGAAGAGAAGGGTTCGGCCACCACAAGAGGAAGAGAGGGAGAGGATGGCCGGCCACACCAAGGAACAAAAGACGGAGAGAAAATAATAGAGGTTGTGTCTCATGAAGGCACCCCTACCCCTTCTTTTATATTCCTTGGCCTAGGCAAATTAGGAAATTTAATTACAATAAAATTTCCTTAATTTTCCTTGACATGAATTAATTGAGAAAAATAAAATAAAATTTCTCAATCAACTTGTGATGGCCGGCCACAATCAAAAGAGCAAATTAGGAGAGTTTTAATCAACAAATTAAAACTTCCTAATTTATTTCCGGAAATTTTAAAAAATAAAATTTCTCTTTAAAAATCTCTTCATGGTTAATAAAAGGAAATTTCTATAATTTTAATTTTATTAACATGTGAATAATTTTAAAGAGAAAATAAAACATCTCTCCAATCTACAAATAAGGAAAGAGATCTAATCTCTTTCTTTAATCTTTTGTAGATCTTTTACAAGAGAGATATTTTAATTTTAATTCTCTTTAAATTATATCTTCCACATAATAATAAAAATTAAAATTAAATTTCTTTTTAATTTAATTTGGCCGGCCCTACTAGCTTGGGTTCAAGCTGGGACGGACCTGATTATACTAGGCTCCCTTTAGCCCCAAGCTTGCTTGGCGACCCTACATGGAGTGGGTATAGAAGGTGGGTATAGGTGGGTATAGAACTCTATAAATAAGAGGCTACGATAGGGACCGAGAGGAGGAATTGGTTTTGGTCTCCGATAAATTTAAGCATCCGTGTTCGCCACACACAACTTAATTTTATCAATGATAATTCATTCCACTAGAGAACTATCATTGAACTACGCACCAATCCCAAATTACATTTTGGGCTCCTTCTTATTATGAGTGTGTTAGTCTCCACTGTTTAAGATATCGAATGTCCACTAATTAAGTGAGTTACTGACAACTCATTTAATTAATATCTAAGTCCAAGAGTAGTACCACTCAACCTTATCGTCATGTCGGACTAAGTCCACCTGCAGGGTTTAACATGACAATCCTTATGAGCTCCTCTTGGGGACATTATCAACCTAGTATCTCTAGGACACAGTTTCCTTCTATAATCAACAACACACACTATAAGTGATATCATTTCCCAACTTATCGGGTTTATTGATTCATCGAACTAAATCTCACCCATTGATAAATTAAAGAAATAAATATCAAACATATGTGCTTGTTATTATATTAGGATTAAGAGCACACACTTCCATAATAACTGAGGTCTTTGTTCCTTTATAAAGTCAGTATAAAAGAAACGACCTCTAATGGTCCTACTCAATACACTCTGAGTGTACTAGTGTAATTATATAATCAAGATAAACTAATACCTAATTACACTACGACCTTCTAATGGTTTGTTCCTTTCCATTTTGGTCGTGAGCTTCTGTTTATAATTTATAAGGTACTGATAACATTATCTTCTGCATATGACACCACATGCTATGTTATCTACAATATAAATTAATTGAACAACTACAAACAAATGTAGGTAAATTGACCAAATGTGATTCTTTATTTAACATGAATGTTTACAAAGATTAGGCTTTCAGTATACACTCCAACACTTGGACTATCCTTCTGCTACTTCCACTACATCAAATCTGTTGTACTACCGCCGCGCTACTACTCTGCTACTTTCTACCCCCGCTGGCAGACTCACACCAACACTCGAACTCTTGACTTTGACAAACCTTGTGTTAGTAACAATTTTGTATAAGTTGTTCATTTTTGTTTCTAGGGAAGTGTAGCTTGTTACACTGTCCTTTACATTATTCTTGTATTCAATTCCCTCTTCCGATGATTCCGGAAGAGGTTTATAGTGGATTACCTATTGATATGGTCCAAAGGATCATGGATCTTAGAGTAGGAATCACTAAAAGCTCTGAATCAAGTAATCGACTGAGTCTTGTGATTTTACTTTCATTTAGTTTTTTTGTTGCACTTTTTATTAAGTTTTAAACAAGGGACTCTGTTTATAAAATACATGTGATTCACCACCCTCTCTCAGGTTGGCTTCGATCCTATAATTTTTTCCAGGACATCAACTCGTCCTCGGGACACAGTGGCTTCATCCTGGTGATCTTCTCCGAGAAAGCATCTTTCTCCTTCTCCGAGCCGAGCATTGTGAGTTTATTTCGTTTTCATACGAAATTGTTTCTTACAAGTAACATTAATTCATCGGTGCAAGCTCTATTTATCCTCCATTTGAGGGACGGCAAGAAGTCGGAGCCTCTTCTTCCTCTCTTCACTGAAGAAAACAATAAGTGCCAAATTGCAGGTATGCCGATTCTTCATCATTATTAAGCAATTATTTAACATTATAAGGGTCTGAACTTTGGATAGATGAATCTATATACAAATTACAATACTTGGCTTCTTATTTATATGCTTATCTGTCATAATTCATGATTTTACTATTGATATATGACAATCTTGCTATTATCTAATTGAGCAATTTTTTTTTCTTTTTTTACAAATTTGAAAGGCTTGATTTAGTTGACTCATTTCTAAAATCCTTATTACTCACGTTTCAACTTTAGTAGTAGAGTATTTCGTTTATTTGTCTTCATCCATCAGAATTTTGACTGATGTTTTTTTAGTTAGCATTTGTCACGCCCCCAGAAGAGTCCCTGTCTGAGAAAATTTCGGCAGCATCTCCCCTGTACGGCGGACAATCAAAATTTTCTACAAGCACTAAATACTCAGCCACAGGCGGCTGGAATAATAACAGTAAATAAAATCAATCACCACGCAGTTTATATATATATTCAGCCTCTGGCTGTCACAACCACGCAGTTAATAAAATAAACAACATAGTAATACTCTGACTCGAAATCAACCCTACTCAACTACACTCGTAAAGCCCAAATCCGATTTTTCTTACCTCTTCTGCCGTCCAGGCAGGCATGTAGTAGAGTAAATCCAAATCATACTAAAAGTCCATCCAACGGAAAGATTCCATACAATATCCATATGTAAGTCCAAAACAAAACTAAAATAAAGTCTGATAGCGAAAAAGCTAAAATGAAACAACTCAAAAACGATGGTAGATACTACCGTGCGATGGGGACTAATGTTGGAACTCCCTCCCGCAATCAACCTGAAAATAACAACAATGGAGGCGGGTGAGTCCAACACTCAGATGTACAATTGATATGCAAAGTAAAGAAACAACACCTAGCACTAATCATGCGTAAAGTCTCTCGATAAGAAAGATAAGAATGCATCTGAAATAACAGGTACTAACCAGTCTGAGTATAAGGTCAAACACGAGGGATAAGGAAATCCGGTATGCATGTCAAACATAGGTATCAAAACAATATGCAGCATATAAAGTCACAACAAACACAAACAACAAATAAATGCATCATGCATATGATGCATGATGTCTGGTGACCCCGACGCGATCGATCATCTCGTACAAAAGTGAGGAGTGTGTGTAGGGTGATGACGTGACATGCACTCTGTCGTCACTACTTGATGAGTGACCGAGTGGACGGGATCGTTGCAGTACACCTATCCTCCTACCCCAAATCATAGATGGGGGCGCGAATGCTCTCAACTCCGGTACGGGAGGAATCTCTAACGGCACGTTGTGTCACACTACCCATGGCGGACCAAGCGGTGCCTGAGTCCTCTGCAACACACTCGGCTGAATCGACCTCTAACCCATGAGTGGTGGTGTGCACCGACATGTAACAGGCGATGTGCTCAACAATAATGGGGCGGACTATCGACAATGCATCATGCAAATGATGCATGGCAATAACCATATAAACATCCTGACCTAATCCATGTATATAGAAAAGTGCACCCTAGGTTAACGAATCATATCGAATCAAAGGTACACAGAAGGTATAAAAACCTAGGTCCTGAACATGGTGAAGCATGGTATATCGCTACCCCTATAAGCATGTATAAACAGGTAAAATATACCTGAGATGCAAAACCAATCAAGCATGTAAGATTTGGGTAGTGATTAACCGAAACAGATAAGAAACACCATTAATGCAACATGTTAATTTAATTACTAAGCATATCAAATGACATAAGTCAAAAGTACCCGCCTCCGAAAATAGAAAAGTCCAATCTGGTCCACGACGTCAAGATACTCGTCTCGCGTCAAAGTCCTGAAATACCAATACACAGATATTTTATTTAGCTAAAAATTCAAATGAATTGCTAAATAAAATTCCCAACACAACTTAGGACAAAACCCTAAGTCATAATCATTAACCTACCTAATTAAACACAAATAATTTAGTTACTCAACCTGTATCAAATAACTAAATCAGACTCTTAATTCAATTAGGAAACCCTAATTATCGATTAACCTTAATTGATCATCAATTAACTTGTCCACATAAAAACCTAGATCCACCCAAATTTGTATATTCGGCTGTTGAGTCACTGCCGAAGACACCTGCTGTCGTTCCAAACCAAATACCTCTAGTTAACCTAGAGTATGGATCGAGGAAATACACAAGTACAAATTAATTACCTCATATCCAAATCAAATCTATCATCACAATAGTTCAAACAACATAGAATCTACGGCAAAGATACAAATTCTCTACTCCTTACCTCACTACCAAGCCACTGTTGACGCTGGAAATGTTGGTCGGAGCTAGGTAGAGCCGCAATCCTCCACACAAGTACCCTAATCAGCAATTCCCCTTACAACCTAAGTATCCAAACCAACCATGTCACCAACCAAATCTGAATTAAATTGATACATATGAATCAAACCACAACTTACCTAAATCTAAATATCTTCCTGTCAACTCACAACCATAGATCTTGTTGTTGGAACTTGGTGCCGAAGCTGGGGATCATCCCCAACCAGTGATGCTTGGATCCACAATAGAGCCGCTGATCTCTCAAATGTGGCAGCAAGGAGACCCTGTGTAAAGCACTGCTCGTCCAATTCCAACTAATCGAGAGTAAGGCTCGGCTGAGAAGAATCCACTGGAGGAGTGTAGTGGATGATCAAAGACACGAGGCAGGGAAAGCTTTAGCCGGCGCACAGGGACCCAACCTAGGGTTCAGATGCTCGACTTCCGGCGGCTCCGGGTGTCCATGAAGAGAGGGCGTCGGCACTAGAGAGGCAGCCGGCTGTCGGCTGGGGTGGCGGCGGCAAGTCGCTCAGCGAGGAGGAAGAGCACCCGGCGGTGCTGTCGGGTAGAGAAGGCGTAGAGAGGAGAGGGGTTTGGCGGAGTCGGCAGAAGCACAGAGAGAAGGAACACAGAGAGAAGAAGAAGGTCGGCTTCTCCCTTGGTCCGGCTTATGCACGAGTGGAAGAGGCGGTTGGTGCTCCGGCGGTTAGGGCTCAGAGAGGGTGCGGCGGCGTCGGGGAGAAAAGGGAAGAGATGCGGAGGATAGCTCGGGTTCGGCGACAAAAGAAAACGAAAAGAAATAAAGAAAATAAAAAGGAAAAGGATATATAAATATAATCTTTTCCTCGCTTAAATCGGGTAGCCTAAACAGGCTTTTCCCCGGCCCTGTTTTTATCCCCGTTTACTCGTCCGTACGAGCTCCGAAAAATTCCCGAAAAATTTCCAAAAATTCCGGAAAATTCCCTTATTAATATTCGCCTATTTCCGGTATTTTACATTCTCCCACACTAATAAAAATTTGGTCCCCAAATTTCAGTATCTACCATCAGCAAGTACTAATAACCGGTAACGATTATAAATGCTGAACGGTGAATTAAATCACACACCTCAAGTGAAAAGATGGGGACATCGAGCTCGGATCGTATCCTCGAGCTCCCAAGTAGTCTCCTCGTCCGAATGATGCTGTCATCCGACTTTAACCAGCCGAATAGTCTTGGTTATGGCCGCGTTCTTCGGTTCCTAGAATCCATCCGAACCTCCTCGTAGGTGACGTCGGTGAGGAGGCCGAGATTATCTATTAACACATGTATCGGATCGGTGCGTATCTCCTACGGTGTCTACGTGGGCCGCCTGAGAGGCAGGCATTAGTGCCAGCCCGGATAAGCTCTCTGCTCCAATCCTTTCCGAGATCCGGAAGGTCCATTTATCGCGGCTAGCTTACCTCTGAGGCCAATCTCTTCACCCCTTTCGTGGGTGAAACTCGTAGAAATACACAGTCGCAAATGGAGAACTCTAAGGGTCTCAGACTACGGTCAACATAACACTGCTTATGCCTCGACATCCTCTGTCCGATAATATGGACCACTTTGCCTCACGTTGAGCTCTATGAGGTCTCAACAACTGGGTCTCTCGGTTCTCGTCACGATCGGCGGTGAGCAACTATGGTAACAAGAATACCCTGCTTTGTTCCTGCTCCTCAATGTCTAACTCGGAGAAATCTGAATCAAATCGGTGACCACAACTCGGTGGCAAGCTAAAGTCCCTCTGGACCTCTAGCTAAGTGCATCGCAACCACATTAGCTTTTCCGGTGATAGCTAATGGTACAATCATAATCCTGGAACTCCATCTATGTCCTCGGTCAAAGATTAAGTTCCTTCCGAGTGAAAATTTGAGACTCAATGGTCGGTGAGAATCTCAATGTAATATCATCAGGTACTCGCCAAATCTTAGGGCAAAAATCGATCATGAACTGAGTATTTTCTTCTCGGGCTCCCTCAACTATCGAGAAGCATATAAGAATACTCTACCGTGCTGCACCAGAACAGCACCCATACCCTGTAGAGATGCGTCGGTGTAGAGGACAAATTTGTCCTCTTCCGTAGGTAAAAACCAAAAATCAAAGCCGACACTAGTCTCCGCTTCAGCTCCTAGAAGTCGGTCTTGAAATCCTCGGTCCAAGTAAACTTCACGCCTTTCATGGTCACGCGTGAAAGTAGCATAGCTATGCGGAAGAAACCCTCGATGAAAGGTATGTAATATCCTGCGAGTCACAAAAGACTGCGGATCTCCTACACTGATTTCGGCTGCTCCCAACGGTAACAACCTCTATCTCCTGTGGAACCACGGTACACTCCTACTAGTGACCGTGTGTCCCAAACATCATAACAAAAGACAATCCAAACCAGCACTACTGATAATCACATATAGATGTTCTCGTCGAATCATCTCTAGATCTATGCAAAGGTAGTGTACGTGACTCACCTCGGATCCGTAATAGATCACAACATCGTCCACAAAGATAATGGAAACCTATCCAAACATCCTCGACATACCAGGATCATCGAGTCCCTGAAAACATCTAAGGCACTGTAAGCCTTTATGGCAAAAACCAAGACACATAATGTTCGTATCACAGACATTCCTATCCATAAGATCTCCAATAATAAATCGAAAAATCTGATCATCAATAACATAAATCACCAAAGAATAAATCCTCCAGGGTGAGAGCAACGCTCCATCACAGAAAGAGCAACGCTCTACCACAAGAAATCCTCAATATGTGGGAGCAACACTCCACCACAAATAATCTGAAATATGTATCTGCAATAAATATAGGAGCAATGCTCCGCTACCAGCAATCTGTGATATGTGGGAGCAACGCTCCACCACAAAACAATACATAAGTACCCCAAGGCACCTAACTATCCAGCTAGAGATTGTACAAGATCTCTCTACCACAAATCACTGTGGTTAGCCTAGGCTATAACTACCTAGTAACTAATCAAATCCATCATCAACTCTATCAGCATCCTAGTGGGTCATCCACTGATAGGAAAATTAATTGATGGGTTAATCCAACAAATGACATAATGCAGTCACTCCACATTCTGCATTCAGTATAAGTAGAATCATCATACTGCTACCAAAAATACACCTAGCACACATGCTCACACAACATATGTATGATCAACAAAAACCTCCAATTATTATACACCAAACATACTCACAACTCAGGTATATTCAGTATGATACCTCCAACAATACATACCGAACACGTGTGCAAAATCAAAGTAGGTAAAATCAACAATACACTTCAAACAACACTCACATGACATATCTTCACCTATGCCAAGAGTATAACCAACATTTACTTCCAATAAAGCATACTAAACCCAGGTGCACTCACATATCAAACATAATCAAAAAGATACCTCAGATACCACACCAAACACATATGTACATATCATAACTCAGATTAAATCGACAAAATGCCTCCATCAAAACACCACCGATGTACTTATACTACAACTCGGATTTAATTCGACGAGATATCTTCAATAATAAATCCAGACACATACACCGAACTACATATCTATGATCCACAAGGAACCTTCAAATCATATCAGAACATGGATACATATACTACTTGCCAATGGGCAGTCTACCACATGACTCTTACAACACATAACAATCACAATATACATGTAACATAGACATGCAAAAATCAGCACACCAGCTCAATCAAAGAGACCAACCTTATGCTACCAACACTCATGAGTTACCGGTATATCTAAACAAAATTCATGCATATGTATCAAGCATGAATACATCAATCAAAAGCAACCCAAAATAAAACAGCATAATCATCCAGTAACAACCCTGCTCTAGGTTCAAAGGAACTGGTATCGGACAAGAAAAATATACACACCGTGGTATAACATTGCCAGTCAATGTCATACACTACCAAGACTATATCTAATGGGGAAAATTTTATCATCATAAATCCAAATGTACTCTCCCAGTATACACTAGTAACTATTGTATTCCATAAGTGTTAAGCAATTAGCTCTACACTTCCTTACATCAGCGGGGTCACATATCCCAAAGCACCCTCTAAGTTATCCCACCAGGTATATACAATCCACGGTCAAAATCTTCATGGAATAGGATACATCGATCCTTTATAAACTATCCAAGCCGATAATGATATATGGCTAAATCAGTCATTTTCACGTCAGTACAAAACATGTACTCAAATGTGCTCTAGATACATAACTAAGCACAATTAACCTAAAGGTTCGAATCTCTAAAAATAGAATATGGCAATCCTCTACTGATCACCCAACAAAACTAAATCATTCATCTACTAACTAATCAAGAATACCTTAATCCTCCACAAGCAACTAAGGTATATCCAACCACATAATATCATATGTATAAATGTGTACCACTCAAAAGAAAAAGTCAGAATTTAAGAACATCATGACACTCTAATCTTCATCCTCAAAAACATCAGCCCACACTATATCAGATGAATAAATCTCTACTCCCCATGAGGGCAAGTTAGCATTCAAAACATCAATCACTATTTATCAACATAGTCCCATATCAGAGGAAGCATATATCATTTTTTTTTATATCATCCTGTTAACTATCCATAACCAACCAGGTTTATTAAAATCTCATAGGCACACTCAACCATAAACTCTCTAGCACCCAATTTATAATCTGATCACCAACCATAATCATCAAACCTGTGAATATTATAAATGACACTAACTATGTCACCATCAATGACAACCCAAATATAAATCATCAAAATAGTTATCCACTAATAGATCATCAAAACAAATATCTAATAATGGATCATCAAACAACCACATAACATTTACTCTCATAAATCATTAGAAATCAACACACCATAATATCAGATCTTCCAAAATCCATCAACCTCAAATCATTCTCAACAATGATCAAACATGATAACTCTCCAATGACCAATTTTCATCGTATCGGATACCCTAATATCCAAAAGATACGAGTATAAAAACTCTACTGGCTAAGTCCACAGGAATATATAGGTATCATCCATTACCCAGCTAACAATAGCAGAGGCTGATATGTGCCTCCATCTCCTAATAGTAGTAATGAAGCTAAAACTACTGATGGTATGATATGAAAAATCACCGTGACTATAATCCTTGATCTCTATTAGGGTCGACCAAGATCGGTGGCTAACCCATCACATGTAATATGGCACAACAACCAGACGGGTAATAAAGATAAAGTGCTAATAGATGTCCTAACTATCATAAAATAAATATCATACCTATTTGTCGTCTGGAGATGTTCCATGCTGTTCCGTCCCCAACTTCGACCTCGAAAAATTCGAGCGAGAAAATCGGCGGAAATCCATATAAATCAACGGAACCAAACATAACGATATCGAAAATCGAAATGCTTGCGGTTGCATAAGCTAACAAATATCCAATACCAACATGTATCCGATAAATCTCGAGAACACCAACGGTAGCATAACCGCTCTACACGATAAATTGGTATCGGATAAATCTAAAAATCCATAATACAAAAATCCAACAAGTATCGCGAAACTTGGTGCTCCGATACCAAGTAAATAAATTGGTATCAGGTTATCCCAAACATACAAAATACGAAAACAAAAGATCGTATAACTGTGCTCGATACCACTAAATTGTCACGCCCCGGAGAAGTCCCTGTCCGAAAAATTCTGTCCGGCGGACAATCAAAATTTCTACAAGCACTAAATACTCGCCACGGCTGAATAATAACAATAAATAAAATCAATCACCACGCAGTTTATATATATAGACCTCCGTCACACAACCACGCATTAATAAAATAAACAACATAGTAATACTCTAATCAAACCTACTCAACTACACTCGTAAAGCCCAAATCTGATTTTCTTACCTCTTCTTAGGCATGCATTAAAGAGTAAATCCAAATCATACTAAAAGTCCATCCAACGGAAAGATTCCATACAATATCCATATGTAAGTCCAAAACAAAACTAAAATAAAGTCCGATAGGCGAAAAGCTAAAATGAAACAACTCAAAAACCGCGGTGAAGTAACTTCCACGGGGACTATGACTGAACTCCTCCGCAGATCAACACGAAAATAACAACAATGGAGGCGGGGTGAGTCCAACACTCAGCAGTACAATTGATATGCAAAGTAAAGAAACAACACCTAGCACTAATCATGCGTACGGTCTCGATAAGAAAGATAAGAATGCATAGAAATAAGCAGGAGAATGTACTAACTGTGTCTGAGTATAAGGTCAAACAGTCAGAGAGAAATGTATGCATGTCAAACATAGGTATCCAAACAATATGCAGCATATAAATGCAGCAAACACAAACACAAGCAATAAATGCATCATGCATATGATGCCAATGATGCATCTCGTCACACGTAATCGATCATCTCTACAAAAGTGAGAGTGGGTAGGGTGACAACTGACACTGCACCCTGGTCGTCACTACTCGATGGTGCCGAAGTGGGGGATCTTGTCGACGGTACACTATCCTCCTACCCCAAATCACGGATGGGGGAGCCATGCTCTCAACTCCCAGTACTCAAATACGGGGAGGAATCCTGCCGGATAACACGTTGTCACACTACCCATGGCGGACCAGACGGTTGTAACAGAGTCCTACGCAACCACAGCTGAATCGACCTCTAACCCATGAGGGTGGTGTGTGCGGATCCATGTAATGGCGATGTGCTCAACAATAATGGAGCGGACTATCGCACAGCATGCAATCATGCAAATGATGCATGGCAATAACCATATAAACATCCTGACCTAATCCATATATATAGAAAAGTGCACCCTAGGTCAACGAATCATATCGAATCAAAGGTACACAGAAGGTATAAAAACCTAGGTCCTGAACATGGTGAAGCATGGTATATCACTACCCCTATAAGCATGTATAAACAAGTAAAATATACCTGAGATGCAAAACCAATCAATCAATCAAGCATGTAAGATTTGGGTAGTGATTAACCGAAACAGATAAGAAACACCATTAATGCAACATGTTAATTTAATTACTAAGCATATCAAATGACATAAGTCAAAAGTACCCGCCTCCGATAAGAAAAGTCCAAATCTGACTCCGAGATACCCGTCTCGCGTCAAAGTCCTGTGATACCAACAGAGATATTTTATTTAGCTAAAAATTCAAATGAATTGCTAAATAAAATTCCCAACACAACTTAGGACAAAACCCTAAGTCATAATCATTAACCTACCTAATTAAACACAAATAATTTAGTTACTCAACCTGTATCAAATAACTAAATCAGACTCTTAATTCAATTAGGAAACCCTAATTATCGATTAACCTTAATTGATCATCAATTAACTTGTCCACATAAAAACCTAGATCCACCCAAATATGTATATTCGGCTGTTGAGTCACTGCCGAAGACACCTGCTGTCGTTCCAAACCAAATACCTCTAGTTAACCTAGAGTATGGATCGAGGAAATACACAAGTACAAATTAATTACCTCATATCCAAATCAAATCTATCATCACAATAGTTCAAACAACATAGAATCTACGGCAAAGATACAAATTCTCTACTCCTTACCTCACTACCAAGCCACTGTTGACGCTGGAAATGTTGGTCGGAGCTAGGTAGAGCCGCAATCCTCCACACAAGTACCCTAATCAGCAATTCCCCTTACAACCTAAGTATCCAAACCAACCATGTCACCAACCAAATCTGAATTAAATTGATACATATGAATCAAACCACAACTTACCTAAATCTAAATATCTTCCTGTCAACTCACAACCATAGATCTTGTTGTTGGAACTTGGTGCCGAAGCTGGGGATCATCCCCAACCAGTGATGCTTGGATCCACAATAGAGCCGCTGATCTCTCAAATGTGGCAGCAAGGAGACCCTGTGTAAAGCACTGCTCGGCCAATTCCAACTAATCGAGAGTAAGGCTCGGCTAAGAAGAATCCACTGGAGGAGTGTAGTGGATGATCAAAGACACGAGGCAGGGAAAGCTTTAGCCGGCGCACAGGGACCCAACCTAGGGTTCAGATGCTCGACTTCCGGCGGCTCCGGGTGTCCATGAAGAGAGGGCGTCGGCACTAGAAAGGCAGCCGGCTGTCGGCTGGGGTGGCGGCGGCGAGTTGCTCAGCGAGGAGGAAGAGCACCCGGCGGTGCTGTCGGGTGGAGAAGGCGTAGAGAGGAGAGGGGTTCGGCGGAGTCGGCAGAAGCACAGAGAGAAGGAACACAGAGAGAAGAAGAAGGTCGGCTTCTCCCTTGGTCCGGCTTAGGCACGAGTGGAAGAGGCGGTTGGTGCTCCGGCGGTTAGGGCTCAGAGAGGGTGCGGCGGCGGCGGGGAGAAAAGGGAAGAGATGCGGGGGATAGCTCGGGTTCGGCGACAAAAGAAAACGAAAAGAAATAAAGAAAATAAAAAGGAAAAGGATATATAAATATAATCTTTTCCTCGCTTAAATCGGGTAGCCTAAACAGGCTTTTCCCCGGCCCTGTTTTTATCCCTGTTTACTCGTCCGTACGAGCTCCGAAAAATTCCCGAAAAATTTCCAAAAATTCCGGAAAATTCCCTTATTAATATTCGCCTATTTCCAGTATTTTACAGCATTAGATATTCATTTACTTTAGCTAATCTTGAGGATGGTCGATTCGGTCTCACAGAAATTTTTCATTGGTCAGTATGATAAATCGGAACGCACTCACAGCGTATGATCTATTAGTCCAACATTCTTACGTCAACAACTCATTAAGAAAATTTCATCCGTTAATTCACCGAAGCTGAGACTCGATGTCTCAAGAACTAAAAAGGCACCCGATTGATGTTCTATTTTTTTTTTTTTTTTTGTAATCTAGGTATTTAGCTCTTCGAATCGATTAATCCTGGATGTGATCAGTTTAACCCCACAGAAGTTTCCTACCGGTCACTAAGATAAATCAGGAAGCACTCATGGAGGTCCATGCAAATGGCTATCATTTTTAGGTCTGCTTCTCATTAAAGGAAAAATCTCTTACAGTTAGCTGACATTTAAACCTTAGATCTCTTGATTATCTATTGGTGTTCTATTTTCGGTTTGATATTATGTTGTAAATCATGTTGAAAAAATTTATTGATATTAATTATATGCATCACATAATTAAGTTTTGAAGAAATGATAAAAGTTGGATAATGAAGCGAAATAGAATTAGTCAGAAGTATAACAATGAAGTTAAGGAAATTTTAGATTTTGCAGCTTATCACATGGAGGGGTCATTAGTTATTAGATGTCCTTGTATTTTATGTCAAAATTTAAAGTTTAGATATATGAAAATATATCTTAAATCAAACTTATTTGATATCAATTAATCATGGTGAAGAGATTGTAAATCTATCAAATAATGCAAATGTAAGAATTGATATTGAAAATGATAATTAGATAAATAAAGTGGAACATGAGGATCCGAAATTTATTGATATGTTGAACAACTTGACTTAGAACTTGAGTATTGGCGTCATTTGAAATTAAGACATAATCTAAATGTTATGCATATCTAAAAGAATGTATGTGATGATATAGTTGGGAGATTATTGGATAAAGTTGGAAAACACCAAAGGCACAAATGGATTTGGAAAAAAAAAGGTTTGAGACCTGAATTGCACTTGCAAATATTGGGAAATAAAACTTTGAAGCCAATAGCCAAATATAATTCGAAACCTGATGATCATAAGGATTTTTTTTGTAAGTGGCTAATTAAAATCTGTAATTAAGGTTTCGAGATGGTTACGCGGTAAACATTTCTCAATGAGTCATCGAAAATGAAGGGAGGCTGCAAGGACTTAAAACTCACGATTATCATATTCTTTTTCAAAACTTCCTTCCTATTAGTATTCGATTATAGAGCTTTGCAATTTTTTCCATGAGATAAAAAAACATTGATTGTTGACAAGTTGAAGAAATTATACAAAGGGAAATTGTTATAATACTATGCCAGCTCAAATTATTTTTTCCACCTGCTTTTTTTGATATCCTAATTCACTTATCAATTTACTTGCCAGAAGAGGCAACGTTAGCTGGGCAGTTTCTTCTCAATGAATGTATCCTTTTGGATTTTATTGGGTACTTTGAAGAAATATGTTAGAAATAAGGTAAAATCTGAGGGATTAATTGTAGAGGGTTATGTAATAGATGAGACATTAACATTCATGTCACTTTCAAACTTGATGGAGAGACTCGATGTAGCATACCTGAAAGAAATGTTGATGGTGAGCGACCAATATGCAAGTTGAATGTTTTTTCTCAAAATGTTAGCACTGGTTTTTTTTTCTCCTACTACTATCTTAGAGTTAGCTGTCATCCTGTCTAATTCCTATATTATATTTGTTTCTGTAGGATTTTGTCCCCCATTATGCTCAAAATTCTCTAATTAATTACATACTAAGTTGGAGTAGCATGTCTATGCAGCTATCTTGTTGCTCTGTTTGTACCATTTCTATAATTCAGATTTCCCATTCAGTGCGGCTTCTGTTGCCCAGGTGATTCTCGATTTTGATTAACATAATCTGATGATTAGTCTTTTGAAATATCTAGTTTGCCAAATACTTGTACCAGTGTATATCATTATTCTAACTTATACAACACTTGATCTTTGCTGATAAGATTGTGTACATTGATTGGTGTTTGCCTTGTGCATACCTTTTTGAAAGCTAAAGTCTCAGGTTCTGATGGAATCCCAGGTACCGTGTTTGCCTTGTGTACATTGATTGATTATTGTTTTGATCATATCCAAGGTTAAGGACAATTCGATGACGGTTGTCTATATGAGCTCGTTATGTCGAGATGAGGCTTTAGAGAAAATTACAAATACTTCAACTTCCAAAATTATATTACTCAAAGTATTGAACATGTTTGCAGATTAAATATCCTTGTCTGTATTTATCCCTCATTTCTTGGTTATGAGCTAACTCATGAGCCAGTTCCTGTTCGATTTATGCTTAATGTTCATTGATTTTTTACGTTTTTTTTTCACATAATTCTGTTCTGCTTATTGGCAAATCTTGTGCCATATTGACATTTTATGTTCATATATATATATATATATATATATATATATACATGAGGTAAATTAAGGCGTGGCGTAAATATTATCATATCGAGGAGGTTGGGTGGATGAGCATATTTATTTACATGAGAGTATTCACGAAAGATATACAAGATTTCAACGTCGGCTTCTCTAACAATCTGACTCGACTCTAATCCGGAAGATGGTCTAAATATTTCTGGTCATGCACCATGCACAAATCTTTTATTGTAGCACTATTTTATTAATTATTAGATATTTATTTATTTATTTTTTCTCCATGGGCTGGTCTAGATGATTTAGACAGCGATGTTGTTATAGATAAGTCTAGATCAATTCACAATAGGTACGAAAGTTTCACGGGTTACCTTACCCCTCCATGAGTTACTATTATTGGGCAAAGTCTCATGTGATTTACTTATTTATATCTAACGGGTCGACAATAAATTGTCTGAAGTGAGTGTGTTATCATATTTTGCTACATATTTGATATTTATTTATTTATTTTTATTAATTTTGGATAATTTAATTACTACTTGTGGTAAAATTCACTTTTTTACTCGTTATTTAATTATTTTTTAAAATTTTATCTATTATTATTTTATAGAGACAATTGATAAATTAATAAAAATGGTTCATCATTTTTTTAAAAAAAAAATAGCAGCAAAATGTATTTTAACCAATAATTCATTCGAAAATGTTGACCAAAGAAATATTGGTAGATAACTTTTTACAAAAATTATTGCTCAAATATAAATTGATTGGTAAATTTTTAAAAAAAATTACTGGTGAAATATATATATTTTTTAGTTTTTTTAAAAATTGTCAACCATTTATTTTAAAAAATTACTAGTTAAATATATTTATTTGACCATTATTTTTTATATAGTTTACTAGCTATTTATTTGAACGGTAGTTTTTTAAAAGGATAAAAGTTAAAAGGGCGTCTTTTATTTTTGGAATCATGACATCCTATTTTAATTTTTTTTTATCAAAAGAATGTCTCACCAAATGTATAATTACTCAACTATCCTTTAATATATTATTCTCATTATCATTTCTCTTCTATATTTCTCACCTAAATCCTGAACTAGGCACGAGTTGTAGTAGTTATGGTTTCAAAACTGCTACAACTGAATTGTCACATAGTTCTAATAACTACGATTTCGGAACTGCTACACAGTAGTTATAATTTTGTAGCTGCTACAATATAGATTTTTTAAAAGACTAATTTATTCGGAGCCTTTAAAAGGAATTTAAACGATATTTTTTTAGCCTAAAATCATGTCGTTATGAGTTTTAACTTGGGAATAGTTGTAAATCTCTTAATAAAGTTTGATTTCATTTATTGTGTGTCTTGTGATTCAACCCAAAGTACAAGTTATGACCTCTCAAAGTTTAGGATTTAACATTCACGTTGGTTATAATTTCATAGCTACTACAACTGAGATGTTACATAGTTGTAACAACTACGATTTCGTAGCTAGTACAATGTAAATGTTATACTCTAAATTATGGAATGTGCCCTCGGGGTATAGTTCAGTGGTAAGTGCTTGGGATAAGGTTGTAGTGGTAGGAGGGTCGTCTAAACTCAGTAGAGGGTTCCACTGCCACTGTAAACCCCCACCTAGGCATTTGACATTTAGGTTTCTGTACTTTACCTTCCTCCTAATGGTAGTGGGCAGTCTGGGAGCTACTAATATGGTGGTTCCATATTTTTCTAAATTATAGAAGGTCATAATTTTTTACTCGAGTTGAACCACGGGACACATAATATATCAAATCGAAGCTCATTCAGAAATCTACAACTAGTTATGAGGTGGAACCTGTAACAACTCGATTTCAAGCTAAACAAATGTTGTTTAAATCCTTGACAGAGGTTTCGAATAATTTTAGTCTTGAAAAAAATTTCTATATTGTGGTAGCTACAAAACCGTTACTGCTACAACTATGTATCAACTATAAAATCGTAACTACTACAACTTGCTCAACCAATTTAGGATTTAGACAGAAAATATAAGCAGGATAATAATGTGAATAATACTAGATGACAATTGTATAATTTCATAGGGGGTGGGACGTGCTTTTGATAAACAAAAGTGGGGGCATCCTTTTGATAAAAAAAGGACGTTCTTTTGATTTTGCCCTTTTAAAATAATATTGACCAACATAATGGTCATGTACTCATATTTTTCAACCATAGATTACCAACCAAGCCCCGGTGAAATATTTTTACCGGTAATCTATATTATCGGACAAAATAATAGGATTACTAGCCATTTTATTTCATAGGTAAACCTAACTTTTCTCGTAGTGACCCCAACTTTATTCCCTATATTATTTGCATCTATTTGAACTATTGCTGATGGGACAAATAGAGAATTCAAAGTTGATAACGATGTGGTGGAAGCCTACAACCCCCCATATGTCTCAAGTGGCTAAAAGTCGTGCTAAGCTGTTAATCAAAGTCAAGACGAGATAACCTTAAGGAAATCAAACCCAGCCTAGATAAGACTCGGGTTTTATCAAGCCTGCTTAGTCAACTCATCCCAAGGAATAGAATTTGCTTGGAGACAAGACAACTAATAAGACTCACCTGTTAGCTAGAGCCCTAAAGCCAATCATTTGATGATTGTATATTGGACTTATTGTATCATATTCTATATAAATAAAGGCATTTGGATTTTTGTTATTATACTT
This sequence comes from Zingiber officinale, assembly GCF_018446385.1. Classification (NCBI taxonomy): domain Eukaryota; kingdom Viridiplantae; phylum Streptophyta; class Magnoliopsida; order Zingiberales; family Zingiberaceae; genus Zingiber; species Zingiber officinale. The sequence continues at coordinate 24,252,487 of NC_055987.1, read as the reverse complement.
ACTTGTATTGGTGCCAAATAAACTAAGTATAATAATGTCCATGAGTAGACGGTTCTCACCTATATCAATCGGTTAGTTGAACCGATAGTGAGATGATATAGGGAACACTACTCTTAATCATTCCTAGTCGAGTATTAACATTCAGGGGCAATGTTAATGCAATAAGACTAGCATGTGGGTCAACTCGATGACTTGATCTCACAAGTCATGGATATAGAGATATCAAGTTGACACATGGGTATACATTAGAGAATGTATACTGAATGACCCGCCATGAGAAAGTATCATGGATCGTTATATGAGTGTCATATACTTTCTCATGTGGCTATTAGTATGACTACTAGTCCTTAGACCTGAAGTCACCATAGATCCCTACATAAGGAGTTATGTACTTTAGTTTCGTCAAACGTCACCCGTAACTGGGTGGACTATAAAAGCGATTACTGGGTATGTAACAAATTATGCGGAGGGATGTGAGTGATGTAGATGGGATCTATCCCTCCTATATGACGGGAGTGACATCGGTATTCTTGATAGAGTGAGACCACGAAGTGCATGGCCATGCCCAAATGAGTCAATATAGGATATTGAGCTTATTTGATTTAGTGAGTCTACTTGGAGTTCAAGATTTAGATTGATTAGAGGATGACACGGTCTATGCCTCACATTGATCAATCTAGATGTCTAGGATAGAAGGACACTTGTCATATATTGTGAGGAGTCACAATTAGTAGTCACAAGGTGATGTTGGATCTCGACATTCTTGTAACTTGGGTAGTAATGATGTGTTGCTAGATACCGCTCATTACTTATGCTTCTAAATGGGTTTAGGAGCATTGCCAATGTTGCAAGAACCTATAGGGTCACACACAAAGGAAAATTAGATGGAGATTAGGTTCATTTGATGAACCTAAAGGATTAGTTTCATTTGATGAACCAAATTGGATTAAGAGTAATCCAAGGTAGGCTAATTGAGTTGGACTCAATTTGGTTCATGTGTTAAGTGTGTCTAATTTAGACTTAGACTCATTTAATTAATTTAATTCAATGAATAGAGATTCATTAAATTAAAATTGACTTGAACCAATGGTTAGATTAGATCAACCAAGGGAGAGAAGTGGTCAAGTTTGACTTGACATAAGTAGGAAGATGAAGAGTCAAGTTTTGACTTGACCAATGCCACATCATCAAGGCTTCTTCATTTGGTTAAGTTTGACTTGACCAAATGCCACCTCATGGGAGTTACCAAGAGTGGTGACTCTTGATATTACATGGGAGTTACAAGCCAAAAATGTGGCCGGCCACTTTTATTCATGAAAAGGAGTTTCATTTTTCATGTGTAACTCTATCTTCTTCTTCCTTGGTTCTCTTCTCTCCCTCTCCTCCTCCACTACTGATCTCTAAGGTTGCTAGCACATCCTTAGAGGTTTTTCTCCATCTCTTGCTTGTGTGGATACACATAGAGAAGTGTCTACTTTGACACTTTCGAGATCCGGCGAACCGAGGACGAGCGGGATTGCGAAGGGCTACAAAGGTATAAAGGTTTATCCTTATGTAGATCTACTGTAGATCAACGTTTAAACTCGTACTCGTAATTTTGAATGTTTTTACGAGATCCGGGTTAGGGGTTTTTGGGGTTTCATGACGAGCTGTGACAAGGTATCGTTCTTAAGCGTTGAGACTAATCAGAGCTTGTTTAATTTGTTTTATGAAAAATTAAAGCTTCTGTACATTTCTGTAAATTTATGATTTTTATAGATTTAAGTAATATTTCGTCGAAGCACAAGTGTTTATACACTTGTGGGCTCATCTGAGAAGTTTTTAAACGACCATCGTTTCGACCCAAATATTTTGGGACAGTGGGATAAGGTGCTTGGATCGCTTGGAGCAACTCGTGATGGTTAGATCACGGGTAGGGTACTGCCCCTAACCCCGCAAGGGTCACCCATAAATCGCTAATCGGGACCGCCGGAAAAATTTACTCATAAAATCTGTAAAATTATGAAAATTACAGAAATATATAATTTTGAATTATATATTAATTTTGTGATAGTCATGGCTAAATGACCCAAATTAGATTTGGATATTGTGTTGTAATTCATAATCGCCTGGTTAATTAATAACGCTCATTTTTTTATTTTATTTTGTCGCCTTTCTTTTATTATGGTTGTAAATTAGATTTAGACTCGAATGTAACTCGAGTTTCAAAATTGTAATGTACAAAATTGAGCTTGGAAGGTCCACTCGAGACGGAGTTACGAGGAAGGCGCGAGCAACACAAAGGAAGGCGCTTTAGAAGTTGACCTTAGGTTGACCATCCGGTCTTCTCATTGGCTTGAGAAGATTGTAGTACCATGACTAATCACAAAACTTAGTTAATTACTTGTGTATATGATGCATGTTTAATTAAGTAATTAATTAGTGCCTAGCGATTAAGATTAGATCTAAATCGCATGCATACGATTAGATTAGATCTACATCGGTACAAGATGCACTCTATCGATTAGATTAGATCTATTTCGTATGATACAACATCATTTAGATTAGATCTAAATCACGATAAACTCAAAATGCCTACCATGCCGTGATACCTACCTACCGATCGCATGATGTTGTTGAATCCAAGCAGCAAACACATACTATCTTGGTAGGGCACGGAGGACAATCTTGGTCCCGCCTATCAACGAGCGCGTGAGTACAAACTCAATTAGATTGAGTATTCCTAGTTTACCTTGATCGAGTACAACTATAGACATTCTTCCAATGGTTGGAAAGGAGGACAAAATCACGTTTATATTAATGGGCATATTAGCCAAAGCTAAGTTTTAATATAAATCAGTTTCATCCTATAAACAAGAGTTTCATAGAGATGTAATTGGTAATTGATACTAAATCTTGGGCGTTTTAGCCAAAGCTAACTCAAGGGTTAGTATGATGTGGATCTTGTCCCACATGAATTATAGAATTCGGTGGGAGCATCATTTGTTAAAGGCCTAATTAAATGATTAAGAATATGATACTTATTTCGCATTTATTTCTGTTGTAGAATTGCCGACGATGAACACCTAACATCTCTTCCGCTCGTTACTTCAGAAGGACAAGCTCAACGCAAATTTCTGGACGGATGTAGAATCGAGAATAGTTCTTCAGACGGAATGTAAACAGCGACGGCTTCGTTCCCGGGCTCCCAGCTTATGGCACCCGAGACCGAGATGCTTACAAAAGCATCAAGATGACGATAGATGTGTCTGTCTTATGCTCAACCATGAACTCGTGAGCTTGAAGCAACATGAGTTGATGAGCGCCACTACGATATGGTTGAACATCTTTGTCACCTATATCAAGGACAAGCAAGGCACCGAGAGAGAATACGAAGATCTTAAGAAGAAGAGAAATAAGATTTCTACTTCGTATACATGTTATAGAGTCAACCTCTATTTCTTCGCGGGTATTAGATAGATATGGTGTTTGTACAATGCAGTATAGCGGGAAATAGCGGGCATTGACGAAGGTGAGATAGACCTCGCAGGTAGGCAATGGAGCACGGTTCTTGCTTATGTTCGGAACTACCATCTATCTCTTCCCTCGCTTGTACTAGAATTAGATGATTGTTGTTATGTGCCTACCTTGACTAAGAACATAATTTCAGTTTCTTGTTTGGACAAGAAAGGATTTTCGATTATAATAAAGAACAAATGTTGTTCCGTCTATTTAAATGATATGTTCTATTGTAGTGCACCTCGATAAACGGACTCTATATTCTAGATCTTGAGAGCCCTATCTATAACATAAATACCAAGAGGTTCAAGTCACGACATGAACCAAACCTACCTGCATTGCCGCTTAGGTGTATAAATGACAAGCTTATCCCGACTCCATAAGGATGGTTCTGGACTCATTTGATTTAGAATCATATGAGATATGTGAGTCATGCCTATGAGGCAAGATGACCAAGACTCCTTTAGTGGGCACAGTGAGAGAGCGATCGATTTGTTAGACCGATACATAGTGATGTATGTGGCCCTTTCAATGTCGTTGCTAGAGGCGGTTATAGGTACTTCATTACATTTCTTGATGACTTCAGTAGATATATGTATTTGATGACACATAAGTCCAATCCTTTGAAAAGTTCAAAGAATTCAAGAATGAAGTGAAAAACCACGGCAAGTATTAAGATACTTGATCGGATCAAGGTGGAGAATACCTTAGCCATGAGTTTCGTGACTATCTAGCGGAGTGTGGGATCCTATCCCAACTCACTGAACACCATAGTAGAATGGTGTATCCGAAAGGAGGAATCCTATTAGATATGGTGCGATCTATGATGAGTCACACAGATCTTCCAACATTCCTTTGGGGCTATGCTCTAGACACGACAACTTTTATACTCAACCGAGTTCCATCAAAGGCCGTGATAAAGACACCATATAGGATATGGATTGGGAGAGATGCCTGTGTCTTTCATGAGGATTTGGGGTTGTGAGGCTTACGTCGACGTCAAGTCTCGACAAATTAGGACCCAAATCGACAAGTGCTATTTCATTGGATATCCCAAGGAAACTAAGGATATTACTACATTCCATCGACAGAGGTAGTTGTGGATGAGGTCTTTCTAGAAAAGGACTTTGTTTCTAGAAAGACTAGTGGGAGAGCGTTCGATCTTGAAGAAGTTCAAGATGCGAACAATAGCACCGATGCCTCGATGGAAATTGAACTGGAACCCAAAGTGTTGTGGATGATGTTCCACAAGGAGTTGAGGAACAACAACCGGTTCAAGTAGACATTCCTCTTCGCAGGTCCGATAGGGTGCGTCGTCTGAGAGATACTCATTTCTCTTGTCGACCATGATGACGTTGTGCTCATAGATGATGAGCCTACCACTTATCAGGAAGGCGTGATGAGACCAGATTCGAAATGGATAGAAGCCATGAGATCCGAGATGGAATCCATGTACACGAAACCAAGTATGGACTTTGGTTGATCCACGAAGGGTAAAACCCATTGGGTGTAAGTGGGTCTTTAAGAGAAAGACCACATGGATGGACTTATCTATAAGAGTCGCTTGGTAGCTAAAGGTTTCAAGCAGATTCATGGTATTGACTATGATGAAACATTTTCTCCGATGGCGATGTTTAAGTCCATTCGGATCATGCTTGCTATTAACCCTACCATGACTATGAGATATAGCGGATGGATGTCAAAATGTGTTTCGGAATGGAAACCCTCCGATGATGTACATGACACAACCGAGGGTTTTGTAGATCCAGCAAGATACTAGCAGTAGTGCTGCAGATAGGTCCATTTATGGACTAAAGCAAGCTTCTTGGAGCTGAATCTTCGATTCGATGATGCAATCAAACAGTTTGGTTTCATCAAGAACGAAAATTAACCTTGTCTACAAGAAGGTTGTAGGGACATAGTTGTCTTCCTCATATTGTATGTGGATGACATACTACTCATTGGGAAGGACATCCTTATGCTTGATTGTCAAGACTTGGCTAGGAGTTGCTTCTCAATGAAGGACTTAGGTGAGGCATCCGCATTCTAGGAATTCAGATCTATAGAGATAGATCTAAGAGATTGCTTGGCCTAAGTCGGAGTACGTACATGCATTGACAAGGTACTCCTTCGGTTTGCCATGCAGAACTCCAAGAAGGGATTTCTGCCGATGTCACATGGCGTGAGTCTTTCGAAGACTAAAGGTCCCTCTTCTAGAGAGAGAGACGCATGGATCAGATCCCTTATGCCTCGCCATAGGATCGATCATGTATGCTATGTTATGACCTGATGTCTCGTATGATTTGAGCATGACGAGCAGAGTAGAATCCGGTGAAAGTCATCGGATAGCGGTCAAGAATATTCTTAAGTACTTAAGAAGGACTAAAGAATATTTCTTGATATATGGAGGAGCGATGATGAGCCGGTGTAAGGGTTACGATGATGCTAGCTTCCGGACCCAGGATGACTATAGATCGCGATCGGGTTTGTATTTTGCATTAATGGTGGTCTGTTATTGGAAGAGTTCAAGGGGATACGATGGCTGATTCTACAACGTAGCAGTACATTGCTGCATCGAGAGGCAAAGAAAGAGCGGTTTGGATCCATGAGTTCATCACTGAACTTGGGGTGGTTCCTAGCATTGCTGACCCCATTGAGCTCTATTGTGACAACAATGGAGCTATAGCACAGGCGAAGGAACCTCGCTCACACCAGCGGACCAAACACATACTACGGCGCTTCCATCTCATTCGAGAGATCATCGAGAGAGGAGATATGAAGATTTGCAGAGTACCTATAGAGGTTAACATCGCAGATCCCTTGACCAAGGCTTTGGCACAGAGGAAGCATGATGGTCACACTAGGTCATTTGGGCTTAGAGCCTACACTGATTGGCACTAGTGCTAATGGGAGATTGTTAGCTAGAGCCCTAGAGCCAATCATTTGATGATTGTATATTGGACTTATTGTATCATATTCTATATAAATAAAGGCATTTGGATTTTGGTTATTATACTTACTTGTATTGGTGCCAAATAAACTAAGTATAATAATGTCCCTGAGTAGACGGTTCTCACCTATATCAATCGGTTAGTTGAACCGATAGTGAGATTATATAGGGAACACTACTCTTAATCATTCCTAGTCGAGTATTAACATTCAGGGACAATGTTAATGCAATAAGACTAGCATGTGGGTCAACTCGATGACTTGATCTCACAAGTCATGGATATAGAGATATCAAGTTGACACATGGGTATACATTAGAGAATGTATACTGAATGACCCGCCATGAGAAAGTATCATGGATCGTTGTATGAGTGTCATATACTTTCTCATGTGGCTATTAGTATGACTACTAGTCCTTAGACCTGAAGTCACCATAGATCCCTACATAAGGAGTTATGTACTTTAGTTTCGTCAAACGTCACCCGTAACTGGGTGGACTATAAAAGCGATTACTGGGTATGTAACAAATTATGCGGAGGGATGTGAGTGATCTAGATGAGATCTATCCCTCCTATATGACGGGAGTGACATCGGTATTCTTGATAGAGTGAGACCACGAAGTGCATGGTCATGCCCAAATGAGTCAATATAGGATATTGAGCTCATTTGATTTAGTGAGTCTACTTGGAGTTCAAGATTTAGATTGATTAGAGGATGACACGGTATATGCCTCACATTGATCAATCTAGATGTCTAGGATAGAAGGACACTTGTCATATATTGTGAGGAGTCACAATTAGTAGTCACAAGGTGATGTTTGATCTCGACATTCTTGTAACTTGGGTAGTAATAATGTGTTGCTAGATACCGCTCATTACTTATGCTCCTAAATGGGTTTAGAGCATTGCCAATGTTACAAGAACCTATAGGGTCACACACAAAGGGCAATTAGATGGAGATTAGGTTCATTTGATGAACCTAAAGGATTAGGTTCATTTGATGAACCAAATTGGATTAAGAGTAATCCAAGGTAGGCTAATTGAGTTGGACTCAATTTGGTTCATGTGTTAAGTGAGTCTAATTTGGACTTAGACTCATTTAATTAATTTAATTCAATGAATAGAGATTAATTAAATTAAAATTGACTTGAACTAATGGTTAGATTAGATCAACCAAGGGAGAGAAGTGGTCAAGTTTGACTTGACATAAGTAGGAAGATGAAGAGTCAAGTTTTGACTTGACTTTGACTTGACCAATGCCACATCATCAAGGCTTCTTCATTTGGTCAAGTTTGACTTGACCAAATGCCACCTCATGGGAGTTACCAAGAGTGGTGACTCTTGATATTCCATGGGAGTTACAAGCCAAAAATGTGGCTGGCCACTTTTATTCATGAAAAGGAGTTCCATTTTTCATGTGTAACTCTATCTTCTTCTTCCTTGGTTCTCTTCTCTCCCTCTCCTCCTCCACTACTGATCTCTAAGGTTGCTAGCACATCCTTAGAGGTTTTTCTCCATCTCTTGCTTGTGTGGATACACATAGAGAAGTGTCTACTTTGACATTTTCGAGATCCGGCGAACCGAGGACAAGCGGGATTGCGAAGGGCTTCGCTACAAAGGTATAAAAGGTTTATCCTTATGTAGATCTACTGTAGATCAACGTTTAAACTCGTACTCATAATTTTTGAATGTTTTTTTTCGCACGAGATCCAGTGGCTAGGGGGTTTCGGGGTTTCCGCAACGCGAAAAAGCGGTTTTCGCGACCCGAAAAACCCAACATCACCCTCATCCTCCTTGTCTAGGTCTCAAATCCAGACATCCTCGCTGCCTCGACCTTAGATCCCGACATCTTTCTTGCCTCAGCCTTGGATCCCAACATCCTCCCTATCTTGGCCTCAGATCCCAACATCCTCCCTATCTCAGCCACAATTCCCATCATCCTCCCTATCTCGGTCATGGTTGTTGACTTCGTCTATCCTCAAGGTCACTCAACATCAATCTCATTTCCTCATCTGTCCTCGGATTGGGCCCACACCTTATGCGACCCGCTGAAAATGTATGAGGGGCATGTGGATAAGGAGGCACCATAACCACCTAATTAATAAGATCGTTTCTCACAGGAGATGTAGACAATGACAGCAAATATTTCAGAACACATGGCACCAGATGAATGGAGAAACAGTTAAGTAGTTGTCAGATTTGATCTCCTGGTTGCTCTCCTTCAAATAAATGGCGCTTGGTGAATAAAAAGACAACTAACAACTGCTGAATCAGGTTCCTTCGATGACTCATATGAGGATGGCGGAGGATAATGTACCCTCTAACATGGAGATGCTCTTCTAATAGTTATATAAACACTAGAGAATGTAAGTGCAAAAGACTCTCTTCGGCTCCACTAAGCTTATCCTTTTTCTTCTTATTCTTCCTCCTCTAGTTTGATACCTAACCAAATCTTAATTTGAGCCTCGGAGTGACCTACTGGAATCCATCCCGGTGTCATTCTAACTTTCTTTTGGAATACTTTATAGGTCTTTTTATCCTCTTTACTGACAATCTTTGGAGAGCATGCACCGAAGTCAGAGAATCCTCTTTATTTTCTCTCCACGGGGAAACGTGACTAGGCCAGAGTCTTCTGAAGTTGTCTTCTCTTACTTATTCTGAATCCTTTACCGCTCTAATTTACTCCTGAAAATAAAAACCAACACTGAGCAGACTTCTGGATGTAAAGTAGTAATTATGCCAAAATTAATATGATAAAGGGTGCAAAAATATAGATCATAGGCAATGAATACCAAATAATATGCGTTAAACAGTACAAAAAACATATATATAATCTACGCACATTACTACCTCAGTCATGCATCAATCAGAGATGCAATAAAGGCACATATTTAATACATACAAGCAAGACAAGTCTCAAAAAGGGAGTCTATTCATAATAAAGATTTTTTCCAAGTCATTACAAAAGGAAATGACATAAAGAGAATCACGAAAAAAGAAAACTTAAGTCAGAGCTAGCTTTGGAGGTGGGAAACAAAATTAGTCAGCTTTCGCAGAGTTAAACAGATCTTCCCAAACCTTCTTCAGATCTAGGAATGCCAGATTGCTCCCCCTAAGAATGAGCCTTGGTCGAATGAACTGACGAATGAGGTCCTTAAATCTACACTGGAGCATTTTTCTCGTCCTCTCCCGAGCAGGTTGTAGAAGTTTCTAGAGGTCAAAAAGGACTTCTTTAGGTCCTCCCAGCAACCTTCATCACCGTCCCGATAGTCGTTTATCTCAGCCTTGGTGGTCTCCTGCTCAAAGGTCATCTTGGCCTCTTTACCTTCTCCTCAGTCAGTTGCAGCTCCAACTTTCCTTATCTAAAGTTTCGACATAGAGATCAAATTAAAGTAGCAGCAACTGGCCCTCTAAGGTGGTCAACTTCATCTCTTGCATGGATAGTTTGTGTTAGGCTCATAGTATCTCTTCCTGTGCTTGTTTGGTCAATTTATCTGTAGCTCCCATAGTGGCTTAAGCTTGTGTTAGCTCATGCTCCATCTCTTAAACCTGGTCAGAGTGTGTCTTGACCCTTTTGCGACGCTTCTTCATCTCAGCCTCGGCTTTCTCTCTCGTTAATTGAGTGACACCATCCTCAACCTTAGCCTTGTCATCCTTACACTAGGCCTCCTCGAACTTGCTTCTCGACAGGGCCTTCTTGACCAAATGAGAAGTCGGGTGTATAGTGTTGGTGCAATATTCCCCATGTCAAGGTTGACCAAGTTGACTGAGCTTGAATTGAGTCAAGCTCGAGTCTTGATGTTTGGATTTCGATGTTTGACAATACATATAGACAACACATGAAGATTGCAGGTACAATTGTTCATGTGGGAAGATTGTGAAGGAGAGTCAAGTAGGTCAAGGTTGACTGGATACTTGACTGGAAAATCCTAGTGAGTGAAGCTAGGTGAAAGTCCTGGTGAGTGAAGCCAGGCAGAATGAAAGTCTTGGTGAGTGAAGCCAGGCAGAAGAGAAATCCTGGTGAGTGAAGCCAGGTGAAAGTCCTAGTGAGTGAAGCTAGGCAGAAGAAAAATCCTAGTGAGTGAAGTCAGGTGAAAGTCCTAGTGAGTGAAGCTAGGCAGAAGAAAAATCCTAGTGAGTAAAGCCAGGTGAAAGTCCTAGTGAGTGAAGCTAGGCAGAAGAGAAATCCTGGTGAGTGAAGCCAGGTGAAAGTCCTGGTGAGTGAAGCCAGGCAGACATGAAGTCCTAGTGAGTGAAGCTAGGCAGAAGGGAAGTCCTGGTGAGTGAAGTCAGGCAAGGAAAATCCAGATGGATCAAGGATGATCGGACATCTAGTGTTGGGAAGTCCAAGTAGGTCAAAGGGATTGACTGGATACTTGGCACGGGAAATCCAGGTGGATCAAGGTTGATTGGACACCTGGTGAAGATAAGTCCAAGTGGGTCAAGGTTGACAGGACACTTGGTGAGCGAGTTCTAGCAGGTTAAGGGTGACCGGATGCTAGGCACAATGTACCAACAGGTCATGGTTGACCAGATGTTGGTGTGGGGGATTTGGGAATTGGTTTTGGGCAAAACCCAAGAGTTGGATCGATCAGCCGATCGATTGGCTCATGCCCAATCTATTGGCCGATCTATCGGGTGAGTCCCCGCGACAAGCATTCTCCCAATCGATCAGTTGATCGATTGGGGAGAAGTGTCGCGTGAACAGAATCCCTCTGGATCGATTGGGTGATCGATCCAGAGGTCCCAATCTATCAGTGGATCGATTGGGAGCTACTGTTTGTGCGTGATAAGCCCTGGATCGATCAGTCGATCGATCCAGGCAATTCTTGAGAGCACAGAGGCGCTCTGGATCGATCAGCCGATCGATCCAAAGCCTCCCCGATCGATTGGGAGCAATCCAATCGATTGGGATCCGACCGTTGACATCATATTTAGCTGCAGGTGTTCGATTCCTTCGATAGAATTTCCACGACTTCTTCTCCAGCGAGCACAGCAACTCCACAGCTTCTCCACAAAGTTCAGATCGCCAGTTCTTGAAGGATCTTGGAGGTTTTTCCAAGTCAAGAGGCGGATCTACAGCAAGAAGAAGAAATCTAGGGTTAGGGCTTTCTTGTGCTAACTTGTAAGCTTTTAGCTTGTATTTTGTTCCCTTTCCCTTTCTTCTTGTAATGTGAACTTGTAGAGCTTCTCCGCCTTTGGTAGTTACCATAAAGGAGTGTTTTCATAGTGGAGGTGTGTCAGTGTGTGAATCCTTGGATTAGTCACCTCTTGTGAGGTGGATACCAAGTAAATCCTCTTGTTAGTGTTGTGTATTTTGTTTCTTTGTAATTTTCGCTGCATATCTTGAAGAAACAAGCAACGAAGAGCACGACGAGCGCACCAAGATATTCACCCCCCCCTCTAGCTACATAATCGGTCCCAACAAGTGGTATCAGAGCAAGGTTGCTCTTCACCGGAATCATCGCCGGAAGGGGCAAAGAGCTAGAGGGTGAAGAAGTTGAAGCAATTCTACAAGTCAAAGACTTCATCACAAGAAGCTCAACTTCAATGGAATTCCAAGACGGACTTGGATTCGATACAAGGGTGCCTCCATCATTTATTTCAACAAGCTTTGATCTTTGGAAATCAAGGATCGAGAATTTCTTGATGATGGAGATAGAGCAATGGTTTGCCCTAATGGAAGGATTTGAAGCTCCAACAAATTCCAAGGGCAAAGTACTCAAGAGCAGCAAGTGGAGCCAAGAGCAAATTCAAAGATGTGAGGCCAATGACAAAGTGACCAAGCTTTTGGCCAATTTATTGTCGAGCAACATCTTGGAGAAAATTAGAGAATTTGAAGATACCAAAGAGCTATGGAGCAAATTGGCATTGCTTCATGAAGAACCCTCCACTGTACCAAGTGAAGATAAATCCAAAGAGAGTGACTCATTGGAGCAAGACCAAGAGGAGGAAGACTCCGAGGTTGAGAGATGCTCAACTTCAAAAGAAGAAGTCCAAGAAGCCTCATCTTCAAAGGAGTATAATGAAAAGGGCAAAGAGGGAGCATACTCTTTATTCCATATACAGGATGAAGATGAAGAAGCCTCCACCTCTAGGATTGAGGGGGAGCAACTTTCAGTGACACCGGATCAAGAAGAAGGAGAAGTCTCCACATCTGGGTCAAGAGAAGAAGAGGATAATGAAGCTTCCATCTCCACAAGTCAAGTCAATCCTACTGGAGGAGTATCATCATCGGATCAAGAGGAAGCATCTACCTCCAGATCAAAAGGAAGATTAAGTGGCATCCCTACACATGAAGGTATAACTAATTCAATTAAAAATAAAAATCATATTATATGTTTTGAGTGTAGGGAACATGAGCACTGCAAGAGCAAGTACCCCAAGTTGGACAAGAGGAAGGGCCAAGTGGCACTAAAGGGCAAGGAGAAGCCCAAAGAGACCGCCCCCGGAACAAAGAAGAGCAAGGAGCACATTGTGTGCTTCTCTTGCAATCAAAAGGGACACTATCGTAGTCAATGTCCCAAGGGAAATAAGGCGGTCAAGGCTCAAGGAGGAAGCACAACTCAAGGAGGAGCCTCCAAGGTAAAAAGAAAGATATCATTTATTGAGCCTACTCCCTTGAAAAATGGTAAAAAGCATGTTAGTTCCAATTTCTATCATTGTAATGTTATTTACCATAAAAGTAGAAAGCATGATAGGATTAATGAAAATCATATGGCTCTTCATGCTAGAACTCAATCTAAGGCTAGAAAAGTATATAATCAACTAGGCAATAATTCTAAGGGTGTTAAGTATATGCCTAGGAAAAAGAAAAATCAAGATTTTAGTGAAAAATCTAAGGTTGAGAAATTATGGAAGGAATATCAAGTATTGAGGTCAAGATAAATTAGAGAAGACCCTTAGAAGAATCACAAATGAAACACAACGGTCTAAGGGTAAAAATCTAGGTCTAGGAGTATCAAAGACATCCAATGGCCATAGGGGTTTGGGATACAAACCTAAGGCTAAGAAGGATGTAATCTCTTACCATAGGGTTCCATATTGCTATAGAACCTAGTCTACGTAAAAGGATCAAGTCAAGGATACAAGGGAAGTTCTCCCTAGAAGTATCTTTGCAACAACAAATGTGACTAAGACTTCTAAGAAGTCTAACAAAGTCACTAGGAATGTCACAAGGGAAGCAATCCCTAGGGTTGACCTAGAAAATGTGATCAAGGCTCCTAAGAAGCCTAACAAGGTCACTAGGAAGGTATCTAGGGAAGTTATCCCTAGTGAATACCTAGAGCATCCAAGGAGCACAAATAGGTTTTGGGTTCCTAGGAGCATTTTCTCTACCCCATAAATGAGTTAGAGAGTGTCAACTCCGATTAGTAGGGTAGTTAACCCAACTTTGATGAAGTTGACACTCGGGGAGCATTTTCAAGGTTATTGTTAACCTTTGAAAATGAAGAAGAATTAATGGTTTACTCTTTTAAAGAGTAAAATGTGCCATAATGTGGAAAATTTGAGATGATTTTAATTGGCACAAGAAATCAAGTGTCAAGAACTACCAAGTTGGGATTTTGGTATGTTCCTAAGGGATTAAAGGCAATCCGGGCCTTAATTTAAAGTGATTATTCTCTTGAAAGGGCAAATTGTGCCAAAATTTATGGAATGTGCTTAATTTTAAATTGGAAAAAATAAATCAAGAGATTAAAGAAATGTCAAGTTGGGTTTTGACATTTTCTTGATGAAATAAGGGCAATCTAGGTTTAAATTTTAAAATTAGCTAAGGCTTAAGGATACTTAGGTAGACAACCTAGGTATTTTATTTATGCAAATTTGTCATGGTTTGTTTGCCCATCATATGCCATGACATCATGTTTATTTTTGCACTCATGATTATTATGAAAAACAACACAAAAATATCATGTCATGTCATATATACATCATATAGTCATAGGAAATTTTCTTTTGAAAATTATTTGATCCTGTCCGAATGTTGAATCAACGGACTCTGGGCACGGGGCGCTCTCCGACTGCTGACGTGGATCTTCGACTAGTGGCACGAAGCTCCGGCGAACCTGGACAGAAGTCGGGCCGGGAAGGGGTTCCCGGCGGCGACCCTCCAACGCTCAAGTCAGGCAAGCAGACAACACAGAAGTGGCTCCAAATATTGTAGAATGCGTACCTCCGGTGAAGGATGGGGGCCTTTATATAGGGCAGCGGAGAAGCAAGTGCACACACACCGAGGTGTACACGTGTCCGTAGCCCATACCCCAGTAAGGGCTTGTCAGTGAGCTTACCTGACCCATACTGCTACAGTCCCAGCATGTCCTCGATGGGACAGCGGAACCCCCTATCGCGTGATTTGGAGTATAACCATATCACGAAGCATGCCAGCTGTCAGAAGATGTCCCTTGTCTGTTTCCCCGAACTCCTGCCAGGCACCCGACCAGCCCATGTCCGCCTTCCGTCCGACCGGTCAAATATGATGGTCCACTTGGGAAGTTTTTGGTAATGTGTTTTGTGGCGACCGTTAGCAGTATGTTTCATGCCTTCGACCGAGCGTGCCGTCCGCTCGGCCTACAATCTTTGTTCAATGAGCGTCGGAACCCCGACTTCCATAGGGGTGCCTTTTGCCCTCGGCTAAACACCGGGCAGCCGCCCGGTCGGTCAGCCCCCTTTCTCCGGTCGGCCTAGCTGGTCCGACCTTCTTCGATGGGCCGCCCGGCTCTTTGACTTCCACGTGGCGTTGACCCCTTACAACGAGGGTCCCCTGTTCTTATCGCCGGATCATTATTTATGTTTGATGTATGCCATAACATCATCATGCATTATATTTAATTCCTTGCAATTAAGGATCAATGGCATTAATTAACAAGTAACATCCTTGGTGGATGTTCATGACCTCAAAAATACCTAGGTAGATATGCATGATCCCTATATTAGGGTAAAACCAAAAGTCTACATCTCACTAAGAACTATAAGGTGACTTGTATGTGTTTTAGTGCACATGAGATACAAGTGAGATGTTAGGATGATGAACAAAAACTCAAGATGTTGATTTAGTACATTCTTTTGAGTTTTAGGTTCATCAAACACATAGTTATGTGCTTTCCAATCATTGGGAAAGCTAATGTACAAGTCATGTGCATTGAGCCCAAGGAACATGGTTGGATATTGGTTTTGAAAATCATTTTAAAATATTTTGTAAAACCTTGGTGAAGGCTATCTTTTGATAGTAATCATCATTGAATAGTTGAGCATAAACTAGAAGAAAACACTAAAATTTTTACAAGTTTTCTAGTTTGTGTCAATCTTTGAAAATATAAAGTATTTTCTTAGAAAACTATTTTTCCATGATAATATATGCCCTAAATAATGTCTACAACGATTTTCATAATTTTTCAAATTTTGTAGAATTTTTGGGGAGTTTTTGAAATTGACTGAAATTGAATTTCAGTCTTTTCAGAGCTTCAATCGATCAGTGGATCAATTGGAGTGCCTCAATCGATCGGGCGATCGATTGAGAATGCATTTCTCGCGAGCAGAAGCTCGCTGGATCGATCAGACGATCAATCCATGCAGTCTGAATCAATCAGTGGATCGATTCAGAAGGGTTCAATCGATTGGGACCCAACTTCAATCGATTGGGAATGCTGATTTTGACTGGTAAAGCATGATTTCAGCATTTTGGACTATCTTTAGTCTAGGTAACCATTCTTAACCCCTCGAAACATATTTGTATATATTTAGGGGGTGTTTTCATGATGAAAACAATGATGGATTGGTTAACGAAGACTAAGTAGAGGTTTAGGTTGAGGTTTGGTTTCATTATTAAATTTATGAACCTCAAAACTTCTAAATTTGGGTTTCCTAAGGTTTTAGGGATTCCAAGTCATTGTTGGTGCAATGACAGAAGTCACGACCATATCTTTAGGGGGAGTTATTCTTTAAGGACATGAAAATTTAATTTTCATACACCTTGGAAGATGGTTAACCTTCTTTCCTGAAAATGCTCAAGGTTGGGCATTTGACTACAATGGAGAGTGGATATCTTCATTGTTCCAAGTGGTGCATGCTCATGAATGAGCATTTGATGATAATGAAGGGTATGAGACCTTCATTTGAATCGTGTGTGCAGACAACGAGTGAAGTTGTATGCAACAAGTGAATATACCAAGTGGTATATGCTCAAGAATGGGCGTTAAGAATAATGAAGGGTATGGGATCTTTGTTATTATGTTGTGAACAACGAGTGAAGTTGTGAACAACGTAGGGTAACTCTTCAGGAGGAGAGTTTATTTTGTTATGTGCCCAAAGATGAGGCATGTAGGGATTTGATGTGTACCAATAGGGGGAGAATAGAAGGGTTTAAGTTAGGTCTTCATTATCTAAGAGGAAGTTTGCCCTCTCAGGGGGAGAATGTAGGGTTTAACTTACGTCTTCATTACCTAGTAGCATGAAGGGAGTTGAGGCTATAAGATTAGCCTAGCTTAAATATGGTATTGTCAAACATCAAAAAGGGAGATATTCCCCAGGTCAAGGTTGACCAAGTTAATTGAGCTTGAATTGAGTCAAGCTCGAGTCTTGATGTTTGGATTTCGATGTTTGACAATACATATAGACAACACATGAAGATTACAGGTGCAATTGTTCATGTGGGAATATTATGAAGGAGAGTCAAGTAGGTCAAGGTTGACTGGATACTTGACTGGAAAATCCTAGTGAGTGAAGCTAGGTGAAAGTCCTGGTAAGTGAAGCCAGGCAGAATGAAAGTCCTGGTGGGTGAAGCCAGACAGAAGAGAAATCCTGGTGAGTGAAGCCAGGTGAAAGTCCTAGTGAGTGAAGTTAGGCAGAAGAAAAATCCTGGTGAGTGAAGCCAGGTGAAAGTCCTAGTGAGTGAAGCTAGGCAGAAGAAAAATCCTAGTGAGTAAAACCAAGTGAAAGTCCTAGTGAGTGAAGTTAGACAGAAGAGAAATCCTGGTGAGTGAAGCCAGGTGAAAGTCCTGGTGAGTGAAGCCAGGCAGACATGAAGTCCTAGTGAGTGAAGCTAGGCAGAAGGGAAGTCCTGGTGAGTGAAGCCAGGCAAGGAAAATCCAGATGGATCAAGGATGATCGGACATCTGGTGTTGGGAAGTCTAAGTAGGTCAAAGGGATTGACCGGATACTTGGCACGGGAAATCCAGGTGGATCAAGGTTGATCGGACACCTTGTGAAGATAAGTCCAAGTGGGTCAAGGTTGACCGGACACTTGGTGAGCGAGTTCTAGCAGGTTAAGGGTGACTGGATGTTAGGCACAATGTACCAACAGGTCATGGTTGACCAGATGTTGGTGTGGGGGATTTGGGAATTGGTTTTGAGCAAAAACCAAGAGTTGGATCGATCAGCCGATCGATTGGCTCATGCCCAATCGATCGGCCGATCTATCGGGTGAGTCCCCGCGACAAGCATTCTCCCAATCGATCAGTGGATCGATTGGGGAGAAGTGTTGCGCGAACAGAATCCCTTTGGATCGATCGGGTGATCGATCCAGAGGTCCCAATCGATCAGTGGATCGATTGGGAGCTGTTGTTTGTGCGCGATAAGCCCTGGATCGATCAGCCGATCAATCCAAAGCCTCCCCGATCGATTGGGAGCAATCCAATCGATCGGGATCCGACCGTTGGCATCATATTTAGCTGCAGGTGTTCGATTCCTTCGGTAGAACTTCCACGGCTTCTTCTCCAGCGAGCACAGCAACTCCACAGCTTCTCCACAAAGTTCAGATCGCCAGTTCTTGAAGGATCTTGGAGGTTTTTCCAAGTCAAGAGGCGGATCTACAGCAAAAGAAGAAATCTAGGGTTAGGGCTTTCTTATGCTAACTTGTAAGCTTTTAGCTTGTATTTTGTTCCCTTTCCCTTTCTTCTTATAGTGTGAACTTGTAGGGCTTCTCCGCCTTTGGTAGTTGTTGGATTGTGAAGTGTCGATAGAGGGGGGGTGAATATCGATTCGAAAAAACAATGTTGAAAAGAGTTAAGCGCAGCGGAATTTAAAAGAACAGACACAGTAATTTTACTTCGTTCGGAGCCTATGACGACTCCTACTCGAAGGCCCGTACTCCGTGTGTACTTTTGTTAGACAATCACTATCAATTCGAATGATGATTACAAAATAATTAAGTACAATAATTGACAGAAATAAAATACTGACAAGAGAAGAAGAATTAAATAAGCGCTTTGTCGGAATAGCCTCGCGGCGTCGTAGGATCGTAGAGCAGCAGAGCAAGCAGTAGATTCTCAGTTCTGAATTGATATATGGAAGCTCCACCCCTGGGGCTTCTTTTATATGCTGCTCCGGGCGCCCTGGTGCGACGTGGCAAGTCTAATCAGCGAATTCCACGTGGCAACGACTCGACTTGGATAAAACTTACCTCCGGGCACCCGGATCCCTTCCGAGCGCCTGGATCCCCTCCGGGCGCCCGGACCCCTATTCTCCAGAAAGTCCTTCTCCTGCAAGAAAAGGTTAGTCCGAGGCAAATATACCCTGCAACACAAATTGTTAGCACAGTTTTATATATAAGCAAAGTGAGTATGAATTAGCAAAAAGAGTATGACTTAGATTCCGTCTTTCCGAGACCGGAATCTAGTCACGATCTCGACTTAGATATCCGAAATGGATCTAAGCCGGATCGACGCCTAATGTTCCCTTCCCGAGAACGCGTCCTCATCTCACTTACCTGCCAGACAACCGGTCAGCCCGTCGACCCGTCTGGACTTCGTGCCAGCTATCCGGTCAGCCCGTCGACCTAGATGGACTTCGTACCTAAGCGTCCGATCAGCCCGTAGACCCGCTTGGACTTCGTGCCAGCTATCCGGTCAGCCCGTCGACCTAGTTGGGCTTCGTGCCAGACATCTGGTCAGCCCGTTGACCTGTCTGGACTTCTTCTACACACTCGATCAAAGTGTTAGACAACAACAAACTAACTTAACCTGATTTGTCATTCATCAAAACCTGAGTTAGACCGTTCACCAACAGTAGTTACCATAAAGGAGTGTTTTCATAGTGGAGGGTGCGTCAGTGTGTGGATCCTTGGATTAGTCACCTCTTGTGAGGTGGATACCAAGTAAATCCTCTTGTTAGCGTTGTGTTTTTTGTTTCTTTGTAATTTCCGTTGCATATCTTGAAGAAACAAGCAACGAAGAGCACGACGAGTGCACCGAGCTATTCACCCCCCCCCCCTCTAGCTACATAATCGGTCCCAACATATAGCCCTTTCTGCTCCACTTCAGACTGCAAAACATCAATATTAGCGACCACTCTACCAACTTAATAGGTGTCCCTATGTACGTTTTAAAAAATTATTTCATAAATACACAGTGAAAGCATAATAATTTTCTAAATTATTATAACACATACATCACATATATACAGGATACACATACACAGACATAGCCATAGAATAAAATTTTCAAAATGAAATTAGACCTGCTGAATGGCATTAAGCGGGAACAACATCAACTAATAAACTTGTCCAAGTTTGCTTCTATCAATATCCATGCTGAGATTTCTTCGAGATAGCTTTGCTAAGTCACAAGTTATCATCTCCGATTCAAGATTACCTAAACGAAGAGACGATGTGATCCGAGAGAGGATAACCCAGCTCAACTTGGTGCCCGATGGCACAAAGCAACCCAGTGATACCAAGTGAAGTGGATGGCAACCTCTTGGTTGTTGTTTGGCGCCGCTAGAGGCTACTACTGCCAATTGGATGCATCAGTACCAAAATCGGTGAAAAGGGTCATTGGCATCGAATTCGACAACAAGGGACATCGTGTTGGCGCAGGGGGCACCAAATAGTCAAACCTAAAGTTTTGATGTTAGCAAAAGTTCAAAGCTAAGATTCATTGTGATCTAACGAGCTTAACTAGGTGTGCAGAAAAGTCCTAGTTGAGGTTAGGTAAAGAAGTCCTGGTCGAGTGAATTGGTCAAGAGGTCATGGTCAAGTGGATTGGGCAAGAAGTCATGGTCAAGTGGATTAGACAAAAAAGTCCTAAACGAGTAGACTGGGCAGAAGTTTTGGCAGATCGAGGACATCGGGCAGAAGCCCTAGGGCCCCAAACACCAGGCAGAAGTCTAGGTGGGTCGAGAATCGAACATCTAGCAGGAATTCTCGAAGGTCAAGATTAGATGTTGCGCAAAATTCTAAATATGTCAGGAGGACCGGATGTTTGACAATAGATAAACTCTCATGAAAGGAGTAAATAAGGACACGTTCTCCCTTGAGGAAACAGTAGGCGTCGATCCGACCTAAGATTTTAACCAAATCAGAAAGTCAAAATCAAACAGTCCCGAGATTGTCTAAAATGTTTTTATATTTATATTTCATATTATGTCTATTGTGTTGACTCTGTAACGATAGAAATCAAAGCTGGAATTAAGGCATTCTAGGCACCCGAAATAGATCTAGGCGGTTGAAGGTTCGAGCAACCAGAAAGGATCTAGGTGTCTAGAATGACTCGAATCTAGCCAAGCAAGCAGTTGAGTTGGCATACCCTTGTTAACTAGCATACGTCAAACTCCAAGAGCCTTGAAAGGATCCAGCTGCCCGGAAATGGATAGACAACTTGGAAAGAGGTTCCTCGAGGTGCAGCCACGTCAACGGTCCAAGCGTCCGGAAGGAATTTAGGCGTCTGGAGGTGGATAATTGCAGACGAAGTCGAATCATATCAGGTTGACTCCATGTGTCCGGAAGGGATCTAGGTGCCTGGAAGGGATCCAGGCGCTTAGAAGAGATCCAGGCACTCGAAATGCCTTATCAAAGAAGGCTTCAACTAACAGCTCATTACATAATTCTTATACACTCAAACGACTTTTGCGCTGCTCCAAAATTCTGCTACGACGCCGATACGCTGCTTCGACAACAACGCCAAATCTTTTAAGTTGTTGGTAAATTTGCATTTTCTTTTTCTTTAAGTGTTATATTTCTTGTATCCGACTTTTTGTAATCTTCAAATTCTTAGTAAATTGTCCAACGAAAATACTTAACTAGTGTGGAACTTGAACTAGCAATCATCGAACTGTGAACCAAGTTAAAAGAAAAATGTTAGCCTTGTGCTTATTTTCTATTTGTTCTTTTCCGCTGCATACTCTCGAAGTTTTATGAAAAAGTGATTAAAAAAATGAGTGTTATTCAACCCTCCCCCCTCCTCTAGCGCATTTCTCCAATCTTACACATCAACGCCAAAATCGACAGCAACAGAGAGGGCGAGGAGAGGATAAAAACCCAATCACTATTAGATTCAATTCCAATAAATAAAAAATTAATCTCTTCTCCTAATGAAGGGATATATATATATATATATATATATATATATATATATATATATATATATATATACCTCTTCACAATGACTTGGGGAGCAAATCATCTCCCAAATCTAAGATCCAATAGTAACCCGATCCGCTATCATTAAGCTCAAAACCAAACAACTGTTGGTTCATTATTAAAATTAAACAAATTTTGGTTCATAACTAAACAAACAGGTATCCAACCTTATATACAAGAGGCATGACCCACCATTGTTCCCATTCCAACAAATATCTTTCATATTTGCTCCTCGTCTGGTCTTACTAGATTTAGTCTCTCTCAATCTAAGAATTAAATTCTCAAACTTATTTTAAGTCTTTCGGATATATTCGTTGTGTGTGTGACCCAATAGGTTCTTGGCTTATGTTAACAATTTATAATTAACCATTAATTATAAATCGATCGTAAGCGACACCTAGTAGTACATCATGATCCTCAATTAATTGGAAAATCATAGTTAATCTCATAACTAAATCTGAATCTTTCATTAACTATGGTTATCAGTGTGTCTATTCATTTCACTCATCTTATACCTACTTAGTTCAGGACATGATTTATGTGTTAGTCTTCACTAGGCTGACTACGTCATACCTAGCACAAGTAATACTTTGTCTTGCAGATTTAAATTACATAAACATGTGTCCAAAAAGACCATCCTCTTGACGTATAATGTTTTGGCCAAAGACTTATGAGTAATGATTCTGACAAGATGTTATAGGGTATGCGTCTCCTTATAAAAAGGAGTAGTGAATCTTTTGTGGACTATTCAAACACCTTCGGATACTTTGACTTATACTCAATTATCCCGGGGTCACACCTCTAAGGAGATACTTACTTAAGATGTCAAAGCATAAGTCTCCATGACCACAATGACTTGAATACTTTAAGTCGAAGAAAACTTACACTCGAACTATAATGAGATCTTCATAGACATGAATAAAACCACATGAAGTCTCATAACAGTTCACATCTGTTGGAACCCCAAAGTTGTTTTGGTGTGATCAACAAGTTAAGTTAGGTCCTGCGTTGTTTCTAACCTTGTGTCTAAGTGTGCAGGAGCTTAGGTTAGGAGCGAGAAGGAGCCTGTTGTCGTCCAGGGACGAGTCTTTGCGGAAGAGTACAGGACGAGAAGGAAGTGCGCGGTGGTTCCGAGCCGGGGCGGAAGATTGCTCGGGGAGCAAGAGGCGAGCTGCCGAAGGTCGGCAGAGTGCGGTGCGACGAGGGGCAATCTGCGGATGAGTCTGGGACGAAGGAAACACGCGGCAATTCCGATGGACGAAGCGGAGGAAGCACGCTCGAAGACGGAAGATGGGTTGGGTGAGCCCTATTTCGGATGTCGAGATCACCCAAGCAAGCGGGCCAAAAGACCGGACGAGGCGGTGAGAGAGCACGGACCAAAGTCAACTGGGTTGACTTTTGGCTCAGGGCGCCCGGAACCACAGCTTTTCACGGATCGAGCTTTGACTCGATCCAACCGATGGGGATAAATTTTATCCCCCAACCCTTCACGCCCCGACCAAACTATAAATATAGCCTTGGTCCGAGCTTTTAAAAATCACGATCATTCTATTTCCAAACACTTGTATGCTTTAGTTGTAGTTAAACTTCTATTTTCTGTGCCTAAACGCTTCTCCGCTTGAAGGAGTTTTGAGCTTAATCTTCCTTGGATTAACAACCATATCGGTTGTAACCAAGTAAACATCTGGTGCCTCATCTTTTCTTTTATGCTTTTATTTATCTGCTTAATTCATTTTACAAGTGTTAGCTTAATCGTTCGAGGAAGGGCTGTTTGTGTTTTAATTGACAGGCTATTCACTAACCCTCCTAGCCGGCCCAACGGTCCTATAGGACTAACCGCCGTCTGACGCAACAAAAACGATGGCCGGAGCTAGCGACTACCCACCTGCATTCGAGGGGGAGTTTTCCATCTGGAAACAAAACATGGAGGTATACCTTAACTCAGATTCTGGTATTTCTTTAATAATGAAATTTGGTTATGAAGAACCAAAGAACACGAACGGAGAAAGACTCGATCTACGCCTCTGGAACGAAAAGCAACGTGAGGAGTCTATGGCAAATGGGCGGGCAAAATATTATCTTCTGAATGTAATACCAAAGGAAGATTTCAAAAAAGTTGCAGATTATGAAAGCGCAAAAGAACTTTGGGAAAAGTTCTTGCAACTTTACGAAGAACCTTCAGAAGCTGATACCTCAATAGACACCGAGCCACCGACAGAAGAGTCCGAAATCGAGGTAAGTACTACAACAGCCGAAGTACATCCCGAGATCGATGAAGGGGGAGAATCTTCGGAAGAAAGCAACTCGATAGAGGGAGAATCAATTACTGACAAGGTAAGTCAGGTATGGACTCGAACCTCTGATCAATTGAATGATTCAATCGAAGAATTGCCTGAAAATTTTTGCGAATCATCGAAAGAGTTTTTTATATTAGAAAATCAATTGTCAAACTTATCCTGCAAATTTGAAATATTATCAAAAGAGTTCTTCGAATTTCAAAATATCTTAACAAAAGAATTTTGCAAGTTGGAAACTTTGCTAAAAAACTTTTGTGAATCACAAAGAAGTTTTTCGAAAGAATTATGCAACTTAGAAATATTATCGAAAACTTTTTCTGGTCGTAAAAATTTGGAATTACAAATTACTTTATTGAAAAAGTTTTATGAATTAGAAATTGATTCATCGAAAAATATTTTCAGATTAAGAAATCTATTATTAATAGATTCCGGCAAATTCTTATTGTTAAAAAATTCTGGCAAATTACAAAATATTCTTTCAAACGAATTTTACACATTGTCGAAAGAATTTTTTATAGCATCGAAAAATTTCATCAAGTTAGAATCTATGCTATTGAAATATTTTTGTGAACTTGAAATTCAAAAAATAATAGAAATTAACATGATACAAATTGTTGCATGTTTAATATTTTTTTCTTTAAATATGAAAAAGTATGACTTAAGAATTTCTGATAAATTAAAATGGAAATTTAAACCTTCTGATTAAAGCATAAAATATAAATAAATAAATGCATAGAAAATTTCTCTTTATGTTATTAATTCTCTGAAATTTTCTTGCATAAAGCTTTCTGTTTAGCAACTTCTTAATCTTGATGTCGAATGACTTAGAAATTTGTCTTGACTTAGAAATATTTCCCTGAAAATTATTGAAATATAGTTTCAAAAATTTTTTTAATGTCAACCCTTAGATTTCGTTTGTACCCCATTTTTATTGTGATCAAAGGGGGAGAAGGGAAAATATAAGTCTAGGGGGAGGTAGAAGAAATTGAAAATTAAAATTTTGGAATGTTTGAAATTTAATTTTTTCTATCATGTTGCATGTTATTGCAATAAACTGTTTAATTTCATATCTATTGTTGACCCTAGCTTAACTTGGGTTGATCACACCAAAAAGGGGGAGATTGTTGGAACCCCAAAGTTGTTTTGGTGTGATCAACAAGTTAAGTTAGGTCCTGCGTTGTTTCTAACCTTGTGTCTAAGTGTGCAGGAGCTTAGGAGCACAGGTACTCGAGCGGAAGACGTAGCTAGCGAGAAGGGGACTGTGCGTCAGGGGACGAGTCTTTGCGGAAGAGTACACCGTGAGAAGGAAGTGCGGTGGTTCCGAGCGGGAGCGGAAGATTGCTCGGGAGCAAGAGACGCACGAAGGTCGGCACGGGTGCGACCGAGGGACGAAGTCTCGGATGAGTACGCTGGGGACGAGAAGGAAACACGCGGCAATTCGAGGACGAGAAGGAGGGAAGCACGCTCGAGAAGGCCGGAAGATGGGTTGGGTGAGCCCTATTCCGGATGTCGAGATCACCCAAGCAAGCGGGCCGGAGCGGAAGACCCGGCGAGCTGAACCGGAGAAGAGAGCACGGACCAAAGTCAACTGGGTTGACTTTTGGCTCCGGGCGCCCGGAACGGAAGTGACTTTTTCACAGGATCGAGGTTTGACTCGATCCAACCGTTGGGGTATCCCCAGGGCGCCCGGAACCCTTCCAGGCGCCCCGACCAAGGCTATAAATATAGCCTTGGTCCAGAAGCTTTTAAAAAATCACGATCATTCTATTTCCAAACACTTGTATGCTTTAGTTGTAGTTAAGCTTCTGTTTTCTGTGCCTAAACGCTGTAAGAGGCTTCTCCGCCTGAAGGAGTTTTTGAGCTTAATCTTCCTTGGATTAACAACCATATCGGTTGTAACCAAGTAAACATCTGGTGCCTCATCTTTTCTTTTATGCTTTTATTTATCTGCTTAATTCATTTTACAAGTGTTAGCTTAATCGTTCGAGGAAGGGCTGTTTGTGTTTTAATTGACAGGCTATTCACTAACCCTCCTAGCCGGCCCAACGGTCCTACAACATCGAATGAAATAGTTATCCGTAACCTATATATTAACTCTCAACATTCTAATATTCCTAATAAGTGAAGACCGATTACTTAGATAAATCTAGGAGCATAAATATATATGCTGGTCTTATAAAATTGATAATGTCCAATCTCATCAATTCATTGACTATGGAATCTTTCAAAACATACATATAGAGATACCCACTAATTGTGATTCAATTACAATTCCTTTCATGTTATGCATTATATTATAGACTTCCTTAATTGAGTTTAAGATAAATATCATATATACAAAGAATGTATATTCAAATAGTAAATTTATTTATCTAATAAATAATATAAAATCTAAAGTGATTGCCTTAGGATACATCTCAAATATAACACAGCATAGTATGAACAAACAATTGTACCTTCAAAATCGACCCAAACAGATTCTCACTCAAATCTAAGAGGCCCAAGCTTGGCATGATGTCTACATCATAAGCTCAAAGTCACTAAGCTAAGGTGGGCTAGGCCCCCTCAGTTACTTACCCTAAGCCACCTGGGGTGGTGAAGCAAAGCCGGAGCTTGGTCGCAACAGCTCAAAAGATGAAGAGGTGTGGTGTCGAGTCGGACCTCGACTTAGACCTCCACGGCTCTGGTCGAGGCCGATTGCGGTGGCCAATACTAAGGCCCCTACCTCTATAGTACCAGCCCTTGTCATGGCCGAGATGCAAACCTCAGTCATCGAGTTGGGGGAGTCTCCCAAAATGACTAGAGGCAACAAAAGCGAATGAACGCAGTGCTGCTTTTTGATAACCTAATATACATTGATAGTTGTATAATAGGGTTGCCATATCGGCCCACCAAACCATTGGGTGATGAGAAAAGGGTTACAAAATCTCGTCATAGCATTAGATCTTGACATCCTCCCTTTCTCAGCCTCAAATCACAACATCCTCCCTTCCTCGGCCTTAGATCTTGACATGTTCCTTGTCTTAGCCTCGGATCCCGACATCCTCCTGGTCTGGGCCTCATGTTCCAACATCCTTACTGCCTTGGCCTCGGTCGTCGACTTCGTGTATGCTCAAGGTCACTCAACATCAGTCTCATTTCCTCATCCATTCTCGGATTAGGCCCACACCTTACGTGACCCACTAAAAATGTGTGAGGGGCATGTCGATAAGGAGGCACCATAACCGCCTCATTAATGAAACTGTTTCTCCCGGGAGATACAGACAATGGCTACAAATATTCTGGAATATGTGGCACTGGATGAATGGAGAAGCGATTAAGTGGTTATCAAATTTGATCTCCTAGTTGTCCTCCTTCAAACACGTGACGCTTGGTAAATGGAGAGATTAACGATTATCAGATCTGGTTCCTTCACTAGCTCATACGAGGATGATGAAAGAGAATATAGTCTCTAACATGGAGATGCTCTTCTGATAGCTATATAACACTAGAGAAAGTAAGTGCAAAGAACTTTCTTCAGCTCAACTAAGGGGGCGTTTGGTTTGGAAAATATTTTCTATTTTTGTTTTCCTGTTTTCTGTTTCTGTTTTCAGAAAACAGAAAATGCGTTTGGTATGATATACTGGAATTCTATTTTCTGGAAAAGAAAACTGGAAAATGCGTTTGGTACGTTTATATTGAAAATTAAAAAAATTATAGTAAAATGTAAAAAAATTAATAAAATTAAGGATTTTATTAAAATAGAAAAAATTGAAATTAAATTATTTAAACTATATAAATGTTATTTTATACTTCTATATAAATATTATTTACCTCAAGTCATCAATCTATAGAGTCTATCAAGCTCAGCAATCGAGCTCTCTACATGCCACTCGACTAACATTTGATCTCATTGAGTCAAATTACTCAATTCAATATAACCCAAGGAGATGATCCTATTCTTGCGATAAATGTATTTGTAATAGTTAGATAAATGTATTTGTAATAATTGAGAACCACTTGCGATAAAAATATATTCGCATTTCACAAAACAATCCAACAAGACTTTTGATGACCTTTAGAACTTTGGAATGGGAAAAAGTTCACTTATTCTGCAATAGGCATGAAACAGTTGTAGTTTCTCCTGGTCTTCTTCTAGTACATGACACGTTCTACGCGATTGTGATTCGTAGAACCTAAAGATGAACCTAGATCCTCAAGTACCTGCATACATTTCAACAAAATTTCAGTGGCAATCACGAATGACCAAATGTACAAGAAAAAAACATGCTTGGAATAACTGATAACAAATGACCAAATGTACAAGAAAAATTACTGTGATGATAACTTGTGTATGTCTTCATCACAGTAACTTTAGATTGAACCAAACTCTACATATCATCCAGTTGACATCATTGCTGGCAAAAGCATCATAAATGCATTCGCCAATCTGGAAAGTTAATTACAAAAGACATTAGCTATTTATAAAAACAAACTGTTGCGTTCTTTACGCTTTTAGCATTACAAAACTTTAACATCATATAAGTTCAAAAAATATCACATAACGTAGAGAAAGCATTACATATCATAACATCAAATGAGTGACAATGCTGACCTCTTCCCATTCCACACAATCAGCTTTAGAAGTAAAGGAAAGAACTGGAAACACAAATTAGAAAGTAACAAATAAGAATCTAGATGCAGCAGTTACTTGCAAGGAAATGGTATTGAACAATGAAATTATAAAACAGATATAAAACAGATTGTAACATAATATTCAAGGGTAAAGTTGTCTTTTCTATTCCTTCACAAAAATCAAGAGCCACAGATTGTAACAAAAAGTTTCCCATTTGAGCTAATTACAGATTGTAACAAAAAGCTTCCCATCTGAGCTAATTACAGATTGTAACAAAAAGCTTCCCAACCAAAATTTAAAACAAAAAACAGCCAATTATAATAGTTATTCATAACAAAATCAAGAGCCATAAAAGGCTGAAACCAGACATTAGCTAATTACGGATGATGCTCCACATAATCATTCCACATATGGCTTGCAATGTCATCACGTATGTGTCCCATCTGAGCTGTTTGGCTTGGATCAATTGGAATCGGCTCTTGATCACCAAAACTATCTTCAACTCCAGACATGAGCATATCTTCAGATGAATACTCCATAAATAAATTATCCATTGCATGATGCCGACGTATGAAATTATGCACCGCACAACATGCAAGTGGAATTAATCTTTGGCTAGTAATTGGATAGTTTGGCATATCTTTTAAAATTCAAAATCTTGCCTTAAGCACCCCAATGCATCGCTCAATAATATTACGACATGTGCTATGCCTATAATTGAACAACTCTTCCTTCCCTCTTGGTCTGCCTTGCCGTCGATAATCTCTCAAGTGATAGCGTTGACCTCGATACGGAGCAAGAAACTCCGGCATATTTGGGTAACCAGAATCAACCAAATAAAATTGATCTGTGATAGTATTATCATATTAATTAATAATGTAAAATACCTACATAAATGAATATATATAGAGATTTTTTTCTATTACTTACCACCGCAAGGTTTAGGAAAATGATTTTCATGCCTAGTCAAAGCGTCTATGAACACCCTTGAATCATTTGTTGTCCCCTCCCAGCCCATATACACAAATGTAAAAAGCATATCGAAATCGCATACAAGCATCACATTTTGTGTGACAATAACCTTTCTACCACGAAAAGATGTTTGAATTGATGTCGGTGCCCATGCCGATACGTGGGTTCCATCAATAGCTCCAAGACAATTCTAAAAATACACAATGTCTTAGTAAAGATATGTTGTTAATGTAACTAGATACATTAGGGTAAAATATATACCTTAAAATATGGAAACCACTTTGGATTATGCAATATGCGAGGATGGACGCCATTGTGTTCATATGGTCGAATAATATGTGTGCTCAATGTACAAACAGCTCGTAAAACTCGTTTGAACCACTTGCTACAAGTGTACAATGAATGTTGAAATCGATCTGCACATATTCGATGTCGTGTGTTGTGCCCGATGATTAGTAAGAACATAGCGACACCTTCTTCAACAGTAACTTTCTTTCCATCTTGTAATAGATTCATCTCTTTTAATGTCCTACAAAAATTCACGAACACATGTTTCGACATACGAAAATTATCAAAGCAAACTTGAGGGTGTCCATCAAGTATTTCTTGAATATGCATCCTCCCAGTAAGAGATGATGTTCGACAAGGCATCCGATCAATAGATCTATGAAACTGAGTCATTTCATGAAAAAAATCATTTGCATGGCTCAAAATAAGAAGCAAATTGATATCTGGGCCTAATTCATCATAGTCATCAGATTCATCATCAGAGTTTGACATGATCTGTAATAAATCGATATTAAACTCAGCACACATGTATAAAATTAATTATGAATTGAGGCAAACCAATAAACAATTAAAATTTAAAAAGCATGACATAGTCATCAACATTAAATTTCAAAATATCAAATATGTCTTAAACATTCAATCCACAAAATAGCAAATATGTCTTACACATTCAAGTCACAAAATCAAAAACCATCATTACTTAAAAAGTCTCCGGCTAGGTAATAAAAGCAATCCCCATGAACTTGTCAACATATGACCCTACACACGGTCGAGATTGAGGTAATCCAACCATCCAGCTCTCCTATTTGATGGAATTTTCATGAAAACCTCTCGTAGCCAAGGTTTACCGAAAGCTTCTATAGCTTTTGTGTACACTTGGTTTGATAAGTCATCCATCTGATTTAAAACCTGCATGCACATATCTATAGAGTAAGGATCACTGAACCCGCTCGTTCCAGTAGAGGAAGAAATTTCTTGTTCGCGTTCTAACTTAGCAGCCCTCAAATCCAGGTATTTTTGCCTAGCAATAGATTCTTGACTCAGGTGTTGCAAGGTATCACTCCACTTGTCCGTATAAGCATCATATTTTTCAGTTTTTGAACGCTTAGGATCTTTACGTCGATGACTCTCAGTTGATTCTGTACTACGACGTCGGCGATTGTTAGGTTCCCCTCCAACGTCCTCATTCTCGTCATCGACAACTTCAACATATGAGCTGACACCTCTGTTAATGAATACTTCTTCGAGCTCTCTCTCTTCATCAGATGTGGGAGGTAATTGAGTAGAAGCTCTATGCATATCACTAGTTGCAGTTGTCCCACCGAAAATTTCACTAAGAATGTGAAAATGATCACATCCTTCCTTTCGTATTGACTTATACTCCTTTTTATTTTTCTGTTCCATTGATTACAAAAAAATGCATTTTATTATACATAAACATACAATAAAATTATATATTTGATTAGATATAAGTATTTACCAGATAAAATTCTGCCCACACTTCCTCTGGAGCATTCACTTTATTGGTGTCAGGATCCATTGTCACACCAGTATGCGCAAGCAATGCTGCAAAAAGACGTTGTCTTATGCGTAGACGATTCCATTTACCTTTGAGCCTTTCTACACCATAATTCCTGTTCGTAACCTGATATAATTCTTTGTTGATCTCCTCCCAAACCGTATTAGTGAAGGTAGATGTTTGTAACTTATTGTGCTTCACTTTTTCATAAATGATATCGACAAACATGGCAACATTTGTCTTTGACCAATCATACTTCTCAATTTCGATACTTGGATTATGCCCTCCCATAATGTAATATCTAAAAATTGCCAATATTAAAGCCGACATAAAAATGTAGAGCAATATATATTAGAAAATGTAATACCCAAAGCAATACCCTAAGCAAGTTAAAGCATGTACAGAAAAAAATTTGGTATGTACATCCAAGTCTTATGTCATTGACTTGTAATTCATGCATACCTCTATAATGAACTTTTTTTTTACTATTTCATATTATAAGACTGGGCCTAAAGATCTGACACTATCTTTTTACTATATGGTGCTTACAAAACAAAACTGTATTTTCAGAAACATTATTTGGCCTTTCAGGTTCAAATTAGAATGAAAAAGTGAATAGAACAAGTGGAAAAAATTTGAAGTTAAACAGAAGGATCAGAAAATCAACGGGTTGTTTACTCACAACTCTGACTGATGAAACAACAAAATCTCTTCCCGGAGGATCTAACACATTAGATGACACTCTGATCGTATAGTAGCCATCTTCTTTCAATAGTTTCTGCAGCAAATTAAATTTAACGATTCAGTGTCCATTCTATTACTCATCTAAATTCCAGTCGCACACAAAAAAGACATTTTTCTTCCAAAGCAAATTACCTTGAAAGCCTTCTTTTCTTCCTCTGTCAGTGCGTTTCTGGAGAACCTCTTTTCTAGTAAGTTGATGCCCCAATGTAGAGAAAACAAGGGCACGGTGAAATAGAAAGGGGAGGGGAGAAGGAGGCTCGGCCGGCGGCGGGTCGAGCGTCGCCGGCGCCGCGATGAAGAAGGAGAAAGGGGAACGAAGAGGGCTCGGGTCGGTGCTGAGAGGCGGCGATGGAGACAGCTAGGGTTCGGCGTCGCTAGGGGGAAGCCGGCGTGGTGGAGAAAGGGAAAACTAGGGCACGGTGAAATAGAAAAGGGAGGGGAGAAGGAGGCTCGGCCGGCGGCGGGTTGAGCGTAGCCGGCGGCGGGTCGAGCATAGCCGGCGCCGCGATGAAGAAGGGGAAAGGGTAATCGCCGTCGCAAGAGAGGGGAGAAAGAAATAAAGAAAAGGAAATAAAGGGAACTCTGCAGCGCGTTTTCTCACGGAGGCAGTGCGTGTTTTCTCATTTCCGATATTTGAGCGCCTTTTCCCATTTTCGTTAGAAAATGATAAAATAGCATTTTCTATTTTTCTAGAAAATGACTTTTCATTTTCCAGAAAACGGAAATGAAAAACACACACCAAACAACTATTTCCAAAAAAAAAGAAAATGAAAATGGGAAAATATCAAACCAAACGCAGTAAGCTTCTCCTTTTTCTTCTTCTTCTCTATCCTCTAGTATGATACCTAGGCAAACCTAACTTGAGTATTAGAGTGATCTAGTGGGATTCATTTCCAGTCTCATTCTAACTCTAAAATGAGTGTTTTTTAGGTCCTTTCATCTTCTTCTCCGATGATCTCCCCAAAGCATGCACATCAACTTTTTGGTTGACTAGTGACTTGATTGTCTACCGTATTTAGCTAGAACAATAACAATGAGTATATGATATCTATTTCAAGGACAATTAGTGTGTAAATGATATCCTTTGATTAAGAAAATAGCTACAATTTGAGATAGAATAGTTGACATTGGAGTGGCAAATAGATCGGCAGCCTATAACTTCTCACAAGTTGAAGCAACGATTTAGACATTAACATTGCAAAGGTCTATTATATTAAAAAGTAGGAGTGTATCATGTTGGAAGATGGTTTGGAGGCCTTGGATATTTATATACGAAAATATTCGTTAATATTATTAATGATTAGGGGCAAAGGATAGACTTCTCACTCGGGACCGTATCATTTTTCAAAAAAAAAAAAAAAAAGTTTCTATGAGCTTTGTAATATGAAAATGAAAATTTTAGAGTATTTATTTTTTAAATGCGAAACCAATAATTTTGTCTCTAAAAACAGGAGAAATGCATTAAAATTAACTGTGAGTTCCTCTGGTCCTCGTGCCAGCAGAGACGGTCGATCGCCTCGCCATACGTTTGCCAGTTACCAAGCGACAGATCCAAAATCCTTCATACGCCTCGCGTGAAGCAAGGCGACAAAACACCATTAAGAAGCCGCCACGTGGATGAGTGCCGCCGGTTGACTTCGTTCGTTTTCGTACGTCAATGCCGCTGACTCTCTCTCGTGGATCATGCTCAACTCTCCCTCCGGCACGCCCTCCTAACAATCCAACCTGGCTTCCCATGCCTGCAGGTCAATCCCTTTGTCCCTCTTCCTGATCTCCTTGTCAAGGTTAATTTCCCCTTGTTTTCTTCTCGTCTCATCTGTAAATTACCTTCCCCAAAGTCAACTTGTATGTAAGACACATCTTCATCGATATTAAAACATACAGTTACCTGCCTATTTGAGCTCCACTTGAGTTAAATCCCCCAGTTGACCGATCAAGCAGTAACAATTGAAGGAATGAAAGACAACAGAAGAGGGGTGAATTCATGGAGCTTTGTGCTTTTAAAAGCCTGACCAATGCAGTGCGTAGGAGATACAAGGCAACGCCAGTCATTAATTATCTCTCTCTGTATTACTCTTATCTCCTCGTCAACTGAGATTTTAAGGTAGATGGAGGGAATCGAAGGAGCAGAGGTCAATTGGTTTGAAGAATTTGACTACTCCCAGATGGAGTTCATGCAGGAACTGCAGATCTGCCCTAAGTTCATCTCAACGCCAAATGTGGCAGATTGCCGTGCTTATGAGCCCTGTGAATCTATCACCAGCAAGCTCATCTACTCGGGTCCAACCATCAGCCATGTCGAAAGGGCACTGTCCATGTCCAATGGCCTGAGCAATTCTCAACCACCGTGAGTAGTAT
Source organism: Zingiber officinale (assembly GCF_018446385.1). NCBI lineage: Eukaryota > Viridiplantae > Streptophyta > Magnoliopsida > Zingiberales > Zingiberaceae > Zingiber > Zingiber officinale. Next base: position 24,217,896 of record NC_055987.1, on the reverse strand, counting down.
TTCTTCTTCTTCTTCTTCGTTACAACTCTCAGAATTAGGATTAGATCGATTCCATTAGAATCCATCTGCTGCTTCAGTGAATGTGTGAAATGATGTTGTTGGTGCTGTTGCAGAGTTTCTTTACCGGACAGAGGCTTGGGGAAAATGGATCATAAGTACATAATGAGGATCAAGACCTGTGGCAACGGGCTCGCAGATGATGGCTACAAATGGAGAAAGTATGGGCAAAAATCCATCAAGAACAGCCCCAATCCAAGGTCCTTCAGTAGTTCATAACTTTTCTTTTTCTCTAGTGACTGAAATACAACTAAATTGAAGCTTCTTTGGTGAACTCTTTACCTTAGCGGACACCATTTTAGAGAAGAGAAATTAAACACAAGATACCAATCAATGATTGCCCATTTACCACAAGATCTCGTTTGCTTGCATGGTAGATCGATGTCAGAGTTACCGACATCTCCCCGCCTATTCAAAATTTTCTAATCTGCAAAACCTAACAACCAAAGTCCATGCATGACTCCATGTCACCTCTGACAGAACAGAAGAACATGGGAAAAAAGGAATATATAACTAATTACTATCTGATATATGAATATGCATGGAATGTTGACAGGAGTTACTACAGATGCACCAACCCTAGATGCAACGCCAAGAAGCAAGTGGAGAGGTCGATGGAAGACCCAGAGATTCTGATCGTCACATACGAGGGCCTCCACCTCCATTACACTTACTCTCACCTCCTCTTCCCTCGGTCGCCGGACCTCTCCGCCACCGCTACTGGGCTTCACGTGGCCAAGAAGCTCAAATGCCAGCACGCGGCCGAGACCGCGCGACAGAGCAGCCCGCCACTTGCGGACGCCGACGACTCGCCGCTGCATGGAATTTTTGACGACGATGGCGCCGAAGGCCTGCTGGAAGACGTGGTGCCGTTGCTGGTAAGGAAGCCTTGCGGCCCGACCGCCTCGTCGTACGAGCCGTGCATTGCTTCATCGCTGGCGGCGTCTACGCCGTCCTACTCCTCCCTGTCGTGGGCCGCCGACACCTCGTACTTTGACCTGGGTATTCGATCGAGCATCTGGTGAGCGGTGCCAACCTAGTGGTAGATTTACGAGTATCGTCCCAATTTGAGACATGTAAAACGATAAAAATGACGATTAAATAAATTTATCGTGGGCGTTCTATCTTTTTCGTTCGTTTCTACTGGTATAATTATCACGGAGCAAATCCTATATAACATTTTCTATAATATTTATTCCCACTAGATTGTAGTTTAGATTGGAGCAAACAGCCGGAGTCCGGAGGCCGCTCCCAGATTGGAATCCTGCAGCCCGATCATCATTGCGGTTGGATTTAGTTGAAATCCGGCCACCTGTCTCGCCCCACACTATAATTTTTGTAGGAAATGTTATAAAGGATTTATAACCTAATTATCAACGGTAATAAGAAACAAAATAGCCTTACTAAAAAAAATTTTTATTAAAAAAGAAATCTAATTTAATAACGGAGCATGATTTCTCAAATAACTAAATAAACACTTATATAAATAAACTCTGACTTATAATAAGTAAAATTATCAAGAATTTCCTAAATATATAAAAAAAATATATAGAAATTATTAAAAATAGTAAAATAAATATTTGAAGCCTTCGAAAAATTCCTAAATGATGTTTTTGGAATCCAAAATTTGTGATTACGAGTTTCGCCGAGTAACAAATCTAGATCTATGAATCAATTTCGTTTTGAGTCAAATGACACATCATTCTGATACCCGAGCTAGTTAAAAGTTTAACTATTTGAAATTTAGAAGATCTTCATAAGATCTTCTTGGGTCGATCCTGCATCAATCATTCAAGGTTGAAAAGAATCCATCCTCAAATTTAGAATAGTATCAAATGATAATTCAAGTGAAAGATGTGATATTGCTAATTGATTCTACTGTAATAAGTGAGATGCATATGTACAAAAGATCATCATCGGAAGAAGTGCATTGGCTGATTGCACATACTTGTAGTTAACTTTTTCTCTTTTCCTATGAAAAGGTACAATGGTTCTAATAGTTTGGCCAACCACCTTTTCTTTTTCTTCTTCCCCTTTCTCTCTTTCTCTCTAGATATCTATGTGAATCATGCTCAATTTCATCTTGGGAGATATGTCAATTTTTGACAATCTTATCATCAAATGAGTTATCATCCATATATCTCATGTCTACCATAATTAGTGTAAGAATAAGAGGTTTGATGAATTTCATCCTCCTCCAAATTATTATTGATTTCATCATCCTTATCTAGAAACTTGGATATAAAAAGCAGTCCCCTCAAATGGGTCTAGTGGCTAGCGCATGAGGTGTTATCACAATGAGGTCTGAGGTTCGAATCTCGACAAAAGCTGAGATAAATACCTCCCTTATGTGCTAGTCAATATTCCAAAGGCTAGTAACCGCCCGTGATTTACCTCCTCCGTATTGGCCCTGTGACGAATTGGCGGGGGCGTTAGGGGCAAGCGTATTCGTCTTTTTTTGCCACAATTGAATATAGAAAGCAGATTAGTAATCTTGACTATCAATATTGGAGTGGTTCTTTTTATTGTGACACCAATACAATCTTCTTTCCCTATGTGGAGGGTATATGTATTCTTTTGTCCATCATGGATGACACTGACATCATATTGCCAAGGTCACCCCAATAATACATGATGTGCATCCATAGTCGTTACATCACACCAAACATTATCAAAATATTTGCTGTCAATTGAAAAAAAAAACATGAGACATCGTATGTCTATTGTTACCTCACTATCTTTATTCAATCATGACAACTTATATGGTTTAAGATGACAGTACGCCTTCAATTGTAATTTCTAGATAACCTTCTCAGATATTTCATTCTCACAACTGCCAATGTCAATGATCTCTTGCAGACTTTATCCATGACGGTGTAGGTTATGTAAAAAATATTGATTCTCAACCACTCATCTCCTGAATCGCCCTTGGGAATCAACACTCTTATGAATGACCAAAGTTTCATAACCATCACCATAAAGAATGTTGTCTACTTTATACACCGATTTTCCAATTGTTGTTATCCTTCTTCCAAGCCTTCCTTGATCAATACTGTTTTGCCTTTCTGATTAGTAGGAACAAGTTTCCTACATTAGTTTACCCTATGTCCTTATCAATTACAATGAAAACACCTAACAAGGGCATTAGAATTAACCTATGGTGGTTACTATTGTGAAGGACGAGAATCTTAAGGGTGATGTGGCCGACTGTTTTGGTCTCCTATAACCATTGGTATTTGATTCTTCTATTTTTCAATAGTTAGTGCATGCTAGTAGGCCTTGAAAATTGTCCACAATGAATGCAGGTTGAGAACATCTTGTAAGAGCTGGCACAACCCCCCTAAGTATCGTGTCACCATCTGCTTCTTTGTCTCAGATAAATTATTCCAAGCAACTAACTGGTAGAACTCCTCTGTATAATTATCGACAGATCTTGCGCCCTGTCTCAACACGTGAAATCGCTGAAACGGAACTTGGATGAGTCGAAAGGAAGGAAGTGTTCTCTCATCTTTTTCTTCATCTTCTCCTAGTCATTTATTTGAGCTTTGCCTTGCTTGTCTTATGAGCGCTAAAACTACTCCCATCACGTTGATGCTCGACTCTTGAGTCGAATGGATCAGCTTCACCTTTATCTGATCCAGAACATGCTTATAATCAAAGATCCGCTCCACTTTGTTGATCCAATTAATAAAGTCCTCTACTTGTAACGTACCAGAAAACTCGGGCAAATCAACCTAAAAATCGAAGTCTCGGTAAAGTTTCTCCCAACCACAACGTTCCTGGTATGTAGCGCAATGGTCATATGGGTTCTCGAAGGTACACTCAGATTCCCAATTTGAAATCTCACAATCTTCAAGATTGCACACCACTAGACGCTGAGTTAAATTTACAACTAGTCTCTGTAAATCCTCAATGATCATCATGTCTTGAACGCTACGATCATGGTGCTCAGCTTCGTTAATCGGAACCTACCTGTTGATGCGACCATGCCCATAATGCCCTTCCATTGGATTTGATGCTTGACTTTCTCAATCAGAACCTGTGCTCTAATACCAACTGACACCGGGTAGGATAACAATTATCCTACGAGTTGACGAGAAGGAGATTTGGGGAGAAAAATAAAATGAAAAATCATCATCCGATTTTTTTTTAAAAGAAAATTTTATTTAATAACTGAGGATAATTCTTCAAATAGCTAAATAGATGCTTATATAGATAAATCCTAATCTACAGAGACAACTTATGCAGAATCAATTCAAGAAGACCTTTAGACAACTTATGCAGAATTAATCCAAAAAGATCTTTTAAAAATCTTTCGGATTTTAAAAAGTTATAACTTTTGACTCGGGTATCAAAATAAGATACTATTTGGCTTGAAACGAAGTAGGTTTAAAGACTTACATTTGTTACCAAGTGAAACTTGTAATCACAAATTTCAGATCCTAAAAACATCATTTAGGAGGATATTTTCAAATATTATAAATATCTATTTTATTATTTTTAATCATTTTTATTTTTTTTATTTAAGATATTTTTGACAATTTTACTTATTTAAGTCAATAAATTTCTGAACCAACTTCATTTTAAGCCAAATACCCCAGTCTGATATCTCAATCAAAAGTTCTGATGCTTTAAAATTTGAGAGATCTTCAAAAGAAAATCTTCTCATGCCGATCCTACCTCAATTATGAGATCAAATTGACAAAGTTAAATTTCTCCCTAAAGATATTAGAACATTCACATGCATATGAAAAATCTGATTGAAAAACATTGTTAGCCCACAACTAAATAATGGGAATTTATCTTTTGCTAGACATTATTTCTTTCTCGATTCTTTTACGTACTTCTTTTTTCATCTTGTCCAAGTTGCTATTCAAATTTAGAGATATTTATATGTGATCAATTACGAGATACCTCATTTGCATCTTTTTAATGTATTATTTACGGTATCTATGAGAAACTCGTGTGTACATAATATACGACACTGTTAGGCATCGAGTTAGAATTACAATTATCGGATCGTGTCATATCCGTCCCTAATGGAACATAATTCAATAAATGATATCAAACACATTAACATCCCTGCAAACCGCATTGAAGCTGCATAATTAAACGCCACTTGAAATGGTGGACAGCACTAATCTAGTTAGTAACACGCTCATGGTGTGCAGATGTCACAATTATTTGTAGCAAAAGATAATTATGCCCATTATCACAGCTCGTCTCCGGATAAATCCGATCGCCAAATTGACGGGAGGGATTTCCAGGTGTTGCAATTCACGATGGATATTTGCAGCTCCCATGACCTACCACGATCAATTAAAATCAAGCATCAACAACGACTTCGACTCGACTTCTCCGGATAGCGAATAAATCAACAATGGGAGACGGAGACTTACTGGGATCAGACGAGGTGATGACGCCGGTGTGACCGAAGTCGCAGTTGAAGTCGTGGCGGCCGGCGGCCTGGTAGTAGGCGTTCATGGCATAGGAGGCGTGGGCCAATAACGTGTTGGGGTCGAAGCACGCGCCGCCCTCCTGTATGGGCCCGCAGTCCGCCCCGCCGCTGCCGCAGGCGTAATTAATGTTGGTTTGCAGCGCCGCTCCATCCGCGCCCGCACTCGCGACGCACCATCGCCTGACACCACTCCCCGGCGCTGGCGCCTGCAGAAAAAGAATATCAGGCCCAAGAAACACTCCGATGGAATGATGTGCAGTTAGTCGGAAAAAGGGAAAGGGAGAAAACAGAGGAAAAACGGCCAATTTTGACCGCAGAATGGCAATTGCTGGATGGCCGAAGGCTTTTATGTTTTGTAATTAAATCGCATTGTCCATTCCGCATTAAATTATTAAATACTAAATAAGGCCCAGTAGTCAGAATTGGCGCCAAAGGAAGCAGTGGCAAAATCAATGTAGTGTGAAAACTAAAACCTAAATGAAGAGAAGAAAGGGGCGCACCTTGCCGCCGCCGCCGCGCAAGAGGCCGACGTCGTAGGCCGGGGTCAGATCGGCGTTGAAGACCCCGAAGTATCGCTCCGCCGTCGGCCCAGGCTTTTGGTTCTCGTTGAAAAGCGAGAACACGTATGTCTCAAACCTCCGGCTGGGCATCATCGGCGTTCCCTTGCCTGAGTTAACCAGCCGTATCAGGTTTCCGTTGAAGGAGGCGGCGTCCTCGGCGCTCACTCCGATCTGCCCGGCGTCCCCTGCCGACGGCCACCCTGTTTCCCCGACGGCGATTTCCACGTCGCCGTAGCCCAGCCGCTGCATCGCCGCGTGCACCGCGTCCAGCTGCGCCACGAACATGTTCGTGTAGTTGATCCTCGTGGCGGGGTCGAACACTCCCGGATTGGGCCGGAATAGAGCATAATTGAGGGTACGTGCCGTGTAGCCAAAGTAGGGGTAAGGGTTCACCAAGAACGGGGTGCGCGTCCGGCGGTGGAATTCCAGCATAGGCGCGAAGATAGCGCGGTCGTAGCCCCGGCGGAAGCGGCCGACGGAGGGCGGCTCCGAAGCAGAGAGGATGCCGAGGGAGTGAGGCGTAGAGACTCGGATCTGGTGGAATCCGGCGGCGGCGAGGGCCGCGTAGAGGGAGCGCATCGCGGGGACGAGGTGAGCTATAAGGTTGCGATCGGATGTGGCCATGACTTCGTTGCCAACGGCGACCAGGGAGATGTTGGTGGCGGGATAGAAGGGGGCGACATGGGCGGCCACCCAAGCAGAGGCTGCAGAGGAGGAACGGGAGGCGAGGGCTGGGATATCTGTGTTGGGAACGGTGATCATAAGCGCGATGCCGGTGCCCGCAAAGGCGCGGATCATGTCGGGGTTGGCGTCGAACAACTTGGCGCGGTCGATGTAGGTATTCTGCTTAAGGTAGGTTGCCACCTGGGCCGGAGGTGGGAGATTATCGGCGTTGGCGCCGTAGTTTACGCCGATGGAGAAGGCGGTGACCGAAGAGAAAAGGACTAAGTGGAGAAGACGGAAGAGGACGGCGTGTAAGACCCGGCCGGCGGCCATTGTGGAAGGTTTGCGGAGAGTGAGAATTGGGGGAGGTAGATGACAGATTATTTAGTAATACATTGCATTTGGGTGCGTAGCGTAGGGGACCAGTGTGGAGCGCTATCACGTGGTGAAGACTGCTCTGCATCGAGATGTGTGATCGAAACGTGGACGGTGTAAACGTAATCAATAAAGTGGGCTTGTTTGTACGGCCCAATCGGGGGGCGCCATGGCGGTGACCGTTGTTTGGATTTGTTTTTCTTACTTAATCAATTAAGTTCAATTCATTTATTTTCATATATAAATATTTTCCTTTTATGCACTTCTGCTTGCGATTTCCACATATAGCATTATAGCAACGTACACGCGATGAGCAACGTACACGCGATGAGGTCGGATCTCTTGGACCACAAGCAGACTACTCTATTTTTTTTTTTTTTTTTTTTTTTTTTAATCTAAGCAACGTACATGATTCGAAATAATTATGATTTTTTTTAGATTCATCATTCTCATCATATTATAATTTTTTTCGAAACGAATGATCGAAAGTTGTCCAGAAAATACCTTCACTAGTTGTCCAATAACCTAACCATTTATCTACCACCGGAAATCTCCGGATGACCTTCAGTCGTCCGCTTTGAAAAAAATTATAATTTGATGGACACGATGAATACAAAAAGGGATCATAATAATTTATAATTAGATCATGACCACAATCCTATCATAAATATGAGTATCACATCTCTTAAATCAGACAAAAATGGTTCAGAAAATCTACACGCGATTTATTCCACCAGTAATTTGTAGATAATTATTTATGGAGGTTGGTCTGTTATTTATCCAAAATACATTTTGATTAAAAAATTTTTTTAACAATCTGCTGTGAAAGTAATGGTTCCTATATAACAACTATCCTTTTATCAACGAATGAGGAATTTTAGTCAATTTGATGGACTAAACCAATTGTATGCGATGGCGCTTTTCTTAACTAATTTCCGTCTCCCCTACTAAACAATTTGACGCGATCTCCGATACCCGTAGATCAAGCAATCGAGAAATATCAATCGTTGGATCCAATTTATTTCTAAATTTTTGCGATCATTCGTCCCTTGTTGTTTGGATTCAAAAATCACCACGCCCGTTGCGTCGTCGTCTCCGCCGCCGCTGAGCTTTGGGCTGCAATTGAATTAGCTGCTTCTTCCAGGTCCCTCAGTCCGTCGAGGGTTCGAAGCCGTTCAGAAACCCTAAGCAAATCCGCTGGGCGGAAGAGCTCTAGGACCATCGCCGCCTTCGGAAGATGCCGCGGTTCATAGAATCCGGAGCGGTGGAAGAACGCCGGATGTTTGCTGTCAGGAACCGGAACCGCACCCCAGTGGTGGCGTTGTCGTCTCCCACCTACACATATCCAGATCCGTTGAAGTACGTAAAGAAGGTGACGACTTCTGTGGTGGAAAGCCCGCCGCCTGAAGGCAGGAAGTGCGAGGAGAGGGAGAATAGGCAACCCAACTTCGGTGTACATGGGCTGTTCCCTTCAATGTCTTCGTTTAAGCAATACCAAAATGCAGCCATGGCGGTAAATCTTTTTCTTTTTTCCCTTGTTTTTTATTGAATATTGTTCATGATATTTCTTGATGTCATTTTTGTTTGCGTTTGCACCATCTCTTGCTGAGCCATAAGCTTCTGTAATGAAGGAACATTGGAGTTATCCTATACGCAGGAGTGATGATCGAGTGACCTCCAATTCTTGTCTACATGCTTTACCTGATTGAAATTCCACCTTTGTTTTTAGCTGACAAATAGGTTTGTGGAAGGGAATTCTGTTGTATGTGATTTTATAGTTTCCTTCTAAGCAAGTGAGTCTTAGACAGGCTATGAAGGAGCCACGCCTAGTCAAGCTCTCCATTTGTTTTTTCTTTTCTAAAAAACGATTTGATGAAGAAAACAATTCACTCGAAATACTTAAATAAATAGAGTTGATACAGAGAACAGATAATGCACTTACAGTGGACTAGATAATCAAAATAGGAAAATAAAAGCAAAACCAAACACAACACAGAAAATCAGCTGCCTGAAGTTGGCAGTTTGATTCTTCAAGCTGTGGACAAGACACCAAGGGTGAACAGTGCTAACAATCTGCTACATAAGCCAAAGCTCTAGAGCCATGGCTAATATTGTGTGCTACTCAATAAGCTGCTGTAAGTTGAGAACCCAACTCAACTCTAAATTCATCATTGATTGGTCTGGTGGTAAATCCTCCCAATCCTCTGGTGGTTCTAGGGCACAAGATTTGTGGAGGCTCGACAAATCTCGCTCTGCCGTCAGGTGGAATTCTGAGGAAGTTAGCCCAATTGTTCGAAACAGGTCTGATAAAATTGCTCGCACACCTTTTACAAATCATTGTTAACTTCATCCTATATCTTGAGCTTGATTCAACTGAAAAATTCACATCATGCTCGAGCTTGGCTAGTATTTGGAGCCACACAATTTTCTTCTTAGAAGCTTAGCTTAAGCTTACACTTAATTCAGAGGACATGACTGAAGGTCGCTATTTCAAAACTTCTCGAGTTGGAATTTGACTAAATCAATTGATCTTATTATCTGTAATCTTATGATTCTACCCAATCCTAACACAAGAATGCCATGTATATATTTATCTAAATTTCAGCACACTTATATATGAGCTGATGTGATCATATATGACTATATAGTTTAGGTTATAACACGCTTATTTCATGAACCACATGTAGGGAAAAGTCATGAGAAAAGGAGTGTTCAACGTGCTGAATTTGTTGTTCGGACATATATGAAGTGCGCCCAACTTAAGCCAACTCTAATCAATTAACTAGTCAAAAGCTCATACATGTCTTATGTCATTCTCTTCTTTTGGATTGTAGATGTGGTAGGTTTGCTGACTACTGGGGTTCATGTGAGCGCCATGAAAAGAAATTTACCAAGCCAGAGAATGACATTCCTAGTACAGCTGAAACCCGAGCTAAAAATAAAGCTTGTCAGGTGGTATTTTCGATTCTCTTCACTTTCTATTTTACAAACATCATTAGTATAAAAATATTTTGAGTATGCATATAAATAAAATGTGAAAGTAGTCCAGTACTTAGCTCATTATAATGTGACACCCACACCTCGACAACTGGGGGAATTGAATCTCTAAACAATCCAATGAAAAGTTTATGGGTTGCTCAGTAGCTTAAGATCATCTTCTTTTATTCTTCATGTGGATTGAACACTGATGTTAGTATACATCAAAAAGAACGTTAAATGAGTTGCTTTTTGCTAGAATTTTGATTTCTTTCTCTACTTACATTAATATCTTCTGTAATTTAATGGTTGCTTATATTATGTAGGATCTTCTTGGAATTGGATAGTATCGACTAGGTGTAGCAAATGATAATTGATAGGCAAGATAAAACAAGTTTGTTGTCTTTGAGCTCCCTCAATTAAAGCAATAGGAAACCGCTGATGCTAGTGGGATTTGTATATTCAAAATACATCCACGTTAATTCTGTATAATCAGCTGTTCTGCATAATTTATCTGCTCATCAACACTTACTAGGCTGTATCCCATCTCCAAGTAGCTGCAGATTCCAGTATTTGAACATGTTACTTTTGCAGGTGATTAGCAAGTTATCCCTTGGTTCGGACAGTTCAGGCAACCATTGCTTGTGGGGGTGGTCCGATAGGGGTATCTTCTTTGTCACCTCTGTCTTTCTAATGTTATCTTACAGCATATTTGGATTTCTTAGGGGGTGCTTGGTTGGATAGAATGAGAGTGAGGAATGGGAAAAGGATTGAAAGTGGGTGTTTGGTTTGGGGGATTAGTGGCGGGTCCCATGGATTCATTACCCTAAACATGGGAATGAGCCATTCTCTAGTAAAAGGAGGGGAATGGGAAAACCCCCATTTCCATTCCCTACTTCTATCAATCCCATTCTTATTTCCATTTCCTTCAAAGAACCAAGCACCCCCTTATTCTACTCTGTAACTCAACATTTTGGTTTGGCTAATTCTCCATGACAAGCTCTAATAATAAATTCGCTGGAAGAGGACGGTTTTAGTGGTTCATGATCGTCATATGTATCGCAACTGCTACGAAGTCAACTTAGGACAACAGATCATTAGTAGACCTCTAGTTTGCCATTAGCTAGGTTCTTGCAGCTGAGCATCTCTTGATCTTCTTATTCTACCCTTTCGATCGTTCGACGCAATTGTAACATCATTTGCATAGGAGACGGGGGTGAATTACATATAACTTTAAAAAAAAAATTCTTCTTATTTTAAAAAGACTTGTCAAAAGACAGTATGTAGCATAAGACAACAAATTAAGACAACAACAAAAGAACAAATACATAGTTGGTTACTTGCTTTGTAGTTTGGCGACTACTATTCTAAGGCTCACTCTCCCTTGGAATGTATCCGATGAGCAATTTATTAAAAATTGAACGATTAACAAATGAATAAAGTATAACATGATACACTTTTATGCGAGAACAATAATAAATAACTTAAAATGTTACTGGCACTCATAGTAGTTAAAGATTGTAGCTCGAGATTGGTGTCGTTCTGACTACAGCAATTGGGCGTAGCAGAGTCACAACACACACTAGAAAAAATCATTAAAATAGTGACGAAATATTACATCGTCGCAAAAATAAACTAGTTGCGATGAATTATTCATTTTGCTGCTAACATATTTGCGATGAATTATTTTATGATTTGTTGTAAAAAACTTGTTTGCCACAAATTATTAAATTTCGTCGCAAAATTAATTATACATTAGCAGCGAATTTAAGAAAATTGTCGCAAATATATTAGCTACAAATTAAAATCACCGCTAAGCTCTTAAGCTTCGTCACAAAAATATGCAAAATAACCTAAATCCTCCCTCCTTCTCCGTCGTTTCTGTGTGCGATCTGCTCTGTGGCGATTCTCCTTTGCTGTTTCTTGCTCCGGCGATTCTCTCCTCCGTGCTAGTGTCCTCATCAGCTTTGCTCCGACGATCTGTACTAGTGTCCTCATCGACCTGCTCCGACGATTCTCCTCCGTGATAGTGTCTTTTGCTCTGACGATTCTTGAATCATCAGTACTCCTTTTTCCCTTTGACTGATACTGTTATATATGTTTAAACACAATAAAAGGCATTGTAAATGACAAGAGTGATGTTTAACAAATTCATTTGAGTCTTGTGTGAAAGTGAATTTCTTCATCTGTTTGACATCAATTATGGGTTGGTGGATTTTTCCTTCTGCTTTTTAATATTCTAGATAGATTAGTTTCCTCTAGATATATATAACTTAAGTTTATTGTAAGTTTTCATTTATGTGGTCTCCTAGGTCTAGATTTATACTAACTACCTATTATGATACAAAATCATATTTCATTTTAGTATTCCAATAGACTGAAGAAGTATTTTGTCTCTCTCTTGGCCTATTAACGAGTACATCTTTTTCTGTATCCTTCTAATTTTATTAGAGGTCTTCATATTCACTTTTGTCAGTTTGGCTTAGGTGGTGATGCCTTTTTACTCTTTTTGCCTTCAGATTTTAAATCTTTGAGTCCAATTTATTTTTTTCTTTGTTGACTTCAACGCTTAGATGATAATTTTAGGATTATTTTAATGCTTAGATGATAATTTAGGGTTATTTGATGTTATTAATTAATGTTAGGATTATTTTATTGAATAATATGAAGTTTTTTATATGTTTAATCAAATTATAAATATGGATAAAAGTTGGATAATTATTGAGAATCAAATTGAGTCTGAATATATAAATGGGTTAAATCGATTTTTAAATGTAGCAGAGAATTATACGATAAGTTTAAATTTATCCAAAATTCGTTGTGAAATAAAGCGTAGCAAAGTGTTTAGCGACGAAATACTAATATTTCATCGCTAAATCGTAATGTTAGCAACGGGATTATGATATTTCATCGCTAACCTCTCTGATACACAAACTCGTAACTGTTTGCGATGAATTTATACCAACTGTAGCAAAGATGTTAGCGACGAATATGTTGAATAAGTGAATGTAAAAGAAATGGAAGAGCAAAGAGGCTCCATTGTGAATGAGACTTTAGTCCCACATTGGAAGTTTCAAGGCATTTTTGTTGGTTTATATTGATTCACATACATTGAAGATGTGAACAAATACATGGGGAGAGGCTCTTTCTCACGTAGGGGAGGGTGCAAATATAGGGTCCGGATTGCACTGAACCAAGTTGACTCGTATACGAGCGTGACCTGCGCACACGAATGTCGGACCGGTCAGGGCAAAATTTGCCTAAGTGGAACAACTAACATTTTGCGAGTAATAATTAGTGAAACAATGGTCGTTTCACTACTATGCTAATAATGACCATTAAGATCATTAACTCTGGCCATTGATCCGAGCTCCTATATAAGGAGGCTCCGATCATAGGCAAAGGCTCTCCATTTTCTTCCTCCTCTATCGTGCATCTCCTGCTCGGTGGAGTGTCGTAGCGTTCGGTGCCACTCAGTTCACCCTGCCCGCTCGGGATCTTTGCCCAGCCTATCAGCTCTCCCGGTCGACTAATTTCTTTGACAACCTGACTTGTCTGTTTCGACCGGCCTATCTGCTCGACTCGGCTGACCTCTCTGACAGCCTGACCTGTCTGCTTCGACCGGCCTGTCTGCTCGACCCGACCGACCTCTCTGTCAGCCCGGTCTATTTGCTCGACCCGACCGACCTCTCTTACTCGGCCTGTCTGCCTCATCCGACCGACCTCTCTTGCTCGGCCTATCTGCCTTGTCCGATCGGCCTCTCCTGTTAGGCATGTCTACCTCATGCGACCGACCTCTTTGCTCGGACGCTCTGCTCACTCAGTCACTTTGAGGTTGACACTTAGTTAAAAATCAGCCCCTGCTGGGTAGCCTGAGATCATCTGCCCAGGTAAGCTCAACTGTAAGTTAAATTTAAATTCTGTGTAATATTTTAAATTCAACTAAGTCCCCTAAAAATCTCCGACAACAGATTGTTTGTCTTCGAACAATCTTGAAACAGACTCGCTTCTGTTGAAATGGCCACGGAACGAAATGTTGAGGTGCAACAGAGTCAACACGTGCATGCCCCCTTTGCCCCGATTGGAACTATGCCAATCAGTCATGGGGAAAAGCCAAAGAAGTTCAGTGAATTGAACTTCAAGAGGTGGCAGCAGAATATGCTCTTCTACCTGACCACGCTCAATCTGGCTCGGTTCTTGACCAAGGACCCTCCCAAGCATGTTGAGGATGCTGATGCGAAACCATCAGTACAGTGGAGGCATGGACTCATTCTGAGTTTCTTTGTTGAAACTATATCCTTAACTGCCTTGCCGACTCGTTGTATGCTATGTATAGCATAAAGAGAACGACTAAGGAGCTGTGGGAGTCCTTGGACAAGAAATACAAGACGGAGGATGCAGGGGTAAAGAAGTTCATCGTAGGTCGATTCCTGGACTACAAGATGGTTGACTCCAAGACGGTGATCAACCAAGTCCAGGAGCTTCAGGTGATCTTGCACGAGATCCACTCAGAAGGGATGGTTCTGAGTGAAACCTTCCAGGTGGCTGCAATCATTGAAAAGCTGCCTCCCGGCTGGAAGGACTTCAAGAACTACCTGAAGCACAAGTGGAATGAGATGAATGTGGAGGAACTCATTGTTCGACTTTGCATCGAAGAAGACAACAAGAGTTCAAAGAGAAAACTGTTCTCTAAGGCTAATGTGAAAGCTAACGTGGTCGAACACGGTCAAAGCTCGAAACGAAAGAACCCTAAGTCTTCCAAGATGGGACCCAGAGGAGGCATCATCAAGCAGAAGTTCTCTGAGAAATGCTTCAATTGTGACAAAGTGGGTCACAAATCTTCGGAGTGCGGAAAGCCGAAGAAGAAGTAAGAGGCCAACCTGAACGAGGGACCAGAAATGGACGACCTCTGCATTATAGTCTCTGAGTTGAACTTGATCGGTTCAACCCCGCGACAATGGTGGATCGATACTGGATCCACCTGACATGTCTGTTCCAATAAGGAGCTGCTCCACAACTTTGAAGAAGTCACTTGAGACAAGCTGTTCATGGGGAACTCAACAACCTCGGACATCATGGGCCAAGGAAAGGTGGTGCTGAAGATGACCTCGGGCAAGGATCTCACTCTGAACAATGTGTTGTATGTTCCGAAGATTCGGAAGAATCTAGTATTCGGATCACTATTAAGTAAGCATGACTTTCGCATTGTTTTTGAGTCAGACAGAGTTCTATTGTCCAAAAATGGAGTGTTTGTAGGAAGGAGCTATGTATCTGATGAGTTGTTTAAGCTCAGTGTAATGACAATTAGGCCTAAGATAAATAAAACTGAAAGATCTTCCACTTATATGCTTGAGTCTTTGTGTTTGTGGTATGGTAGACTAGGACATGTTAACTACGATGTGTTGCGTAAATTAATTAATATGCAAAGTATACCTACATTCCACCTTGACCCAAAACACAAGTGTGAGATTTGTGATAGATCGAATGGGTGCGATAGAGGAGGGGGTGAATATTGTTTTCTTTAAAACATTTCTTTTTCTTTTAAATCAGAATCGTGCAGCGGAAAGTAAAAAGGGAGACAGGTTTATTTACTTCGTTCGGAACCTAGCTTGACTCTTACTCAAAGGCCCGCTGTCCTTGACCGCACTGATGGGAAATCACTATAACCCTTCTTTTCGAAACCTTCGGAAAAAAGCAGATCGTACAGATAAAAGAAGCATAAGATAGTAACAACCCTACTATCTTATTTAATTTTAAGTGTAATACAAAAAATTATACCGACAATAGTATACGTAGGTTGTAGCTTGGTCTGTACTTCCGGACGGAGTGACTTGTTGAGCTGATGAAGATGTGTAGCACAATCCGTACGCGAAGAAGAGCTTTTGAGATGATCAGAAGTGTTCTCTGGCCGCAGACTTTGAGCCTCCTTTTATAGGTGTACTAGACGTTTAGTCGACCGATCCCACTGTTCGATCGACTGAACCCGCTCCCTTCCTTCCCGGTTGGAGTCTGACGCTGGCTCAATCTTTTGCATTTACTAATCATAAAGGGTTTGGTCAACCGATCCAACTTTTCGGTCGATCGAACAGCTTCCTTCCCTGTTCGTCATGATTTGTCGAGATCAACAATTAATGCACCATTAATGCTAATTGGTTCGGTCGACCGATCCCTGTGTTCGGTCGACTGATCCCTGTGTTCGGTCGGATCCGATTCTTTTCCTTTGCTACTGATCGGTGCTAATGAACTGGTACTGAGTCATCATGGTCCGGTCGACCGATCATACTGTTCGGTCGATCGATCAATGTTTGATCGGACTCTGATCTATTCTGACCTGATCTTGAATACTGTATTGATTTTGCCTTGTTCGATCGACCGATCCAGCGGTTCGATCGACCGATCTAATCGGACCTACAAAACAGTGTTAGGCAATAAACTTGCAAAACAGATGTTAGTACAATAATAATAATAATAGATGAGTAATATAAAAGGCAGTAGAACTGTCTTGATCTCATCTTAGAAACCTTCCCGGTTTCTTCAGTTGGATCAACGACCTAAAGTTGTTCCCTACAGGAACCCTACCTCACTATTGCTCCTCCAGTTGTTTACCTCAACCTACCTACCAAACTTAGATCCTCCAGATCTAATTTGGACTTTTCACTTAACTTTGATCGGCCCACCAGGACTTTCTCCTTGATTTTCGGTCCTCCAGACCTCTCGATCATACCACCAAGCTTCGGGTCCCCTCGACCCACTTGGACTTGCACCTGGGTTCCACTATCTGCTAAGATTTCTCCTGTCTAGCCTCCAACTAGGTCTTTCTGGTTGAGTAAATAGCCTGCACACTCAGTTAACTTGTTAGATCACAACAAGACTTAACTTGAACCTTTGATAACATCAAAACTTAGGTTTGATTTTGATACAACTTGCACCAACAATCTCCTCCCTTTTTGATGTTTGACAACCAAAGTTCAAAGTTAAGTTAAAATATGCAAAAATTAAATAAACAAGCAATTTATCTTTTAATTCTCCCCCTAAGTTAAATAATTCCCCCAGAATTCACTATCTCTCCCCCTTTGACACACATCAAAAATAGGAGAAAACCATAAAAGTAAGTAAAAGAAACAAGCTCAAAGACAACAACCTAGTTCAGTGTGAACCTAGTAGTAATGAACATGTAAAAAATTATAACAAAATATTTTAGAAACATAGGAAAATTCTAAAAATATGTATAATACTTTGAAAATAGCTTTACCTTTAATTTGAGAGCAAAAAGGAAGTAAAAATTCAAAAACTTTTATCAAGTTAAAAAAATAAAGATGTGTAAAAATATCAAGACAAAGATAATTTTGAAAGATGTGAAAGTTTCACCAAGTTAAAGCTTTTGATTTAAATATAGATTATGAATTTTGTTTTAAAACTTTTGAAAAAGTTTTTGAAAAGGAATTTTTGAAAATGATTTTGAACCAGAATTTGAAAATGAATTTTGAAAAAACAAAAAGTAATTTTGTGAAGATATATAATAGTCCTTTTCTTTAAAAAAAATAGCTGAAAGCTCTCCCTAAAAGTGATGACAACCTAAAAGTCTAACTATGGTTAAGGAAAGATTGTCCTTATGATGAAATGTCCAACCTTTGTCCAAGGCTAACTACCACAAGATAGTAGCTATTGACTTAGGTTTGTCAATTTGAGTGGTTAGGACTAACTAGGTTTTTACTAGCTAGTTAACTTAAAATGATTCATGTATGTTGTTTAAAGCCCATATTTATAGCGATGCACTGACATAAGTGTTGGAGTGTATACTAAAAGCCTAGCTTTTGTAAATATTTATTTTTGAAATAAAAGAATCACATTGGTCAATATCTACATTTATTTGTTAAATGTAATTGTTCAATTAATTTATATAGTAGACAACATGGTGTGTGGTGTCACACACAGTAGATCATGTTGACGGCTCTTTATAAATTATAAACAGTTGCTCACGACTAAGATGGAAAGGAACAAATCATCGGAATAGTTGTAGTGTAATTAAGTATTAGTTTATCTTAACTAATAAATTATACTGGTACACTCTAAGTGTATTGAGTAGAACCATTTTAGGTAAGTTCTTTTTGTACTGACTTAATAAAAGAACTAGACCTTAGTTATTATGGAAGTGTGCTCTTAATCCTAATATAATAACAAGCACATATATTTAATATTTATTTCTTTTACTTATCAAAGGGTGAGGTTTAGCTCGATAAATCAATATGCCTGATAAGTTGGGAAATGATATTACTTATAGTGTGTGTTGTTGATTATAGAAGGAATCTGTGTCCTAGTTATCTAGGCTGAGAATGTCCCCAAGAGGAGCTCATAAGGATTGTCATGTTAAACCCTGCAGGTGGACTTAGTCTGACATGACAATGAAGTTGAGTGGTACTACTCTTGGAGCTAGATATTAATTAAGCGAGTTGTCAGTAACTTATTTAATTAATGGACATTTGTTATCTTAAACATAGGGAGACTAACACACTCATGATAAGAATGAGCCCATAATGTAATTTGGAACTGGTGTGGTAGTGCGATAATAACTCTCTAGTGGAATGAGTTATTATCGATGAACTTGAGTTGTGTGTTTGGGGTAGGCACGGGATACTCAAGCTCATCGGAAGGCCAAAACCAATTTCTCCTCTAGGTCCCTATCGTAGCCTCATTATAGCATCAAATCCATCCAAATGTAAGGCTCTTCTTGGTGTCCAAGAAGTGGGTCGGTCCAATGCTTGGTGACCAAGCAAGGGCCGACCACATCCTCTTTATAGGGGCCGGCCCTATTGCTTGGTGACCAAGCATGTAGGGGTCGACCAAGATTAATTCAAATAAAAGGGGTGTTTTGAATTTTTAAAATCTTCTCTTAGAAGAAAACTACAAGTTTTAAAAGAGAGATTTTAAATTTAAAAACTTTCCTTATTTGAATTAGGTCACATGTTTTAAAAGAAAGTTTAAAAGATTTTAAAACTTTCCTTTTTTAACCATCCTCATAGTTTAAGAAAAAAGGAGGATAAGTTTTAAAATTTAAATTTTATATCGCCATGTTAAAAAGGGAATTTTATAAGAGAAGTTTTAAATTTTAAAATATGGTTTTAATTTTTAGAACTTTCCTTTTTCAACTCCTACTTTAGGGTAGAGAGCTTGTAAAATTTTATAAAAAAAAATATATTTCCTTTTTCTCTTGATGAGGTGGTCGGCCCCTTGCTTGGGTGATTGATTCAAATTAAAATAAATAATTAAAATAAATAAAATCATCATCAATTAATTTTGGTGATTGATTCAATCAAGAGGAAAGAAAAGAAAAAATTAAAAGGGAAAAGGAAAAATAGAGGAAGATTTTAATTTTTATAAAAATTCTTCCCTTATTTGCCTTGGGCAACTAATATAAAAGAAGGGGTGAGGGGGCTTCATGAGACACAACTCTTATTCTCTTACTTGGAGACTCTCTTGGTGTGGTCGACCCTCTCCCTTCTCTTTTCCCTTTTGCTCTCTTCTCCTTGGTGGTGGTGGTGGCCGGATTTTAGAAGAAGAGGAAGAAGCTTTTGGGTGGTGTTCATCTTGGAGGATCATCGCCCACACGACGTCCAAGGCGAGGCGAGGAATACGGCAAAGAGAAGGTATAACTAGTAGTTTTCGTCCGCATCATACTAGTTATTTTCTTTGTAAGAATTCTAAATACAAGAGGCAATTAGATCTAGTTTATCGAATTTATTTTTCGAGTTTGTGTTTTCTTCTTTTTCGAATTTGTGATTCGATTGTTCTTTTTAGTTAGCCTAGAGTTATTTAAGGAAATTAAATATTAGCTTTCCTTAAAAGGCTTTGTCTAGGCGGTGGTGGTTGCTCCCATATCCAAGAAGGCCATGTGCCTCGCCATGCAGTACTGGAAGCTAATTTTGGAAATTAATATTTAATGAAATTAATAACATAGGTGGATTTGAATCAATAGTGTTAAGTTCTGCTTGCGATTCAAATCTAAACCATTAAGTTCCGTCTGCGATTTCTAATTTAACTTCTAAAGAACACAATAGATTATTTAAGGAAAGGTTCGACACTTGTACAAAAAATTTTGTACAGTGGAACCGGTACGTTTTCCTAGGACTAACCAACAATTGATATTAGAGCTAGGATTTGCCTCTGTGTGTTTAGAATTCAAATAGGTTATGCACATGTCATACATAATTTAGGCAGAATAATAGTAGGATGTGCTAACTCTTTGGTTGCAGGCTCCAACTATTATAGCTTATTGATGTTGTGTGTGATTAGACCCTTGGACATGTCAAGAGCAATATTTTATATGTGCATAATTGTATGTAACTAATACAGCAGGAGCTGTATTTGCCCTAGGATTTTAGAATTTTATTTTCAATCTAGATTATATGTACATTCCCTCGTGGAATATAGGATCGATATATGTAAAATTCTATTTTTGTTGCGGATCGGATTCTTGGCACCAGAGGCGCAGCGGAATAAGAAGCAAGATGGATGCGACGACTCGACCAGATGGCGGTAGCTAAAGATGGCAGCAGCTAGGGTTGGTGCACATGGAGGACAGTAACAGAAAAAGGCCATAATAGTTGGAAAATAATTTCCATATTTATTGCTTTTATTTACTATAATGTGTGTGTATGCATGTGATGTATGCTAGGATAGTTTAAAATTCCTCACTTTAAATAACTAAGTGGAAGAGAGATTTATTTTAATAAATTTCACGGTCTCCATTACTGGTTTGTAAGTGATGCAAACAAACTTGCGCGTTGGCTCTGAGTGCCTTCCTCTATATCGGATGAGTTTGTTTGCGGATCACTAGATCAAACTTCCATTTTGGATGACTATAGGAAATTAATTAAGAGCGTGTGATCTTCCCCATCGGAAGGGGCACAATCTTATTAATGGGCTTAGTGTCAAGTAATGGTATACACTTAGGCACGTCTAATAGTATCCTCCCCATCGGAGTCACTGCTATTATTTGTGTAACCGAAGGAAACCAACTATTAATTTTATTTGTCAAAAAGTTAGGTTGACAAGATAATAAAATTAATGGGTTACACCCTCCTTTTACAAATGTTGAATTTGTATACGTCCACACTATCGTGGCATACAAAATTCACGGTGTTTTGAGATGTTGGTTAATTTAAAATAGTATTGTTTGAGGAATCAATATTATTCTAAATTTAGAGTTCTGACCAAAATTATTTTTGTGATTCTTAGGATGACTTTCAACCCACTGGCCATTATATACTGAAAGAGAACAAACTTACTGGACCCAACTACATAGATTGGAAAAGAAACCTGGACATTGTCCTTACTGCTGAAAGTTATAAGTTTGTACTGACTGAGGCTTGCCCTGATGCACCTGACGGTGACTCTACCCCAGAGGAGATTGAGTATCATAAGAAATGGATAAAAGCTGATGAGATGGCGTGGTGTTACATTTTGGCATCAATGTCAAATGTATTGTAACATCATCATCAAGATTTACCAACAGCTTATGATATAATGAACAATCTCAAAGAACTCTTTGGGCACCAGAGTCGGACCGCTAGGCAAGAGGCAATGAGAAAATTAATGACAGCCACCATGTCTAAGGGAACACCCGTAAGGGATCATATCCTCAAAATGATGGCCTATCTGAACGAAATACAAGTTCTTAGAGGAGAAATTGATGGGGAAACCTAGGTCGATATAATTCTCCAAACGCTACCCAGAAGCTTTGAGCAGTTCCGCCTGAACTATAACATGAACAAAAGAGAGTATACATTGACGGAACTTCTGACAGAACTACAGGCAGCAGAAGGTATATTTTGTCAAAGTTCTCAGATTCACTATGCTGAAAATGATTCTACTTCTAAGCCGAAAGGCAAGAAGAAGAAGAATAGATCTTTACAGCAAAGAGAGTGAATAAACCTCAGAGACAAAAAGCTGGAATGAAGAAGCCGAAGGGCAAGTGCTTCATCTGCAAGCAGACAGGGCATTGGAAGGCAGACTGTCCTCGTAGGAATCAGAACAATAAAGGTATATCTCATGCTATAGTAGTTGAAATATGTTTAGCGGTGTTATCTACTAGCACCTGATACGGGAGCCACTGATCATGTCTGCAATTCTTTGCAGGGGTTCCAGGAAACCCAACGACTATTTGATGGAGAGATAACTGTCTACATGGGAAATGCTACTAAGGTGGTGGTTGTTGTAGTGGGAGACGTCTACTTATCATTTGATAGGAATAGAAAATTGGTTTTAAGAAATTGTCTTTATGCACCCAGTTTTAGAAAGAATTTAATTTCAGTTTCTAAATTGTATTTGGATGGATATTCAGTTTCCTTTAGTAACAATGTGGTTATAAAGAGAAATAAAGTGATTATCTGTTCTGGTGCATTGGTTGACAATTTATATACTTTAAATTCAATTTCTCCCACAAAGCAAAATATGGAAATTAATAACATATCTTCTAACTCTAATAAGAGAAAAGAACCTTCGGAAATGAACCAAACGCATCTTTGACATCTAAGGCTTGGTCATATTAACTTAAGTAGGATTCAAAGGCTTGTAGCCGATGGACTCTTGGGTCCATTAGAGTTGGAAAACTTTCCAACATGTGAATCTTGCTTGGAAGGTAAAATGACCAAGAGACCTTTTAAGGCCAAGGGGTATAGAGCCAAAGAAGCGTTATAATTGGTTTATTCTGATTTGTGTGGTCCTATGTCTATCCAGGCTAGAGGTGGTTTTGAATATTTTGTCTCTTTTATAGACGATTATTCAAGATATGGATACATTTACATGATGCGCCGTAAGTCTGAGTGCTTTGATAAGTTCAAAGAGTACAAAGCTGATGTGGAGAAACGTCTAGGTAAAAGTATCAAGACACTACTGTATGATCGTGGTGGCGAATACCTCTTAGGAGAGTTTAGGAATTACTTATCAGAGGTCGGGATTCAATCACAATTGTCTGCACCTGGTACACCCCAACAGAATGGTGTGGCAGAATGAAGGAATAAGACTTTTATGGAGATGGTTAGATCGATGATGAGTTATTCAGAATTACCAAATTCATTTTGGGGATACGCCTTAGAAACTCTGAACTTAGTACCTTCTATATCAATATCTTCTACTCCCACAGAATTGAATAGTCCGAGACATATTCGGATTTGGGGTAGTCCAGAACATGTGCTGAAACCAGATGCTGATAAGTTAGAATCTTGTACAGAAGTTCATGTGTTTGTGGGTTATCCCAGAAGAACGAAAGGTAGTTTATTTTATAGTCCTAAAGACCAGAAGGTCATTGTTAGCACCAATGCCCAGTTTTTAGAAGAAGACTATATAATGGATCACAAGCCTAGTAGCAAAATTGTTCTAGAAGAACTTAGAGAGGACACGCCTACTTCAATACCAACAGTACAAGATGAAGTACCACAAGAGACTGCAACACGTGTCACACATGATACACAACCACAGACGGTGTCTCGTCGTAGTGGGAGGGTTGTAAGGCATCCTGAGAGATTCATGTTTTTGGGAGAGTCTTCAGACTTGATCCCGGGTAAACATGAACCTGATCCCCGGACATATGATGAAGCACTCCAAGATATAGATGCAGTATCTTGGCAAAAGGTAATGAATTCTCAAATAGAGTCTATGTACTCTAATAAGGTCTGAGAGCTTGTAGAACCACCTGGTGATGTAAAAGCCGTTGGATGCAAGTGGATCTACAAAAGGAAAAGAGGGATAGATGGGAAGGTAGAAACCTTCAAAGCAAGGCTTGTTGCGAAAGGGTATACTCAGAAAGAGGGAATCGACTATAAGGAGACTTTTTCGCTGGTAGTCATGCTTAAGTCTATCCGGATACTCTTATCCATTGCCGCTCATATGGATTATGAGATTTGGCAAATGGATGTCAAGATAGCATTCCTTAATGGTAGTCTTGAAGAAAACATCCATATGAAGCAACCAGAGGGATTTATTGAAAAAGACAAAGAGCATTTAGTGTGTAAGCTCAATCGGTCCATTTATGGACTGAAGCAAGCTTCAAGATCTTGGAACATCTGGTTTAATGAAGTAATCCAATCATATGGATTTATTCAGTGTCCGGATGAGTCTTGTGTATACAAGAAGTGTAACGGAAACGTGGTGGTATTTCTTGTATTATATGTAGATGATATTTTGTTAATTGGCAACAATGTCAAGGTATTATCAGACGTAAGGGTATGGTTGTCCAAACAATTTGATATAAAGGACTTAGGAGAATGTGCACACATTCTTGGGATCAAAGTTATAAGGGATCGCAAGAAAAGAATGTTGTGCCTATCTCAAGCTTCATATATAGATACGATCATTTCTCGTTTTAGCATGCAGAACTCCAAGAAAGGATTCTTACCTTTTAGGCATGGAGTAGCTTTATCTAAAGAGATGTCTCCGAAGACATCAAAGGAGATAGAGGACATGAAGGCAGTTTCTTATGCCTCGTTTGTAGGAAGTCTTATGTATGCAATGCTGTGTACGAGACCTGATATCTGTTTTACCGTAGGCATGGTTAGCAGATATCAGAGTAGCCCTGGACAAGGACATTGGTCTGCGGTAAAGCATATATTAAAGTACCTAAGAAGGACTAGAGACTATATGCTAGTTTACCAGGCAGATGATTTGCTCCTTGTGGGTTACATGGATTCGGACTTCCAATCAGATAGGGACAACAGTAAGTCTACATCAGGCTATGTGTTTACTCTAGGAGGTGGAGTCATTGCATGGAGGAATGTTAAGTAAAAATACGTATCGGACTCAACCATGGAAGCTGAGTATGTGGCAGCTTCTGAGGCAGCCAAAGAAGTTGTATGACTCAAGAACTTTCTAATGGACTTAGATGTGATTCCTGGTTTTCCCAAAATCATCACAATTTATTGTGATAATAGCGGTGCAGTTGCAAACTCAAAGGAACCACGAGCCCATAAGGCAAGTAAACATATAGAGCGCAAGTACCACCTGATACGAGACATCGTCAAGCGAGGAGAAGTTGTCGTCGCCAAGATTGCTTCAACAGATAACCTGGCAGATCATTTCACTAAGGCCCTTCCGGCGAAAGTTTTTGATCGACATGTGGAGGGGATGGGAATCAAATGTATGGCAACAGATATGGCAGCTTAGTCTTTTAGTATAAGTGGGAGATTGTTGGACTGTATACTAAAAGTCTAGTTTTTGTAAACATTTATTTTTGAAATAAAATAATCACATTGGTCAATATCTACATTTATTTGTTAAATGTAATTGTTCAATTAATTTATATAGTATACAACATGGTGTGTGGTGTCACACACAGTAGATCATGTTGATTGTTCTTTATAAATTATAAACAGTTGCTCACGACTAAGATGAAAAGGAACAAACCATTGGAATAGTTGTAGTGTAATTAAGTATTAGTTTATCTTGACTAATATATTACACTGGTACACTCTAAGTGTATTAAGTAGGATCATTTTAGGTGAGTTCTTTTTGTACTGACTTAATAAAAGAACTATACCTTAGTTATTATGGAAGTGTGTGCTCTTAATCCTAATATAATAACAAACACATATATTTAATATTTATTTATTTGACTTATCAAAGGGTGAGGTTTAGCTCGATAAATCAATATGTCCGATAAGTTGGGAAATGATATTACTTATAGTGTGTGTTGTTGATTATAGAAGAAATCTGTGTCCTAGTTATCTAGGTTGAGAATGTCCCCAAGAAGAGCTCATAAGGATTGTCATGTTAAACCCTGCAGGTGGACTTAGTACGATATGACAATGAAGTTGAGTGGTACTACTCTTGGAGCTAGATATTAATTAAGTGAGTTGTCAATAACTTATTTAATTAATGGGCATTTGTTATCTTAAACATAGGGAGACTAACACACTCATGATAAGAAGGATCTCATAATGTAATTTGGGATTGGTACGGTAGTGCGATAATAACTCTATAGTGGAATGAGTTATTATCGATGAACTTGAGTTGTGTGTTCGGGGCGAGCACGGGATACTCAAGCTCATCGGAAGGCCAAAACCAATTTCTCCTCTAGGTCCCTGTCGTAGCCTCATTATAGCCTCAAGTCTATCCAAATGTAAAGCTCTTCTTAGTGTCCAAGAAGTGAGCCGGTCCAATACTTGGTGACCAAGCAAGGGCCGGCCACATCCTCTTTATAGGGGCCGACCCTATTGCTTGGTGACCAAGCATGTAGGGGCCGACCAAGATTAATTCAAATAGGAGGGGTGTTTTGAATTTTTAAATTCTTCTCTTAGAAGAAAACTACAAGTTTTAAAAGAGAGATTTTAAATTTAAAAATTTTCCTTATTTGAATTAGGTCACATGTTTTAAAAGAAAGTTTAAAAGATTTTAAAACTTCTCTTTTTTAACCATCCTCATGGTTTGAAAAAAAGGAGGATAAATTTTAAAATTTAAATTTTCTATCACCATGTTAAAAAAGGAAATTTTATAAGAGAAGTTTTAAATTTTAAAACATGGTTTTAATTTTTAGAACTTTCCTTTTTTAACTCCTACTTTAGGAAAGAGATCTTATAAAATTTTATAAGAGTTTTTCTTCTTGTAAAATTTTATAAAAAAAATATATTTTCTTTTTCCCTTGATGAGGTGGTCGGCCACCTTGCTTGGTGTCCAAGCAAGGGGCTGGCCATAAATAAAATCATCATCAATTAATTTTGATGATTGATTCAATCAAGAGGAAAGAAAAGGAAAAATTAAAAGAGAAAAGGAAAATTAGAGGAAGATTTTAATTTTTGTAAAAATTCTTCCCTTATTTGCCTTGGGCAACTAATATAAAAGAAGGGGTGAGGGGGCTTCATGAGACACGACTCTTATTCTCTTGGTTGGAGACTCTCTTGGTGTGGCCGACCCTCTCCCTTCTCTTTTCCCTTTTGCTCTCTTCTCCTTGATGGTGGTAGTGGCCGGATTTTAGAAGAAGAGGAAGAAGCTTTTGGGTGGTGTTCATCTTGGAGGATCATCGCCCACACGACGTCCAAGGCGAGGCGAGGAATACGGCAGAAGATCTTGAGGTCATTAGCTTACAAAGAGAAGGTATAACTAGTAGTTTTCGTCCGCATCATACTAGTTATTTTCTTTGTAAGAATTCTAAATACAAGAGGCAATTAGATCTAGTTTATCGAATTTATTTTTCGAGTTTGTGTTTTCTTCTTTTTCGAATTTGTGATTCGATTGTTCTTTTTAGTTAGCCTAGAGTTATTTAAGGAAATTAAATATTAGCTTTCCTTAAAAGGCTTTGTCTAGGCGGTGGTGGTTGCTCCCATATCTAAGAAGGTCATGTGCCTCGCCATGCAGTCCTGGAAGCCAATTTTGGAAATTAATATTTAATGGAATTAATAACATAGGTGGATTTGAATCAATAGTGTTAAGTTCTGCTTGCGATTCAAATCTAAACCATTAAGAACAGATAAGTTAAATTTGGAATCAATGATGTTAAGTTCCGTCTGCGATTCCTAATTTAACCTCTAAAGAACACAATAGATTATTTAAGTAAAGGTTCGACACTTGTACAAAAATTTTTGTATAGTGGAACCGGTACGTTTTCCTAGGACTAACCAACAATAAGCATCTGAAATCTTAGGCTAGGTCCTAAGCATCTCACCCATTCTAAGTTATCAAGCAAGGGATCCTACTATGCTTGTGAGATGCTGGCTCCTAGAACTATAGAAACATGCAGTTCTACGGTAGAACCTAGGCTACTCCAGAAAATTAAAATATTTTGAAAGAGTTTTTGAAAAAAAAATGAAAGAGGGATTTTTACAAAAATAATTTTCATAAATAAACTGAGTAATAATTTTCAAAAATAAAAGAACCTACTCTATAAAACATATTCCTAATTGTCTTCTTAAGTTATTAAATTCTGCTTCAAGTAATGGTTTAGTAAAGATATCCGCTAAGTTAAATTTAGATTCAATATAGTTAAGTTCAATGTCCCATTTTGAAACATGATCCCTAATGAAATGATATTTTACTTCTATATGTTTCGTTTTAGAGTGATGAACTGAGTTTTTAGTTAGATTTATAGAGCTAATATTATCAATGTAAGTTTTTACATTTTTATAATTTAGATCAAAATCTTTTAAGGTATGTGACATCCATAGCAATTGGGCTACGCATTCACCCATTGCAATGTATTCGGCTTCGTGGTTGATAATGCAACACATTGTTGCTTACGACTAAACCAACTAACTAAAGATGATCCTAGTAATTGACATCCTCCACTAGTACTCTTTCTATCTAACTTACACCCTGCATAATCAGAATCAGAATATCCGACCAAGTCAAATTGTGAAGTTCTAGGGTACCATATTCCTACATTAATAGTTCCCTTTAAATATTTAATAATTCTTTTAACCAATGATAAATGGGACTCTTTCGCACAAGTTTGGTATCAGACACACATACTAACGACAAATAAAATGTCGGGTCGACTTGCCGTTAGATAAAGTAAACTTCCTATCATGCTTCTATACAATTTTAAGTCAACAGATTTTCCATTTTCGTCACTATCAAGATTTATGTTACTTGCCATAAGTGTTTTAATTTCTTTGGAGTTTTCCATACCAAATTTATTAATAAGGTCTTTTGTGTATTTAGTTTGATGTACATAGCAAGCTGTATTAACAGTTTCAGCCGAAAAATATTTTGGTATATCATATTCATTTAACATTGTTCGTGCAGCTTCTTGTAAGGTTCTATTCTTACGTTCTACTAAGTCATTTTGTTGTGGAATTTTAGGGCACGAAAACTCATGGTGATAACCATTTTCTAAACAAAAATTATTAAAGTTTTGATTTTTTGAATTCACCTCCATTATCACTTCTTATTTTCTTAATCTTAATCTCTTTTTCGTTTTCTACTTATTTTCTTAATCTTAATCTCTTTTTCGTTTTCTACTTGTTTATAGAAATTTTTAAATATTTCAAAGGTTTCATTTTTATTAGATAAGAATTTAACCCAAGTATATTTAGAGTAGTCATCAATGATTACTAAGCAGTAAAGACTTCCATTTAAAGATTTTATTCCATGAGAATCAAAGAAATCTAGGTGTACTAGATTAAGTATTCTATTTGTTCTATTTTGATTAGTAAGTTTATGAGTTGATTTAATTTGTTTTCCTTGTTGACAAGAATTACAAAATTTATTTATAGGATTCCCTAACTTCGGCAAACTCTTTACTAAACCATTCTTATTTAATTTTAGTAAATTTCTAAAGTGAGTGTGAGCTAATCTCCTATGCCACAATCAAGTTTCATCATCATTTGTTAAAAACATTTAGGTATTGTTTTAGGTAGATGAATTGAATATATATTTTTATCTCGAAAGCCTTTTAATAATATATTAGTTGAGTTATTGTAACTTATCAAGCATTCAGAAGACAAAAATTTAACCTTAAATCCTGAATCACAGAGTTGACTTATACTAAGCAGATTATAATTAAAATGTTCAACAAGTAAAACTTTTTTAATTGAAATGTTAGACTGTAATTGAAATCCATCTGTACCAATTACCTTTAGCTTGCCATTGTTTTCAAAGGCAACTGACCCTAAGTTTTTGAATTCAATATCGGTAAATTTGTGATGATTCCCAGTCATGTGTTTAGAGCAGCCACTATCCAAGATCCATTTATCCAGAGCTTTGGATTCCTACAAAACGTAGGATTTAAACCAAAGTTTGGTTAAAGGATGAAATTGAATGGGTAAGTTTTTGGATTTAAGTTAGTTGAGTTGCATTTAATGTTTTTAATGTTTAATGAGTCTTTGATTAAGTTTAATAATTTTTAATTAAGTTTTAAATTAGTTTTAAAATAATTTAACATAATTAAGTTTTAAAAAGTTTTTAATTAAGTTTTCAAAATATTTTTTTAATTAAGTTTTAAAATAATTTTTAATTAAGTGTTAAAATAATTTAAAATAATTAAGTTTTAAAATAATTTTTTAATTAAATTTTAAAATAATTTTTTAATTAAGTTTTAAAATAATTTTGTTTAAATTAAGTTTTTAAATAATTTTTTAATTAAGTTTAAAATAATTTTTTAAGATAAGTTTAAAATAATTTTTTTAATTAAGTTTAAAATAATTTTTTAATTAAGTTTAAAATAATTTTTTAATTAAGTTTTAAAATAATTTTTTTAAAATTAAATTTT
The DNA here is from genome assembly GCF_018446385.1 of Zingiber officinale. Lineage (NCBI taxonomy): Eukaryota > Viridiplantae > Streptophyta > Magnoliopsida > Zingiberales > Zingiberaceae > Zingiber > Zingiber officinale. Next base: position 24,187,613 of record NC_055987.1, on the reverse strand, counting down.
AAAATAATTTTTTAATTAAGTTTAAAATAATTTTTTAAGATAAGTTTAAAATAATTTTTTAATTAAGTTTAAAAATAATTTTTTAATTAAGTTTAAAATATATTTTAAATTAAATTAGATTTGAAATTTAATTAGGTTTGAAAAAGGTAATTGAAGCCATGTTAAATTCAAACTTAGCTTTGGGTTAATCAAGTAGGCTTCCTAAGGATAAACTTTCAGTTCAGTGGCGAGGCTTATGACCTTCTTCTGTATCAATGGTGGACCACTTGCTGAAGACTTTCCAAACTGTTCCCGCTCAAAGAACTTAATACTAAATTTTGGTCCAACTAGCCCATGTTTGACTGGGGTAGCTTCGGTCAGATCCACTAAGTCTAGTGCACCAGGTAGAATTCCATATTCAGCCTAAACATGCTTTCGACAAAGCTTTCTTGACGTACTATCATCTCAATCCATTCCGATGCTATGTTGTAGGGTTTGGTAAACCTTTTTCATCTAACCATTCTAAGAAGAAAATAAACCTAATCCTAAGTGTATGAGTTTGGTTAATCAAGTTGGTTGTATTATTTTTCTACTTGCTCCCCCTGAGTCATAGCTTAGATAAGGTCTATCTAAGTAATGAATTTGACTCTTAGGGACTAAGTAAAGGTTTGGTTTAATTGGTTTGATTAAATGTTTTGTTTGGATCCATGCTTGGACTTGACTTCTAACTTTTTGACTAATTAAAGACAAATATGATTTGTTTGTTTGTTAGGGTTGTAGCCAAGTCTTGATTTGTTGTACACGGCTCGTTGTGACCCAAGTACCATATTTAGACACTTGGATCCCAATTCAAACCTTTCCAACATTTTCTTGAGTCACTACACTTGACCCTTTAAATTGGAATTCTCTTCCTCAAGTTTTTCAACTTGAGTTGAGGTTTCGACTTGAACTTGGTTAGTCGAATTACTCAAGTTAACTTGTTGCTTAAGGTGGTCTATTTCCTTAAGTAGCAAATTATTTTATTTTTCAGATTTTGACAATTTTTAAATAAGCATTTAACTACTTTAAGTAAATTAGACTTGGAATAAATCGTTACCATATTTGGATTTTCGGATCCGCAGTCTTCCTTGAATTCGATGTCGTTCTCGGACTCGTACTCTTCATCGGACTCGGAGTTGGAGTTTTCGTTTCTTGCCATAAATGTAAGATGGCTCGAATGCTTTGTTTGCTCCGCGTCGGACTCGTCGGAAGAAGTCTCGTCCCATGTCGCTTGAAGAGCCTTCTTTCGTCTTGTCGATTTAGACTTTTCTTCCTTCCGATTTGGGCAATCGATTTTGAAATGTCTCTTTTTGTTGCATCCGTAACAAATCACTTCTGATTTTTTTTGGGTCTGGTTGAGCGGTGTCTTCTTGACATTTCTTCTGGACTTCTTTTTCGTCAGAAGTCTCCGGACCATGTTGACTAACTCTTCTTCGTTAGTTGAGTCAGAGTCTGACTCGCTTTCAGACTCAATCTTGGTTTTTGATTTTGTCTCCTTGCTTGGACCTGCATACAAAGCAACTCCTTTCTCGACATGGCTTATGTTAGATTGTTCATGTAATTCCAACTCGCAAAATAATTCATCTAACTTAAGTATTGAAAGGTCCTTAGAAACTTTGTATGCATCTACAATTGATGCCTACAAAGCATTCTTCGGAAAAGCGTTTAGAGCGTACCTTATCATGTCACGATTTTCAAGATTATGCCCGATCAGGTGGAGGCCGTTTAGGATGTCCTTTAGTCGAGCGTGTAGTTGCGAGGTCGTCTCTCCGGGAAATATTTTTATATTAAATAAATTATTTAAAAGTAGATCTCGTTTGTTTACCTCTAACTCATCAGTCCGTTCGTGTAGTTTGACTAGCGAGTCCCACAGTTCTTTGGCGTTGTCGTAGGGGCCGACTCGGTTCAACTCCTCTATTGTGAGCCCACATTGAATGGTGTTGATCGCTTTGTAGTTCAGTTGTGCCTTCTTGATCATTTGGGGAGTCCATTCTTCTGGTTCTAATGTTGTTCCGTCTTTCGTTGGAAGAGTGTAGCCTTTTAAGATTGTGAACCAGAGCTCGATGTCGGACTTCAAGTAACACTTCATTCTATTCTTCCAATAACTGAAATTCTCTCCTTTGAATAGTGGAGGTCGGACCGTACTGTAACCTTCTTGATACGAGTTCGACATCCTTGTAAGAAAAAAATTAAAAGAGAAAATATTTCCAAGACATTTTATCTTGGGATTAGTAGTGCTTGAAAAATAGAAATGAGAAAAAGAATTATTCTACAAGAAAAGAAAACAGTTTTAAAGAGTGCTTTGAAAATCGGTTAAGAATTTTTAGAGCTACGAGGCTCTGATACCAATTGATAGATCGAATGGGTGCGATAGAGGGGGGGAGGGGGGTGAATATCGCTTTCTTTAAAATTTTTCTTTTTCTTTTAAATCAGAATCGTGCAGCGGAAAGTAAAAAGGGAGACAGGTTCATTTACTTCGTTCGGAGCCTAGCTCGACTCCTACTCGAAGGCCCGCGGTCCTTGACCGCACCGATGGGCAATCACTATAACCCTTCTTTCCGAAACCTTCGGAAAGAAGCAGATCATATAGATACAAGAAGTATAAGATAGTAACAACCCTACTATCTTATTTAATTTTAAGTGCAATACAAAAAATTATACCGACAATAGTATGCGTAGGCTATAGCTTAGTCGGTACTTCCAGATGGAGTGACTTGCTGAGCTGATGAAGATGTGTAGCACAATCTGTACGCGAAGAAGAGCTATTGAGATGATCAGAAGTGTTCTCTGGTCGCAGACTTTGAGCCTCCTTTTATAGGTGTACAGAACGTTCGGTCGACTGATCCCACTGTTTGGTCGACTGAACCCGCTCCCTTCCTTCCCGGCTGGAGTCTGACGCTGGCTCGATCTTTTGCATTTACTGATCATAAAGGGTTCGGTCGACCGATCCAACTTTTCGATCGATCGAACAGCTTCCTTCCCTGTTCGTTGTGATTTGTCGAGATCAACAGTTAATGCACCATTAATGCTGATTGGTTCAGTCGGCCGATCCCTGTGTTCGGTCGACCGATCCGCTTCTTTTCCTTTACTGTTGATCGGTGCTGATGAACTGGTGCTGAGTCATCATGGTCCGGTCGACCGATCATACTGTTCGGTCGATCGATCAATGTTTGATCGAACTCTGATATGTTCTGACCTGATCTTGAATACTGTATTGATTTTGCCTTGTTCGATCGACCGATCCAGCGGCCTGGTCGACCAATTCAGTCGGATCTACAAAACAGTGTTAGGCAATAAACTTACAAAACAGATGTTAGGACAATAACAATAATAATGCATGAGTAATATAAAAGACAGTAGAACTATCTTAATCTCAACTTGGAAACCTTCCCGGCTTCTTTAGTTGGATTAGTGACCTAAGGTTGTTCCCTACAGGAACCCAACCTCACTGTCGCTCCTCCAGTTGTTTACCTCAACTTACCTGCTAAACTTAGATCTTCCAAATCTAATTTGGACTTTTCACTTAGCTTTGATCGGCCCGCCAGGACTTTCTCCTTGATCTTCGGTCCTCCAGACCTCTCGATCATACCGCCAAGCTTCGGGTCCCCTCGACCCACTTGGACTTGCACCTGGATTCCACGATCTGCTAAGTCTCCTGCCTAACCTTCAACTAGGTCTTTCTGGTTGAGTAAACAGCCTGCACACTCAGTCAACTTGTTAAATCACAACAAGACTTAACTTGAACCTTTGACAACATCAAAACTTAGGTTTGATTCTGGTCACTACAACAAAAACCCTCATAGACATCGGTGGAACAACAACAGTTTTAAGCAAAAACCGATGTCTTTGAGTATTTTACACCGATTTTTCAAAAATCCGGTGTCTATGAGCGCAGATTTTCGCTCATAGACATCGATTTTTTAGCCGATGTCTATGAGCGCCCTTTTTTTCGTTAATAGACACCGATTTTAACAGCGGATTTTTAAAACCTGATGTCTATGAACCAAAATAAAATAATATAATTTTTCCACCAATACTTAGCCAAAATTTACAACACTTCACTCTTCCCTCCAAACCTAAACCTATTTCGCGCCGTCCACCGTATACCGTCGCGATGCCACCACCACTTTCCTCCTCACCTCATCTCCCTCTTCCCCTTCCTAGATCTACGAAAGATGGCATCTTTTTCGTAGACGGAGGAGGATGTGCTACGGTGCTGCGGTAGCAAGCGTTTCGCCAAGGAGCTCGCCTCCACCTCTCCGTTTTCCGACCTCCACCACGCAATCCAATCCGCCCACGGGATCTGGTTCAATAAGGTCGCACTTTTGACCTCTTCTTCTACCCCTTTCTCTTTTTCAGTGTTTCTTTTTTATTCTTCCTTCCAACCTCACCACCTTTCTTCTTCCATAATTCTATCTTTATATTTGCTTTTGTTTTCTTTAATTTGAATCTCTTATTTCTGCCCCGTTGTTGTTTTGGTGCTCGATCATCTAGTAAATCTCATTTCTTTTTTCCTTTAATCCATTTATCAAAGGTATACTTTTCGATCTGAAATTTGTCCTCCATCGTATTGTTGTTTTGTTTTCGATCCTTAGGTTTTATCTCTTTTTTTCTTGATTTTAACTTATGCGGCTGCTTTGATTTGATTTGGTGAAGAAAAAGTGGAGTTTTCTACTGAGATTTGATGGGTTCTCTGTCTATGATGGAGCGAGAGCTGATTTCGTCTCGAGTTTGATGGTATTTGTTTAGCGTTTAGTCTGGCGATTGTTGAGTTGCTTTTCTTTTTGTATCTGGAAGACGAGATCGATTATTTCTCATCTAGTGGCGATGCTACTTATTTTGAGACATTTAATTATGTCTTTAACCGTGTGTTTGATGTCTGCTGTGTAGAACACCTAAGGAAATGGTGAAGGTTGTTGCTGTCTTGGGTAACAGTGAGGGTGTTAAGGGCACAATTTACTTCGTCCAGGAAGGAGATGGTGAGAAATCTCTTGAAATACTACTTGTGGAATGCTAAATTCCTTTCAGATCTAGGGTTTCAACTTCAATCATTTTGATTTTTCTGTGAATTTGTGATCCGATCTGATTTTGGGATGTAAATCTCTGTGATAAGTCCAACCACCGTCACCGGATCCATCACTGGCCTCAAGCCTGGGCTTCATGGCTTCCATGTGCATGCTCTTGGAGACACCACCAATGGATGCATGTCAACTGGTAAAATTATTTACCTTTTCCTTCATGGCAATCTACTGAGTTGCAAGTTTTTTATTGAAAGAATTAAATTACTGATTATGTACTCATGCTCTTGTATACTGCAGGGCCTCATTTTAATCCTGAAATCCTGCTGGAAAGGAACATGGTGCTCCTGAAGATGAAAACTGACATGCTGGTGATCTAGGCAATGCCACTGCTGGCGAGGATGGTAAGTTGCTTTATCATCAGCTCATGATGTTACTTTTGTTATCTATTTTTACCCATATTTACTATAACGCTTTTTCTCGTAACAAAAAAAAAAAAATCAAACTATGGCTTGATCAACATTTTTTACTGCTTCTCAGGATACTGATTGGTTGCAAGTTTAGTGGTACTATTCCTGTTGAACTAGGCAATCTATCCCAGCTCCAGACCTTGTTAGGATGTAATTTCCACTGTCTTACTATTTTTGCTAGCTGAGGAACAGGAGTCTAATGATTCAAACCTGTGTCACAGATCATTAAATGCAAACCATTTTACTGGTAGAATACCTGCATCCCTGGGTAGGCTTGCCTACCTCGTATGGCTAGACCTGGCAAACAATCACCTCAGTTTTCCATGCATGATCAAATAAAAAACTTACGCGGTGAAGAATTAACGATGATGAAATATGTTCTTATCAGACGCTTGAACAAGAATCATCTCTCAGGTCCAATTCCACTGAGCCTTTTCAGCTCTAGCGTGAATGTTAAACATATGTAAGATATATTAGCTCTATTGCCACCTGAAGTTTCCTTGTAATAGGCTCTCTGCATACTAACTTGTTGTTTGCATTCAGACTGCTTGCAGATCAAAAAAGATGAGCAAATAAGTAAAATTATGGTAAATGGTTTATTTTTGTAAAGCATTTGATCCCATGTATCTAAATTATTGGCTTATTCTTGTTTTCAGTGTTTTGGTTCCTGGTCATTTATGTTTTGATAAATTATGTAATTATATGGAATGATAGCAGAAAAAGTAGTGAGGAACTGATTTAAACAATACCTTAACCGTTGACTATTGGATTGAGGAATTGTTCTTTCTTTTAGCACACAGAACTCTGGTATTGCATTTTTAGGCAGCAGAGTTTTTTGAAAATCTCATTTATCATTGTTCTATTGAAATTTGTTTTTGGAAATTGAATGTAACTAAGCACAGCACAACATGCTAGCCATATTGAGAAAGATACTAGAATGGCAAAGTGGAGGTGACTGGATGTAGTTTGAAGTGGTTGCATACTGAAATATATCTTTCCATTGAATGCCCTCAGTACTCATTGAGTTCCTTTTACTAAATGATCTGTTGTTTCTTTTCTTTTTTGCTTTAATGAGCTCTACTTATGTTATTTCCATGGCGATCATGAATCACATCAGAAGGTCATTGACTTGGTAAAAGAATACAACGCTCAGTCCAAGGACAACGTTATTTCCATAATGCTAGATACTAAGGTACGTGCCTCTGCCAACATTACTTAGCTCTTACTGTTGACTTAGCAAAGTGCATTTCTAAAATGCTTGGCATTGTTTATATCTAATATTCTTGAGATTTAGCTTATTACATTGGCGGAATATGCACTTAGTATTTTCTTCTCTATGATTCGTGTTCTCTTTAGGACTCTTTCGTCAATGTTGTTGCTTCATCTTATTTAACTGAATATCACTCAGTATGATGCCTTAAATTAAATTTTCCAGCATAATAGACGTGGTGAATATTATTCTTAAGATACCGTTTCAACACTACCTGCAAGCATGCACCAGGACGAACTTGTGATAAATTTCATTGTTTGCTGAAAACATAATTTTTTTTTCAGAATTCTAATGGTCATGCGATTTCAATTTTTTTTTCTGATTCATTAACTTACACAAAAACTTATTCCTTTCCTAGCATACATTGGATACTACTTATATGCATAATGGTGGCAGTTCTGTATTACACTGATAAAAATTTGTGACGAGGTTCTCCTAGCACCGACATGTTACAGCAATCCTGCTTTCTTATTTGGTTTCACCTTTCAAATGACGTCCATTGAAGAAACGCATGACCAATATTTTTAAGGAGAAAGGAGGTTTCCTCCAAATTAAAAGCATTACAAAGCTTATATGAGCTATATCCTTGGTTACTAACTGAGAAAGAACAGATAAAACAGAAGTACATATACTTAATCTGACACTGTAGTCATATACACTATACAGGGCCCTGAGGTAAGAAGTGGGGATGTGGTTCAGCCTATCTTGCTCAATGATGGGCAAGAGTTCAATTTCACTATCAAAAGAGGAGTCAGTTCAGGAGATACTGTCAGTGTAAACTATGATGATTTTGTTAATGATGTTGAAGTTGATGGCATTCTTTTGGTTGACGGTAAGTATACTTTTCAGATGACTCTTGCTTTTAGATGTTTCTTTTTCTTTTTTACTAGTTGCCCTCAGTACTCATTATTTTGTTTTATTTTATTCAGGTAAGAGAACTGGAGAATCAATTAAATGGTGAGAGGACAATCAAGAAGGATGTTGCAAAGTTCCTAAAGCCTCCAGTGGCTCTTTTAAGATGGAAGCCTCCTTTACAAAGAATCACCAATCAGTTGTCACCCTCAGGAAGAATAGTTATGTGTAATTTGTAGATACTAATTTGATGTACACAATATCTATTATCTTTTTATGTTGTAAGAAGAATATTTATGTGTTGGTTATATAGATATTGACTTGGTGTATTTAGATACATCGGTGCATTTTTATTTGTGATTTTCTTAGTGAATTAATAATATTAACTTAATTTTATGATTTGCTTGGTGATAATATTGGGTTTTCACTATTTCGGGAATCGAATTTGTGTCGTTAAACAATACTGATATTACATCGATTTTCCACCGCTGCAAAACCGGTGTCATTAACTAATATTACATCGGTCGTATACCGCTGCCAAAACTGGTGTTATTAACATATAATATTACATCAGTTTTACACCCGATGTCGTTAAGTGATACTACACCGATTTTAACCCGATGTCTAAAATGACAGACCTTTTACATCGCCTTCATAGACATCGGTCGAAAATGTAATAGACATCGGTGGAAAACCGATGTCTATGAGGGTTTTTGTTGTAGTGGGTGCAACTTGCACCAACAATTTGTGTTGAAGCAAAAATGACAAGGTCATCCTTTCAACATGATCCTGTCCGAACCAGGGGTCAACGAACGCTGGGGATGTGGCGCTCCCTGCTGGATCCTCGAGTGCTCCGGCCAACCTGCAACAAAACCGAGCCGGGGGGGGGTGTCCCGGCGACGGCCCTCCGACGATCAAGTCAGGCGAGGGAATAGATGAAGAAAGTGGCTGCAGGATGAAGACTCTCGTACCTTCGGTTGAAGAAGTGGAGGCCTTATATAGACCTCGCAAAGGAGCTTGGGCACACCAATCGAAGCAATCACCTGCTTTCGACCATGCCCAGGTGTGGGTCTGTCAGAAGGGCATCCCTAAGACCATACTGTTGATACAATCACATGCTCTCGACCATGCCTAGGTGTGGACCTGTCAGAAGGGCATCCATAAGGCCATATCACTACTGTATCAACCTTTCCGTGACGTGATGGTGGGGCCTTTAATAGTGCCATCTTGCGTACAGTCTAATCATCATGCCTTTGCTGACATACCATATCCCGAGCCGAGCGAATAGGTCGCTCGGCTAACCTTTGTATCCTCGCCCTTATCCTGGCCGAACGGACTACCCGCTCGACCCTTCGGTTCCGGTAGGCGGAACCCGCTCGGCTATTGCCCTCCTCCAGGCGTAAACCCAATCCTATGGCTAGGTTATCTCCCGCTCGCCGGATCGCTCACGCTGTAGCGGCCATTACCCGCTAAGTCGCCCCTCCATCCGTCCTCGGTGGGACCCTGAAGTGGGTCCCCATTCTTCTAGGATCACTTGCCTCCCCTTCAAGTCTAGTCGAAGGAGGCGGTGAGTCCGCCGACTATGTGTCCGAGGCGGGCGTCGTCGTCTCTGTCGCTATAATATCCCTTGAGCCGTTCGGCCTTTATGTCAAATTCAGCCGCTCGGCTCTTCGTTTTGGATGTCTTGGCGCTCAACGTGGATGTTTGCTTGTCTAAATCTTCTCGAAAATCACGCAAATCCTTTTCATTAAGTCGAAGCATGTGCGGTATGGGCGCATTAATTGCGCCTGGTGACAGAGCGCCACGTGGCTCTTCTCGCGTGGCGGTGATGATCCGTACGATGGGACGCCGATTGTTTTGAAATGGACGGTTAGATGATGACCTCATCTCTCGTGACCTGCATCCGACGGACGAGGCTGACCAGCCTCGTTCGCATAAAGCCTTCGTCTTCGCCCTTATGCTACATTCTCTGTTTAATTGCGCGTCCTCCGTCGAAGGTGCCCACGTCTGCATCGTTCCGGCTGTCCTAGTTCTTGCCTCTCGGTGGTTTTCGGCTTTCTGGTGATCCTCTCCGTTCATCTTCCCTCAGTAAGCTTCTCCCTTCCTTTCGTTCGGCCTTTCCCTTTCGAGGGGAACTCCTTTCGTCCCATTGCTTGCGAACTTTTATCTGTCCTCCGTTTCCGAGTTTCTTTCGGCTTCCTTCTTTCTTTTTCTTGGTACTTTAGTCATGGCGAGCACTTCCGTACCCGCTGTTGATGTTCATGGTCCCTGGTATATGACCATGGAGAGTAAATTTGACGAGGAGGGCGCTCGGCGTCTCGTTCGGACGTACGGGATCCCGGACGACCATGAAATAGTTGTAGCCGACCCGACCGACCGGCCCCATAACCCGCCGATCGGTACCATTTGTTTTTTTCTGGACCAATTCCAGGGCGGCCTTAGATTTCCTACCCATCCATTTATTTTGGAAGTTTGTAATTATTTCCGCATCCCGCTCGGCCAACTTGTGCCGAATTCCTTTAGGCTGCTGAGCGGGGTGGTCGTCCTCTTTAGGCTGCACAGTATTCCACTTGACCCCAAAATATTCCACTTCTTCTTCTACCCCAAACAATCCGAGTTGGGCACTTTTATTTTCCAAAGTAGAATAGGCTTCAAATTTTTTGATAACATGCCGACCTCCAACAAGCATGGAAGGAGTTCTTCTTCTATAAGCGACTTCGACAAGATTCCATTCGAACCAAATGGCGGACCAGTTGTACACGCAGAACTGGCAAATTCAGAAGTAATCCGACACCTTCATGCGGAACCGTTGTCCGTCGGATACAAAATCGACTAGTTGCTTCTCAAGGAGTGTTGTACATATTTGGATTATCTCCTGTTCGGGCCAATCTCCCCTACCGCATGGGTAAGGATTCTTTACTCCCTTCGCCTTTTTTGTCTAATCGATTTTAATTTCTCCACTGGTACCAAGTCATGTGGCGCTCCAAGGCTACCGATCACCTAAAATTGAAGGTCGTGGAAATTGAGGCGGCTAAAAAGAACTCACGGCGGGTCTAATCCCAAGCCTGGATTGGGGACGCAGTCCACCACAAAGCAGTTACCCAATCCGCTTCAACGGAGGTTGAGGCGGATCCTGCTTTCTCTGCTCCAGCCGTTGAGGAGTCCCGGGGATTCACCACTGGAAGTTCGGTGGAAACGTCGAAGAGACCCCAGCCTTCCGCCGACCCAAGAGGGCGAACCACAGGCGCCGATCAAGGTCGCTTCGCCGGATCGCACGCCGTCGCAGATCGGGACCTCGGTGGCCTCGCCCACCGCACAGCCCTCCGGCTCTCCTCCACGGACTCGTCGTCGCTTACGACGGTTGGGCGAGACTTCAACCATAGGGGAGTCCTCGGGCCAGGCGACTGCGGTGAGGAAGTGCCGGCCACCCAACCATCAAGACTACCCTTCGATTCCCATTGGAGGAATATTTATTGTCTTCCGATCGGACATCAAGCCCGTTCATGAAATAACCTTGACGGGTCCGCTTGCCAAACTTTTCGAGGGCCAGTTCTGGGTGGCCTCATGAGCCGCCACTTCGGCGATAACCACATGCGGCAGCCACCTGTAGGTTCATTTTCTTCTGCGCCATACTCTTTGCTTGGTTTCGATTTTATTATTTCACTTACAGATTGGGCGGAGCAAATCGCCACTAGCCATCGGTCGGGCTGGAGGATCTCATGGAAAAACTCCAAGTCTCGGGGGTCCATCGACCGAGCGGGAGAAACAAGCCCGCGAGGCCGAAGGACGACACGGCCGACACAGAGGTGGCTCGACTTGAAGGATTGGTGAAGAAACGCGACGCAGACGTGAAGCGCGCCAGTAGCCGGAAGAAGCGGGCAATCGCTGATCTGGACAAGATGAAATTTGAAGTCCGAGCCCTAGATCAGCAATCTAAGGATCTGGAAGCCCAATTAATTGCCGAACGGGATGGGCGCTCAGCTGAACGCACTAAAGCGGAGGTGGACCAAAAAGTTCTCCAAGATTCACTAACTGCCTCCCGAGCGGCGCTCAGAAAGTACAAGGAGGGAGAGCCGAGTCGCCTAGCAACAGCGCGCCAAGAATACCTCCGCTCGGAGCGGTTCGGCTCAAAATTTGGTGGCAACGTCTCCTCAACTTTCGCCGAGGCGGTCAAGGTCACCATGGCGTACTTGAAGAAGGGAGGGCACCTTCCTGCTGACCTGAGCATTCCCTCTTCAGATCTGGCGGCTATGATTGACGATATCCCGGACGCCTTTTTTAATTTTGAGGACCCGGAGTGAGGCGAGTTCTTCCAAGTACTTTCTGTATTTCATTCGCTTTGCGGATGTAAAATTTTTGTACACGCCGTTCGGCCTAGTTGTGTTCCTTTGCATGTATTTTTGTTTGCCCTTCATTGCCCTTTTTTTTTTTTTTTTTGTCTGTTTGGTGCTTATCCGTAGAGTCAGTTAAGCTCCATGTGTTCCCCACTAGGCGACCGATCAGGTTAATCAGTTGACTTGTTTTCCTCGAAATCATTTAGCGCTTGGCTATGTTGTTTGCATTCAGTGAATGCGAAGTATTGGCAAACTGATGGCCGATCGGACTTAATCAATTTAGCACTTGCGAACACTCGTTATTTGGCGTCCTTAGTTTCGTCCAGTAAGCTCACCGTCGCGGGTTCGACTCTCGATCTTTAACGACGGAGCTCGTCGGCGCGGATATTTATAGCCGGTCGGCGCGGCTCTCGATCTTTAACGACGGACTCGTCGGCGCGGATATTTATAGCCGGTCGGCGCGGCTCTCGATCTTTAACGACGAGCTCGCTCGGCGATATTTATAGCCGGTCGGCGGGCCTCGATCTTTAACGACGCGACTCGGCGCGGATATTTATAGCGGTCACGTGGACTCTTAACGACAGCTGTCGTTGCGGAGAGTTTATCGCACTCGTGGAGATTTAATTACCTGCCATCTGTCTCTAGCTCATCTCGTGATCAGGTGTCATCCGCACGGTTATTATAGCCTCTCGGCCGTCGTCTGAGACGGCTAGTAGGCTAGCCGGTCTTCACGAGTTTACGGCTTATTCGTCTACGGTTTAACGTCTGGGCTAGACGGTCTTCCGCTCGCCGGCTCGTCTCTACGGTTTAACGTCTGGACTAGATGGCGCGGATATTTATAGCGGTCGCGACTCTCGATCTTTAACGGGACTCGTCGGCCTTTCAACTAACTCCTTACTAGGACTGGGCCTTCGTATCATATCCCGCGCTAGAACAATATTTATGCCCGGCCGAATCGCTTACGAGTTTAAATATATAACCCCGATCGGCTCGGGGCCTTCATTGGTCGAGCGCTTGGCTCGAATGGCTCGGGGCCTTCATTTTTTCGTTGACGGTGCCTTATATTTGTTCTCTTGATTTTCATTTCGCATTTCAAGTATTGAAAAAAGTACACAGGATGATTTACATTGGCACACCTTTCACCTCGCCCGGTAGATCTAGCCGCCGACCGTCCTCATCCTCCAAATAATACGGCGGAACTTTTCGATGATTTTGAAGGGCCCAGCCTTCAAGCTTGCCGGCGTCGCCGACCGGCTTGACTTTCTTCGAGACAAGATCGCCGAATGATCTGGGAATATGCGCCGGTTGTAGCTTTGCTTCATCCGATGATGCCATCACCGAGCGGATGCCTTGGCCCTCCTCATCAACAAATCGACTCCATGTTCCTCTCGGCGTTGCCTTCATCGTAACATTGGACCCGGACGGACTCGACGCCGACTTCAACCGGAATGACCGCTTCGCCGCCGTACACTAGATGAAAAGGTGTGACGCCTGTTCCTTCCTTAGGAGTCGTTCGGATGGCCCATAAACGCCCGGCACTTCATCCGGCCAACTTCCGATTTCCCGATTGGCTACTTCGGCTTGACCGTTGCTTTGGGGGTAAGCCACGGACGTGAAGTGTTGCTCGATGTCGTAGCTTTTGCACCAATCTTCTAGCACCTTCCCTGTGAATGTCGGAAACCAATCGGCGAGGGATGCCGAACCGATGATGTGTTGCCGGATGAATTTTTGACCATCTACTCGGTGATCTTCGCTTCCGCCTCCACCCACTTGGAAAATAGTCGACGACCACTAGCAAAAATTTCCTCCGCCATCGGAAATGGACCGACAATATCCATTCCCCATTGATCGAACGGGCATGAAATGGTGGATGCCTTCATTTCTCGGTGGGAGGCGTTGTGATATTTCTGCACGAAGGCATGTAGATCTTGTCGGCGGCGTCGCATACAAAGTTGGCCAAAATACCCGGAGGATCTTCTTGGCTATGACGTGATGCCCCCGCATGATCCTTGATGTACTTCGGAGGATGTAAACCGAGTCCTCTGAGCTCACGCATTTCAATAGCGCGAAAGCTTTCTTGTAAAGCGATCGCGATGCGAATCGCCGACCTCCTTCTTAGCAACCGGCTTCATGCGCATTGGATGGTGCGGAGGAATTCTATGATGGGTGTCCGCCAATCGCTTGGAAATGTAAGGCTTTCCATCCGGGTCGACGGGCGCCACGCCAGCAAGATTTTCAACCGGTTCTTGAATGGCGACCCGTTATAGAACTTGTTAGTTTGGCCAACTCATCGGCTGCCGGTTCTCCGTTCGGGAATCTTCCGAATAAGAACCTCTCGGAAAGTAGCTTTAAGTTTTCAAAGGCCTCAACGTAGAGTTTAAGCTGATCTCAAAGGTGCCAAAAGTTCGCCAACTATGAATCCGAATAGAGAGTCACGGCTCCCACATGCCGTCGCAATCCGGCTGAGGGCCTCACACTCGCTTCATTGTTAGTGTCTTTGTAGTACGGATAGGTGCATCTTTTCTTCTTGGGGTGATAGCAGTCGAGTGGAAGACCCATCCACATATATTTTCCACATAGCTTTGGGCTCTGGCACAAAATCAGCCAAGGATTGCGCTTTGATCGCTGACGGGGCTGGTATTGGATGTCAAATTCACTTAGTTCTGTCGTCCACTTGATGAGCCGTTCAGACGCTTCTGGTTGTTCGTCCGGACAATGATGGTGTGAGCCAAGAAATATGGTCGGACGGCTAGAACCAAAGCAAAGGCCAACTTCTCGAGCCCGATGTAGCGAGATTCAAAATGTGACTCAGAAAATACACCGGCTATTCCTCACCGCTGGACCTTATAAGTGCCGAGCCTACAGCATGCTCAAAGACAGATAAATATAAAGTGACTCACCCCGATCGGCTTGGCTAGTATAGGCAGAGAATTAAGATATGTCTTCAATTCTTCGAATGCTCGGTCGCATTCCTCATCCCTGAAATTTAATGGCCTTGCGGTCGGCAGTTTTGGAGATGAATCGGGATAATGCGGTTATCCGACCGCTGCCCTTGTATTTCTTGGAGGCGGCATGTCTTGTAGAGCTTTCACCTTGCTGGGATTAGCTTCAATTCCCCGCTCGGTCACTATATACCCCAAGAACGCCCTCCTTTTGCTCCGAACAGGCACTTCGGGATTTAGCTTGACTCCATATTTGCGTAGCGTTCGGAAGGTTTCTTCCATGTCCGTGAAGAGATCGGCCGCTCGGACGGATTTAATTCCAGATTTCGCCCGATCTGCTCCCAACACTTTGTTCATCAAGCGTTGATAGGTGGCCCTTCAATCGAACGGCATCACATTATAGCAATATGTTCCGTCGGCTTTTTCTTGATCTTCCGGGCACCGGCACTTGATGATAGCCTTGGTAGGCGTCGAGCATAATTAGTAGAATCCACCGGTGATCTATCCAAGGCGGAGGATAAAAGTCCTTGGGGCATGCTTTGTTCAAGTCCGAAAATCAATGCAGACTATCCACTTGCCGCTCGGCTTGAGACTAATACTCGTTAGCCAACCAACTCGCTGTACTTTCAGATATGGCGGCAAGCCTCTCGACCTCTGCCGGATGATGGAGTTACGCCGCTGATCTCTTTTCCTTTATCGCCGGTCGGACATGCAACTCATGCTATGCTCGGCGAAATTCGGGCAACTCATGTGTCGACGAATACATCATGATTTCGTCGGAGGCATTGGATCGCCTCCTCTTTCTCCGATCGGAGGCAACAAAAGTCGTGGCCTCCGATCGGGTCAGGTGAATCTGCACTTCCTCTTTTCTTCATAAATTAAAGAGGGTGGCTTTTCGGTGATGGCATTTACCTCGATTCGAGGCGCCTTCCGAGCGGAGTTGGATATAGCATCGCCGAGCTGCTAACCGATCTCCCGCACTTCTCCCACTTTGTCTTGACGGGAACTTCATCTTCGGTGGAAGGTTGAGCCGATTCGGACTCGGCCCAAAATGACGTTGTAGGACGAGGAGAGTCGACCACCACGAAATTTATTGTCCCGGTCCTCTGAGGCTCCTCTCAGGTAGCTAGCGGATCTGCCCAATTTTACCGTGATAAACCCGTAGAGAGGGTTGTCATGGGAAGTAGCTCGGCTCGATCAATTTGCATCGAACGCCTTCTTGAACATGATGTTGACCGAACTCCCTGTACAAATATGTGAATAGTATAATTTGCTATTACCGCTTTAATGAGCAGAGCGTCGTCGTGGAGCACTTCAACTCCTTCTAAGTCCCCGGCCCGAAAGTGATTTCCGGTCCACTTGCCCTCGTGCGTGGATCTGGGGACGCCTTTCGGCTTGGTTGGAGTCTCCTCCGCCGGCCCACAAAGATAACGTTGATCTCGCCCGGGGCTCGCTTTTCTCTTCAGAGGACGGCGGACGTTTCTCCCTGGCGATTCTCCTGTCTTGGAGATCGGTGCCGATCGGGCATCTGTTGATGTGCGGGTCCGGTCGGCTTCATGGGTCCTTTGTCTTCGTCGATGGGAGGAGACCGTCGTTCGGCATTCCTGGGAACGGGATTAGCCACGATTTCGACAATCCCTCGTGTTGTGCGTATCCGTCCGGTGGAAGGAGCAACATAGGGTCCATCTCTTCTTTGAGTCCATATATGTTAGTGAACCTATACCTGATGAGTCGATTGTTCAATCATCCTTTTGGCTACTCTTTCGGTTGGAGTTTCCTTTTCCGGAGTTCTTGCGCTTCTTCCATGTTTATGTATTCGTTGGCTCGTTGTAGCATGTGATCATAATCTCGGGGCGGCTTTCGGATGAGCGACCGGAAGAAGTCCCCATCCACTAGGCCTTGTGTGAAGGCATTGATCATGGTCTCCGATGTGGCCGTTGGAATATCCATCGCCACTTGGTTGAATCGCTGGATATAAGCTCGGGCGATTCACGGGCTTCGCTTGATAGCGACTAACGCTAGTTTTTGATATCGCCGGCTTGCAAAGTGGTGGAGGAAAGCCGTTCGAAGTCTTTGCTGGTGATAGATCCGTCCGGTGAGCCGATCCCGAGAGAGTGGTAAGAAAAACTCGCATTTTACTCCATCTGTGTATTGTTGAACGAACTTACCCGGATGATCATCCGGTCTGTTGTTCCATTGTACTCGCCGATCGTCGGAGGCACGTAATGCTTGGGCAGGGGAGCCGAGAATTGACGATTGATCCGCTCGGAGATGAGTCCCCCTTTTTGTCATCTCGCCTAGGCATCTCGTCTGAAGAAGATCCTCTTCTAGCTGGTGCGGCTTCAGGGGTGCGAAATAAGGCTCGATGGAATGCGGCGGTGGTGGAGGTGCTTGCTCGGCCACCCGACCATGCGTTGCTGTTGCTCCGACGACCGCTTGCTTTTTGCTCCACAAGTTTGGCGGCCCTTATCTCGACCAGGGCGTCGAGTTCTTCCGTGGAAAGCGTCACCGTGTGTTGTCGTCCGGCCTCGTCCATTGTTCCCGTTCGGATGCGGGCGTTCCACGAGATGGCGCCAAATTGATCTGTCGAACCGGGGTTAACGAACGGCTGGATGTGGCGCTCCTGCGATCCTCGAGTGCTCAAGCCACCGCAACAAAACCGAGCGGGGGTGTCGGCGGCCCTCCGACGATCAAGGCAGGAGAGAATAGATGAAGAAAGTGGGTGTAGGATGAAGACTCTCCCTTTGGTTGAAGAAGTGGAGGCCTTATATAGACCTCACCGGGCACACCAATCGAAGCAATCACCGCTTTCGACCATGCCTGGTGTGGGCATGTCAGAAGGGCATCCTTGATACAATCACCGCTCTCGACCATGCCTAGGTGTGGACCGTAGGGCATCCATAAGGCCATATCACTACTGTATCAACCTTCCGTGACGTGATGGTGGGGCCTTTAATAGTGTCATCTTGCGTACAGTCTAATCATCTTGCTGACATACCATATCCCGAGCCGAGCGAATAGGTCGCTCGGCTAACCTTTGTATCCTCGCCCTTATCCTGGCGAGCGGACTACCCCGCCGACCTTCGGGCGGACACAGCTCGGCTATTCGATCCTCCGCCTTGGCGTGAAACCCAGCCTATGGCTAGGCTTCTCGCTGCCCGCTCGGATCGCTGCTGGCCATTACCCGCTTAGTCGCCCTCCATCCGTCCTCGTTGGGACCCTTGATGGGTCCCCATTCTTCGGATCACAACATATTAAAAAAGTAACGAACCACTGACCTAATCCACGCGATGCGACCTAAAACACGTGGTGGTAATAAATACTTCATCACTTTTGTAGATGATAACACAAAATACTGTTATGTGTATCTTCTCAAAAGTAAGGATGAAGCTATAGAGAAATTTGCTCTCTATAAGACTAAGGTTGAAACCCAACTTAATAGGAAAATTAAGGTGGTTCGAAGTGACCGAGGCGGTGAATATGTATCACCGTTTGCTGAGTTGTATGGTGAACATGACATCAGATACGAAACAACAACTCCTTATACTCCTCAGCAAAATGAAGTTGTTGAGCGAAAGAATCGAACTCTAAAAGAGATGATGAATACTCTTCTATTGAGCTCTGGATTGCCAGAGTCTATATAGGGGAAACTGTATTAACAGCTAATTACCTTTTAAATAAGGTGCCCCAGAAGAAAATAGATAAGAGCCCTTATGAGTTGTGGAATGGAAGATAACCGTCCTATAAATATTTACGAATATGGGGGTGTCTTGCAGTGTTGGTGCCTGATCCAAAAATGGTTAAGATAGGACCAAAGACCGTTGATTACATATTTATTGGATATGCACATAACAGCAGTGCTTATCAATATGTGTGTATGAGTCACACATACCGGAGATACACAAGAACTCGATAATCGAATCGAAAAATATCTCATTCTTCGAGCATGTGTTTCCGTATAAGACTCGAAAGGATGCTAGCTCCTCAACATGGGCAAATGAAACACAAGGCCAAGAAGAAGATGATGAGGAGGAGGAACCTATGGAGGTTGAGCCTAGACGGAGCAAAAGAGTTCGGGTAGAAAAATCCTATGGATCATATTTTATCACTTTCATGTTGGAGAGTGAGCCCCGAAGTTACTCAGAAGTTGTAGGCTCTTCTGATGGACCTCACTGGAGAGAGGCAATTACATCTGAGATAGAATCTATCTTGCAAAATCACACTTGGGAACTTGTGGATCTTCCTCCGAGAAGTAAACCACTAGGTTGCAAGTGGATTTTCAAGAAGAAAATGAAGTCAGATTGCACGATTGATAAGTATAAGGACAGACTGGTAATCAAAGGATACCGACAATGAGAAGACCTTGATTACTTTGACACGTATTCTCCGGTGTCGAGAATAACTTCCATTAGAGTACTGTTGGCTATCGTCGCTCTATGGAATCTCGAAATACATCAAATAGATGTAAAGACTGTCTTTCTAAATGGGGATTTAGAAGAGGAGATCTACATTGAGCAATCTGAGGGGTTTTCTATATTAGGACAAGAAAATATGGTTTGTAGATTGGTGAAGTCATTATATGACTTGAAACATACACCAAAGCAGTAGAATGAAAAATTTGATAATATCATGAAGGAATGTAGATTCAAGAACAATGAATATGATAAATGTGTCTACATGAAAGTCATAGAGAGTGACTATGTCATCTTGTGCCTCTATGTAGACGACATACTTATCATTGGAAGTAATGATAAGATGATACAATCCACAAAAGGTATGTTGAGCTCAAGATTTGATATGAAAGATGGTAACCATGATTTTGCTATATTATTTTGATTCATAATGCATATTTTTAATTATCTTTTCATAGATTGAATTCATATATACATCGTATTTCATAATTGCATTTGATCTTGGACTTAATTGTAAATTAGTCAATTATCATGGTATTTGATGCTAATATTTGATTATTATTTTGTAGACATCAAAAGGGTCATGGACCCTATCAGATCAAACCATACTTGGGTTCCAATCTAGGGTGAAACGAGGCGATCAAGTTCCAGAACAATCATAGTCGGTCATTCAAGATTGGAGCAGATCTATGTCATCCATTGAAGATCTGGCTTATCTATCCTAATGAGGAGTAGATCTGGACCATAGATGGAGATCAGGACCTTTGTATCAGATTTTAGGTGATCTTCCACCGTTGATTGAGCTCCGAGCATTCTCAACCGTCCGATCAGATTGGTAGAGGATTTAAAAGCTTTGAGAAGCTACAGTGCTTCCCTGGGTTCGGGCGTTCGCGACACAACACTGCTCCTTCTTCTTCTCAGCGACGGTCGTAGTTCCTGTTCTTCATTCCAGATCCGGATGCTAGAATTCTTCACCGGCGGCGATTCCTGAGCTCCGGCGTTTAGTATCCGAGGGTATAGAGAGTGGTAGTAGGTGTTCCCAGTCCACGAGCTTGATTTCTGATTCACATCCGTGGTCACAGGCAAGAGACGTTCCCAGATCTGTGATCTCCATCATCATTGGAGCTCGAGAGGCATTCCCAAAAGCTCCGATTGCAATCCGAATTCCACTACATCTGTTGCACTCGAGTGATCTGATCAATCGTTTAAGTGAAGCAAATTCCAGATTCAGCCTCTGTTTCTTCATGCGTTGAGGACTCCACCCGGTTGTGAGCTCGAGAGGCATTCCCAGTGGCTATGAACAACCGGATGGATTAGTTGGAAGCTCGAGATTCAAAGCCTACTACCCAAGAGGCGTTCCCAGAGGTGGTTCTGTCCCACGGCAGGGAGGAGAAGCTTTCGGCATGGATCTGAGTTTGTGCGAACGTTTGTTTCTTTTGCAATTTAATTTTTCTTTACATTGAGATTGCTCAGATCCTCAGATCTGATTCATTTCTTTGTCATTTCATTTTGTTTGAATCTCTTTTGCAATTCCAATTCTATTTTCTAACTTGCAGTTCTGATTTGTATGAATTTCTATAATCCAATCCTTGTTATAGCTATCTAATTAGTTTGCAATGCCTTGGGCTTTGATTGTTACCTTTGTTCAACATCAATTTGATTGGTGTTTGAATTTAATTGTTGAAACAAATTTAGATCATGAATTGGATGCTAGTTTGATTTCTATAAGTGTGTTTAAGCTTTTGGAGTTACTTGTTATTGAGTTTGAGAATTGAAGGTGAGGTAAGTGAATTATTTGATTTAATGGATGTTTTAAAATTCGAACCTGATTGAAGCTAGTTTGATAAAATGAAGTGGAAAATGCTTGGATGAGAACCACATTTCTCTGAGTCATTTTTAATTTGATCTAGTGCATTTCTAAGAATTGGATGAATTTAATTGGCAATGTGAATCAAATGGAGAAGCTTCATTGATCTTGTTAAGGTAAGAATTAAATTTGAATCAATTCTAGAACACTCACTCACTCACTAGCTATCCTTGGAAAAATACAACTTGGGACTCCTTTCTACACGTATTATTCTTAGTTACAATGAGTTTCAATCTTAATTAATTTGATGTGTCACGTGGCATGTAAAATGACCAACACCAAAAGACATGGGCCTAGCTGATGTGATTCTAGGAATTAAAATTCTTAGAACAACAGAAAGACTTATTCTTAGTCATCCCCATTACGTGGACAAAATTCTTGAGAAATTCACCAAGGGTGATACTGCGTTGGCACGAACGCCGATAGATACGAGTCAACATCTATTAAAAAATCAAGGTCAAAGTATCTCACAGATAGAATACTCTCGAGTGATTGGAAGTCTGATGTACTTGATGAGTTATACACGACCAGACTTGGCCTATACAGTAAGAAAATTGAGTAGATACACGAGTAATCCTGGTGTTGAGCACTGGAAAGGGATAACAAGAGTACTGAGGTACTTGAGGTATACTCGTGAATATGGACTGCACCATACAAGATATCCTGTTGTGATCGAGGGATACAACGATGCAAGTTGGATATCTGATATAAAAGACTCTAAGTCTACGAGTGGCTATGTCTTCACTCTAGCAGGTGCAGTCATTTCCTGAAAATCTTCTAAGCAAACCGTAATAACTAGATCCATGATGGAATCTGAGTTTGTAGCTCTTGATAAATGTGGTGAAGAGGCTGAATGGCTACAACAATTCTTAGAAGATATTCCACGATGGTTAAAATCTGTGTCGGCAATTTGCATACATTGCGATAGTCAATCAGTAATCGGTCGAGCACAGAGCCATCTGTATAATGGTAAGTCTAGCAATATACGTCATATTAGACAACTACTCTCAACTAGAGTTATCACTATTGACTATGTGAAGTCAAAAGATGACCTAGCGGATTCGCTACCCAAGGGGTTAAATCAAGAGTTAGTTGCAAGCTCATCATGAGGAATGGGTTTAATGTCATTGTCAGCGATCAGTGCAGAGAAAACCCAACCTATGCTTACTGGAGATCCCAAGAACTAGGTTCAAAGGGACAACTAATCTGCACTGACTAGATATACTGTGGGGAATAACCCAATAAAATGGTGATTAGACCAGGGTAAGCCGATGGGATTTTAATGATCAAGAAGAGTAGATGGAAACTCTTGTCACCTATGTGAGAAAAAAGTGGGGCCGCTTCGAAGAGAATTGGAGCCACAATTCTTAGAGCTTCTCACAGAACCAAGCGTGTTCATGGCCAAGAACAAACACACTCATGAGAACTGAGTTGTATCAGGGAGAGTCTTGGGTGAGATTTGTCACTGCTTACACAGACGTCAGTATAGTTCAAGGACATCGTGTCTACTATCAGCCAGTAAGCAACCAAATCTTCACAAGGGAAGATTCAAACCTTAAACCCTAAACCTACCTATCCTATACTTGACTCAACTGTTGAATGCTATCACTTACGCTATCTCCATTCATGTGGGGGATTGTTGAATAAGTGAATGGAGAAGAAATGGAAGAGGAAAGAGGCTCCATTGTGAATGGGACTTTAGTCCCACATTGGAAGTTTTAAGGCATTTTTGTTGGTTTATATTGATTCACATACATTGAGGATGTGAACAAATGCATGGGGAGAGGCTCTCTCTCACACGTGGGTGCGCAGGGGGTGCAAATCCAGGGCCTAGATTGCACTCAACCAAGTTGACTCGTGTGCGAGCATGACCTGCGCACACGAATGCTGGACCGGTCAGGCAAAATTTGCCCAAGTGGATCAACCAACATTTTGCCACGTAGATCTTTTGCTGCTGTGAAACGGATGCATTAAATTCAAGATTAATGTAGAATAAAATCGGCCGAGTAATAATGAGTGAAACGGTGGTCGTTTCACTGCTCGGCTAATAATGACCATTAAGATCATTAACTCTGGCTATTGATCTGAGCTCCTATATAAGGAGACTCCGATCATAGGTAGAGAACACACAGCAAGCAAAGCAAAGGCTCTCCATTTTTCTTCCTCCTCATCTGTCGTGCATCTCCTGCTCGGCGGAGTGCCCGTGGTAGCATTCAGGTACCACTCAGCTCACCGTGACCACCAGTGCTTGGTCGGATTCATGGTCGGTCATTGTATCCTGGGAAACGGATGGCCCTTGTAAGCCTCGAAGCACAGTCGGAGGTGGGCGAATCTGTTTCAAGGAAACTACGACTCACAGGCCTCGGTCAGCTCGCCCGGTCGATCTCTTTGTCAGACCGACAGACTTCTCTGCCCGCTCGGGATCTTCGCCCGGCCTGTCAGATCGCCTGGTCGGCTAGTCTCTTTGACAACCCGACCTGTCTGCTTCAACCGGCCTGTCTGCTCGACTCGGTCGACCTCTATAACAACCCGACCTGTCTGCTTCGACCAGCCTGTCTGCTCGACCCGACCGACCTCTCTTGCTTGGCCTGTCTGCCCGACCTGTCTGCCTTGTCTGACCGGCCTCTCCTATTAGGTCTGTCAGTCTCGTCCAACCGGCCTCTTTGCTTGGACGCTCTGCTCACTCAGTCACTCTGAGGTTGACACTTGGATAAAAATCATCCCCTGCTGGCAGCCTGAGATCATCTGCTCAGGTCAGCTCAACTGTAAGTTGAATTTAAATTCTCTGTAATATTTTAAATTCAACTAAGTCCCCTAAAAATCTCTGGCAACAGATTGTTTATCTTCCAACAGAATATAGTTTATGTCATCTCTAAACTCCCAATTTTAGCGGCAATATTATTTAAATCGTCGCAAAAGTTTTTGCGACAAAATAATTTTATTTAGCGACGAATGGTTTCACGCCACTAAAATATGAGCCACGAAATTATAAAATTCGCCGCTAATATGTGTTTACGACAAGCTTATAACGATGATCCTAACGATGAAATTATATCGTCGCAAATATTTGTTAGCGACGAAAATATTCATCGCTAAATATCTATATTCTTATAGTGACAGTAATAGCAGGTGATGTTCTCCTTGGTGTAATTAGATGTTGACTTGATCATCTTCTGTAAATCCTTCTTGTTGAAATCTCTCTTCCTTCTAGCGAATATTTTCCTTACAATGTTCACTAGTTTGGTCTTTCTCATCTGATGATTATGAGTCGGACTCAACTTCTGGCTCGTGTTTGATTTTTGTCTTCACCTCCTTTATAAAACCTATAAGAAAAGTTGTACCTTTCTCGACTTGTTTTGAGTTAGTTTGTTCATACAGTTCTAATTCACAAAATAATTCATTTAATTTTAATTTTGAAAATTTTCTCAAAATTATATAGTTATCTACTATAGATGTCGATAGTGCATTTTGAAAAAACAAATTTAAATCATACCTTATTATATCTCTATTTTTCAACTAATGGTGGATTATGTGAAGTCTATTGAGAATCTCTTTGATCCTTGCATGCAATTGGCTTGCAGTTTCTCTATCCTGTATTTTGATGTTAAGTAAATTATTAAGTAATAAATCGTGTTTTGTTACCTTGGACTCGTTTGTGCCTTCATTTAGCTCGATCAACTTATCCCAAAGTTCTTTCGAGTTGTTGTATGGTCTGAGTTGGTTGAGTTCCTCCTTCGTTAGCCCACATTGGTGGATATTTAATTCCTTTGAGTCAACTTAGACCTTCTTCTTCATTTCTAGGTTCCATTTTTCTAGGTCGAGGAGCACATCGGTTGCATCATCTATCGGAGCCGTGTACACTCGTTGAACACTGAACTACTGGTCGATGTCGATCTTCAAGTATACCTCTATTCTCCTCTTCCAATATGGAAACTCGTCTCCATTAAAGAGTGGGGGTGAGCGATGTTGTATCCTTCATTTTGGGCCATTTAGTTCTTACACACAAAAAAATGACGACAGAATAGCAATGTTCTAAAATTATGTCTTGGATTAGTAGTATGAGAGAAAATAAGGGCAGCCCGGTGCACGAAGCTCCCGCCATGCGGGATCCCAGGGAATGATCTATTGTACGCAGTCTTACCCTGCTTTTTGCAAGAGACTGTTTCCAAGATTTGAACCCGTGACCTTTTGGTCAAATGGCAACAACTTTACCGTTGCGCCAAGGCTCCCCTTCTAGTATGAGAGAAAATAAATAAAATAAAAAATGACTCGAGTGTTGTTACACCAATTTCGAGTAATTAACAAACAATGGAAGGACTTGTCAGTGTTGGTTGGTCCTAGGAAGATCGTACCGGTTCTACTGTACAAAAATTTTGTACAAGTGTCGAACCTTTCCTAACAACCTATTGTGTTCTTTAGAAATTAAATTCGGAATCGCAAATGGAACTTATCATTATTGATTCCAAATTTACCTTATCTGTTCTTAATGGTTTAGACTTGGATCGCAAACGATGCTTAACATTATTGATCCAAATCCACCTATGTTATAAATTCAATTAAATATTAATTTCTAAATTTGGCTTCCAGGTTAAACATGGCGAGGCACTAGACCTTTTTGGATATGGGAGCAACCACCACTTCCTAGACAAAGTCTTTTAAAGAAATTTAATATTTAATTTCCTTATATAACTCTAGGTTTAACCAAAAGGAACAATCGAATCACAAGATTGAAAAACAAAACAAAAGAAACACAACATCGAATATCTAATCTGAAAATCTAGAATCACTAACCTCTTGTGTTTGGAATTCATACAAAGAAAAACTAGTATGATGCGGAAAACAATTACTAGTTATACCTTTCTTTGCAAGTAAACAACCTCTTGATCTTCTACCGTATTCCTCTTCTAATCTCGGACGTTGTGTGGGCAACGATCTTCCGAGATGAGAACCACCCAAGCCCTTCTTTCTTTTTCACCAAGTTTCGGCCACCAAAGCTCCTCCAAGGATGTAGAGGTCCGGCCACCAACTTTCAAGCTCCAAGGGATGCAAGAGCAAAGCCTCCTTTCTCTCCTTCTTCTCCTAGCTAGAATCGGCCACCAACAAGAGCTCCAAGAGATGGATGAACCGACCACTAAAGAAGAATAGTACAGGAGGATATGGCCGGCCACACCAAGGAAGAAGAGAAGAGAGGAAAATAGAATAGAGTTGTTAGCCATGAAGGCACCCCTACCCTCTCTTTTATAATCCTTGGTCTTGGAAAATAAGGAAAATTAAAATAAAACCTTCTTTAATTTCTTTGCCATGAAAAGGAAAATTTAATTAATTAAAATCAAATTCTTGTTCTTAAATCATATTGTCGGCCACCTTAAAGCTTCAAACAAGGAAAGTTTTAACAACACAAGAATTAAAACTTCCTAATTTGTTTTCGGAAATTTTAATAAAAATTTCTCTAAAAATTTTTCCCTTCATGGTTGGTTATAAAAGGAAATTTTATAAATTAAAATCTCTCTTATTAAAACATGTGGATGATTTTCAAAAAGGAAAATTTTCTCTAAAATTAACATCTCCTTTCAATCTATAAATAAGGAAAGATATCTAATCTTTCTCTTAATATTTTGTAGAAAACTATAAAAGGGACTATTTAATTTTTTAAACTCTTCTTTTAAATCATTAATTCCACATAAGGAAAGATTTTAAACAAATAAAAAATCCTTTTAATATGATGTGGCCGGCCACACCAAGCTTGGGTTCAAGCTAGGGCCGGCCACACCATCTTACTCATCCTAATTTCTTTGGCCGACCCAATCTTGGGTTCCAAGCTTGCTTGGCCGGCCCCATTAGGATGGGTATAAGGTGGGTAAGAAGTGGGTATGTGGCGGGTATAATTCTCTATATACAAGAGACTACGATAGGGACCGAGAGGAGGAATTGGTTTTGGTCTCCCGATGAAATTAAGCTTCCCGTGTTCGCCCCGAACACCCAACTTAATTTCATCAATAATAATTCATTCCACTAAAGAATTATTATTGAATTACCGCACCAATCTCAAATTACATTTTGGGCTCCTTCTTATTATGAGTGTTTTAGTCTCTCTGTATTTAAGATGTCGAATGCCCACTAATTAAATGAGTTACTGACAACTCACTTAATTAATATCTCAATCCAAGAGTATACCACTCATCCTTATCGTCATGTCGGACAAAGTCCACCTGTAGGGTTTAACATTACAATCCTTATGAGCTCCCCTTGGGGGCATTATCAACCTAGATTACTAGGACACAGTTTCCTTCTATAATCAACAACATACTATAAGTAATATCATTTCTCAACTTATTGGGCCTATTGATTTATCGAGCTAAATCTCACACTTTGATAAGCCAAAGAAATAAATACTAAATATTTGTGTTTGTTATTATATTAGGATTAAGAGCATATACTTCCATAATAACTAAGGTCTTGTTTTTTTATTAAGTCGGTATAAAAAGAACTTACCTTAAATGGTCCTGCTCAATACACTTAAAGTGTACTAGTGTAATTTATCAGTCAAGATAAACTTATACTTAATTATACTACGACTATTTCAATGGTTTGTTTCTTTCCATCTTAGTCGCGGCTACTGTTTATAATTTATAAAGAACTGATAACATGATCTTCTGTGTGTGACACCACACACCATGTTATCTACAATATAAATTAATTGAACAAGTACACTTAGCATTTAAATGTACATATTTGACCAATGTGATTCTTTATTTCAAAATAAATGTTTACAAAAGCTAGGCTTTTAGTATACACTCCAACAATCTCTCACTTATACTAAAAGACTAAGCTGTCATATCTACGGTCATACATCTGATTCACATCCCCTCCACATGTCGATCAAACGCTTTCGCCAGAAGGGCCTTAGTGAAAGGATCTGCCAGGTTATCTGCTGATGCAATCTTGGCGACGACAACTTCTCCTCGCTTCACGATGTCTCGTATCAGGTGGTACTTGTGCTCTATATGTTTACTTGCCTTATAGGCTCGTGGTTCCTTTGAGTTTGCAACTACACCTCTATTATCACAATAGATTGTGATGATTTTGGGCAAACCAGGAATCACATCTAAGTACATTAGGAAAGTCATACAACTTCTTTGGCTGCCTCGGAGGCTGCCACATACTCAGCTTCCATGGTTGAGTCGGAAACGCTAACACTCCTCCATGCAATGGCTCCACCTCCTAAAGTAAACACATAGTCGATGTAGACTTACTATTATCCCTATCCGATTGGAAGCCAAAATCCATGCAAGGAGTAAATCATCCGCTTGGTATACTAGCATATAATCTCTAGTCCTTCTCGGTACTTTAATATATGCTTTATCCAATGTCCTTGTCCAGGTTACTTTGATATCTGCTAACCATGCCGCGGTAAAATGATATCCATCCGGTCTATACGACATTATACATTAGGCTTCCAGGCATAGACTAAGGTGTCCTCTATCTCCTTTGATGTCTTCGGAGACATCTCTTTAGATAAAGCTACTCCATGCCTAAAAGGTAAGAAACCTTTCTTGGAGTTTTGCATGCTAAAACGAGCAAGGATTATATCTATATATGAAGCTTGAAATAGGCACAACATCATTTTCTTGCGATCCCTTATGACTTTGATCCTAAGAATGTGTGCACATTCTCCTAAGTCCTTCATATCGAATTGTTTGGACAACCATACCCTTACGTCTGATAATACTTTGACATTGTTGTCAATTAACAAAATGTCATCTATGTATAGTACAAGAAATACCACCATGTTTTCGTTACACTTCTTGAATACACAAGACTCATCTGGACACTGAATAAATCCATATAACTGAATTACTTCATTAAACCAGATGTTCTAAGATCTTGAAGCTTGCTTCAGTCCATAAATGGATCGATTGAGCTTGCACACTAGATGCTCTTTGCCTTTTTCAATGAACCTCTCTGGTTGCTTCATATGGATGTTTTCCTCAAGACTTCCATTAAGGAAAGCTGTCTTGACATCCATTTTCCAAACCTCATAATCCATATGAGCAGCAATGGATAAGAGTATCCGGATAGACTTAAGCATAGCTACCGGTGAAAAAGTCTCCTCATAATCGATTCCCTCTTTCTGAGTATACCCTTTCGCAACAAGCCTTGCTTTGAAGGTTTCTACCTTCCCGTCTGTCCTCCTTTTCCTTTTGTAGATCCACTTGCATCCAACTGCTTTTACATCGTTTGGTGGTTCTACAAGCTCACAAACTTTAATAGAATACATAGATTCTATTTCAAAATTCATCGCTTTTTGCCAAGATACTGAATCTATATCTTGGAGTGCTTCGTCATATGTCCGGGGATCTGATTCATGTTTACTCAGGATCAAGTCTGAAGACTCTCCCAAAAATATGAATCTCTCAGGTTGCCTCACAACCCTCCCACTACGACGAGGTACTATTTACGGTTGTGTATCATTTGTAACACGTGTTGCAGTTTCTTGTGGTACTTCATCTTGTACTATTGGTATTAAAGTAGACGTGTCCTCTCTAATTTCTTCTAGAATAATTTCACTTATGGGCTTATGGTTCATTACATAATCTTCTTCTAAAAATCGAGCATTGGTGCTAACAATGATCTTCTGATTTTTAGGATTATAAAACAAACCTCCTTTCGTTCCCTTAGGATATCCTATAAACAGACAAACTTCTGTACGTGATTCCAACTTGTTAGTATCTCCCTTCAGCACATGTGCCGGACTACCCCATATCCGGATATAACTCAGACTAGGCTTATGCCCATTCTATAATTCCATGGGAGTAGAAGGGACTATTTTAGAAGGGACCATATTCAGAATATACACTGTTGTTTCCAAAGCATATCCCCAAAATGAATTTGGTAATTCTGAATAACTCATCATTGATCTAACTATTTCCATAAGAGTCCTATTTCTTCTTTCTGCCACACCATTCTGTTGGGGTGTACTAGGTGTAGATAATTGGGATTGAATCCCGGCTTCTGATAAGTAATTCCTAAACTCTCCAAAGAGGTATTCGCCACCACGGTCAGACCGTAGTGTTTTGATACTTTTACCAAGACGTTTCTTCACATCAACCCTATATTCTTTGAACTTATCAAAGCATTCAGACTTGTAGCGCATCAAGTAAATGTATCCATATCTTGAATAATCGTCTATAAAAGAGACAAAATATTCATAACCACCTCTTGCCTGGATAGATCTAGGACCACACAAATCAGAATGAACCAGTTCTAACACATCTTTGGCTCTATACCCCTTGCCTTAAAAGGTCTTTTAGTCATTTTACCTTCCAAACAGGATTCACATGTTGGAAAGTTTTCCAACACTGATGAACCCAAGAGTCCATCGACTATTAGCCTTTGAATCCTACTTAAGTTAATATGACCAAGCCTTAGATGCCATAGATATGTTTGGTTCATTTCCGAAGGCTCTTTTCTCTTATTAGAGTTAGAAGATGTGTTATTAATTTTCATTTGTTGCTTTGTGGAAGAAATTGGATTTAAAGTATATAAATTGTCAACCAATGCATCAGAAAAGATAATAACTCTATTTCTCTTTATAACCACATTATTATAGAAAGAAACAGAATATCCATCTAAATACAGTTTAGAAACTGAAATTAAATTCTTTCTAAAACTGGGTACATAAAGATAATTTCTTAAAACCAAACTTCTATTCCTTTCAAAAGATAAGTAGACGTCTCCCACTGCAACAACTGCCACTTTCGTAGCATTGCCCATGTAGACGGTAATCTCTCCTTCACATAGTCGTTGGGTTTCCTGGAACCCTGCAAAGAGTTGCAGACATGATCAGTGGCTCCCGTATCTACACACCAGGTGCTGGTAGATAACACCGCTAAACATGTTTCAACTACTAAAGAATGAGATATGCCTTTATTGTTCTCTTTCCTACGAGGACAGTCAGCCTTCCAATGTCCAGCCTGCTTGCAGATGAAGCACTTGCCCTTCGGCTTCTTCATTCCTGCTTGTTTCTTCTTCTTCTTGCCTTTCGATTTAGAAGAGGAAACATTTTCAGCAAAGTGAATCTGAGAACTTTGACGAAATATTCCTTCTGCTGCTTGGAGTTCTGTTAAAAGTTCCGCCAACGTATACTCCCTTTTCTTCATGTTATAGTTCAGGCGGAACTGCTCAAAACTTCTGGGTAGCGTTTGGAGAATAATATCGACCTGGGTTTCCCCATCGATTTCACCTCCAATGATCTGTATTTTGTTCAGATAAGTCATCATCTTGAGGATATGATCCCCCTTACGGGTGTCCCCTCCGACATGGTGGTTGTCATTAACTTTCTCGTTACCTCTTGCCTAGTAGCCTGACTCTGGTGTCCAAAGAGTTCTTTGAGATTGTTCATTATATCATAAGTTGTTGGTAAGTCCTGATGCTGATATTACAATACATTTGACATCGAAGTCAAAATGTAACACCGCGTCATCTCATCTACCTTTACTCATTTCTTATGATACTCAATCTCCTCTACACTATAATCACTATTAGGTCCATCAGGGCAAACCTCTGTTAGTACAAACTTATAGCTTTCAGCAGTTAGGACAATATTCAAGTTTCTTTTCCAATGTATGTAGTTTGGACTAGTAAGTTTGTTCTCTTTCAGTATAATGGCCAGTGGGTTGAAAGACATCCTAAGAATTACAAAAAAAACTTTGGTCAAGACTCTAAATTTAAAATAATATTGATTCCTCATACAATACTATTTAAATTTACCAATACCTCTAAACACCGGGAATATTGCATGTCACGTTAGTGTGGATGTATACAAATTCAACATTTGTAAGAGGAGGTTTTACCCATTAATTTTATTATGTTGTCATCCTAACTTTATGACAAATAAAATTAATAGTTGGTTTTCCTTTGGTCACACAAAACAATAGCAGTGACTCCGTTGGGGAGGATATTATTGAATGTGTCTAAGTGTATACCATTACTTGATACTTAGTCCATTAAATAGGATTGTGCCCTTTTAGTTGGAGAAGATCACACGCTCCTAAATAATTTCCTATAACCATCCATAAAGGAAGTTTGATCTAGTGATCCGTAACAAATCCATCCGTTGTGGAGGGAGGCACTCAGAGCCAACACGCAAGCTTGTTGCATCACTTACAAACTAGTAATGGAGACCGTGGAATTTATTTAAAAATCCCTCTCCCACTTAGTTATTTAAGGTGAGGAATTTTAGCCTATGCTAGCATACATCACATGCACACACACACACATCACAGTAAATAAAAGCAATAAATATGGAAATTAATTTTTTTAACTATTATGGTCTTTTCAATCACTGTCCTCCGCGTGCTGCCAGCCCTAGGGTTCATGTCGTCGGGTCCATCGAGCTTCCTTTTCCGCTGCGCCTCTGGTCCTTCAATAGCACCACGCCTCGCAAGGATACGATCCATGACAAAAAATAAAATTTTACATACATCGATCCTATATTCCACAAGGGAATGTACATCAAGTAGATCAAACATAAATGTAAAATCCTAGGGCTCATATAGCTCCTGCTATATTAATTAAATACAATCATGCACACACAATAAAATGTCCTTAACATGTCCAATAGTTGGAGCCTGCAACCACAAAGTTAGCACATCCTACTATTATCCTGCCTAAATTATGTATGACATGTGCATAATTAAACTGAAAACCAAACACACAGAGTCAAACCCTAGCTCTGATACCAATTGTTGGTTGGTCCTAGGAAGATCGTACTGGTTCCACTGTATAAAAATTTTGTACAAGTGTCGAACCTTTCCTAACAACTTATTGTGTTCTTTAGAAATTAAATTCGGAATCGCAAATGGAACTTAACATTATTGATTCCAAATTTAACTTATCTGTTCTTAATGGTTTAGACTTGGATCGCAAACGATGCTTAACATTATTGATCCAAATCCACCTATGTTATAAATTCAATTAAATATTAATTTCTAAAATTGACTTCCAGGTTAAACATGGCGAGGCACTAGGCCTTCTTGGATATGAGAGCAACCACCACTTTCTAGAAAAAGTCTTTTAAAGAAATTTAATATTTAATTTCCTTATATAACTCTAGGTTTAACCAAAAGGAACAATCGAATCACAAGATCGAAAAATAAAACAAAAGAAACACAACATCGAATATCTAATCCGAAAATCTAGAATCACTAGCCTCTTGTGTTTGGAATTCATACAAAGAAAAACTAGTATGATGCGGAAAACAATTACTAGTTATACCTTTCTTTGTAAGTAAACAACTTCTTGATCTTCTACCGTATTCCTCTTCTAATCTCGGACGTTGTGTGGGCAACGATCTTCCGAGATGAGAACCACCCAAGCCCTTCTTTCTTCTTCACCAAGTTTCAGCCACCAAAGCTCCTCCAAGGATGTAGAGGTTCAGCCACCAACCTTCAAGCTCCAAGGGATGCAAGAGCAAAGTCTCCTTTCTCTCCTTCTTCTTCTAGCTAGAACCGGCCACCAACAAGAGCTCCAAGAAATGGATGAACCGACCACTAAAGAAGAATAGAAGAGGAGGATATGGCCGACCACACCAAGGAAGAAGAGAAGAGAGGAAAATAAAATAGAGTTGTTAGCCATGAAGGTACCCATACCATCTCTTTTATAATCCTTGGTATTGGCAAATAAGGAAATTTTAAATAAAACCTTCCTTAATTTCTTTGCCATGAAAAGGAAAATTAATTAATTAAAATCAAATTCCTTTTCTTAAATCATATGGTCGGCCACCTTAAAGCTTCAAATAAAGAAAGTTTTAACAACACAAGAATTAAAACTTCCTAATTTATTTTCGGAAATTTTAATAAAAATTTCTCTAACAATTTTTCCCTTCATGGTTGGTTATAAAAGAAAATTTTATAAATTAAAATCTCTCTTATTAAAACATGTGGATGATTTCCAAAAAGGAAAGTTTTCTCTAAAATTAAAATCTCCTTTCAATCTACAAATAAGGAAAGATATCTAATCTTTCTCTTAATCTTTTGTAGAAAACTATAAAAGGGAATATTTAATTTTTTAAACTCTTTTTTTAAATCATTGCTTCCACATAAGGAAAGATTTTAAACAAATAAAAAATCCTTTTAATATGATGTGGTCGGCCACACCAAGCTTGGGTTCAAGCTAGGGCCGGCCACACCATCTTACTCATCCTAATTGCTTTTGTAACACCCACGAAAATTAGTAGTTATACATATGTGAGTATCCTTTGTTTTTGTAGAATAAAAAGGGAGATAGAACCAAAAAGGTATAAAAAGAAAAGAGGTGAGGTCAAGGATTGAACCTTGAACCTTTTAATTAAATGGCAACCTTTAGGAGTTATGGAATGACCACTAGGCCATCATGAATTATTGTTGAAAGGGGGATGGAAATTTTAGATAAAGTAAGAATATGGTTAAGAGAAGGAAACAAGAAAATATCAAGTAGCTTTCTTCCTCCTTCTCTTGATTAAGAACAAGCAAAAGACAATTGTCTTTCTCTTCTTCTTCCTTCCATTTTCGTGAGGATGAAGGAGGAGATAGGATTAGAAGAATTAAGGGGATGAATGGGGGCATATTCTCATTAGGGAAAGATATAAATGAGTTAAGGAGAAAGGGAAGGCAAAGTTCATCTTTGCTTCTTCCTCCCACTTAGCATAAAGAGGAAAGAAAGAAAGGGATTTCATTTTTCTTCCTTCTTTTCCTCTTCCTCACCATTGCCGAAACCTAAAGCTCTCCCTCTCCTAATTCTGAAATCCACCTAAGGTTTTTCTTCCTAAGGATACTAATCCACAAGAAGGAGCCTTCAAGATCTACCCCTTCCAAGCAAGAAAAGAAAAAGGGAGTGCTAGAATGAGAGGCTCTCTTCTTCCTCCTCACAAGGGTACCATTCTCTTTAGGAACAACA
The DNA here is from genome assembly GCF_018446385.1 of Zingiber officinale. Classification (NCBI taxonomy): domain Eukaryota; kingdom Viridiplantae; phylum Streptophyta; class Magnoliopsida; order Zingiberales; family Zingiberaceae; genus Zingiber; species Zingiber officinale. The sequence continues at coordinate 24,152,495 of NC_055987.1, read as the reverse complement.
AGCGAAAGGAAGTGAGTATTCCCTCACCTGTGGTACAAGTAGCTCATGGTTTTTCCATAAATTTAAATGGCTTAAAAACCTAGGAAGTTTCTTGCAACTTTCGGCCATGCCAAGTTTAAAAGCCTAGGAAAGTTTAAACTCAAATATAACATGCTTATGATCTTTCTTATGACATGATATGAATATTTCCTTGGTGTTTCATGCTTGTATGTTACTTAGAAGGAGATGAAACCACCTTAGGGTTTCGGCCAAGAAGAGACTAAATGCCTAGGAAAGCTTAAACTCAAATTTAACATGTTTATGATCTTTCTTATGACATGATATGAATATTTCCTTGGTATTTCATGTTAGTATGTTACTTAGAATTAGATGAACCCCACCTTAGGGTTTCAGCCATGACAAGTTTAAAAAGCCTAGGAAAATTTAAACACAAATCCAACTTACTTATGATCTTCCTCATGATATGGTATGAAGATAACTTGATGTACTTATGATTTCATGTTGGTTGGAACTAGGTATTCATGCTTTGAACTTTCGGCCAAGTTAGGATTAAAAAGGACTAGGCAAGCTTAAACTCAACCCTAACATGCTCATGTTTTTCCCTATGATATGATATGAAGATAACATGATATTCTTATGCTTGTCTTTGGTTTAGAACTTAGTTTCTCACTTCATGACTTTCGGTCACATCATGGTTTGTAGAACTAGGAAGCTTAGAACCTAAAACTAAATATGCTCATGATGTTCCTTATGATAAATGATATGAAATTGGTTTAGGGTTCACATGTTTATATGCTATTTGTAACCTAGGTTTAGGCTTTGTATGTTTCGGCCACAACATGATTTGTAGACCTAGGAAGCTTAGAACCTAAACTAAATATGCTCATGATGTTCCTTATGATAAATGATATGAAATTGGTTTAGGGTTCACATGTTTATATGCTATTTGTAACCTAGGTTTAGGCTTTGTATGTTTCGGCCACAACATGATTTGTAGACCTAGGAAGCTTAGAACCTAAACTAAATATGCTCATGATGTTCCTTATGATAAATGATATGAAATTGGTTTAGGGTTCACATGTCTATATGCTATTGGTAACCTAGGTTTAGGCTTTACATGTTTCGGCTACACATGATTTGTAGACCTAGAAAGATTAGAACCTAAACTAAATATGCTCATAATGTTCCTTATGATAAATGTCATAAAATTGGTTTAGGGTTCATATGCTTGTATGTTGCTTTCAACCTAGGTGATTCCTTGCATGTTTCGGCCACCTATGATAGGTTGATGATTGAGACCCAATTATGACTCTTTATGTGCTTCACATGCCATGATATGAATTAGGAGATGTTAACTTATGTTCCATGCATGATTATGTTCCCATTATATGATATATGTTCATCTATGTATGCTTATGAATCATGCATTTGAAATGTCTCCTATGATGTGTTATATGCTCAAGTACGTATGTTTATGATATGCTAAGTGAAAGGCCTAAGAGTTGCTTCCCTATTTGTTGGGACTAAGAGCACTCTTTATGATATGCTAAGTGAAAGGCCTAAGAGTTGCTTCCCTATCAAGTGGGACTAAGAGCACTCTTCATGCTAAGTTAAGTTATGAATGACATGAACATGATGAATTATGAATGACATGAACATCATATGCTATGAATGACATGAATATGATATACTATGATTATATGACATGTTATTTTACTTTGTATGGCTTGTACCAAGGGTGGGCTCCATAAATGCCCCTAGGCCGACGGACTATGAACGGGTCTAGTAAAGGGATGGGCTCCTTAGTACACCCCTAGGTCGACGGTCGTAGTACGGACCTAGATCCCTAGTAGGTTCAGGGCTAGCTACCCTGTCCTAGGGATTGCGCGCATTTATGTATGTATGTGGTACAAGTCGGGCCCTCATGATGGTATTATGTTCAAGTATTATATGATATGTTTTGTTTTTAAAAGCATCTTGCACATGATATTACCCATGTTTTAAAGGGCATTTTGCATTGCATATAGGATTATGCTATGATGTGATAGGTCATGATGCTTTCTTTTACGTTATGATATGATATGACATGATGTTCTTTATGCTATGATATGATGTTCTTTATGCTATGATATGATATGTCATAATGCTTACCTTTACGTTATGATATGATATGACATGATGCTTTCAATTATGTTATGACATGATATGACATGATGTTTCTTTTATGATATGATATGACATGATGTTCTTTTCTGCTATGATATGGTATGATATGATGTTCTCTTTTATGCTATGTTAAAATGTGATATGATACTCTTGCATGATATGTTGGTTAGATGTTTTATGTGTCCATGCTATATGTTGTATGATTTTGCTATGACATGTTTCTTTTGTGAGTGGGAAAGAATCTCACTAAGCCTTGTGTGCTTATAGTTACTTTCCTTGTACCACAGATAAAGGTAAAGGATGGATAAACTAAAGGACCAGCAGAAGAGATGTGTGTGGTGGTGGCTTGGCTAAGAAAGAAAGACATGCTTACGTTGATTTAGGATTGATATGAACTATGCTTGATTTATGTTGATGTCTTGCATGATCACTTTACTTATGCTTATGTTAGAAATGGATATTATGACTCTTTAAGTTCATAACTATGCTTAGCATGCTCGTACGATTAGTTGTGATTTAAATGAAAAATGATTACTTCCGCTGTTTTTGAAATTCATGTACGTATGTTATATATGTAGAAAGTAACCCCGCCTCCACTAGCAGGAGGGGCGGGTGTTACAGCTTTGGCCGGCCTAAGCTTGGGTTTCAAGCTTGCTTGGACGGCCCCATTAGGATGGGTATAAGGTGGGTAAGAAGTGGGTATGTGGTTGGTATAATTCTCTATATACAAGAGACTACGATAGGGACCAAGAGGAGGAATTGGTTTTGGTCTCCCGATGAAATTAAGCTTCCCGTGTTCGCCCCAAACACCCAACTTAATTTCATCAATAATAATTCATTCCACTAAAGAATTATTATTGAACTACCGCACCAACCCCAAATTACATTTTGGGCTCCTTCTTATTATGAGTGTGTTAGTCTCCCTGTATTTAAGATGTCGAATGTTCACTAATTAAATGAGTTACTGACAACTCACTTAATTAATATCTCAATCCACTACTAGAAATAAGATCTTTAAGGACACACATAAATGTACTTATAGTATACTTTTAGTGACACCAAAGCTATGGTGACATCAACGAAAAATGTATTGAAATGCGGTGTTAGCATAGACCCTCTGTTATTCCTGACATTTGTATAATGTCATTATAAAATATCTATACTAACTTCAAAAGTGTCTTAATTCTAGAAATATACTGACAATCGAAAATGTCAGGAAAGATAATTTATAAAGTCATTTTAAATTGTCGTCTTAACTAATATATAATGACATTATTAAATATCAGTTATAATAATTTATAAAAACATTAAAAATTATCACTAATATTTATTTAGAATATATAATCTCAAATCAAAAGTTACAGATCATCACAATTCTCTCATCACATAGAATAGAAAAATTTACATCCAATTCATCCACCACATCATCACCATTCATCACAATTTATCACATCCGTCACATGTAATTTTTATTCATCCAATAATCATTTGAGTCAAATTTACAAATGCAATACTAATATAAAAGTATTGATTCCAAAACTAACTAAATACTAATAAAATGAACTCAAAATATTAAGTTTTAGAAAAAACAAAGTCTTGTACAATAAAAACTCAACTAATTTAATATGAATCATCTTCAACCATCATATTATAAGCAAAATCCAAGTACTTGTCACCTACAAATACAATGCATTTACTTGTGTAAGTAAAATAAACAATGAAAATATAAATTAATAAAAATAATTTAAAAGATTGAATATCATACCAAATGAGAAATAGATGAAGTATCATTCCATATGCACGAATAGTAGTTTTCTCTTATTGTCAACTGCAAATATATTTCATATTTGTTTAAAATTTTAATAACACAATAAATATAAAAACTTAATAATATTTCACTAAAAAATTAAAATCATACCAGATGAAAAGGCCAAACTATCATTCCTCCAAGTGCATCCTCCAGATGATAAGTCCAAGCTATCATATTTGCTTTTCTAGTCAAATGGTGGTAGAGGATTGACAAGCTCACAAAAATCCTTGAGATATATTTCTAGTCAAGTGGTTGTCGAGTAGATTGTGATCAATTCGAGTAAAAGTGTACCTAATTTTCATAGTGTTCAATTTTTATTCTGCAACAATAGCAAGTGTTTTAGTAATCATTATCAAAATTAAATGTTAATGGAATATCGGTAGTAAAACCTAATAAGGCATCATATCGGCAAAAAAGTTATGCAACAATCTCTTTCCTAGTATATTTGAATGATACATTGAAAAAAAGTCTATGTTCGGATAGGTTGAAGGCTTCCCTTTTTTCCTAAAATATTTAGTTTTATGTTAATAAGAATATTAGCAAAGATAGAGCAAGGATTACAGTAGGTTAAAATTTTTAAACTACATAGAAAATACATAAGGCAAACAATTCTGTGTTTAGCTGTTAATATAAATGTTAGTATCGTAATATGGTAAGCATATTGATAGATTGAAATAACTATGTATGCAAGTCATTGTTGGTAGTTGTTGCCTCAAAAATGCTATATTTAGTTTTCCATTTTATCAAAATGATTTTCTTTAGTAAAACAATGCAAACATGCCCCTTCTCGAGCAAACTAATTGTAAAAAAGATGAATACTTCAAGATGGAAGATATTTAGCACCAAAAAGGAAAACATGCAGTAAAAAGGCTCAGTTTCCATTTCAAAGACTAGGCTGAAGATAAAACATAGTGGTCAATTATTTTTTAATTGAAGATCAAGCAAGTAAAATAGTAAGATCATTAAATTAATTATAAATTATTACCTCATACTTAACTCGTTCTGATAATGGTACTTCACTAACTCAAACAATATACATGCAAATACAAGAAAAGATAAAGAGGAAGAGAAGATAGATAAAATCCTAAAAATCTCAGTTTGTAGTAAATGCATTCTATGTGTGCCCAAATACTCTTGCAGCAAAAAAGATCATATTACATCATTGCATTAAACTGACACAAATATTTGAGCATCTTTGTGCTAATCCATAATATTTCAAAGATGCAAAGTGAAAGGAAATTTAGAACAAAATTTTAACATCAAAATTAAATTAGCAAATCTATATGTCATCATCTTCTTGAATAGAGAGAAAAGATATAAACTGTGTGATAATACAATAAAAGTGATGACAAAACTAAATGGTATCAAACCAATTCATATATATGACATGCTGTATAATAGTCAATGTTTCTCATAGAATATGTTAACTCAAAATAAAGTTATAGTCATCTGACAATATTTTCTTTAGTAAAACAACAAATGTAATAATTTTGCAAATGATACCACTAGAAAGTTGGTAACTTACAAGATTCTGCTTCAATGCATTTTTCCTTCCTCCACGCATCAAGTTCAAACTTCTCCTTGATCAAGGGGTGTGAGAAATTCATATATTGTGCATAACGGTGAAAAGACCCAAAGCATATCTCAACTGCTTCATTCACTTTCCCATCCATATCAATTTTCCACAATGCTATGAGATCCCGCTGCACCACAACATCATCATCCAAGAATAGAATTTTGTGCAATTTTAGGTACATCTCAGGCAAGTAAAAACTTAAATGGTTCAGGCGAAAAAAGGAGACACTGAGGAGAAGGGAGAGGTTGCGAACTAACTCAGAGAAGACCCGCATATGCTTTGATCACTCTAGATTGAGACGACGCGCGTATGAGATGTAGGTAGAGGCAACGGTGGCGTGGTCTCCGCCTACTTCAGTATCAGCTCCGCTCGCGTGTTTAAGAGGTTTGATCAGAGGGTCAACATCGATCTACATGAAAAATAGAGGCTAGGTTAGTACAAATCAGAGTCCGAAGATGACGAATTCTACTCAATACCAGCCACCACCGGTATTGTGGCGGTGGAAGGGAGGAGGATAAAGAATGCCATAGGAAAGATGCCAATGATGAGGAGGAAGAAGTGCCACATCGTAGAATTACGCTTGGATCTTCAATTAGAGATCACCATTTTGGCTAGGGTTTGAGGATCAACTTGCGGAGAGAAATAAAACCAGTGAGAAAGAAGAAGAGATCCTCCCTAGTCTCTACGGAGAGGGAAGAAGAGATCCTCCCTAGTCTCTACGGAGAGGGAAGAAGAGATCCTCCCTGTTCGCGGCTCCCTGCTCGCGGCGGAGAGGGAAGAAGCTGCGAAGAGAAAAGGTAGGGATTTGAAGAGAAAAGGAACGATGGCAAGGAAAGAGGGGTCTAGGTCAGTGAAAATAAATAGGTTGGTTTAAATTGTAATGACATTTATAAATTTTGTCATGATAGGTGATCTAATAAGATAATTTTTTTATAAATAATCTCTTTTTACTAAATGTCATTAAAAAATATTTATATTGACATTTTAAATTAACTATCACTAATAAAATGTCATAATAGGCCTTATTTCTAGTAGTGATTCAAGAGTAGTACCACTCATCCAATTGCGCTCGCCTCGTCACTCAGGTTCTTGACAACTTAACTTACAACGCCTTTTCGTGGATATTATCAACCTAGATTCTAGGAGAGCTTCCTTCTATAATCAACAACACATACTATAAATAATATTATTTCCAACTTATCTGATCTATTGAGATATCACACCCTTTGATAAGTCAAAGAAATAAATACTAAATATATGTGTTTGTTATTATATTAGGATTAAGAGCACATATACTCCATAATAACTAAGGTCTTGTTCTTTATTAAGCGCAAGATAAAAGAACTTACCTTAAAATGGTCACTTTCAATACACTTAAAGAGTACATTATAAAATTTATCACCAAGATAAATTTATACTTAATTACACTCACGACTATTCCAATGGTTTGTTCCTTTCCATCTTAGTCGTTAGTATAATTTATAAAGAACATCATAACAATATTTGCTGACATCACACCATGTTATTTACAATATAAATTAATTGAACAAGTACACTTAGCATAAATGTAGATATTTTTGACTAATGTGATTCTTTATTTTAAAATAAATATTTACAAAAGCTAGGCTTTTAGTATACATTTCAACAGTCAGAAGAGGTGATAACACCTATTCAGACTCAATGTGGAAAACTCAAATGAAAAATCGAAGAGAAAAAATATGTAAAAAAAAAATTGCTTGAATAGTGGTTACACCAATTTAGAGTGGTCCCGCTCTGATACCACTTGTAGGATCATTTGCAAGTGAGAGGAGGGTGAATCATGTGCAATTTAAAAAAAAAAATCTCATTTTAAAATGACCTGTTAAAAATTAGTGTGTAGCAGAAGATAGCAAAGTAAGACAAAAACAAAAGAACCATCACACAGTCGGTTACTTGGTTCATAGTCTGGTGATTAATATTCCAAAGTCCACGCTCCCTTGGGAAGTATCCGGCGGTCAATCCATTAAAAATTGAACCTTGAATACAAATGAAGATGTCATCTCGGGGCGGTCTAGTGGCTAACGCATGAGGTGTTGCCAACTTGAGGTCTGGGGTTTGAATCTTGGCATAGCCAAGGTAAATGCTTCCCTCAGCATCAGTCACTATTTCAAGGGTTAGTAGTCACCTGTGATTTATCTCCTCCATGTTCACTTTGGGACGGATTGGCGAGGGTGTTCGGGGCAAGCGCAGTTGCCTTTTTACCAACTTGAATACAAATGAAGAAAGTGTAACTAGCTACGCTTTCTTATGCGAGAACAATAGTAAATAACTTAAAATGTTACCGACGCTTATATAGAGTCGCGGTATAGCAGTCGTAGGAAGACAACGTAATAGAATGAGCTTGAAAGCTCTTCAAGAATTGGTGTCAAGTGCTCTGGCCGAGCCCTCCTTATATACTGCATTGGGGGTGCCTTCAATGACCCAAGATTCCTCCATCAACTCTGATTTGATCCCAAGTATTCAGCGTTTATCCATTTAGGGGCGCCTCCAAGGCTGAAACTTCATCCTCAATGTTAAACTGCTTGGGGACACCTCCACTCACCTGAGGCACCTCCAACAATTTGTTCAGAGCACCCTCCACAACTTTAGGTGTCTCCAACACTATTTATCATAGCTTATTTTTCGCTCCAATCTCCTGTAAAACATGTTAATCCAAATAACAAAATTACATGCAACACAAAGTTGGTACATATGCATAAATTAATTTATGAATTAGATTTTATCTTACCAAAATCAGGATCTAGTCTTGGTCTAAACTTAAATTTTTAAAATGAATCTAAGTTGGACCAGTGTCTATAGTCCCACTAGACTCATTCCTCATTAGATCTTTTTTCTCCAATTACTTATCTAACTTACCATTTGCAGAATCACTTGACTCGACGCCTAACTCACCAGATCTTCCTACCAAATATCTCATCTGAACTTTAGCCAATTCTTAGGTCCTGTTAACCTAACTAGACTTCTTGCCAGATATCTGGTCCTCTCTGATTTATCTAGGCTTCATGTTAGTTATCTGGTTCTCTTGATCTAACTGGACTTCAGCCTAATGTCTGGTCATCTAGACTGTTAAATCTTTTAATCTGTACACTTAGTAAATTTATTATATCATAAGAAGATTTAACTTTAAACTTTTGACAAAATCAAAATTTAAGTTTTATTCTGGTACTCCCTATACAAACAGCAACATGGTAGCGAGGGTAGAAAGGCTAGTATTAGATTGTTTTCCTAGTATAGAGAAAGTTTTTCCATTACTTTGCTTGTCTTAGAACTGGGAGGTTGAGCGCTCCTCACCTTTTCCCTTCTCTTGGCTCTCTTGCCTGATATATATATCTTACAGTTGAGTTTAATAAAGATTTGAGCTGTCCTTAGCGCTCTAAAATATCCTCCCAAAAAAAAAAATCAAAAAGATTGGTTTAACGGAAATCAAATCTCATATTTTTTGGGTTAAAGTTCGCTAATAATTGGTCTGAATCAGCCATGAATTTGTAAAGTTCAATCAGCGATAGTGGGTAATGAAAAAATTGTTCTCTTAGTAAAAGTGAGTATTACTGATGATGTCTTTTGCCTGTAGGTAACACATCCGTTTCCATGTTAAAGAAGCTCTCTACCTTTGAAGCATTTTCTTCTCGTAGATGAATGTGTATAAAAATGTAGTTTACATTTAATTAGTTATGATCCTGCCCCGAAGCTGAGTGGATGGCTATCAGGAAGTACTATTGATGTGGCTCCTCGTGTGGTGGAAACGCCTCGCTCCTGCAATAACAAGTCGTTAGTGCCAAGCCGGGAGGGGGTTCCCGGCGACGGCCCTCCGACGCTCAAGTCACACAATCGGCCAGAAGAAAAGAGAAAGGAATGAAGAAGTGAAATAGTGATGCTCAGAGACGTATATGCGCGTCTCTCCGCGGATAACCACTCCTCTTCTTATATAGAGCTTCAATGGGTTGACTGCACATTTCCCGAGCGGACGTGACTTCCTATGTTCTCCTCAATAGTTAACATCGGGAAGGGATCCCTGATACCTTACCTTAAAGGGGCAGACGCATTTACGCTAGGGCGGCGCAATCTTCGTCCGTACGATTTCCTGTCCATTCGCGCCGTCAGTCGGCGGCATTGACTCCCAAAAGGATGTTTAAGACATATTTCCCTTCTCTTCTTAAATGTCAGCCGCTAATCTGATGGTACTTCCTTTGATCTATCCGGCCGGCCCTCTCTTTGACATTATATATCTATATTCCGATCGGATAGGATTTCATTCTCTCGGCTCGTCCTAGATTCAAATCGGCTTCTTTGAACTCTTTAGCCTGGTCAGGTTGTGGGCTCGGCTTTACCATCGCGAGCTTATCCTGCCGCTCGGCCGAATGAGCCTGCCGCCCGGCTCGTCTCTTAGCTGACTCTCCTTTGACTTTGACGATCATCCGATCGTTGAACCTCCTCAGCGAAGGGGCCCCTCCCCCTAGGCCATCGCCGGATCACATGCCTCCCCTTTAAGTCTAGTCGAAGGAGGTCATAAGTCCGACTGACTGGACCAACTGGTGCGAGAAGACCTCTTTTGCCGGGTCGACTATGACCCTTGGCCAGCACTCGGTTACCTGGCCTTGGTTCTCCTTTCGACGAAGTGCTCTTGGCAGGCCGATCGGCAGGAACGGAGGGCTGCCCGAGCTGCATAACTTGTTTGATCGGCTGATGAGGTCGTTGCCTAGGTAATCTCCGCGAAATCTCTAGGAAATCGTATCAGTCTGGCGCATTAATGTGTCGCATGCCTCTTTAATTATCCTGACAATTGCCATATTGATGCACGCCACGTGTCCCTCCCTGACGGCGCACGTTTGAGGTGACAGGCTGGGATGTGACCTTTGGGTTCATTTGAATTTTAAACGGCTGGATCTGTTCTAGGTGTCTGTGCCGCTGATCGAACGGCTGAGCGAAGTCTCTTGGTTTTTATCTCGTCGCCGCTGTCTCCTCTTTTTCTTGCTTTCGTTTCCGGCGACCCCGTTCGTGCTCTTTCAGCAATTATTCCCGTGTTCTTCGGCGAATCCCTCGCGTCCTCCAGCAAATCTTTCTGCTTCCTGTCATTCCTATTCCGGGTGAGTCCATTATCTTCTTCCATAACGCCTTATTGCTTGGTCCTTTGTGATTTTTCGGTGGGCTTCTGTTCTTGCTTCTGCTTTCTTTTTCCTTTTGCATTTTCTCCCGACTCTTCTCGTTCTCTCCCTTTTATCATGGCTAGTACATCGCATCCTTCTTCTTCTTCGGGTCCTTGGTATGAGACTATGGAGTCACGGTTTGATGAAGATGATGCCCGAACCCTAGCCAACACTTTTGAACTCCCTCCTGGCTACGAGATACATGTCCCACTAGCCACCGATCGTCCTTCCGCTCCGCCGACCGGCTGTGTCTGCTTTTTCCTCGACCAATTTATTGTCGGTCTGCGGCTTCCTCTTCATCCCTTCATCCTCGATGTTTGCAGATACTTTGGCCTATCCCCTTCTCAGCTAGTTCCCAACTCCTTTCGCCTCCTATGCGGGGTAATTATCTTGTTCTGACTACATCGCATTCCTCTAACCCCTTCAATCTTCCACTTTTTTTATTACCCCAAGCTATCCGATCAGCCAGGTACTTTCCTCTTACAAGCTCGATCGGGCTTGGTCTTTTTTGATAGGATGCCTTCCTCCAATAAACATTGGAGAGAATATTTCTTCTTCATACTCTTCCCCGATCGGCCCTCCTTCCAGACCACTTGGCAACTTTCCCTGGGTCCTCAACCCTCATTGCCTCGGTACAAGAATACTCCTACTTATTTGCTTGTATGCTATCGCCAAGTTCAACATCGGGTGGAGGAAGGAGTTCACGGCCGAGTTCCAGTGATCGCACGAGCAGCCTAGCTACTCGTAGCTCACAACCCAACTCACTTTTTCTTCTTTATCTAACTGATTTCTCTTTTTATTTTACAGCTGGCATCATGATGAGGGCGCGCTTGATCGGGCAATCGAAACTCACTAATGCCGATATTGATAAGGTAGTGGTTGAAGTCCTGGCCGAGCGAGGGTTTCAACCGTCAGATCTTCCCGAGCAGCTAATACCCACTCTAGGGCTTACCCAGGAAGCGGGAGGGGAGTCGAATGTAGCGCCGATCGGCTCAGTGGCGGTGGAAGAGCCAATCGGAGAGCCTACGACGACTCAACTGGTTCCGGAGGAGGGCTCTCAATCTGAGGCGCCGCTCGAGAATGCACGTAAAAGGCGGCGGGCGAAACAAGCTGCTTGCTCGGCGTCTTCAGCTGAAAGGGTAGCCGATCGGACTAGTGTTTCTGGCCCAATGTCATCGGGGGTCGTCCCCGTCTCGTCCGACCACACACCTTCAGACCCCCTCGTCGACTCTCCCGCCGCTAGTCTGCCTCCCTTATCGGCTCAAGGCCGCATCCTGAGGTCAAGCATCAACCCCGTACCCGCCTCCTCTCGTGCGGGTCGATCGGTTTCTTCCCATCCGGCCACGGCTCGTCGAAGACACATAACGGCTACGCTACATCTTCCGACTAAAGACCTTTCAGCGCCAGGCGGCTCAGCTGATCAGACTGAACACCGTATTATCATCAAATGCCAGTTAGCGGAGATATGGGAAGATGTCCGCGCCCGGACGGCTGCCGCTCCTCCTGGAATGTGTAAAATACCGGAAAATAGGCGACTATTAATAAGGGAATTTTCTGAAATTTTTGGAAATTTTTCAAGAATTTTTCGGAGCTCGTATGGACGAGTTAACAGGGACAAAAACGGGGCTCGGAAAAGCCTGTTTAGGCTACCCCGTTTAAGCGAGGAAATGTTTATATTTACATTTCCTTTTTCTTTTATTTTTTCTTTATTTTCTTTTCTTCTCCCCTGCCGAAATTCTCACCCAACCCTTCTCGCACCGACGCCTCCCCCTCACGCCTCTCTCTGCCCTAATCGCCGGCTACGGTGGTTACCTTCTCCCTCTCCTCGCCAACGACGCTCCTCTTCACTGCCGTCGGGATGCCAAGCGCCACAGCACACAGCCGACGCCGCCGGAGTACTGCCGACCCAGCGACGTCGTCCTTGTGCCCTAGCGAGCCGCGAGCCTCCATTTTGTTCTTATCTCCCGAGCCCTCATAGCACTGACGATCTTCCTTCCTGCGACGCCAATCGCCGGCAGCACATGTCATCCGCCTCGGTGCCCTAGCATCTCCGCCCACCAATTTCTTCTCTTCCATAGTCGTCTCCACCACCACCACCTATTCGACCGATTTCTGTGCCCTAGTTTTGGGTTCACAGTCGTTCACACCGAAGACTCTCTTCTCCTCTCTTCTGTCGATGCTATCTTCACCGGCCAACGAGAGCCAACCAAGGGTAGTCGTTTCTCTACACTGGTTCTCCTCTGATAACCTCTGTTCCAGCCACAGTAGCGTGCCCTAGTCGATCTTGGGAGGTAACAGATTGGTGAGGAAGTGGGGCTGTAGTGTTATTTGATCAGCAACAGAAGTGTTATTTGATCAGCAATAGAGGACCTTAGTCCACAGAGGTGAGGACTGTGAATTGAAGGAAGAAGTACAGCGGGTTTTTGTGTGCTGTGGATCAAGATACAATTGCTTGTTCAAATTCGGCAGCAAGCAACCTTTCACCGCAGTCACTTAGCTGTGAATTCAGGTAAGATATTGGGTTTTGGTCTTAGTAGTAGATCTTAGTGTAATTTGATTATTTTAGATCGTGAGACATGCTGTAGAGAATTTGATATCTTACTGTAAGAACTCCTGATTGATTTATTTTGGGATTTGTTTTCTTCTGGATAGCAGTGGGCGATTGGTTTGAAGTTGTTGGATTCCAGCCACCACAACACAGAATGGCTGGTTATTTTCTTGATCACCATTTTGATTAGATCAGTGTAAGTGTTTTCGGCCAATGAATTTCTGTTATGTAGATTGGATTGTTAGTTGTGTTAGAAAGAGATGTTTATGTAGGTTGATTAGGATTTTATCCTATTGGTCGTTGAGATTTTATTTAGCTATTCGTTGAGTTCTAGCTGAATAAATGTATGTATATCGTTTGACACAGGACTTTGACGCGAGACGAGTATCTAGGAGTCAGAATTTGGACCTTTCTTTTGTCGGAGGCGGGTACTTTGACTTATGTCTTTGATATGCATAATAATATGTTTAACCTATAGCAGTGATTGTGTAATCATTTTGTTTCGGTTGGTCACTACATGATAGTTACATGGTTGCTTGTTTATTTATTCTGCACTGCATATTATTTACCTGATCATATATGCTTTAGGTAGTGACCCAACCACATGCTATGTTATCTTCTGGATCTAGGGTTTATTTGATGCCCTATCTGATTTGTGTACCTTCTATCTGATACATCTTCCAGTGGTACACACTTTGTATTATTTATATGGTCATTACTATGTTATTCATGAGATTACCATGCTTAGTGTCATGCATCATGATTGCATGTCTGTCGATTATCACTCGGCCCACTATGGTTGAGCCCATCACGATTACATGTATGCACACCACACACCCATGGATTAGTGGTATATCGAGCGTGTGTGGCGGTTTCATTGTTTGGATCCGCTGGTCGGGTGACTGCTGGTAGCCGATGGCGCATGTTTGCTGCCTGCCTTGGCATTTAGTGTAGCGTGCTGGTGATAGTGGACTCTGTTTGGCTCGCTGGTCGGATGATCGGGTAAGAGATATCCTCCCGCCATCGTATCGGAGTTAAGAGCATTGAGCTCCCCATTTATGATTTGGGGTCAAAGGACGGAGTACTCGATAGCATTCCGTCCACGGCGCATCGAGGCGATGATGTCGAGTGCATCACACCATATGCATTTATTGCATTTATTGTTTTGTGATTGTGTTTACTTGCTGCATTTATATGGATGCATATGATTGACATGCATACAAGATTATGACTTCCCGCACCACTGCTACCTTTGTACTTTGTACTTTGATCTTAATACGTTATCTCCGATTTCGCTTTTTGCATTTATCCTTCTCGTATTCGTGAGACACACTGATTAGTGTTGTCGTTATTTGTTTTATTATGTATATCAGTTGTACCTGTTGGACTCACCCCGCTTTCATTGTTGATATATTTTCAGGTTGAGTCAGTGGTTCCAGAAGTAGTGCTAGTCCCCTTCTGTTTGAGTTGTTATTTTATTTTAGCTTTTCTCTATCAGACTTTGTTTTTGTCTTGTTTTGGATTTTACATATGGATATTGTATGGAATCCTTCCGTTTGATGGACTTTTGGTATGATTTGGATTTTATTCTACTACATGCCTGCCTGGACGGCAGAAGAGGTGAGTTCGTCGGATTTGAGCTTTACGATTTCGAGTCAGAGTACTATTGTTTGTGATTACTATTATTAATTACGTGGTTGTGACAGCTAGAGGTTGAATATCTATATAAACTGCGTGGTGATTGTTTTTATTTATTGTTATAATTTCAGCCGCCTGTGGCTGAGGTATATGTGTTATGTAGAAGTTTCAGATTGTCCGTCGTACAGGGGAGATGCTGCCGAAATTTCATCCGACAGAGACTCCTCTGGGGCGTGACAATTTAGTGGTATCAGAGCAGGTATACGATACTTGCTATGTGTTCTGGATTTTTGAGATTTATCTGATACCAATTTATTTGGTATCAGAACGTAAGTTTTACGATCTTTGTTTCGTATTTTGGGACATTTGGGATAACCTGATACCAATTTATTGGTATCAAAGCGGCAAGGTTTGGCGATACTTGTTTTGATTTTCGTGTTGCAGATTTTCGAGATTTGGCTTATTGGTATCATAGTAGGTTGTGATACCTGCTTTTGGTATTCTGAATTTTTGGGTTAGCCCAAGTTTGCGAGACAAACTGGGTAGTTATTTTGGATTGCAGGGATTTTTCCATTAGGTATATGTTTTGGACTTCCGTTTCAGATTTATATGGATTTCCGGTGATTTTCATGTTCGGAATTTTGAGGTCAGAAGTTGGGGATTGGACATCGATGGAACATCTCCAGACGGCATATAGGTATGATGTTTAATTTTATAGTTTATGACAGGTATTAGCATTTTTTTATTTAGTACCTGTTTGGTTGTTGTAGCACATATTATATGTGATGGGTTAGCCATTGAGCATGGTTGACCTTAATAGAGATCAAGGATTATAGTCTCTGGTGATTTTTCTTATCATACCATCAGTAGTTTTAGCTTCTGTTACTACTCGTAGGAGATGGAGGCACATACCAGCCTCTGCTATTGTTAGCTGGGTAGTGGATGATACCTACAGACTCCTGTTGACTTAGCCAGTAGAGTTTTTATATTCATACCTTTTGGATATTAGGGTACCTGATACGATGGGAATTGGTCATTGGGGGTTATCATGTTTGATCATTGTTGAGAATGGTTTGAGGTTGAGGGATATTGTGAGATCAGGTATTGTGATATGTTGATTTCTAATGATTTATGAGGATAAATGTTATGTGGTTGTCTGATGATCAATTACTAGATATTTGTTTTGATGATCTATTAGTGGATAACTATTTTGATGATTTATATTTGGGATGTCGTTGATGGTGACATAATGAGTGTCATGTATGATATTTACAGGTTTGATGATTATAGTTGGTGCTCAGATTATAAATTGGGTGCTAGAGAGTTTACGGTTGAGTGTGCCCATGAAATTTTAATGAATCTGGTTAGTTGTGGTTAGTTAACAGGATGATAAAAATTGATATATGCTTCCTCTGATATTGGACTATGTGGATAAATAATGATCGATGTTTTGAATGCTAATATGCTCTTATGGAGAGTAGAGACTTATTCACCTGATATTGTTTGGGCTGATATTTTGAGGATAAAAAAAAATGAGGGTGTTTTGATGTTCTTGAATTCTGACTTTTGTCTTTTAGGTCGTACACATTTATACATATGATATTATGTGGGTTGACATTTTCTAGTTTGAGTTGATGTAATTAGTGTTGAATTGACCCATGAACTGATTTAGTTATTTGACAATGTTGTATATCATTTTATCTTAGTTAATTTTCGTCAGTAAATATTGATTTACACTTGTTAAATCGGTCAGTAGAAGACTGATTTATGTTTGTCGAGTTGGATAGTTGTGGTTTGATATACCTTAGTTGCTTGTGGAGGATTAAGGTATTCTTGATTAGTTAGTAGATGAATGATTTAGTTTTGATGGTTGATCAGTAGAGGATTGCCATGATCTATTTTTAGAGGTTCGAACCTTTAGGTTATTTGTGTTTAGTTATGTATCTAGAGCACCTTTGAGTACTTGTTTTGTACTGGCGTGGAAATGACTGATTTAGCCATATATCATTGTCGGCTTGGATAGGTTATAAAGGATCGATGTATCCTATTCCATGAAGACTTTGACCGTGGACTGTATATACCTGATGGGATAACTTAGAGGGTGCATTGAGATATGTGACCCTGCTGATGTAAGGAAGTGTAGAGCTAATTGCTTAACACTTATGGGATACAATCGTTACTAGTGTATACTGGGAGAGTACATTTGGATTTATGATGATAAAATTTTCCCCATTAGATATGGTCTTGGTAGTGTATGACATTGACTTGCAATGTTATACCATGGTGTGTATATCTTTCTTGTCCGATATTAGTTCCTTTGAACCTAGAGCAGGGTTGTTACTAGATGATTAGACTATTTTATTTTGGGTTGCTTTTGATTGATGTATTCATGCTTGATACATATGCATGAATTTTGTTTAGATATACCCGTAACCCATGAGTGTTTGTAGCATAAGGTTGGTCTCTTTGGTTGAGCTGCTATGCTGATTTTGCATGTCTATGTTGCATGTATATTATGATTGTTATGTGTTGTTGGAGTCCTATGGTAGACTGTCCATTTGCAAGTAGTATATGTATCCATGTTCTGATATGGTTTGAAGGTTCCTTGTGGATCATAGATATGTAGTTCGGTGTATGTATCTGGATGTATTATTGAAGATATCTTGTCGATTAAATCCGAGTTGTAGTATAAGTACATCGGTGGTGTTTTGATGGAGGCATTTTGTCAATTTAATCTGAGTTGTGATATGTACATATGTGTTTGGTGTGGTATTTGAGGTATCTTTTTTATTATGTTTGATTGTGAGTGCACCTGGGTTTAATATGTTTTATTGGAAGTATATGTTGGTTATACTATATGTTATGTGAGTGTTGTTTGAGGTGTATTGTTGATTTTACCTATGTTGATTTTGCACACGGGTTCGGTATGCATTGTTGGAGATATCACGATGATTTATACCTATGTTGTGAGTATGTTTGGTGTGTACTAATTGGAGGATTATGTCGATCATACATATGTTGTGTGAGCACGTGTGCCAGGTATATATTGGTAGCAGAATGATGATTCTACTTATGCTGAATGCAGAATGTGGAGTGTCTGCATTATGTCATTTGTTGGATTAACTCATCAACTAATTCTCCTATCAGTGGATGACCCACTAGGATGCTGATAGAGTTGATGATGGATTTGATTAGTTTACTAGGTTGTTATAGCCTAGGCTAACCACAGTGATTTGTGGTAAAGAGATCTTGTACAATCTCTAGCTGGATAGTTAGGTGCCTTGGGGTACTTATGTATTATTTTGTGGTGGAGCGTTGCTCCCACATATTACGGATTGCTGGTAGCGAAGCATTGCTCCTATATTTATTGCGATACATATTCCAGATTATTTGTAGTGGAGTGTTGCTCTTACATATTAAGGATTTCTTGACATATGTGGTGTTTCTGGATGGAGCGTTGCTCTCACAATGGATAATTTATTCTTTGGTGATTTATGTTGTTGATGATCAGATTTTTTGATTTATTATCGGAGATCTTATAGATAAGGTTAAAATTACGACATTATGTGTCTTTTTTTTTTTTCGCCTGTGACAATCTTAGCTTTAATCGATGGCTTTCTAGCAATCTATTATTTTTTTTTTGAGAATCTATGATTCACATATTTCTGTTGGTATCGACATCGATATTTCTAGATATGATTTAATGACAAAGATAAGACAAATATTCCGGATTTGTTTTCTGTCATTTTGAGACCCCAAGTAGAAGTATATCGTGGTCCCACAGGAGATCGATGTAGTTACCGTTGAGAATAGACGGAGTCTATAGAAGAAGCTCGCAACTTCCTATGTTTGACTCGATATCTCCGGAGATACGTTGAGGGTTTATCACGGATTGCTATGCTACTTACACACTTGACCATAAAAGGCGTGAAGTTTACTTGAGGATTGCAAGACCGCCAAGGAGAGGCGGAGACTAGTGTTGGCTTTGATTTTTGTTTTTACCTTCTAGAGAGGGGATTTGTCCTCTCTCTCAACCCGTCTTGCCTGTGTTGCCGATGGTGAAGTATTCTCATATGTTTCTCGATAGTTGAAGGAGCATGAGAAGAAATACGCTCATGATATGGATGGGTCATTATTTTTGCCCCAAGATTTGGCGGCATTACTTATATGATATTACATTGAGATTCTCACCGATCATCGAATCTCAAATATCTGTTTTACTTGGAAGGAACTTAATCTTGATGAGGAGATGGATGAAGTTCCTGAAGGATTATGAGTGTATCATTAGCTATCACCCGGGAAAAGCTAATGTGGTTGCAGATGCCTTGAGCAGGGACTTTAACTTGCTACCGAGTTGTGGTTATAGACTTGATCTGTGGGTTTCTCCGTTAGACCTGAGAGCGGGGACGGACAGAGCAGGGTAGTCTTGTTACCATAATTGCTCCGCCGATCGGGATGAGAATCAGAGGCCCAGATTGTTGGGACCTCATAGCTCGACAGTGGTCCTTACTATCGGACGGAGGATGTCGAGGCATAAGACTGCCAGAAGTGTTATATCGACCAAGTCGGAGACTCTTAGAGTTCTCCATTTATGACCATGTATTTTGAGTTTCACTCACGAAGGTGAAGAGATTGGCCTCAAAGGTAAGCTAGCTCGATATATTGGACTTTCCGATCTCGGAAAGGTTAGAGCGCTGTGGCTAGCACTATCACCGCCTTTGGCGGTCACGATGTATTCCACGTATCTATCGCCGAGGAGATACTACCGACGACGTGCCGACATGGTGACATATCTCTTCCGTTCGGCCACGTCATGGGTGATTCCGGATGGATTATAGACCGAAAGAGCGTCAATTGCGAACAAGACTATCCGGTTGGTTAAAGTCGGATGGTAGCATCATGATGAGGAGGCTACTTGGGAGCTCGAGGATACGATCAGAGCTCGATATCCCCATCTTTTCACTTGAGGTATGTGATTTATTTACCGTTCAGCATATATACTCTATATCTGTTGTTAGTACTTGCTGATGGTAGATAACGAAATTTGGGGACCAAATTTTTATTAGTGGGGGAGAATGTAAAATACCGGAAAATAGGCGAATATTAATAAGGGAATTTTCTGAAATTTTTGGAAATTTTTCAGGAATTTTTCGGACCTCGTATGGACGAGTTAACAGGGACAAAGGCTACCCCGTTTAAGCGAGGAAATGTTTATATTTACATTTCCTTTTTCTTTTATTTTTTCTTTATTTTCTTTTCTTCTCCCCTGCCGAAACTCTCACCCAACCCTTCTCGTGCCGACGCCTCCCCCTCGCGCCTCTCTCTGCCCTAATCGCCGGCCACGGTGGTTACCTTCTCCCTCTCCTCGCCAGCAACGCTCCTCTTCACTGCCGTCGGGATGCCAAGCGCCACAGCACACAGCCGACGCCGCCGGAGTACTGCCGACCCAGTGACGCCGTCCTTGTGCCCTAGTGAGCCGCGAGCCTCCATTTTGTTCTTATCTCCCGAGCCCTCACAGCACTGACGATCTTCCTTCCTGCGACGCCAATCGCCGGCAACGCATGTCATCCGCCTCGGTGCCCTAGCATCTCCGCCGGCCAATTTCTTCTCTGCCATAGTCGTCTCCACCACCACCACCTATTCGACCGATTTCTGTGCCCTAGTTTTGGGTTCACAGCCGTTCACGCCGAAGACTCTCTTCTCCTCTCTTCTGTCGATGCTATCTTCACCGGCCGACGAGAGCCAACCGAGGGTAGTCGTTTCTCTACACTGGTTCTCCTCTGATAACCTCTGTTCCAGCCACAGTAGCGTGCCCTAGTCGATCTTGGGAGGTCACAGATTGGTGAGGAAGTGGGGCTGTAGTGTTATTTGATCAGCAACAGAAGTGTTATTTGATCAGCAATTCCACAGAGGTGAGGACTGTGAATTGAAGGAAGAATTACAGCGGGTTTTTGTGTGCTGTGGATCAAGATACAATTGCTTGTTCAAATTCGGCAGCAAGCAACCTTTCACCGCAGTCACTTAGCTGTGAATTCAGGTAAGATACTGGGTTTTGGTCTTAGTAGTAGATCTTAGTGTAATTTGATTATTTTAGATCGTGAGACATGTTGTAGAGAATTTGATATCTTACTGTAAGAACTCCTGATTGATTTATTTTGGGATTTGTTTTCTTCTGGATAGCAGTGGGTGATTGGTTCGAAGTTGTTGGATTCCAGCCACCACAACACAGAATGGCTGGTTATTTTCTTGATCACCATTTTGATTAGATCAGTGTAAGTGTTTTCGGCCAATGAATTTCTGTTATGTAGATTGGATTGTTAGTTGTGTTAGAAAGAGATGTTTATGTAGGTTGATTAGGATTTTATCCTATTGGTCGTTGAGATTTTATTTAGCTATTCGTTGAGTTCTAGCTGAATAAATGTATGTATATCGTTTGACAACAGGACTTTGACGCGAGACGAGTATCTCGGAGTCAGAATTTGGACCTTTCTTTTGTCGGAGGCGGGTACTTTGACTTATGTCTTTGATATGCATAATAATATGTTTAACCTATAGCAGTGATTGTGTAATCATTTTGTTTCGGTTGGTCACTACATGATAGTTACATGGTTGCTTGTTTATTTATTCTGCACTGCATATTATTTACCTGATCATATATGCTTTAGGTAGTGACCCAACCACATGCTATGTTATCTTCTGGATCTAGGGTTTATTTGATGCCCTATCTGATTTGTGTACCTTCTATCTGATACATCTTCCAGTGGTACACACTTTGTATTATTTATATGGTCATTACTATGTTATTCATGAGATTGCCATGCTTAGTGTCATGCATCATGATGTGGATTGCATCTTTGTCGCATTGAGCCCATCGCTAGTTATACATGTACTACACACACCACCACCCATGGATTAGTGGTATAGTGTGTCGGCGGTGTGGCTTATCTCGATGTGGATTCTGCTGACTGCTCAGTTGACTCGTGTGCAGCGCTGCATCGCTGGCTGGCTCTCCTGTGTAGCAGTAAGGCATCAGGATGGTGGACTCGATGCTAGTGGTCATCGTCTGGATGTATCGAGTTGAGCATGGTAGTGGCAGATGATCCCCCGTTGGGCATGGGGCATTGAGCTCCCGACGAGTACAGCATGGCATTCGTCCACTCGGCGCGGTCATCGAGTGTCGGTCGACAAGATGTCATCATTGCATCGATTTTTTGTATTTATTGTTTTGTGTATTTGCTACACGGCATTTATATGGATGCATATGATTGACATGCATATGATGACTGACTTCTCGGACATTCTACTTTGCGGTTAAATACGATATAAGTCCTGATTCCTGATCTGCTTTATCCTTCGTATTGTACACGATTAGTGTTATCCATTATTTGTTTTATTATGCATATCGGTTCGCGAGTGTTGGACTCACCCACTTGCCCATTGTTGATATATTTTCGTTAGGGGTTGAAATCGGCAGGAGTTCCCATCTCATCGTTTTGAGTTGTTATTTTATTTTAGCTTTTCTCTATCGGACTTTGTTTTAGTCTTGTTTTGGATTTTACATATGGATATTGTGGAATCCTTCCGTTGATGGACTTTTGGTATGATTTAGATTTTATTCTACTACATATGCTGCGACGAAAGAGGTGAGTTCGCGGCTTCGAGCTTTATTAGGGTGGAGTTTGAGTAGGTGGATTTTGTCAGTACTATTGTTTGTGATTATTATTATTAATTGCGTGGTTGTGATGTGAAATATCTATATAAACCGCGTGGTGATTGTTTTATTTATTGTTATAATTCCGGCTGTGGTATATGTGTTATGTAGAAGTTTCAAATTGTCCGCCGAGGGAGATGTTGCGAAATTTGGACTTTCGGACTACCTCCGCGTCAGAATGTTAGCAAAGTGCACACTAAGAAGATTACGGTAAGCTTCACTTTGACTTGCTCTTATTAATTTAGCTCATGACCCATTCCTACTACGCTTTGACTTCCAAAGTTTTGGACCCTGAGCCGAGGCTCTGTGAGCCGTGGAAGATGAGGTAACACAGGAAGCCGATGAACCACTCATGACACCGGTGGCTCAACCGCCGACGTTAAGAGCGAGGAACCACATGCGGCTGAGCCGGGGGAACGTTGAGCCTGTCACATCGACCGACTTAAAAAGAGATATCCATCTTTGAAGGCAAGATTACCGCCACCAACCGCAAGCATAGGAATGTTGAGGATCTCGAGCAAAAATTAAAGCAAACAAGACAAGTTAAAAATGTTGAAGGTCTCTTTGTCATCCGCGCATGCAATGATGTCGAGGAGGCTTTGAGAAGCCACCATGACCTGACAGAGGAAGCCACCTTCCAGGCGAACCTAGAGACCTTGCCGCTCGAGACGAAATGAGCCTAGCCGCTTCGAAAGATGAAGGTGGCTTACATCCGATCGACACTTTCGTGGATAAGTTTGTCAATCGTGCTCTCCAACTTTTCGGCTGCCGTGGAGAACATTTTCACCAACTCAAGAAAAAGGGGCATCTACCTGCCGATCTGCCTAACTCCACGATTGATCGCGACCAGCTTAATGCCTCCATTCCCGACGATGCTTTGGATTATTTGGAGTGAACCCTCGAACACCGCCTTATTCACTAAGTGATGTTTTGGATTGTATCGATCGGCCACCGTGTGTATCCGGTTGGCATAAACTTCTTATGACATATTTCTATGTTATCTGTGATGATTTTATTCAATATTCGCTCATCTTTGAATGTACTTAGTCTCGATCACGCAAACGCTGAAAATCCACTCGTCTGTATGATGATGGTTAGATGCATCGGTGCGAACCCAGCGCGCGAGTTTCGCCGCCCGTCGATTAAGGTCGGCTTTCGCATTCGCTCCCATCGATGACCGAGGTTTAAGGTGGCGGCCTCGACCGATGACGAGGTTTAAGGTGGCCGCCAAACCGTCGATGAAGCTAGGGTTTAAGGTCGCCGGCCGACCCGATGAAGTGTTATAATCGCCGCCGTCGACCGTCGGCCTATGAGATCGCCAGCGATCGCCCTGATCGATCGAGGTTTAAGGTCGCCGGCCGACCGTCGATGCGACGAGTTTAGAGTCGTCCCGGCCGATGATGTAGGTTTAAAGGTTTTAAGCCGCCCGCCGGTCGAGGATGATCTGGTCGGAGCCGTCGATGATCACCGGTTTCGTCAATAAGGCCGATGTCGCTTTTAATGGGAAGGAGTTTGGGAGCAATCCGATTGGTTTCTTCTTGCGTTCAAGAAACATACATACATGCATGTGATGAATTATTCACTCACCTCTCATCCGTCTTTTGAAGGTGATTTGCAGCTCTAAATCAACCTCCTTCCTCGCATCTTCCAAATATGCCCCGCCTTCCTTTCTATGACCTTGAATGGACCCGCTCATGGGCTTTTTTGACATCCATCGCTTGACCCTTTTCGTACTAGGTCACCCACGGAAGGATCTAGGGATTACCCGCCATATTCGCCGCATTCTTGTAGTAGCCAGCGGTCGCTTGCGGCTTTATCGCGTTGCATGTCGAGTTCCATCAACGCCTTCCTTCGTCTTTGTCATAACGAAGCACCCTCTATCCACCTCCAACGACTCTCCCGTATACTAAATGGAATTACGTGAAACCACTGCCTCTCCCGGACATAAGTTAATGCCCATAATCCACTTGAACAGGAATATCAGTAATCATCATACTGCCTCCGGAGTGCTCGGTTGTTGACGTAACCAGCCCGAACTCGCACTAACTAATGTAGAGATCAGCGTGGATGCGCATTGCACGATCTCGCAAGAACGGACCATTGCCTCGAGGATTGTTACATGTTCGATGTTTTGGTTGAATTCTGGTGACTGACTTCATCCTAGCTACTGAAAAATAATTGTGGCGACACATTGTACAAATTTTCTAGCGGCCATTAGTCATGGGAACCGAGGTCGACTCCCCGATTTCCCAGAACGCATGAGCGTGGGCATGAAGCTAGCTCATCTAAGCGCACCTGATGATGTTTATTATGTGGTATGGCTCTAAGGGCTCTGGCTACGTGCATCCTTTGGAGGCCAATAACTAGGGATTTTCCTCCCCATTACTGGATGTTCTCATTTGATTTGGTTGGAAGGCCCTATATATATCACATCGGACATTTACCAACCTTGAGAGCTTGAACTTGACGGAGGCTGGACCGATCAGGCCAACTGCTATAGTGCATCCCTTACAAATGCCAAAATTAACTTCTCTGGTAAATACACGCCAGTTGTTCCAAGGGACCTCTTGAGGAGGGTGAGTCAACACTCTATAACACAGGGCCCTACTAGGGGCGGAGCAGACAACCGTGACGGCTGCTATAGGTTCGAATTTTCGGGACAACGGCAAAATTTAACGCTCTGTTTAATCTCCGTCAGGTTCCATGGAATAATCGCTCCTTGACTGAATAACACGGTATGAGGACACGCAAGATCCTCACTTAGGGAGATGCTGTCACAGGACACTCTCCTTTGGGACGTCTCAGTTGCCCACGTTCTCATTCCAATTGTTGTCTTTATAGCGTCTTGCGTCCTGTAGAGTATCGAGGGATTCACCGGGAACAACGACCCATTCGCTTCAGGCTATCGTCACCGTTAAAGTTCGTTTGGCCCATTCTAGTCGAACGGATGGGATGCATTCCGGGTCTTCTCTCGAGGATATAAAGGATACCTATTCCACTACTCGGCCTGCCGGCCGAGTCAGCCAACATATATCCTCCATACCCGTGCCTCGGTCCGGCATTGTGATGAAAAATTCGGCCAACGCTCGTGCTTTGATAGCCGACCGAGAGGTCGGAGTATTATACGTTTAACTCGCTGAGCCCGTGGGTCCATTCGATTAACTCCACGGACGCCCAGATTTCGAGCGTGACTCCCACCTGGGCTACGCTATTAGTCATCACGATTACGGGGTGAGCTTAAGAAATAAGGTCAAGTCTCTCGGGTATGCAGGACTAGAGTAAGCAAGTTTCAGTTCAGAGAAGGAATTGGCTCAATATATGGCTTACAAAATACACCTACCGACTTCTTCTTTCTCAATGATTACGCGAACCGATGGGTACGCCAAGGGACTTGCCAACAAATTAAAAGCGGTTCTACGTACCGGCTTGGCTAAGATGGGCGAGCTGAGATATTGCTTGAGTTCTTCAAACGCCTTGTCACATTTGCCATCCCACCTAAATTTGCCGCCGCTTTAGATCTTGAAGAATGTCAAGTCCTTCCACGCCAACCGATTTTGATATGAACCTTGATAGGGTCGTGATTCTTCCAGTCAGCCTTTGAACCTCCTTCAAGTTGTGAGGTGGCGCCATGTCTTGGAGAGCTCTTACTTTGCTCGGGTTCGTTTTGATTCCCCGTTCGGTGACTATGTATCCCAGAAACCGACCACCTTTAGCGCCGAACAGGCATTTAGCTAGATTTAGCTTGTTCCCGTACTTTCGCAGCGTTCGACACGTTTCTTCCACATCTGCACACAGGTCAACAGATCGGAGTGACTTAATGAGTATGTCATCAACATATACCTCCAAATTCCGTCCGATCTGCTTCCGGAACACCTTGTTCATCATTCTATGCTCATGTGGTGTCCGAATGGCATGAGTCGAACAAGAGTCCGATTCGTCTCCGGCGATGATTCACAGTGATGATAGCAGCGGTGCAAATCCAAAGGTCTGATCATCCATCAGTTTCCACCATTTGATCATGAAGGAAAGACAAGCAACTGTGGAGATGGGGTTATCCGATGGTCGGTAGTGAGTTGGGCTATCAGTAGAAGAATCTGACAACCAATGACCACAAACTAGCTGGCGTGGCCGTGTATATCCAGTCGCATCTCGTCATAGGGGCTACTCGATCTCAATGGAAAATCGCGCTTCCTTTGCTTGACCGGTCGGGCGTCTGGCCGAACATGTAGTTCATGCAACGCCACACTTGGATCGACGCCCGGTAGTTCGTGTGTTGACCAGGTGAACACGTCATGGTTCCTTTGAAGGCAGGCGACTAACTCTTCCTTTTGCGGGCTGGCCAGATCGGCTGCTATGAAGGTGGTAGCTTCCGATCGGCTTGGATGTATCTGCACCTCCTCCTTATTGTCATATCAACGGGTGGCTTCTCTCGATGGCGTTCAATCGGGGACACTTGGCGGCCTTAGCATCCGCCTTGACCATCTCCACATAACACCGCCTGGTCCCCTCGCTCCTCAAGCCCAAATTCCCCAGAATTTAATCTTCGGCAGGTCGATACTCGAAACTCATTGAGGCTGTGACTAATATCTGTAGATGCGTCTACCACGATGAAGTTCGTGGTCGTCTTACCAGCCTCTTCTCCGGTGCCGACCAATCTTGTCGACCGATTGGGAGACGATGGCGATGGGTGTATTGCCATGGGCAATAGCTCGAACATATCGATCTGTAATGAATCGAATGCTTGTTTAAAAATAATGTTTACCTAGCTTCCTGTACGATGAAAGTCCGGTAGACGGTGTAATATCACCGCCTTGATGATCAATGCATCATCATGAGGGATTTCGACCCCTCTAGGTCCTTAGGGCAAGCTAATCTCGGGTCCTCTGCACATCCTATAGCGAGATGGTCGGTTTCATGCGCTACGGGTTGGAATCTGTACCAAGTCAAAATCATCCCAATCTCCCGGGAGGCCTCCCTCTCTCCTCTTCCTTTCGCTGAATCACAGTTCCGAGGCTCGGGGCTCCTTCTTTCTCGGGGGCGATGCTCGCGGCTCACAGAGCCATCTGACCTCGACTTTTCGATCGATTGGCGCTCGGGATGTCGGTCCCGTGTGCGCAAGCGTCTATATTCCTTGGCTCGGCGACGTATTAGGGTCACCTCGACTCCCACGTGTCTAATCCGAATGATGGAACTTGCGAACATGGTCCACTCTTCCCTTTCTTGGGTTGGATGACCTCCATATGGATTGCATGTGTCCTTGGCTCGGGATACGGTTGGGCCCTCTAGGACCGACCGGTGGTGCAGTCTCCTCCGATCTCCCGGTCAGGCTGCTGGGTGCCTCCTTCCTTGCCTGCTTGTGCCTCTTCTACATTGATGTATTCCATGGCCTTCCTTTGGAGATGGGTGAAATCCTTGGGGCCTACGAATGAGGATCGGAAAACTCACCTTCCACAAGCCCTTGAGTGACTTCCGATGAGACTATTGGTATGTCCATCGCCATTTGGTTAAATATGGGATGTACGACTGGCGCTTCTCGGGACCTTGAGTGAAAACAAGTTGACGCTTGTTTTACGATGCTTCGACCGCTACTGTGACGGGAAGCAGCAAATCCTTGGAAGCTACGTATGCCGCCCGGGTGAACCAGGTTTGAGCCGGTCAAGTGTCGTCGAGAATACCCTACACTTTACTCCATCGGTGGTGGAGAGTAGCCGCGCGTGTCGAACTTGGCCAAGTGATCATTTGGATGTCTCCATTGTACTCCCCATCGCGGTGGAGTGTAATGGCGAGGTAAAGGATCTTCCATGATACCTCGTGAGAATTGCCGTTAATCCGCTCGGGTGAATCCTCGTTTACGGCGCTTTTCCTTTCCTTTCATCTCTCGCGCCATCGGCGAGGCTCGGTCTGCCTCGCTCCTCTCGAGTGTCCTAAATATCGGTGGAAAGGAATTGGAGTGTTTGTTGGTCCCCGTCGATCTCTTGCCTCCGATTGGATTGGATTATAGGTTCAATATCGCGCCTGTGGTCTCTGAGCGGCCACAGATGGCGGTAGCTCTTGTCGATCGAATAATATTCGTTCTGCTGCTCCATTGCTTTTGCTACTTGGCTTGGATTAATCTTTCCAACTCTCGTAACATCGTATTCATGCGTGTCCATCGGCCTTTCCTCCTCCCGGTTCAAAGGATTTTTCGAGAGCGCCATGCCGGGTGGATGGCTACCTCAAAGCTGATGTGGATCTCCTCGTGGTGGAAACACCTCACTCTTGCAATCACAAGTCGTTAGTGCCAGGGAGGGGTAAGCCGCATGAAGTCACCCTGTCACAAGGAAGAAAAGAGAAAGGAATGAAGAAGTGAAATAGTGATGCTCAAAGACGTATATGCGCGTCTCTCCGCGGATAACCACTCCTCTTCTTATATAGAGCTTCAATGGGTTGACTGCACATTTCCCGAGCGGACGTGACTTTCTATGTTTTCCTCAATAGTTAACATCGGGAAGGGATCCCTGACACCTTACCTTAAAGGGGCAGACGCATTTACGCTAGGGCAGTGCAATCTTCGTCCGTACGATTTCCTGTCCATTCGCGCCGTCAGCCGGCGGCATTGACTCCTAAAAGGATGTTTAAGACATATTTCCCTTCTCTTCTTAAATGTCAGCCGCTAATCTGATGGTACTTCCTTTGATCTATCCGGCCGGCCCGCTCTTTGACATTATATATCTATATTCCGATTGGATAGGATTTCATTCTCTCGGCTCGTCCTAGATTCAAATCGGCTTCTTTGAACTCTTTAGCCTGGTCAGGTTGTGGGCTCGGCTTTACCATCGCGAGCTTATCCTGCCGCTCGGCCGAATGAGCCTACCGCCCGGCTGGTCTCTTAGCTGACTCTTCTTTGACTTTGACAATCATCCGATCGTTGAACCTCCTCAGCGAAGGGGCCCCTTCCCCTAGGCCATCGTCGGATCAAGTTATATTTAAATACAAATATATTTAATGTGATTAAATTAACTATAAATTTTTAATTATAGTTACCTATCTTGGTTGTAGTTCACTGATTTATTCCAGAATTTTCTTTGTTGACTTGGAAAAATTATAACTTAGAATCGAAACTCATTATAAAATCTTTATGATAAAACTCAATTCTAGGTCAATGTTATTATAGTTGAAGTAAAATTTAGAGGCGATTGAAAGAAAGATATAGACAGAAAAAGATGCATGCATGACACACAAAGCTGTCTC
The DNA here is from genome assembly GCF_018446385.1 of Zingiber officinale. NCBI lineage: Eukaryota > Viridiplantae > Streptophyta > Magnoliopsida > Zingiberales > Zingiberaceae > Zingiber > Zingiber officinale. Next base: position 24,122,633 of record NC_055987.1, on the reverse strand, counting down.
GAGGGGGATGCTGCCGCTCTCATGAACTCATGAGTGTAGAAATCCTCATCTCACTAACCACCTTTACTATTTCTTGGTTTCAATATAAACCCTCATCTTCATTCAAAATTGACTTGTTTGAGGTATTTACTTTTAAGATACTTATCAACTTGTATATATATAGATATTATCTAATATATTGAACAAAATGGCACACTAATTGTTTTTCAAATATGTGGAGGGATGGGATGTTAAGCCGGTGGCCTGACTGAGTAGACGAGGAGACCGTATGAGAGGAGCCAAAGGGAGGCTGGTGCCTTCAGAATGCTTACTAACGTCGAAGAAGGATTAAAAGGAGAAAGAGAAGAGAAGAGAGATCAAGAAATGAAATTAGGGCTCTAGTGAATTTTTCAGATTTGAACAGGATTGGGAAACTTAAATTAGGTATAAAAGTAGACATTTGTGAAGTTGAGTTGCTAAAATCATATTAGATGAGCGAGTGATGTGCATTTGATAGAGTAATTTCTTGAAGGTTATAATTTTTGATTCAGAATTCAAAATCAAATTCTGTTTATGCTTACGCATGTAAAATTTAAAAATCTATATTTGTTACTGAGAAATCAGTAACCGTCAAGTTTTAGTTCAAAAAACATCGTCTAGGTCCTTTACGCACGATTTGAATATCTTTTTGCTATTTTTATGATATTTAAGATATTTTTAATATTTTAAAATATTAGGTCTATATAAGCATCATGTTTAATGTCTTAAGAAGTCTTGAGATTAATACTATTTCTAGCCACGGTCTCTTTTTTGGAACAAAGAGTTTTTCTTTTTTCTAATGTTATGTTGAACAACAGGGATTAGAAGTTCGTTTCTGATATTTATATATAAATGAATGGAATCGATAATTATCCGTTGCGCGCAATTCTTTGTATAAAGAAAGAGTTTGTAGAAGAACATAACATCAGATTTTTGTAGGAACCAAGAACCAAATGTGCGATCATCTGAGCTGCAAACATTGGTAGTAGCCTCGGATGCAAAGGGAATTTATTGGCCATTCGACAAACGGCAGTGCACACCATGATAAAGTGCGTGTTTATTTTCTGCTCTTTGTCTACTTGTGTCTTTTTGACTCAAAAGTGATTATGACCTCACAGAAACTGGTGGACCTTTTGACTGGATTCCATTTATTCACACCCTTACGATTAAATTAAGAGCTCGAATGAACAATTATTTAAACAATAGCACAACTTAATTTACTAATCATCCTGTTGCCAAAAGAAAAGAGAGATCGGGGTAATGCTTATATATTTCTGTAACTCAGTCAGGGAGGATGCACATGAATCCAACAGCAACTATCCTCCTGGTGAACAAAGTAAAAGATAATCTCACAGGTCACATCAAATTCCACAGACACGCTGTCCATGTCAGTGTGACGGGCCCTCCGTTAATTCCAAGCCACTGTTTCTCCAACATTCCAAGATTCCACCATCAAATCGACAATGATAGAGGAGCCTTCGTAGCCATAGCTAGGCGTGTAGTTTAGTTGTCCTTTATTTTGCACATCGTTCTGTTCGAGTTGCTCTTCTCTTCTGTTTCGGCGCTGCCTTGTCGTTTCCGTAGTCTTCTTGCCATTGCTTTTACGGCAGTATGTCATATATATATACATCGGATACGAAGCAACATCCCGTACTTAGAACGTTCAGAAGGAACACGAATTTACAGAGTCCATAAAAATCTGGGCAATGAAAATAAAAAAGGTTAACGTAATTCATGTCAGAGTAGTTTTCATTTTGATACAGTAGATTGGTTGCAGAAGGGTGCTTAAGGTATATACATATATATATCATTACAATATAACAGAGGTCTCAACTAAAAAAAACAATATTAATTGTGATTTTGCAGGGTGACATAGAGGATTTTGAGTAAGACATTAAAGTTTTAGTTAACTTAGGAGTAAATATCTTCAGCTAATAAGTAAGTGAGATGAATTTGTCACTATTCGGAGGCATTGAATCTTTTTTTTTCTTATCTTAAATTGGAAATCATATCTGTGAAATTAATTTATAAAATGATCACACATTCTATTCCTTAAACATCCTTCTATCATAATCTTCCTTTCTTGTCTAATTCTTCATCACCCACCACACACTGTTCCCACACGTTGAAGCAAGAGGAATATCTTCCTCGTTAAGCATACAATAGTACACTGCAATGTGCTATCAATGTCAGCACATATTTATTCATCAAATGCTAAAGTTAAGAAGGCATGTAATCATTGATCAACACACATTACATGCAGACGCAAGTAATCTATTGGTGATGGGAGTCTTCTTTCTCCAGTCTCCACCAGCCATAGCAGTTAGTGTACTACTCCTGTCCTTCAAATTAATATCAAAATCTCCATTCTCCCCAAGTAGGTGATGATCAGGAGCTAGGTCCAACTCAAAATTAATCAATAAAGCTAAAGCTGTACAACAAATGCTTCCCAAGAGGAAGAACAACGCTTATTAGTTAAATAATGACTTAATTATATAATTGTAATTAGTTCATATGCCATTAATTGCCATGCTGGTAAACTTGGCTGGTCTAAGCTCGCACGCAGCTGAACTGTTCTCAAGTGCTACCATCCATAGAATTCCGAGCTCGTTCTCTCTCTCTCTCTCTCTCTCTCTCTCATACACACTGTCACACACACACTCACATACAGTAGTGCAGTGCACACTTCTGCTTGCTTTGGAATCGAATTGCACTTCTCGTACATTAACATTGCCTGCCCTTTTTTTGCTTTAACTTGGCTCCTTCTCCTCTCAGGCTTCCCGTTTCCATTTCCACTTCGTATATATGTGCCAGCCACACCCACACCTCACTGATCACATCTGACAACTAAAACCCAGCAGTTTCTCTCTTTTTTCCTTTTCCTTTTATTTGTTCATTATCATACGGCCGGCCTCAGACCACCTTTATTCTCTCTTGACGGAGAGCTAAGAAGAGAACGGCCTTGGTGTTTGGGAAAGGTAGGAGGACCCAGATTCCTTGGACCCCCCTCCCCTTCCCTCCTCTGATCAATTCGATTGCTTAGCTACTTCCCCATGAAGCATACTTCTTCTTGGCCATTTCATTAAACACCTTTCTTTTTTCCTTGCACACATGAGTGCAACTCTTCTGCAAGCTCATGGATCGGATCCTAGGAATTGGAATGAGGGTTTTGGTTTTTGTGAGGCATGGTGGATTCTTTTTCTATTTTGAAAAAAGGGCAACAGAGTTGGCTATTAAATAGGCGTGTGTTAAACTTTGGTTAAGGTAGATAGATCAGAGTGATGCATAGAGAGAACGAAGAGTATATTGGCGGTTGTGTCATTTTATTGAAGGAAGTGCCCTAAAATTATAGCCAACAAAAATACTGAGCGAATAAAGAGGTTGTTTTTCTGTCTCTTATATCTGCATGTGTAGTGTGCATGCATGCATGCATGCATTGACACAGGCACATTATATTGATCTGTTCTTTGAGATCGCTATTTATTTTAGGAATAAATTATTGAATTCACTAATAACAATAAAAAGGTAATTAGGGTAATAATGTTCTTAATTATAAAATCTTTGCACACTCAAGTTTGCAGTTGTCTTGTATATACATGTATATTCTCCACTGAACATGGTTCTTACTTAATTAGCTAGGTTCTTAAATTTAATGAAGCTTCATATATATTTGAAATGTAAAGATAGAGGGGAAGAAAATATATCATGCAAATGGGTACTAGCTAGTAATGACCTTGTGCAGACGAAAACTAACAATGCTTCATGAGAGCTAGCTTTAATCTGCACGGAATAATCATACAGAAAAAAGGGTCAAAAAGGTTTCATTTGGCAATATATAGCCTCATTAAAGAGCAAGATTTATATAAATATACAAAAGTTCAAGAAGGAAGCTTTTCCAAGGAAATTTTCTTGGAACTAGAGATCATCTTTGTTGAAGTAGAAACAACAGAATGCGCAAATTCTAGAAAAGAGTTCCTTGTTTACCTTGAAGTTTCTATGAGTATCAAAGTTTCAACACAACTTAAAAATGCTTCCACATGAAAGTACACAATTGTGCATACATAATTTGATGCATGTGATCTGATTGTGATTAATGGGTGCTTAATTATATTACACATGCAATCGCGATAGGGATCTTTAATCATGAAATGCCCTTCATTTAATTTGATAAACATTAACTCTTCTTTCAATGTAAGATGAATTTACCTTTACCATGTATTCATTCATATGTAACTGAATTAACTAATTTCAAGTTGACTATCATAACTTTGTGTCTTCTTTTTCGATGCATAATACACAATAGCTAGAAGATTCAGGAACTAAATTAAACTCGAAGATGAGATGTAGTACATTGTCCATTTTAGCAGCAAAATATTCTACATGTTGAATTCAGATACATGTTCTCCATCACAAACGACCGATCGGATCTGATCATAAGTATAACCAAAGTGTAATTAAGTTACACTGATACAGTATGCTAAGAAACTAGAAAGAAAAGAAATCGACACCAATTCACTCTAAACCAAGAACCCTACGTCTAGCACAACAAGTTAATTAAAACTTTCAAGTTGTTTAATGTTCTGATGCCGTCCATCATATCAGAGTTATAGTACTACTTTAATTAGCTTCTCCTCATGCCTTGTATGCCGATCATGGAAGCCAAAAAAAACCCTAAGCTTCCGTGTTAAAACTTGTGTAAAGGCCACCATGCATACGATTACAAGATATGTTACCCCGATGACGAGTTGAATCCGGAGATATCCCAACCACAGGCGGCGCCGCCACTGCTTCCGCCATCACCACCGTTCCAGAATTGGTCGCTGCGTGAAACGCCAAGGTAGTTTCTCGGAAAGTTAAGCAGTTGTTGGTTGTCTTCCATCTTTACGGAAGCAAGCTGAGAGATGAGAGCCGACTGCTTCAACATTGGAGCTTGCCCTGTGAATAATCCCCCGGCAAATCCACTGCCTTCGCCGCCGCCATAAGGGTATTGCCCGGAAATGGACTGAAGTGGCAGTGGCAGTGGCTGTGGCGGAGGGAGCTGCTCTAGTGCTCCACCTCCAAGTAAAGGGAATTGCTGCATTTGCTGAAGCCCCACAACACCGCCGGCGCTGCTACCGCCGAGCTGGTAATCAGCCGCATCGAGGCCGGAGAAGCCAGCTCCGAAGTTGAAATCCGGCGGCAGCGGGTGCAAAGAGGCTGCCATGAAGGACAATTGCGAGGGGAAGACCGCGTGGGGCGACGTGATTGCACCGGAGGACGAGGAGGCGGCGGAGGTCTGCGTGGTGGCGGAGGACTTGGAGGAACTGGCTCCGGAGGGCTTACTGCGCTTGTTTCGGCGGCATCCGCCTCCCACAGGGACGTTGCGGAGGGCGCCGCCGCGGGTCCAGTAGCGGCGGCAGGTCTTGCAGAAGTGGCGGGGCTGCGAGAGCGAGTAGTTGTTGAAGTAGCAGAACTTGGTGTTGGCGGATTCGCACCGAGGACACTTGAGCCCCGGATCTGGCTGCGGGATCTTCGCCAGCCGGGCCCGGTCCGCCATCGATCCCGGCCGGATCGAACCGGCGGCCATTCCCACCTCCGTCCGTTGCGCCGCCATTCCTGCAGGGGGAAGCTGACCAATCTCACCGCTGCTTCCTGGCTGATGAGCTTGTTGCTGCGGTTAATCGCTAATTAAGGAACTAGCTAGAGCATAAATTAAAGAGGGAACAAAACTATGAGAACATAAAAAGCGCAAGAATTTTTCCTCTCCATCATCCTCTCTTCTTATGGCTTTCGGGAACAGAAGGAAACGGCCGGGAAAAGAAAGGAGGAGAAAGGGATGATAAGGGAGAAGCTCCACTACCTACCTGGTTCCAGTTTGGTGGATCAAGATAGAGAGGAACTGATGGGAAAACCATGGTTATCTTGGATTTCTCTTCTTCTTCTTCTTTTTTTTTTTTCCCTTCCCTTTTGTTCCTTTAAACTTTCCTTTTTGACGAAACTTTGACGAGGCTGAGAGGTTGTGCTGAATCTCACACACCCACACACACAAGGAGTTGAAGGAGGAGAAAAGAGGGAGATGGAGAAGAAGAAATTAATAAGAAAGGGTGAAAGAGAAAAAGGGATGCGGGCGATGGCTCCCTCTTGCAGTCCTTTTTATAATACGGGTTTAAATTGCTCACTATTATTTTGTTGCTAGTGCAGTGTGAGTTTGGTAGAGAGGGAAAGATCCTTAGCCAGTAAGCTTAAAGAGAATTGGCCAATGCAGAAGATGGGCGGAAAGCTGAAGTGATGGCTGACAAGAGAGGATGGATGATTCGAGAGTGCCATATATTGGCATCAGTTTTATCTCTCCGTGGAAAGAGCTAGCAGTGATGAAACTGTGAAAGGATGCTGCTGATACTTGTTCAACGAAATCAGATGAATGTTCTTACATCTGCAAGCATCCTTGGATGTTATATTAAAGGATCGTCTACAGTGCGTGTCTTGAATTAAAGTGCTTTGCAACCTTAGTCTAGTGTCAAAGTCAGAGCATCCCATTGATTAGCAAGTCAATTAGTTCCACCTTTTTATGTGGAATTATAGATTGTTATTGAATGATCCTTCGTGCTTGATTAATTAAAGAAATTTAGTCAAAAAAGAAGAATAATTTCTTTGTCTGTTAATTATTGGCCCAGTGATCATGTGGGCGTTGCCGCGTTGGTAGCGTTGCCCGCTCCATTACCACCATGCCACTATCTCGATGCTGCTTCACGACAAGCTAGAAGCCTAGAACCCTCTTTGATGCTCACTTCTTGCTCTTTGCATGTCATGGCAATTTTTTTACTAGTTCCTTGAAGAATTTGAAACAGTTTGTTTTTGTTGGAGAAATTTCTAAATAAATACATAAATTATTAATGATCAAGGGTTATATTTTATTCTTGGAACTCGTAGGATTTGAGGATCGAATTAATCTTGATGCTTTCAGAATAGCTATAGAGCATCCGTAATATGATGCATTAATAGGGTATTATAACACTCCTTTGTATTAAAATCATCTACTTCATTTACTCTGGCTAGGGCCAATATTTGTATTTCTTGGCTAGAGACCTCAAATATGATAATCCCATTTAATTTCATTGACTATCCCTAGGGTGATCGGTCCAACTCTGCGAAAGTTTTCCATCAACCATTAGGGTAAATCGGGAAGCACACGCGACGGTCAGTCCAGAAGCCCAACATCCTTTGATTGTGCCTCCTATTTAGAGGAAAAATTTCTACAAATACGTCATAACTAGGATTCGAATCACGTATACCTGGATGATAATCTGAATATCCTACCGTAATATCATAGCTCTAGAGACGCTAGAGAGCTCAAACATGATGTGAATATCATGGGATGTAGATATATAATTGATTAGAATGTAACGTTAGTATTCATTGTCCCTTTTATGTCAGTTTTCTTGAATTTACTAGTCGACTTGCAAACCATATAACGACAGGAGACTTATATTTTCATTGTTGACTGTCACATAAATTCCTAAGAAAACATTTTTTGCCCATCCGGCAAATCCCCTGTAATCTCTGCCAAACATTTCATGCTGGCATGGTTGTGCTCTGAGCAGGGCTTTAGAGAGAATGGCAATCCACCTGTCATACCTCTCACTTGATCCAACTAATAAGATTTTCATTCGTGGAGACATCAGGAATTAAGGAACCACTGTGCCAAACTGCCCAGCTGTCCCGCTGGGGCTTCAATTTTGCGGAGGATTCAAACCATTCAGTTTCCAAGGGTGCGTTTGATTCGGTGAACAAGATTGGAAGAGGAGGTAGGGCTAGGAAGAAGAAAGCCAGTGGAGAGTAAAAGGAGGAGGTGAATGAAAGAAAAATGATGAAATTAACCTTGTTTTTTCTTCTTCAACCTTGATCATCTTAATTTGCAGCTTCTAACGAGGACGGAGTGGGAAGAAATGAGAGTAATTAAGGTGGGAAGGAGACAGTGACTACTTGGAGTTAATTGATCTCCAGTCATCGCCAATGTGGAGTTCTTGTCCCCACCGTTGATTAATCTACAGAGTCAAGGCCGGCACTCACTCGATTGGAATTTGGAATTGGCATATCCCACCATTTTATTAAGATTTAAGGCCGGCAGTGTTACCTAATATCGATCTTTTTTTCTATCATGCACAGGGCAATTTCTATTTGTCCGCTACCAAATTAGACTGTGAATGACCTCGGACAAGAACCTAGGGCGGAACCACATGCATGGCTACTCAGGCCGTAGTCCGGGTAGCCAACGATGAAGAGAAAGAAATAATAGTGGAAGAAAGGGAAAAAATGAGGAAAATGGAGGACTAGCCTGGGGCGATGATGTTGGCGTCGATGGCTAGCCCTGAACGACGATGTTGATGATCTCTGCGTCAACACTTGTGACCCACATCTTAGGATCAACCTCGGTAGTTCATCAGAACTAGCTCCGCCATTGAGAAGCACATGCATAATAGTGTATAGTACATATTCCAATCATATATTATAGATGATCAAATCATCCGTTAACAAATGGACTTGAACACACGTTCTTCGGAGATAGTTGGTGAGGAGGATGAGAGAACTTGAAAAATATTTCAACAGAGGATTAAAATGACTCCGGGAGAGGGATTCTGACAGATTACTCTGATGCTCAAGTTATGATTTACTTGAGATATAAAGCTAGAGCAGGAAGAAGAAAAAGAAGAAAGTGCGAGAGTTTGATGTAACCAAAGAAAATGTATGAGAGAGTCCAACCGCCCTTTGCCCTTTGCACTTACCTCATCTAGGAGTTATAGAATTATTAGAAAAACATCTTCATGTCATACTTGCATTTTCCTTCATTATAATCGTATGAGCCAATGAGGCTACCAGGTATGACAGTCGTTAGTTGCCTCTCTATCTATCAAGTGTCGCGTGCTAACAACCACCTGACCACCTCTCCTTTCATCCAGTGTCATGTGTTCTGGAACATTAACAGTCGTTATTAAGGTGGTTATGTTGCTTCCTTATCGACGTGCGCCTTGAGTGTTTTCAGTGGGCCACTGTAGGGTTTGAGTTTGATATGAGTATGAGAAGATGAGGTTGATGTTGAGTGGCCCTAAGAATAGACGAAGTCCGCGAGGGTGAGATAGGGAGGATGTCGGGATTTGAGGCCGAGTCCTCGACGGAGTTGGCAGTTGGAACTAAGTTCGAGATGGTATCAATGGCTGAGGTCGAGTACGGGATATGATACTGAGGCATGGATGATGTCAATAACTGAAACTGAGAGATGAATGTCAAGATCTAAGACTGAGGTGTGGAAAATATCAATGATTAAGATCGAGGGATTGATGTTGGGATCTGAAACTGAGGCGTGGAGAATGTCGGTAATTGAGATCGAGGGATGAATGATGTCAGGATTCGAGACTGAGACGGAGAGGATGTCAGGTTCCGAGGTCAAGGCAGGGATGATGCTGCAATATGAGGTTGAGATATGGATGATGTTTGGATTTGAGGCCGAAACAGAGAAGATGTCAGGTTCTAAGACTAAGATTGGGATGTTGTCAGGATTTGATGTTGAGCTATGAATGATGCTGGGATCTAAAGAAAAATCATGAATGATGTCAAGATCTAAGGCCTAGATGTGGAGGGTGTCGGTGACTGAGGCCTAGAAATGGATGTTAGGATCTGAGACTAAGGCATGGAGGATATTGATGACTGAGGCCGAGGGATGGATGTCGAAATTTGAAACTAAGACATAGAGGATGTCAGCGACTGAGACCAAGTCAAGGGCGACGTCAAGATTCACTGTTGAGACAAGGAGAGATGTCGAGATCCAAAGCTAAGATAAGGAGGATGCCGGTTCCGATGTTTATACTAGGATGATTTGGATTTCGAAGCCGAGACAATGATAATATTGGAATCTGATGACTAGAGCAAAGTCATCCATGGATGGTATGTCTTCAGGCAAATCCTCGGGATGCATGCGTTGAATTAGGTTTGATCAAATTTGAATTTCATCCAGCTGAGTCTGACTCTTTTTAATCACATTTGACTCATCTTAATTGTAAGTGATAGTTCAACATGACTTCTGACCCCTAAAACACACGAGGACCGTAAGATTTCACCACATCAGTGCCAAATTAGACTGTGAATTAACAGATAACTGATTCATGGCTGTAGGTTACGTTTGGTTGGGTGTAATATAATCTAGCTTGTAATGTAATTAAATTTGTAATGTAATGTAATGTAATCTTGATTACATTATTACGTTTGGAAATGTAATGTATGTAATATTTGATTACAGGGATGATTATATTCTTTTGTTTGGTATCTATTATTTTTTATCAGGAATGTAATTTGTATTATTATAAAATGACAAAAATGTCCTACGACCTCTAATGACGGTCGCCGTACTTCTGCCGGAGCTTGCAGCAGCTACCGGCCGCCGCCGCCGCCGCCGACCATCGCCGCCGCCAGTCGCCGACCGGTCGGCGGCGGACGGTCGGCGGCCGGCGGTGGCCGACGGCCGACGGTCGGTGGCCGGCGGCGGCCGACGGCCGACGGTCAGCGGTGGGCGGCGGCTGGCGGCCGCAGGCGGCGGTGGGGGGCGGGGGCCGACGGTGGACTAAGAGTATATTCGGTATTTAAATTTTGGTGGGACGGTGACCTCGTAATGTAATCGGATTACATAGCATTTGCTTTGTAATCCAGATTACAAAACTTCACTACATTTTGTAATTCAGATTACATTACATTACAAGTTTAAAAGTGAAACAAATAAAATAATCTACCTTTTAATATAATCAGAATTACATTACAAGATAGATTACATCCTACCAAACGCAGCCTAGTGTGTCGTGTGCTTTGTTGATATCAATGGCAATGACATTGGTAATGGCAATACGAAGAAAAAATATCTATATTTAATTCATTAAAGGAAAGGGCATTCTTGTTTCCACTTTTCTCATGGAGCTAATATCTTGACAACCTGATTTCTTAAAACTTTACGAAACAATTAATAAATTAAAAATGTCAGTGTCTTTGCTCCATGACCTTGTCTACTACTCCATAGATATATATATAAACTATACAACAACCGTCACATAAGAGACAAACCTTTGACCGACTCTCTCTCTCTCCTAACTCTCATCTCCCTGCACATTATGTCCCCAGCCATCGCCCAAGTCGAACATGGAGAACGCGGATCAAGCCACTCCTCCCCGTCTCCACAATCGCCAATCGAATCAGACGAGCCTTTCAGAAGAGAGCCGCAGCGGCGAGGTTGACGATCGGAGCAGTGCCATCAACTCCTCTCGCTCCTTCGATTGCACCTTCTGCAAGAGAGGGTTCTCCAACGCGCAAGCCCTCGGAGGCCACATGAACTTGCACCGCAGGGACAAGGCCAGGCTCAAGCGAACCTCTCCTTGTGCGGAGTTCCCCTTTAACGTCGCTGCTGTCGACGATGGAAGCGCTCGCGTGTCCTCATCCCTGATCATTCAGCCGCTGCCTGCGCTCGCTGAGGAGTCTTCTTCGCAAGGGGTTCGTGGTCATGATCATGCGTCGAGAAGAGTACTCGGCGAGAGTGACGTGGAGGAGCAGAGGATGGAGATGCACAGAGAGGTGGATGCAGAATTGGATCTTGAGCTCCGGCTGGGTCGATGACGTCAAGACTAAAGAGCAATCGAGAGTTACAATTGGAGAAGAGGTACAACTGTTCATTGATTAATATTTGGATTTGCTTATAAAACGGGAACACAATCAATACATGAATATCATCTGCACTTTGGCACCGACCGTGATCAGCCAGCCAGTTAAAAAGGAAACAAGAAAGAAGAAGGAAGAAAAAACAAATAGGTTTTGTAGTTGGATTGTTTGTTAACTTCATGTGTGCAATGATCTATGCGGTCGTATTATTGCCCAATAGTGTAATTGAACTTCTTCTAGCACAATACTTTTAACTGGACTTCTTGGGATCTCAAACTTGAGATGTCACAACTGATGTAGCAAGGGGCCTTTCGTGCACAACAGACAACCACTTTGCTTTATATCCATTTTCATATTCAGTTTTTGCATCAAGCATGTAAACATTGTCCTTTGATTTAATTTAATTAAGAATCATCGTTTAGATCAGCAGGTATGGTCTATATAGTTTCCATATTAAATTACAAATGTCATTATTTAACTCAACCAAATATTTTCATTTGGTCCATTCAACTTGATTACGGTCGTCCTGCGCCCATAGAATAAATAGGGCAAAGATGGGATGGGAAGAGATGATGAAAATAATCAAATATGTAAGTTGTCAAAAGTGTGAGATACAATTTTTATGCCCAACTTTACCTCATTTCTCTCACTTGAATTTAGTTTAGAATTGATGGGTGACCCTGGCCGGAACGGTGAGAGATGGAATGCGGGTGAGCTAGTTAATTAAATTATCGGACTAACAAAAAAGAACAAGAAGAGACCAAAGGTGTTATAAAGTCTCTCGTCAATAGTACCTGCAAAGTTGCTAGAAGACAAGAAAAAGTAGACGAAGCATTAGAAGGAGTCTGGATTGCCCTGGCCTTCTACTCCGATGCTCAAGTCAGTTTTCAGCGAAATATATTGATCCGGCGGTAAGAACGGGGGATCCCCTTTCTGGGAAGTCAATGCCACGGGGAAGTCAAAGTATCCGACGTCCGACCGGAGAAGCGGAGACCGGTCGGCTGAACGGGGTCACAGCTGAACCAAAGACGACCCGACGGGACTAGGGGTTCCGACGCTCGTTGAACAAAGACATATGGCCGAGCGGATATCGCGTAATACCACAGAGCACATTACCGGAATCTCCTAGTGGACCAAAGACGAATGACCGGTCGGACGATGTTTATGACAGTAGGACGCCTAACAAGAATGTAAGATACAAAAGGACAGAAGCATATTCGACTGGCATGTTCGACGATTGGACCATACGCAGGATCTTATGACAAGGTTCCATTGTCACATCATAGACGTGTGCTGACCGTGAACGTGGTGTCGTAAGCTTGTTCATAGCACATACCGAGGCATGGGCTAAGGACACGATTTGCCTCGCAGGTGTGCATGAGCTCCTTCACGGCTTTATATAAGGAGCCTTATACTTCGCCGGTATGCATTCTCCGAGATTTAGAGTCATTTCTTTATTGTCCGCTTGTCTGACGAGCATCGAGGGTCGGAACCCTTCCCCGACTTCCTCAGTTCGGAGGTTCGCACGACACGGTCGGGAGATCCGTCAATGACTGAGGAGCGGCTACGTGCCGTCTTCCGATTCAATTTTGACAGATCAATTTGCCCCTCGTCGGAACTCCCGCATCCTATCGGAGCAATGGACGGTGGACGATCGCATACGTTGACGCCTCCGTGGAGGAACTCGCGCCCGATCGAGTCGGGCGCCTAAGCTCAGGAGAGGAGCAGAGGGGCACAAGCCGAGCGGATTGAGCAAGTGACATCGTATCGGGCCGAGGGAAGCATCTCGGCCACGATTCCGTTTCACCGCCTATTCCGCATGCTCCTAAGCCGGCCGGCATTAATTGTGATCGAGGGTCATCATCGGACGAAGTGTCAATACGAGACAGAGGCAAAGCCCCCCGCGCTTCTCCCGAGCGTCAACCGCCGAGCCATGGATCTCCGCCACAAAGCACTACGTGCCCCTTGCGATCGGTGAATACAATGGAACCACCACCCGGACGATCATTTGGGTATGTTCGACAACACAGCTTATCAGTACACAGATGGAGTGAAGTGTCGAGTTTTTCTACCACCTGGTTTCGGAGGTTGTCGGACGGGTCCATCAAAAGTTTTAAAGACTTAAACTTTCCTCCACCACTGCAAGCAATCGACGCTATCGAAGACTAGTGTCACCGCTTGCCATCAAACAAGAAGCCCGCGAATCGCTCCGAGCCTATATCGGTTCAACAGGGTGGCTATGGATATTCCTACTACCACCTCGGAGACCATGATGAATGCCTTCACACAAGGCCTCGTGGATGGGGATTTCTTCCAATCACTCATTCGAAGCCGCCCGAGACTACGACCACATGCTGCCAACGAATACATCAACGTGGAGGAAGCCCAAGCGGCCAAGAAAGGAAACTCGAACAGGCGCTCCTCTCGCCGAACTAAGCCGACACCGCATCACCCGCACGAGGACCGAGGGCAAGCAATCCGCCCCATGCTAGGTCTCATGTGCAAGAGGTAGTCGCAGAACGCCTGCATCAAGAGAAAAGGTGTGGACCCCATGTTTTGCTCATTCCACCGGACGGACACGCACAACACAAGAGATTGCTTGAGTCTTCCCTTGATCGCTCATCCCATTCCCCGTAGTGGCGGCGCCGATCGCCATCATCCGATGAGAACTCATGAAGCCGATCGGACGATACCCGATCACCAAAACAGATGACTCGACGATCATACTCCAGGTGAGAATCTCCGGATGTCTAGGAGCGCCCCAAACCGTCTGGAAGAAGAAAATAAGTAACATCTCGAGGTGAAATCAACATTATAGCTGGGCGGGCCGACCAGCAGCGACTCTAAAGGCGAGCGTCCCCAAGAATTCAATGCGGCGCTGGCCACAGGCAACTGGAGCGTACCAATCGTCGGGCCCAAGGACTTGAGGAGTCAAGTGCCGATCTTCTCATCAAAGCGTAACATTACACTATTCACCACGTTTATTGCGAGGAAGCTCGGTCAATATCATATTCAAAAGGCCTTCGATCAACTACAAATCGACGAGCGTAGCGCCCATGACAACCCCCACGAGTTTACGGCAATGAAGTTCAACCAGATCCAGCCATTTCGCTGGAGAAGCCTGGACGGATGACAAACTCGTTGTGGTGGCATCGTGCCCGCTATTGGGACGACCGGCTCGAATTCCGAGCGGTTGCTCCACCTTCCACCGAAAAATCAAGTTCCGGTTGAAGACAAAGTGAGAAGTACGAGGAGATCAACTAGCGGCGACATACGCGAGATGGTCCGAAAGCAGGCCAATTCCGCCTCGAAGACGCCACGGATCGAGGTGAACGCTATAACCGAAAACCTCCCTCTTTGGTTTATGAAAAAAGAAAGTGCAGATTCACCCGACCCGATCCGGAGGCTACAACGCTCATTGTGGCGATCCGGGAGGCGAGCCGAAAGGAAGTGATCAAATGCCTGAGAAACTGGATGTCTTCGTCGTCGACGCAAGAGCTGATTTCACCGAGTATAAGAAGATGAGCTCCACGTCCACCACACACTCGGCGGTGAAGCAGAAAGAGGGACTTGACATGAAAAAATGCAATCATCCGAGCGGAGGTCGAGAAACTCTTGGAGGCCGACCACATACGTGAGGTCCAGTTCCCGAGCTGGTTAGCGAACGTGGTACTAGTCTCCAAGCCGGACAACAAATGGAGAGTGTGCATCGATTTTCGGGATCTTAACAAGGCGTGCCCAAAAGATTTTTATCCACGCCTTGATCGATCAATTGGTGGACTCCACTACGGCCGCGAGTTGATATGCATGCTCGACGATATCAAGGCTACCATCTGCCGCGCACCGAGAAGATCAAGAAAAAGTAGTCATTCAATAGATGGCACCTATTGCTATAATGTGATGTCGTTCGATCAAGAACAGAGCCACTTATCAAGACTTGATGAACAAAGTGTTCAAAGAGCGGATCGGCGAAATCTGGAAGTATACGTGGGCGACATTCTCATCAAGTCCGTCCGAGCGGCCGATCTCTTTCAGATGAGACTTTCCTAACGCTACGGAAATATGGAGTTAAGTGAACCCTTAAGTGCTTGTTCGAGCAAAAGCGCGCTTGGGATACATAGTGATTGAGCGGGGCATTGAGGCAAATCCCAAGGTGAAAGCATTACAAGATATGCCGCCAAGAAACCTGAGAGAAGTTTAGGTCGGATAATCGCTTTGTCCATATTCATCTCCAAGACCGACCGGAGCCTACCTTTTTCAAAATCATGCGAAGCCACTAAGTTTCACCGACGAAGAATGTGATCGGCATTCAAGATCTCAAGACATACATGAACTCGTATTAGCCAAGCCAGCTGCGGGTGAGCCACTTTGTATCTATTTATCTTCAATCGAGCAAGCAATAGACTCGGCACTAGTAAGGGCGAGAGAAGAACAGTGTATATTTTCTCGAGCCATATTTTAAAAGATGAATCTCGCCACACTGGCTCGAAACCGCGGCTCGCGCGTCGGCCTGCCTGTCTCTATTTCTGGCGATACTATCATCATCCTGACGAATAGCCTTTGGGAAGAGTGTCTTGAATCGCGGCCGACGATCATCAAATGGACCAGAGTTGAGTGAATTTGATATTCAAGATCAACCCATGAGCAGGCGGTGCCCGATTTTATCACCGGCGTCAGGCAGAAGGTGTAGCGGAAAATATTTGTGGCGGATCCACGCTCGGAGCGGATTGGTATTATTGTTCTCTCCCAAGAAGAAAGATGCATCTATCCGTCCGATAGATTACGAGCCACAAACAACGAAGCGTAGTACGAAGCGCCTCCATAGACGTGGGGGCCGCCCTGGACGGGGACGGCTGACATCTGCATTTCCGCACACCCAGCCTGCACTTTTGAGATTAACAACGCCGGCTCAAACTCTCAAGCCTTTGAAAAGCTCAAGGCCAACTTTAGAGAGGTTATTATCCGTAAGATACCCCGAAGGCCGCAGATAAGCTAGCTAAACTCGCAAGTTCAATATCCCTTGGCATCATCCGCAGGCCAATCAACAAGTATCTTTGTGGCGCGCTGACCGAATGGAGGGCCTCATGTCCGAGCGATTGAGGACACCCATCACATATATCTCCGCGGCTACGCCATCCGGATGAAGCCCACTCCGAGGAGGAGAGCGGCTGGCTCACGCCATCGAGACCAACTATACAGGCTTTCTCCCGCCACTTTGAAATGCGCTCTAAGACGCAAGACATCCTCCAAGAAGTGCATCATGATCATGGAGGGCATCCGCGAAGATCATCGGCTAAAAGATTTTGTTGTTTGCGGACCGCAACGCAGCAACCGTTACGCTTGACCGGACCGTGGTCGACTTTGCCAAAAGTATCATAACTTCTCGACGACCGGAGGAAATGAAAGCACTCATCAGTGCGTCCGTTGACCAATGGGATGGATATTATGGGTTTTTCCCGGCGGCACGGAAATTTCTACTATGTGCGGCCATTGGAGCGATGGTCAAGAAGTTTATCCGCAACATATCGCAGATCCGTCTTGCATCCCCACTCCATGGAAAAGTTGCTCAAGATTAGTGCGGTTACGGTTACCAGATCGAGCAACACTTCTTCGCTACCGACCAAAGCAATGGTCAAGCCAAGTGGAAATTCTTCGTGATTCGCGCCGACCACCATTTGGGAGGAAGCTGGTGGATGAAGTGCTAGCGCTTATGGGCCATCCGCACGACCCCCAAAGGAAGGAACGAGGCGTCACGAATCCGTAGTACGGCTCGAGGCCGTTTCCTGCCGAGGCTCGAGTCCGTAACTATGATGATGGCAACGCCGAGCGGAGGAACATGGAGTTGGATTTGGTCGATGACGAGCCAAGGCCGTCCTACCTGATGGCGACAGCAAAGAAGAAGTAACTACAACCCAGAATCCGTGAGCATTCCGGTTTGTCCCGAAGAAAGTAAAGCGGCGACGCTGGCAAGCTAGCTGGGCCCTTCAAAGTCATTGAAAAGCTCCACTGCTTATTATTCGAGGATGAAGAATCAGACAAATCATGCATCTGCCGTGTGTAAGAGGTGCTTGATGTAATATATGCTTTCGTCGCTATGTACTTGTAATGCGCAAGCAAAATGATAAAGGATGACAAATAACTTCGCCGAACGGCAGATGATAAAGTTAGCCTTAAAGACCGCCGAGCATCCGACGGAAGACCGCCGAGCTCCGACGTTAAAGATCGAGAGACGCCTTATAAACCCTCCGAAGCGGAAGACCGCCGAGCCCGACGTTAAAAATCGAGAGATGCCTTAAAACCCCCGCGAAAGACCGTGGAGTTCCGACGTTAAAATCGAGAGACGAGCCGCCTATAAATCATCCGAGCGAAGACCGCCGAGCCCGACGTTAAAGATCGAGACGAGCCGGCCTATAAACCCTCCGAAGGAAGACCGCCGAGCTCCGACGTTAAAAATCGAAAGACGAGCCAAGTCTATAAACGTGTAAGACCGCCGAGCCCGACGTTAAAATCAAGAGACGAGCCGCCTATAAATCATCCGAACGGAAGACAGAGTTCCGGACGTTAAAATCGAGAGACGAGCCGCGCGCTATAAATTATCCGAAGGAAGACCGCCGAACGTTAAAAATTGAGAGACGAACCGCCGCCTATAAATCATCCGAGCGTAAGACCGCCGAACTCCGACGTTAAAGATCGAAGAAACGAGCCGGCTATAAACCTCCGGCGGAAGACCGCCGAGCTTCCGACGTTAAAAATCGAGAGACGAGTCTGCGCCTATAAACCCTCCGAGCGAAAGACCGCCGAGCTTCTAACGCAAAATTCGAGACGAGCGCGTTTATAAACTCGGGCTGCCGGAAGACCGCCGAGCCCGACGTTAAAATCGAGACGAGCCGGCCTATAAATCATCCGAGTGGAAGACCATCGAGGCCCGCTTAAAGATCGAGACGAGCAGCGTGTTCATAAACCTCCGAAGCGAAGACCGCCGAGCCCGACGCTAAAAATCGAGACGAGCCTTGCTATAAACCCGCCGGGCCGTAACTGCCGAGCCCGACGCAAAATCGAGAGACAAGCCGACGCCTATAAGTCATCCGAGTGGAAGACCGCCGAGCCCGACGCTAAAATCGAGAGACGAGCCGCCGGCTATAAATCATCCGAGGAAGATCGCCGAGCTCGACGTTAAAGATCGAGACAAGCCGCCTATAAACCCTCCGAGCGGAAGACCGCCGAGCACCGACGCTGACGTTAAAAATCGAGACGAGCCGCCTATAAATCATCCGAGCGGAAGATCGCCGAGCTCCAACGTTAAAGATCGAGAGACGAGCCGCTGCTATAAACCCTCCGAAGCAAGACCGCGAGCACCGACGCTAAAGATCGAGACGAGCCAGCTGCCTATAAACCCTCCGAGCGGAAGATCGTCGAGCTCCGACGTTATAAATCGAGAGACGAGCCGCGTTTATAAACCCGCCGGTCGGAAGACCGTCGAGCTCCGACGTTAAAAATCGAGAGACGAGCCGGCGTCTGTAAATCTTCCGAGCAGAAGAAGGCAATAAAAAAGACTGCGAATAAGTATCCAAGGGTATTCGCCATCGATAATCGTTCGACCGCCCCTACGTTCCGCTCGGATCAGTACCCAAAGGTACTTCAATATCCGCGAACAGCATCTTCTTGCGAAGCAAGACATATTCAGCCGAGCGGAATACTTCCTCAAAGTACTTCGTAAAAATCTCTTTCGAACACGAGAGGTATGACAAGAGGCGAGCGGACAGCACACATATTGACTAGCAAAAGGACAAAGCAAGCAAAAGGAGATTATATTAAAGAAACTAAGGACGATCGGCCGAATTACAAAAAGGGTAGTCTTTGCCCGAGCAGCCGAGTTACATATAAATTTCTTATTCAAGATAATCGTACAGATCCTTCGGGATATTGTCTAGAAGAGCCACTTAATCCGCGGTCGGGATGATGGTGGACTCGGGAAGGTGCCCCTTGGACTTCAAATAGGTCATCGTGGCGGTCATAGCAAGGTCAAATGCAGTATACATCTGCTCGCAAACCTTCTCCGAAAATTCAGGCGAGCGGATGTAATTGTGCCTCGTAGATGAGCTGCGGCCTACCGGCTCGGCCTCTCTTGATATTCCGTGAAGACCGCTTGGGAGGCGCAGGGACTCAGCAGAGTTTTCGTTTTCACTGCCCTTATGCTTGATTAAGGCACGAGCGATTCGCCCTTCTTTATCGAGTTGCTCCATCAACTCCTTGACTTTCGCCCCCCGAGCCTCGACATTCTTTTTCTCCAGATCGAGATGGCCGTGTTTTTCGACGAGTGGTGCTGTGGTTATTTTTGTCGAACGACTTGACTTGCCGCTTCCGGACTCGGCCAAGGCGGTCCGATCGACTGCCTCTTCTCCGCCTTCTACCAAAGAAATCCCCGAGTCTTTGAGATCCTTCAAGCCAGATATGAAGGGCCTTGGGGAGGAGCGCCGCCAGCCCATAGCCTTTAAGCTCCTCGTCCACCATGGCAAGCCGATTGAAACGGCGATCTCCTCCACCCATCTCGATAAAAGAAAATTTATTATAAGCCGATCGGAAAGAATGTGCGAGGGAGTTGGGAGAAAATATACTCTCCCGGTGGCTGTGTGGCTATCGCCAAGTCATGAGCAGCTGCGCGCTACATCGAGGCCCGTCGCGCCACATTTTAGCTAAGGGCCCTTCATCGTGATCATGTGCCTGTGCCGGCCTACGGCAAACGCCGGTGGAGGTGGAGGAGACTCGATGCGTACGCCGGGGTCGCTGAGCCGAGACGGAGCGAAAGCCGCGCGAACCGACAAAATTAGAATGGACCGGGGAGCGGGAAGGACGCGAATGGAATCGCTGAGAGGTCCACTAAGACGTTGGTTGGGAGTCTCGACGGACGAATCGCCGATCTCGGAGCTTTACTCAGAAGCGAACCCCGCCGGATGGATGTATAGTCACAGCCGAGCGCGTTCTCTGTGGCTGGGGCGCTTCTGCTTTCACGAGCCCTCTTCTCGAGCTAAGGCTTCGACTAGCGCTATACGCCACTTGCTCGAAGAGAAGCTCAAAGACAAGATGGGTCCCGCCTCCTCTTCATGCGATCCGACCTACTGGATGCCGAGCGCCATCTCCTTTGTTGGCCGCGGCCGAGCGCAGCCGCCTTTCTTCAAGATGCCACCATCATCGACTCCATGAAGGTGTTCCGTAAAGGAAAACAGAAAATCAATTAGCAATTAAAATGAATTTACTGTTAAATTTTACCAAGTCGCTCTGGGGTTCTGATTGACCAAGCCAAGATGTACATAACCCCTTCGAAGGAACTTGGTGATGTCGTCGCTGGTCGATGCAATGTTGGCGGGGTGAGATAATCCCACGGGTCTTGAATCTTTGAGTTCGGAGTGGATTCACCGCCATTGGGTTCTAAGGAGCTCGCGAAGGCGAATATAAAATAGAATTCTTTCCAATGCTTATTGGAAGAAGGAAGTTTATTGAAGAAAACTGCCGAGCCCGAATACGCCCCCCTGGACTGCTTTGGGTAATAGAGTAGTAGAAGACCTCCCACGAGGGGAATGTTATGGATTTTAAAGAGGACGACTACACCACATAAGAGGCGGAAAGTATTGGGGACTAGGCTCAGCAGCCGTAAAAGTTGCAAACTTCTACAAAGAAGGGATGAATGGGGAGTCGCAGACTGTGAACTCGCGGAAACAAAAAGCACCGCATGAGGTTTGTTCCGCCGATAAGAGTCTGTGGGTAGGATGATTTCAAGGTTGAGGGATGTCAAACCGTTAATCATTGGCTGCTACCGACGAGCGCCATTCCATGGTAGTGTACCATGGGCCGAGGGTTTCGCCTTGTTGAGAAGATTGGGCCATGGTCGAATCGAAATCAAAAGAGAAGGAAGAAGATAGCAACGAAACAAGAGCCCAAGAACGAAAACTTGGGAAAGAAAAGCAACTGAAATGCCGTAAACAAAGAGAGAAAGAAGCGTAACTCAACGGAGAGGAGGATCGAGGAAGAGCACCGAGACCGCAACGAGCGCAAGATCGCTAAGTCCGGAACGCAGGAGGAATTGGGAGGCACGCCGATGCAGACGTGAGGTGAAGGAAAGAAAACGTTTATAGGGTGGAGCTTCCAGCGCCTCCACGCTGGATCCAGTCGCGAGAATCGGAGCGCATCGCACCGCTCATTTCAACCGCCCGATCCCATCAAACTCACGCTGCGCCGACGGAGACCATCACGTGACATTCAAATTCACCGGAATGCATTTAATGAGCGTTCGACCTTAATGATGAAGATTGGAAAATTCAAGAAACGCTGAGGAAAGTTGGCGATCATGCTTTGGCTACCTTTATTTCCGAGAAGTGGTATTTTCATGGTCTCCGCCCAATCATGAGTCCGCATCGACTAACCTTCGACTAGACGAACGGGGACCCCTTTCCGGACGGGAGGTCAGCATCCGACGTCCGAGTGATCCGAGACCACCACCGAACCGGAGATGAACTAAAGACGACGGAGTTCGCTTGTTGAATCCGTCGACTGTGACAAAGACATATGCGAGTGGATATCATACAATGATGCAGATTACCGAATCTCCTAAGTGGACCAGAGACGACGACCGATGATTCGACATCATAACGCGACTAGGACGCTCACAAGAACAGATAAGATACAAAGGAGACAGAGATATTCATACGCATGTTCGACACCATAGCATCGATTATGACGCAGATTACGACACGTGTTTCTATAGCAAGCAGAGTGTCGTAGCTTAGACGGTAGGCTGCATGAGCAAACAATTTGCCCCTAGGTGTGAGTCCATACGCCCTATTAAGGAGCCTTATACACAGCTGGTATGTATGCATTCTCAGATTTAGAGTCATTTCTGTCTCGCTTGTTTCCCCGACTTCCTTGCCACAGCAGTTCACGAGGTTCATACGACCGGCAGGAGATACGCGCCCACGCGCCGCCAAAGCTGATTGCTGGACATCATATATGAAATAGATAAACACATCAGTACGTACAACAAGACAAGCAGCCTCCAGGGTCAAGGCACATGGAGTTGGATAGCATGAGTCATAGTCGGTGACACAATGAGGCGGCATGAAGCTCGGGGGCTAGAGGTGGCATGGAGCCAAAGGCACAGAACCAAAGGAAATGGCACTGACCCGAAGGCTACAAAGAGTTGGAGGTTGCAAAGATCTAGAGGTTGCATGGAACCGGAGGCATGGAACTGAAGATAGCGGCACAGAGCCGGAGGTGGCACAGAATCGAAGGTGGCACGAAACCTGAGGCGGCATGGAGTTAGAGATGGCATAGAGC
Organism: Zingiber officinale; assembly: GCF_018446385.1. Taxonomy (NCBI): domain Eukaryota; kingdom Viridiplantae; phylum Streptophyta; class Magnoliopsida; order Zingiberales; family Zingiberaceae; genus Zingiber; species Zingiber officinale. The sequence continues at coordinate 24,099,617 of NC_055987.1, read as the reverse complement.
AGAGGACGCACGGATCCGAAGGCATGAAACTAGAAGCGGCGACATGGAGCCAGAGGTAGCGGCATGGAGCCGGAGGCGGCACAAAGTCGAAGGCATGGAATCGAAGGCATGGAACCGAAGGCGGTGCCACGAAGCTTGAGGCACAAGGCCAGATGTAGTAGCTGGAGGCGGGCGTGGAGCCGAGGGGCCAGAGGCGGCATAGAGCTAGAGACATCCAACGACTGGAACATAATAGCAGCTCATAGGATGGAACATAACAGTGACTTACAGGCCTGGCTCGCAAGCCGAAACATGACAGCGGTGTGATGGTCAGAACACAACAAATGTGGAACACGGTCAGATTGGTGACAACGGGGTCTCCGACGACAATGGCTGGATCTGTACTGGGGGCGGCCACTGGAGTCAACCTCCTAGGGGTAGCATCCCGGTAGGCGGCGTTGGCTAGCTGTGGTGGAAGGGCAACATTAGCCGGTTGAGGAGCTAGGGCGGGAACCCCGGAGCATGAGGGCAATGCCATTGGTGCTAGAGAGGGCCAAGGGTGGTCGGTGGCTTAGGCGACGAAGTTGCCGATGTGCAGAGGGAAGCGTCGACAATACCGGAGGTGGCGTGGCCCGACCGATGGCAAAGGCAGCAAGAGGGGTCATGGGCTGCGACTTCTCGAGCTGGAGGAGAGGGGAGGCGGCACTTTAGCCAAAGATTAACGACGGGAATGAATAGAGGATGCTACTCGGCGATAGTGAAAAGGGGGGTCATAGCCCGAGGCGGCGTGGTCGACGACATGTCCGGAGGCATGGATGGAGAGAGAGAAGCGGAGAAAAGGGGCAGCCGACAACTTGCAGAAGGAGGTGATAAGAGGCGGTGTTTGGGTCAGCCGTGGCTACCTGCGACATCGGCGATCCAGCTACTCGCGGCGAAGGATGTGGCGGCGTGCATAAGGCAGAGCCAACGAAGACGAATTCCCCCTCTCTTTGCTTCGTCTCCAAGAAAACCCCCAAAATGAGCAAAAGTCAAATCTCTAAAATGCCCTACCCCCACGTGTCCTCATCTCTATTTATCATATCACAAGTCTCCCCTTTAAGTTTAGTCGAAGGAGGTGTTAGTTTGATTGACTAGACAACTTATCGTAATGCAGAATAGCTCCTGACTGCAAAGTCAGATTGTTGGGCTCGTCGTATGATGTCGAGCGAGTAGTTGTGGCGATGTCAAGCAAGCGACGATAATAGTGTCAAGCGAGCATCAAAAACTACACCGAACGAGTGGCGAAAATGGTGCTGAGAAAGTGGCGAAAAACAACACTAAGCAGATGATTGAGTAGATGCCGCGAGGGGGGGGGGGGTAGCGGTGCCGAGCAAGTAGTGAAGACAGTGTCAGGCGAGCAATGAGTAAGGCAAGTGCCTACCGAGCGACAAGGATAATGTCGGGCGAGCGGCGAGTGATGTGGGTGCCGATCGAAAAAAGGTGGGGCACGGAGCCCTATGGATGTCCGGGAGAGCCAAGAAGTGGGTCCATGGGGGGTCATCTGATCAACGGTAGCAAATCGAGAAAACATAGGACCCGAAGCCATGTGGATATTGAGGAGAGTTGGGAAGTGGGGCGGGGGGAGGGGGGATGTCCAATCGGTGGTAGATGACTAGGAAAAAGTGGGGTGTGGAGCCCTATGGGTGTCCTGGAGAGCTGAAAATTGGTCCCATGGGAGGTCCATCAGATCGATGGTAGCCAATCGGGAAAAAGTGGGGCACGATGCCCTGTGGATGTCTGTGAGAGCAGGAAAGTGGGCTCATGGGAGGCCCGTCTGATCAACGGTAGCCAACAGGGAAAAAGTGGAGCACGGAACCCTGTAGATGTTAGAGAGAGCCAAGAAGTGGGCCCATGGGGGCATGTCCAATCAGCGGTAGCCAACCAGGAAAAAGTGGGGTGTGGAGCCCTGTGGATGTCTGGGAGAGCTGGGAAATGGGCCCATGGAGGGCCCGTCCATTCGACGATAGTCGACTAGGAAAAAGTGAGGCGCAGAGCCCTATGGATGTCCAGGAGAGCCAGGAAATTGGCTCGTGGAGGCCCTTCTGATTGACAGTACTTAACTAGGAAAAAGTGGGACGCAGTGCCTTGTGGATCTCCGGAAGAGTCAGAAAGTGGATACGGGGGGTCTGTCTGATCAGTGGTAGCCAACTTGGAAAAAGTAGAGTGCAAAGCCCTGTGGATATTTGAGAGAGAGTATAATAGAAAATCAATCCGTCGATGAGTTGACTTGATCCCTCGACTCCTGAATGCCCGCAGAGTCGAGGAGAGAATATAATAGAAAATCAATCTGCCGAGGAGCTGACTCTACTCCTGAACACCCACGGAGTCGTGCAGAGAATATAATAGAAAATCAATATGTCAAGGAGCTAACTCGATAGATCGACTTTCAAATGCCCGCAAAGTCGGGGAGAGAATATAATAGCAAATCAATCTGCCGAGGAGATGACTCAACCCCTTGACTCCCAAACGCCTGCGGAGTCAGGGAGAGAACATAATAGAAAATTAATCTATCGAGGAGCTGACTCGACCCCTTAACTCTTAAACGTCCGCGGAGTCGAGTAGAGAATATAATAGAAAATCAATCTGCCGAGGAGCTGACTCGATCCCTCGACTCCCAAATGCTCGCAGAGTCGGGGAGAGAATATAATATAATAGAAAACCTAGCATCTGTGCCACTTGAGGATCTACTGAATAAGGATCCTACTGGGACTAAGATCTGTGAGCTTCGAGTGCAACAGTCAAACGAGAATGATGCCTAAGAAACTTTGATTCCTTACTCATGCATTGTGGCAGAGCTCTGTTTGTCGAAATCCTCTGGGATCATGGCGATGGCAAAGAGTTTTCGACGTCGTTCATCTTCATGTTCCAGATCAGTCAGAGAGATTCTCACAGATGGTGTCAAATTTTATCCTATCTAAAGTGGTGAGAGACAGAATGCCGGTGAGCTGGGTGGAATGCGGACCAAGTCACCATGACTCGGAAGGAGGAGGGGGTGTGCCATCTTTTAGGTTGACTAAATTATTGGACCTTCAAAATAACCCAGAAGAGGAGACCGAAGGTGTCAGAAAGTCTCTCGTTAATGGTGCCTGCAAAGTCGCTAGAAGATAGGAAAAGGTAGACGAAGCATTAGAGGGAGTCTGGGTTTCCCTAGCTTGTTGGTACCCCAAGGTAATTTTGATGTGATCAAATAAGTTAGGTTAGGTCAAATCTCGAAGAAAAGGTAAGCAACCGAGATTCACTAAGGTACGCTCTTAATGCATTCCCTAGAAATATGAAATGGGCAGCATTAATAGATGCCTACTATATCTCTAAGAATTTAGAATTTGTTACCTTAGAAGAGTTATTTCCAACTTTTGAAGTCTATGAATCGAGATGTACAGATTCAAAGAAGGATCCAAAGCACAATATTGCCCTCAAGGCGAAGATGGATGAACTAGATTCAGAATCTTCTTTCGATGATGAGGAAACGGTGATGATGTAAATCAATTTAAAAAGTTATTTAAATCTATAAAATCTAACTATTTGCAGGGTAGAAAGAGAAGAAAAATCAGATGCTACCACTGCAATGAAGAATGACATGTTAAAGACAACTGCCATAAATTGAAGAACAAGGACAAAGGCAAGAACAAGAAGTCCGTCCAAACGAACAAGCACAAAAACCTGAAGGCGGCGTGGGATGAAACGTCGTCCGAATAAGAGATTAAGGCTTTCTCTGAACTTGCGTTAATGGCAAGCTATCAAGATGATGAAAACGAAGCAATCACGTCCGAAATAAGCATCGATGAAGGGGGAGTGACATCGGAAGAAAGCGACACTTCAGGGGGAGCTATGAATAACAAGATCGACAAGGTAAGTCAGGTACGATCTCTTCCGCCTGATAAATCATTTAAGTTTATAAAATATTTATCAGAGAATTGTTGCAAGCTAGAAAAAGAAATTAAAGAGTTAAAATTAATTCTAACAAAATCTTGTCCATTAGAAGAATTTGATAAAATAAAATTAGAAAATGACAATTTACAAAATGAAATAAAGCATTTGAAAAATCATGCATACTTGAATGTTAGAACTTAAAATTATAATAGACTAAGCTGGCATCTTAGATTTCATAAGGGATAAATTATAAAAAATTTAAAGAAATTTGTTCCTAAAAAATTCTTAATTAATCCAGTTGGCTGGAACTTATATTGAGTTCAAAGTCATATCTAACTTGAACTTTAATTAGACTTAGCGCTTTCAGTGAGAAAATTAAATATTTTAATTTCCTTAAGAGACTTTTTCTAGAAAGTGGTTGTTGCTCTAATAACTAAGAAGGTCTAATGCTTTGCCACAGCCTGGAAGTCAATTAATAAAATAAAATATTTAATTAACTAACTGATAAAGTATTTAATTATAATTAAATAATACTTTAAATAGTTACTCAATTTTTTTTAACTTAGAATTTTTTTAAAAAAAAAATGGACTTAAAGTTTTTTTTTCTTTGCCAAAATTATTTCTACAAAATTAGTTTTTACAAACTTAAAAAATTATTGATTTTTTTTTGTGATATCAAAAATATTTTTTACTTAGAAATTTTTTTCTAAAATTATCGTAATTTTTTGCTATCAAAATTATTTTTCAAAATTTTTAAAAACTTGATAAGTTTTTCAAAATTTTTAAAAACTTGATAAGTTTTTCAAAATATTGAAAATCATTTTTTTAACTAAAAACTTTACTATTTTTTTTAAAAAGTTACCCTTAGATTTTTTTTGGTACCTCATTTTTTATGTGATCAAAGGAGAAGAATGGAAGATTAAGTTTAGGGGGAGGTAGTTTAACCTTTTTAAAATTTTTGCACTTTAATTGTAAATTTTTTTCTTTTACTTTATGTTAGTTTACCTAACTTAACTTAGGTTGCTCACATCAAAAATGGGGAGATTGTTGGTACTCCAAGGTTATTTTGATGTGATCAAACAAGTTAGGTTAGGTCATGTTGTATTTAACCTTATGTCTAAGTGTACAAGAACTTAGGAGCATAGGACATCGAGCAAAAGACGCAGCTAGCGAGAAGGACGGCACGGGAGCGAGTTGATGGGATCGGTACGTCCGAGGGACAAGGAGCTGCGGAAAAGTACATGGGCGAACGAGAAGGAGGCGCGCGGCGTTTCCGAGGGACGAGAAGCCAAGAGCGGAAGCTTGCTCAAGAAGGCCGAAAGTTGGGTCCAGGTGAGCCCTATTCCGGATGGCCGAGATCACCCAAGCAAGGAAGAGCAAAAGACCCGAACTGAGGTGAGCGAAACCGGAGCGGAAGGCCCGGACTGAAAAAGTCAACATGGTTGACTTTCCAGGTCTGGGCACCCAGAATTAAAGTTTATTCAGATTACATTTGACTGCGATCCATTGCGAAGGGGATAAAATTTTATCCCACTCCAGACGCTTGGAACCCTTCCAGGCGCCTTGAGCAAGGCTATATAAGCAGTCTTGCTCCCAAAGCTTTACAACAACAAGAAAGATCAATACACCACTTGTACGCACTTCATTTTCTGTTTAGCTTTCTGTTTCTGAGCATTCACTGCTATAAAGAGGCTTCTCCACCTGAAGGAGAATTGTTAGTGCGCTTTTTCATCTTGGATTAACAACCTCCCCGGTTGTAACTAAGTAAATCCGCTGAGTCTCTATCTTTTAGTTTCTTAATTATTTTTATATGCAAGTGTTCTTTTAATCAAGTTATTTGCTCGAGAAAGGTTGTTTTGTTTGATTTGTGCAGGGGCTATTCACTCCCTCTCTAACCGGCCACCAAGGGTCCTAACATAGTCTTCCACTCCGAGGCTCAAGTCAGTCTCTGGCGAAGTATATGAAACAGATAAACAGTCTGTAATGAAGTATATAAAGACTAAATGTAAAAGCATACCAAGCCCGTAAGAAGGGGTCGGAGGCTGTGATACGGAGCCAGAGGTAGCTGCACAGAGCTGGAGGCAACATAGAGTCGGGGACCAGAGGCGGCATGGAGCCGAGGCGGTACAGAGCCAGAGGCACAAAATCAGAGGCGAGGGCATAGAGCTGGAGGTAGCAGCACTAAGCTAGAGGCAACACGGAGTCTAGGGCTAAAAGCGGCACAGAATAGGAGGTGACGACACAGATCCAAAGGTAATGGCACAGAGCTAGAGGCAGCGCATAGCCTGGGGGCCAAAGGAGTCACAAAGTCGGAGGGCTAGAGGGATCTAGCGACCGAAACATAACAATGACTCATATGTCGAAACATAATAGTGGATCGCAGGCCAGAACACAGCGGAGGCGAAACACTGTCAGATCAGCGATAGAGGGGTCTGCAGCCAAAGTGGTTGGATCTATGCTGGAGGTGGCGGTAGCCACTAGGGGCGACGACCGATGGAGGCAGTGTCCCAGGGGCAGCATCCCGGAAGCAAGGGCTAGCTATGATGTAAGAGTAGCATTGGTCGGATGTGGAGTGATATAACGTGTTGTCATTACACTGCTTACAAATAATATTAAGTACTAAACCCCTCCTACGCTAATGTAGCATAGAGATGACTAGGATCATTTCCTAATAAATGTAACGGTAAATGATAAACTTAGGATCATATGTTATTACATAAGATTTTTGATATGAAACTGGGGAGTTTGGGTTCGGATTCTAAGCCTGCGAAATTAAGATCAATGCAAGTATGAAATCTAATCCTAATGAATAATAGACAATGCAAGTAATGAAAGTTAAGTCTAACCTAACTACAATTGTATAAAATAAAAGGCAACATAAAGTAAAGTAAAGCATTTAACGAACCCTAAAGCATTAAAGAAATTTAATCTAACCTAACATAATTTCATTTAAATGAAGACATAAAACTGAGCAATTCAAAGAGCAATACAAAGCAAGAGTTAAGTAAACTAAGATACATCAAATTGAACCTAACTATTTAAAGAGACATTTCACCAAACACATGACATGCATGAATTGGAACCTAACTACGATTGGAACATTTCATCAAATAAGTTCTGTGCATGAAACAATTAAAACTAGGTGAATGCAATCTAATTAAGAAAGATCAAGTTTGATAAAAGCATTCAATAAGAAACATCAACACACATCCAACATGATAAAAGAAACAACCCAATCTCTGTAAGGCGTAGGAGCAGATGAAGTTGTCTGGTGGTGAAGGGAATGGCTGCAGACTTGGTGGAGACGAGGCCATTAGGATGATGGAGAACGAACTTTTCTCTTCTAACCTAAAGAGAAGAGGAGTTGTAGGAGAGGGATTGATGCAGTGTCATCTGGAAGAATTGCGGATTGATCGGAAAGGTTATATAGTATATGGATTTTTTTTTTTATTTTTTTTACTTTTTCCTTCAGGTTAGACAATTTTTCCATCAATTTCATAAAAAAAATTCAAGTATAAGTATATGAAATATACAAATTTCTCCCAATCCTTACTTTACATTACATGGATTTACAAACATATATTTTCAAAAAAATTTATTTGAGGAATCTAAGATATAAGATAGAAATAAATGGAATTCTAACAATTCTCCTATTTTATTACCATAACATAGCTTTGAGGTTTTCTAAGACTGATGATGAAACTGATAAAATTAGTAACAAAAACTCGCTAACATTTAGTATCATCTTCATATAGAAAAAGCTTGAGTTCCCTTCGAGAAGTGGGATTGGCAAGTTTGAGGTGGGCAAGCAAACTATCCTGGTTAGTCTCCTAGGGTCTAAGACAGGAAATTAGTAAGTTTTCAATGGTAGAGTGAATAGCCCAAAGCCATTCACGATTGTTGCTGCAGCGACAAGTTAACAATTTCTTTCACCAATCCTATGAGCTAGCTCCTTTCTTTCTTCCGGTGTGTAAATTCAGCCAGCCTATAATCTATTCATCTTATGAACTCCCTTTTGGCTCCATTTTTTATAAATAAAAAAGAAAGAAAAGAAGCAAGCTGAGTGCTCCTCTTCTAACCTGAAGAGAGGTGGAAGAAGCCTCTCCTCTAACCCGAAGAGAGGTTCTTGACTCTCCTCTAACCCTAGGATAAGAGATGAGTCTACTCTCTTCTAGCTCGAAGGGAGGAGGTGAAGATGAATCCGATCGACGGTGATGGTAGAGATGCTGGTGGCGTCGCAGATGAAGGAAGGGGTAGTAGCTTCGGCTGTGACGTGCAGGGTGGCATTCGAGAGAAGTTGTCTTGATGGGGGAAGATGAAGGAGTGAGCCAGCCAGCGGCAGTGGAAAGGAGGAAGCCGTCAGCCATGAGGAAGAGATGGAGTGGTGTTTGCGTCCGGAGTTGGGAGTGTGAAGAACTGAGAAGATGAGATCCCATTTTATGCCTTTTCATGTTCATCCACGTGAGAGAGAGCTTGATCGAAGCCGTCCATTCAATAGGGGTGGATGTCAGGTTCAGATTTAATGATAGGGATGATGGATGGCTTGATCTCCTTTTTGATGAATCAAAGGTCCAGATTACTTTAGATCTGGATCAAGGGCTTATATTAATTCAATTTGATCTCCTCCCTTTGTCCTCCAAATCAAATCAAATTCAATCCGACTCGAACTTAGTCCATGACTCTTCTTTAATTTCCTACAAAAATCATGAAATAATACCAAAATTTATGATTAAGTTCAAAATATATTTTTACTCGTAAAATATGATATTAATACGAAATTAAGCATATGAGAGGATAAAAATATCAAATATAAGAGCCAAAATAATGCGTTAAAATGCTTGTTATCATGGAGTGAGGGCGGTAACCCTGGAGCATGAGGGCAGCGCCCTTGGTGCTGGAGAGGTATAAGGGTGACTGGAGGCTAAGGTGAGGAAGCAGCCAGTCTGTAGAGCAAAGGGTCAGTGACATCAAAGGCAGCATGGTCCGGCTGACGGCGAAGGTAGCGAGAGGGGTCGTGGGTTGCGGCATCCAGAGCAGGAGGAGAGGGGAAGTAGCGCTCTAGCCAGAGATCAACAACAAGGAAGGAGCATAAGACATTGCTTGACGATGGTGAAAAGTGGGTCATCGCCTGAAGCGGCGTGACCATTTGCATGGATGGAGAGAGAGGCGCAAGAAAAGGGGGCAGCAGTCGGCAACTCGCAGAAGGAGGTGATGAGAGGTAGTGGTGTCTAGGTCGATCGTGGCTGCCTGCGACGCCAGTGGTCTATCTACCTGCGATGAAGGATGTGGCGGCGTGCGTGAGGCGTTACCAACTAAGACGAAAGCCCCCTCCCCCTCTTCGCTTCGTCTCCAAGAAAACCCCAAAATGGAGCAAAAGTCAAATCTCTAAAATGCCCTCCCCCCACATGTCCTCATCTTCCTTTACCGCATTAATGCGGTTGGTATTAGAAGCCTCCACATGTATCAATAAAGTCAATGACCAAATTGAAATGGAGGTTAAAGTCAAGATATCTCAAAGTAACCAACCCCACTTGACCTACCCAAGACGAATCCTTCCACCACTCGGCTTAGTTGCCCCGAGACGAGAGGCTCTTCCATTCCTCTCAATCTCTCTAATCCGATGCTCCTCTCGGCCCTACAGATCCAATGCTCCTCTCGATCCCGTCCATCCGACACTCCTCTCGGCCCCGTTGATCCAACGCTCCTCTCAGTCTCGCTGACCAGACTCTCTTCTCAGTTCTACTGATTGGACGCCCTGTTCATTTCCACTCGGCCCTATTAATCCAACACCCATCCACTTAAAAGGCCAAATCCATTAGCCCAACTATCTTAACATCACGTAGGCTAGCATAGCACGTGGACAACATGTGAATGGGCATAGCATGTGAAACAGTGCATGAGTTGTCAGAACACGTAGAGCAATATGGTCAACACAACATGACTCCACACGATCTTCTACAATATAGAATATGGGCAACATAACCCTCTGATAAGACAATGTGACACTTTCCCTATTGAGACATGACATCCCATTAATTAGGAAAGATGTATCACTGCTTCTGTGAATTATAAAAGGAGTTCACTCCCACAGGCATAGGTAAGCATACATACACACTTACAAACCATTGCATTTCTCTATCTTCTGTCCTTCTTCTCCACCTCCCCTATCGAAGACTAGCTTAAGCGTCGGGGTGGTTGAGCCGGAGCATCCCCTAGCCTCCATTCTAAATCTCTTTCTCTCAAGCTTCACAAGCATTCCTGGTCACGCGCCTCCTTCTCGTCTGCCTGCGTACTCTTCCCCAACACCTCGTCCCTCAGATACACCGAGCCCGTCAACTTTCTTCTGTGTCGTCCTTCTCGCTAGCTGTGTCTTTCAGTCAACTTCCTGTGCTACTAAGTTTCTGCACATTTAGACATAGGGGCTAAAATCAACATGACCTAACCTGACTTGGTTGATCACATTAAAACTACCTTGGGGTACTAACACTTTTTTGGATAAGATCTTACACGCTAGAGGTGCCCTCAACCCTATGGAAGGCGCCTTCCACAGCCTATAAAAGTAGTGCTCGCCCAAAGCTTCAAACACAACTTTCATACAAGCTTCTAAATGTCCGGTTAGCTTTCCGATTGTCCCGGCCTCCTGCTACTGCCCTGCTATGGCTCTGCTATATCTTCATATTGCTATGGAGCCGACCAACACTGAGCCTAAGCCGATAATTTTTGAATGTGTTGGGTAACAAATTTACAATTCTATATTTAATAATTGCAAAAGGAAAGAGTAGTGTGTTACACTTGCCCTATTATTTTTCTTGTACTCAATCCCCTCTTTTGGTGGTTCTGGAAGTGGTATTTAAGTGGATTACTCGTCGATAGACCCGTAAAACCTGAGTCTTGAAGTAGAAGTAATTGAAGACTCTGAACTAAGTAAAAAAACTGATTCGTGTCTTTTACTTGCTTCTACTTCTATGTTTTTATTTGTATTTTCGCTGCTTGCTTTGATTTCAAAATGAAAAGTAGAAGTTTTTAAAACCATGTGATTTATCCCTCCTCTCATGTGTGACTCGATCCAACAATATAAGGCAGCTCGACTCCACCATACTTGGCAGCTCATCTAGGTAGTTTGGCTTGGTCAAACAATGTAGTTTAGTCTTCAAATAGTTTAGTCATCCTAAGCAGTTCATCCATCCTTGCTTGGCAGCTTGAGATTATCAGCTCAAGTCATCTTGGCAGATAAGTCTGAATTTGAATTTTATAATTTTAACTCAGAATATCTCTTTTTTATCAAACAAAAATGTTATTTCCCTCGAGCTCTCGTATCTCCATAGAATTATATCCCCTAGTCTCGGATCAACAATGCCCATCAGTAATTGCTCTTTTTAGGGTCTAATCTCTCCTTACTCGAATATAGTCATGAATTGAGCTCATTTATCCCCCGGTCTCGAACTAGTGGCGTCCATAAGCAATTGTTGTTTTAATGGTCCAATCTCTTTCAACTCAAATATAATCGTGAATCGAGCTCATATATTTTCCTGATCTCGGGCCAACGACATCCATCAGCAATTACCCTTTTCAAGGTCCAATCTCTCCCAAGTCGGACATAGTTGTGGATAGAACTTATATATCCTCCTAGTCTCGAACCAACGACATCCATCAATAATTGTCCTTTTCAGGTCTAATATCTTCCGACTCAAACATAGTTATGGATCGAGCGTATATATCCTTTGGTCTCAAACCAACGGCGTCCATCAACAATTATCATTTTTAGGGTACAATATCTCCTGACTCAGACATAGTTGTAGATTTAACTATTATATCTCCAATTCCATGCGTATTTAGGAGTCATGATATCGAGCCTCCTACTCTCTCCCGATTAGGACCTAGTCACGGGTCAAACTATTTCTCTCCTAATTCGGACATAGTTACGGACCAAACTATTCTCGTTCTAACTCCATGGGTATTCAGGTGTCATGAGATTGAGCCTATTATTCTCTCTCGTCTCAGACATAGTTGCAAATCAAGCTATTGCTTCTTTGACTCCATGGGTATTTAGGTGTCGTGAGATTGAGCCTATTATTTTCTTCTAACTCAGACATAGTCGCGGATCGACTTATTATTCTCTTCTGACTCAAACATAGTTGCGAATCGAGCTATTCTTGCTTCGACTCCATGGATATTCAGGTGTCATGATATTGAGTCTACTATTCTCTCCTAACTCGGAAAATTTAGGATCAAACATGTATTCCTCCTATATAGACGATCATTGGCATTGCATCTCCTTTGCCAAAGTAAGGTCGTCATGCCCAAGTCTAATATGCGCATCTCATTTTTACTGTTGTATTTCCATTAACAGTGGAGCACTTCCTCAATCTTTGACACCAACAATCTAGTCATCAGACTCATGCCTCCTTCAGCTAGACTTGAGAGAAATGCTTATGATGCGGAGGTAATAAGGGTCCATGTGGCGGGTCCTTAACTTGGTCAACATAGACTCCATAGGGCGTGTCAACTACTAGGCCAACTCGACTAGCCAAGTCGTTGACTTCTCCTAAGGAGTTTTCTCAACCAAAGTTGATTCCTTCATCTCAGCCATTCAGTTTAGCCTGTCGAACTGACGCTCTTGTCTAGTCTGCTGAGCTTCACCAAACTAACATGATCTTGCCAAGTCGGCTCATCTCCATTAAATCGACACTCTTGCCCTATCGACTCAGCTTTGCAAACCGACACTCTTGTTCAGTCTGCTCATCTCCACCTAATCGACACTCTTACCCAGTCGGCTCATCTCTGCCGAACCGACACTCTTGCCTAGTCGACTTAACCTCACCAAACTGACATTCTTGCCCAGTCAACTCAGCTCTTGCGGACTGACACTCTTGTCCAGTCGGCTCAACTCCGTCAAACCGACACTCTTGTCAATCGACTCATCCTGTCGAACCAACACTGTTGCCCAGTCGGCTCAGCTCCACTGAGCTGACACTCTTGTTTAGTCGGCTCAATTCTACTGAACTAGCACTCTTGCCTAGTTAGCTCAGTTTCACTGAACCGACACTCTTGCCTAGTCGGTTTATCTTTGCCGAACTGACACTAATCCAGTTGGCTCATCTCTATCGAACTGACACTCTTGCCCAATCGGGTTAGCTCCACTGGTCTGACTTCCCTCAATTTAACATACAAAACCCTTTAACCCAACTACCTCGATTGGTTAATAGCACATGGGATAACACATGGGTTGTTATAGCACATGGGACATCATGTGAGCTGACATAGTATATGGAACATCATAGTGCACACGACGTACGATAACTTAATGCAACATGGTCCTCTGCAGTACAGAACGTGGACGACATGAGCTATATATGATGTGACACCTTCGTGGATGACATGAGTGTATATATGATGTGACACCTTCCTTATCATGGTATGACATCCCATCAATTAATACATGATGGAGAGAAGTATCAAATTGTTGGGAAAAATAATTTGTTGCTGGAGATTTTTGGGGACTTAGCTAAATTTAAAATTACACAGAATTTAAATTCAACTTATAATAGAGATGACCTGAGCGGATAATCTCAAGCTGCCAGCTGGAGCTAGTTTCTGCTACGTGCCGAAGAGCGGCATATCGGACTCAGTCATCGAGCGGGCAAATCTGCTGAGCAACAGGTCTGTATTGTCGAGCCGAGCAGTCGAGAGGACAGAGTCCGATCGGACAGAGCAGTCGTCCAACCAGTATAGTTGAGCAGGTAATAAGGTCGATTGGGCAATACGGTCTAGCGGGCAAAAAGGTTGACCGGGCAGTATGGTCAGGCAGTAAGGTCGATCGAGAAGTACGGTCAGGCGAATAGACAAGTCTAGCGAGAGGCAGGCTAGGCGGCGTGAAGCGATGGGTCGAGTGAAGCGACAGGTCGGGCGTTCGAGCGAAGCGACAGGCCGAGCGATCATAGAAGTCGATCGGGCGAACGAAGAGACTGACCGGGCGAGTGGAGAGGTCGGTCCAGATAAGGGGCTGACCGGGTCGCAATTTCCTTGAAACATATTTGCCCTTTCTGTGTGTCTTCTGCTTGTGATCGCAACCTCCTTATATAGGAGCTTAGATCAATGGCAGTGTTAATGGTCGATTAAATACCATTACTCGCCGAGCAGTGAAACACTCGTACGTGACAAAATATTAGTTGTTCCACTTGGGTAAATTTTACAAGGCCCACGCGTGAGAGAGAACTTCTCCCCATGTATTTGTTCATATCCTCAATGCATATGAATGAATATAAATCAACCAACATGTAATGAAACTCCCAATGTGGGACTAAAGTCCCATTCACAATGGAGCATCTTTCCTCTTCCATCTTTTTTCCATTCACATCACTTATATATAATACAGATAACAGTGATATAAAAAGGAGCCTGCTCCTGTTGGTAAAGGTATGCACATGCGCGCGCGCACAATATGCTCATTAACCATTATATTTCCTTATCTACTGTTATTCTTCTCTACTCTCTTTATCAAAGACTAACTTAAACATCAGAGTGGTTGCACTCTAACCCTCTTCTTATATCTCTTTTATACATTTTCACAGGAGTTCAGTCTAACTATTTCCTTTGATTCGGTGACTGCGTCAACTTCAATGATCTCGAGTAAGAATAAGATATACTCGGTAATCAAATATATTTTTATTTTATTTTTTTCTTGCCCCAAAATTTAACTGCAAGCACTGTCTATCTACATAGAGTAGGAATGAGATCCTCTGGACAGCAACCCCTGGTCCGCTCCTAGACCAAGGTTTGTTGATAGGTGAGATTTTATGGACCCTATATGTATAACAGGTAGGGTCCATAAATTTCCACCTATAAGTGAAATGATCTATTTTTTGGATCGCACTTTATAGTCTAGAGGATCCGGCCTCCGTAGAGTAAGGGGAGAAAAAATACTCATGCCCTACTATCTCACATTGCTGTCACAATCCTAGTTCAGGCCTTAGCACAAACCCAATCCCACGTTAGCTTGAGCATAATGTATTAATAAAAGAATAATTTAAAAATAAAAATGATATTACAAATATTGAAAGATCAATATAAAAATTTCACCAAAATTTTCTAACCAACAAATTTAGTCAAAAAATAATTTAAAAAATAAGATAAGAGCCTTATGTTTTCATAGAAAATATAAAATAAGAATTTTATTTATAGATGATACTCGATATGACTTACACGACCCATATGTTCATCCACAAGAACATCTGTCTATTCAAATGTATTGTGTACCGTCAATTACACGTGCCCTATTCACAATTTTAATTTCATTGTGGCCGAAGGGTTGGATATCTAATTCTAGCTTTCAAAAAAAAACTTACCCTCATGGTTGCTTGGTGCAAATCACTTGAGTTTTTTTTTTTTTTGTCATTCACTCTGTAAAAATTGGGGAAAAAAGATGAATTTTAAATCCTTCATCAATGTTTTTTTTTCCAATTTCAACGATCCTAATTTTACTAGGACAGGCAACCAACCTAGCTTTGAGTTCTCCATAAACTCACAACGGCTAAGCCCAGCAACAAGTTCTCCGCGAGATCACTGAAACTTATGGTGGCCTCATTGAGGCTATGCCAAGCTAAGAACTCTCCATGAGGTCATCCTAAACTCGTAGCAATTAGGTTTGATCACGATCTTGTAGTGGTAGTGTGATAGCTAGGCCAAGCCCAGCCACGAGTTAGCTGTAGCCAGGCCGCTAGCTCTCCGCAGCCAGTCAAGCCATGAGCTTACCAAGGCCTAACCAGACCATAAGCTCATGGCACTCAAGGCAGTCCGCAAGCTAATGGCGACCAACCATAATGTGAGCTCACTGTAACGACCTGACCCATTTGTCAGGATTCATAAACTCTAGTATTTAAATTTGGAGGTCTAGAGTTCGAATCTTGGGGGAGGCAAAAATCCACTGGTCAGGGGTGGAAAGTCCTAGTGAGTAATGGCACGGCCGACAGTCGATGGTCGACGACCTGAGGATCGCCAAATGGGCCGGGTCGTTACAATACTACTTAGCCTGGAGGTCTAGAGTTCGAATCCTAGGGAAGACAAAAATCCATTGCCAGAGGTGGAAAGTCCTAGTAAGTAACGACACGGCAAAGGGTCGTCGGTTGACGACATTAGAAGTCGCCAAATAGACCGACGACATAAGAGGTCATCGTAAGGGCCGCCCAAGAGATCAAAAGGCTGAGTCATTACACTCACGGTCGATGAGTTCTAAGGATTTTCTTTTGCATTCTCACTTCTCCACTGCTTATGCATGCCGATCCATCTTGATCCATTTAGAGTGGCAAATGAATCAAATATTTAAAAATAAGTTTGATATTTGAGTTAAGTAAGAACTTGTTTATTTTTATTCAATGCATATAAAAGATCAAATAAATAAATAAATATGAATAACTCATTAAATTAGATAAACAAATTTGAGTACATATCTGTTCAGCTTGTTAATATTTATGAACAATATTTGTGAATAATATTCATGAATAATGTTTCATAAATCATGTTCATTAATAAAGTTCTTATCAATATACTAAATAAATAAAAAATTATAAAATAAACAAACAAGTTTGAATTACCAAACTTAAACATTTCAAACAATCAACAACATTGAATTGAGAGCTCGATAACATTTAAACAAATTAAGCTCAAGCCAAATTTGAACCAAACTCAAACTCGAAAAAATAAATCAAGCTTGAACAATTATTTCAATAGCTTGGTTCATTTTAGGTTCGACTGGACTTAGTTCGTTGACCTTATCAAAATACCCTTGATAATATCCGAAAGCGGGAAGTGACGCACTAGGCAGGTGCCTTTGATGCTAACTGAGTAAAGACTTCTCGTTGGAAAAAATGACTCCGAATAGTCTTCTAAATTAAAAGGAACGTCAGCAATCGGGCTAGGGGAGGGGTTCTTATTGATTCTAAAGCATAAAAATATAAAAATAAGAAATCTGTAAAACTCACAGTAATCTCCCGTAGCATATCTTGATCTTCGCTTTTCATACAAAACTAAAAACTCACTGTGATGCTCGGAGAAGAAGATCGGAGAAGATATCGAAGAATAATTTGTCATTGGAAGAATGATCACAAACGAATTGGAAAGCTCTTCAAGATTCCATGAGCCAAGTCCCTCTTTAATGGATGTTCTCCTTCACCCCTCTTACAATCTTGTGCAAATGGACGAACCTTGTACAGAGACCTTTCACATATGAGATGAACCCTTTTTCTTTGAATTTACACAAACCTCACACACAACAAGCCTCCCTTTTCTTCTTTGGCTTAGACGCATATATACTAGAGGAAAATGACTCTTCCCCTCCCTCTATTAATGGAGGAATTGAATGGGCTAGAAGATGAAGGGGAAGGAGTGCTCTTTCATCTTCTTAACTCCAACAGTCTCGACACAGACAATCCAACGCTCAAGTCAGT
Organism: Zingiber officinale; assembly: GCF_018446385.1. NCBI lineage: Eukaryota > Viridiplantae > Streptophyta > Magnoliopsida > Zingiberales > Zingiberaceae > Zingiber > Zingiber officinale. Next base: position 24,082,287 of record NC_055987.1, on the reverse strand, counting down.
GATCGAGTTAAGAGCAATGAACAGTGGTGAATAGTAGTAATAAATGAGTATAATTACATAGCCTCGAGTATTCGTACCTATAGATGGAGACTCATTTTTATAATGTTATTGTTTGTTTGTGCATGAATCTCAAAGCGTTTCTAAAAAAGGATAGATCATAAAGATGTTCTAACACCTTTTCTAAAATGAATCTGCAATCTTTGCGTTTGTTATGATGGAAGCATTTAGTGTACAACTTGCATATGGAATATTCTCTATTATCCGTGACACAAAATGCCAAAAAGAAATGTGAGGTCATTGGGTTGAGGAATCCTTAATATGCTTAGCTAGCAAATTGACTAAGTCCCTCCTGTAGTTCGATCAGCTATCGCTTGCAAGAGCAATCAAGTCAGATTTGAGGAATGTGGTCGGGGACTTGTCCTTCGATCGACCCCTCCGTTTGGCCCCAGAGTTTGGTCGGACCAAGTGTCCAGTTTGTCTGATCGAATCATAAGTCTGATTGACTAGATTACTCGACCAAAATAGTTAACCGTGCTAGCCTCAGATGATAAAGAGGACCTTGCTTTGAATGACGTTGGCTCGGCTTCGAATTTCATCAATACTGAGAGGTTTGAGATCCGACTAACCTAAGGGTTCAGTCAGGATGATCATATGCGTTGGGCCTTAGTATTGACCTCTCGATTTTGACGGTCTTTATTCACAGTTTCAACCATAAAATTTAGCTCAGGTGTTTATACCGCTAGATCCAATGTTGATCCGTTTCCTTTTTCTACTTTTAGCAGATGAGCCACACACCGGCACTCGACTACGCTTTGAAGTACCTGTCTTTGTACAAAGGAATACGGTACCAACTTCGCTATCGTTAAATGGCAAACAGCTGTGTGAATGTGTCCTGCAGGCAGAGAAGTCCCAAATTCCTCCAGTGATTTTGTCAATTACCAATTTTAAAATTATATATATATTTTTTTAAAAAAAAGGAAAATTCAAAAATGATTCCTCGCGAGTACGGTAAAACTTGATGTCGGAATATTTAGAGACAGAGAAGAGATATGAGCATGTGGAACGTCAGTAGCAAAACAAGTTGGGTGAAACAAAGGGAAGCACTTGCAGCGGACAGAATTCAGAACCTAGATTTCACCCGCGAAGTCTTATTCAAGACGAAATGTAATTACTTCAATTCCTCTGTGCCTTTTGCCACCAGAGCAGAGAGATAAATCGAAAGACAAAATTTTCATCTATGAACTAATTCTACATCAAACAAGGATCAGACATGACATCATCTGAGCCCGCTGTTAATGACTATAAATATGGAGGTAGAAGAGAAGATGAGCAAAAACAGAGGACAGAGGACCGAGGACGGAGGGGTAAGTAGAAAGACAATTAAAGGATGGAGGCGGAGGCGGAGGCGGCGCGAAAAGGGCCTTGGACGGAGGAGGAGGACGCTCGACTTGTATTTTTCGTACGCTTGTTCGGTGAGCGTCGTTGGGATAACGTAGCGAAGGTGTCAGGTTTGAGCGGTGGCGGGGTGTAGTGATAACTCCGACTTCCCCTTTGCTTTAACCTTGCACGCGTGCCCCCCTTCTTGTTTGTTTGCAGGTCTCAACAGGTCCGGTAAGAGCTGCCGGCTCCGGTGGGTCAACTACCTCCACCCCGGCCTCAAACACGGCCGCTTGACCCCCCACGAGCAGCACCTCGTCATTCAACTCCACGCCAACTGGGGCAATAGGTTTGAGTACAGCAACAAGCAAATTAATGAACTAATTCCAATCTAAATGCTATGTGCTCTGCCAACAAGCAAATTAAAAACAAATGCTTTGAAGTTTATTTCTTCCTTTTAGGTGGTCTAGAATTGCACAGTGCCTTCCTGGTCGCACAGACAACGAGATCAAGAACTACTGGAGGACGCACATGAGGAAGAAGGCGGAAGAGGTGAGGATGAGCTCATTCTCCTCATCTTCTTCTTTGTCGTCGTCGCAATCGTCGTCGTTGACTAGTGAAGGAGAAGTAGGACTCGTGGTGGATGGAGATGGATACAGTATGGATCAGATATGGAATGAGATCTCTGCATCCGAGAACTCTGTCGGTGGATTTAGCATCGAAGAGAACAAGGATGGAGGCAGCAGTAGTAGTAAGTTGGAAGATTGTTCTGAATCACTACCGTGGGAGTTGGAGGATGAAGAGTTACAGATATGAACATGATCATATACTTCTTCCACATACTGCTGACCGTAGTCTTAGTAGTGCTAATTGCAACTTATTTACAAGATGCTAGGATGCTTTATACTGTGATTAAGCTTTAATAAGAATTTGTCAAGATTTGTTATCATCTTTCTGTTGCTGACAGGATGATAACCTTGGAAATACTTATAGAAGCATGAATAGTATTTCCTGGATGCTTTCTTTCTTGCGATAGTAGAATTTTTCAAAAATGCAGCAGCTTATTTTATCAGAACCATCATATATAGATAAACTTCGACTCACTTCTGTAGCTCAAACCACTGTTAAATACATCTATGAATGCATTGTAGCCTGAGAACTGAGAAGATGCTAAAGGAAAGCTTATTTTAAGGTGGCTTATGATGCAGTTGTGGGTCATCCAAATATAAATACTGACTCTGATAAGTCATGTTTAAAGGGCAGTGATAAGGAAGCGCACTACTCCTAAAGCTTTATGTCCTCCTAATTCTAGTGGATGTCCATTCTGCTGCATATTATCTTACCATTATTTTCTTGACTAAACTAAAGCTAGTGCTTCATCACCAGGCAACACAGAGGTCAGACTTCCTTTTCTGCTACAGATATCATCCTTGACAGGGACACTCATTTTTGTCTGTCTAACGAGTGGTCGTGGATGCAAAGATCAAAACTAAATTACTGATTGTTAATCATGGTCAAATACTGAGCGATCCAAATATTGAGAAAAGCGTAGTGGTTCAGCCACAGGCAAGTTGATCTCTATAATTAAGTCATGGAGCAAGATAACATAATTTGGAGTGGTGGCGTCACCATCAACAGATGAGGTATGGCAGATATGATAAAAGTAAATAATGACCTTCACATTGCCTTGAGAAACTTTATATGATTATCTTCATCAACAACATGATTGTCAAATCGTCAGCAGACAGCAAGCTAATTAACCATTGTATATTTCTGAGAATTATATTCCCTTGGGCCCTTCTGCTCATGGGAGCTCAACCACTCTCCCACTAAAGCCATTTGCCATTTTATCTCTAGTTCCTGTCCTTTGGAAATGACAACAAAGATGTTAATTTCTGTATATACAAGTGGATTTCTCCTTGGAAGATATTCTTGTTAAAATCATTGCGAATTGAAGGTGAAGAAGCGCAATAGTTTGATGTGAGGAACGGTAAGAGTTTTGTCTCTTGTTTATTTTATGTGTGCCAATGAAGCCATTAACTTGCAAGACAAGAAGGGAGTAAGTGCCGGTTAATTCCATAGTATGAATTGAAGTGGGCTTCAGCAGATCAGCCTTTGGTTTGAGAATTGAACACACAAAATTAAAGTGTCTTTCAATCACAGTTTTAGTCAGGGAATTAAGGGCAGGCTTTCTAGAGGCGGATTAGTGTGTGAACGAAAGGAAAATATCATGTCCAAGAACTTCGTGATAGTCACCAGTGAGGAGAAAATAGTACACAATTAAGAAGAATATAATAATATGAAAAAACATAACTTATAATACATGATTGTGCATTATTCACGCCTTCAAAGTTAAAGGAGTCGTCCAATATAGGCCGCATAGCTTAGACTATTTGACTAGTTTGATAACCTAATTAATCACATGTGAGAAAAACGACAAGAGCCTTTTATTCTTTCATCATTAACAGAAAGATTCATTGAGTTTGAGTTTTATCAAAGTGAATAATAATATTGAATTATAGGAGCATTTAAAAGACTTCTTGAAATTTTTTTTGAAGGTAATATAAATTTTTTTCATGAAGGTAATATAATTTTTTTTTTTGAAATGAATTATAATTTTTCCATGAATGTTGCAAAAAGTAATTCGCTAGCCATTAGTGCAGCAGCATGATCTAATATAATAATTTTTCCATGAAACACTTGGTCTAGCTTGGCAAATCAAATTAACATCACGACTTTGATTGAACGTTCTAAAACTTCTGGTTTGCAATAATTTGTTTCCTTTATTTTTTTTTGTCAATGATCCACCTAATTCAACACTATCAATTGCTCCATCACTTTTCACATTATACTCGTCAGTCAATTTAACCTCATGATTTATCTCTTCGTATGATATGGAGAAGAACTCTAAGCGCCCGGTGAGAGTAATCATTTTTTACTACTATTTTTCACATTATACTCTCGTAGTTATAAGCAGAAAAGAAAGAAAGAGATTGTTTAGCATTCCAAAATATATACAGATCATCAAAAGTTCCCATCAAATCATTTTTTTCTCTCTCAGATTAATGGATTCCAATTGCATGCATCCTGATCGATTAAATCACAGAAATGGAAAACAAATTGATTTAATTGAAGCATTCCATCACCACGGGACTCGAATCTAAAACCTCAAACTCAAAAATCTTGCTACAGCGGTCTCTCCCTCGCCGTCAGCCGGCGGCATGTTGAGGTCCAACCCCAGTACTCCCCTCGACTTCTCCTCAGTTTTCATCTCTGCGTCGAACCTCGCGGCGGCGGGGCCGGCCCGGTGGCGCCTCATGTGGCCACCCAGAGCCTGGCCGATGGCGAACTCGAGGCCGCAGACGGGGCACTCATGCGGACGGGGCTTGGCCATCTCCCCGCGGTGGGTGTCTTCGGAGAGCCTCGGCTTCTTGTGGCTGGCCCGGTGGCCGCCGAGCGCCTGGAAAGACGGGAACTGGCGGTTGCAGGTCTTGCACTCGAAGACACGGTCGGGAGACGGGGAGCGGCCAGCGGCGACGTCGATGATGCCTCGGCCGCCGCGCGAGAGAAGCACCAGCACGTTGGCCAGATGGATGCTCTCGACCTCTGAATTCTCATCTCCGACGACGACGTGATCTCTGAATCGCTTCATGATAACCAACCACAATTAATTATTCAGTATTAATGAACAAAAACAGAGGAAGGAAGGAGGTGAAGCAGAGGAGCAGGCAAGGCGAAGAGCTTGCTATTTATGGGCAACTTGACTAAGCAACTTATAACGTGAAGGGATCGATCGAGTCGTCGGAAGGTTGTGTTACGTGACTTGTAGCATTTGGGGATACAATTTATACATAGAAAGGCATATATCCTCACTGTGTGAACGAATAATTCTCTATGAATTATTATTATTATTATTAAATAAATTTAAAACATTTAATATAATTGAATAAAAGTATCTATTTATTAATTGTTTTTTTTTAAATATATATTTTTTACTATAGTTAAATGAATGCGCTTATATTTATTATAATTAAATAAAATCACTTTCTATAATTAAAAAAGCAAAAACAGTGTACCATAACACCATAACTAAATAAAAATATATATATTGTAATTAAATTCGTTGCTAAAATAAAAAGAAAAAGATCTACTATAACTTTAAAAATGCTCTTACTATATATCTTTTAGAGAACACTTATTATAACTAAATAAAATTTTATTACACATTTGCACATGGTCAAGAATTCATTTTTATGTCATTTAGGATTTTTTTTTTTTTTTTTTGAGTTTAGGAGTTAGGTTATAATATTAAACACAAATAATATATATATATATATATATATATATATATATATATATATATATATATATATATATATATATATATGTGGGGTTTATGATATAATATTTAGTTTAAAGGAAGTAAAATTTTTTTTAAAAAAAAGTGTGTGTACAGTATGTCATCCCTCGTGTACATAAATGTTATCCGTATATATCCTAGTGTTATTTCTTTTATACGATTTAAAATTTAGAATATAATTTCAGAAGAAAAAAAAGTGAAAACTAGAAAACAATAATAATAACACTGGCTGTTTCCGAGATGTTCACCTATGGGGATGGGTGTGCATCACATTATACGATGTTTTATGGAGGACAGAGATGAGCAACCGGTGACGTCAATAGTATTATAATTAAAATAGCACTTATTATTAACAAAGTTTTTTTATTTAAATAAAAAGAAAAAAAAACCTTATATATATATATTTAAAATATCTCTATATTTTCTGAAAATATCTTTATCAAAACTATTTAAATATTAATTATTATTATTTTATTTAGTTAAAAACTAATTCAACTTATTTAAAACTAGTCAAATACTATTAAAATAGCTTTAATCAAATTTGTTATAAAATAGAACAAGTTGATTAAAATTATTTTGAATAACTTCAATCAAAATAATTAAATAAGATAGCTTTTGTTAGATTGCTGTTGTCTTATATTATTTTCCTAAACTAAATTTATGTTGCCAATTAATCTTGTAGTCCTAACCCGCTAATCAGGTTTACAAAATTCTTAACTACTGTTCTGTCATCCATAAATCTGTCTTTGTCTATAAGCAACGGGCGCACATCGTTGACGTGGTAAAATTCTTCTTGTGCGTGCAAGTTGACCTCATCCTCTACGTTTGACTTCCATTAGAGGCGCGAAGCAGAGGCCTGACTATCTTAAACTTTGTGGTTATCCATTAAGCTAAGTTATTAGAATAATCTAAGATATTCAGATCGCCAACTATTCTCTAGACGAGAAAACAATTAGTTAATCATAATTAAGAACTTATGATGCTCCCAAAACCAAAAGGAAGTTGATCACTCGCGAAAACCAGAAGGTGCTCTCCAAAGAGTCCATTAAAAAGCAAAAAAAAAAACTTGTTTGGCTTCTGCAATAATTAATCGACTTAAACAAGCGAATTATGATTGAACAAGCTGTAGATGACGTAGCAGATGCTCTGTTTATCTCTGAAAAAAATTAATCATCTTAACTCACTGAGTCAATCCAATCAGTGAGGCTTCGAAAGTCTTACTGAACACGCATTAGAAAGCAGTGTACAGAATTTGGAGGCTGTAATTTAATTATAAGGAGATCAAAAACCGCACGAAATGGGCCGTTGACCTGAAGAATATTTAAGTGGTTTAACCTTGAGATGCCAAATTCGTGCTTTTGCACTGTAGCTAATTGGCTGTTGCAGTGTCATTGCGGACGCTGCTTCTTGTCAGTTCCACCACTCAAGTCTCAATCAAGTAAGTTCATTGGTTTTGATCCAATGAATCTTGAAAAGGATACAAATGGTATTGTCGATCAACTGAGCAACCAAATACAAATTTGTTTTATTAAAAGAGTCAACAGGATGAAGTGTCAAATTTTTGCTAGAAAGTAGGAGGACTTAAATTTTTGATTTAAAGAGTCACGTACAGGGCTGGTATATGAGATTGACTTTTGCATTGTCTGATCAGGACAGGCTTTCGGTAGATAAGAATGAACTGGAGAGAAAACAAGTTTGTTCCATAAGCTGTAACTTAATTATCTAAGATTCGGTGGAGAAAATGAAAGAAGACAGTTTACATTTTTAACTTGTCTGATCCTGATGAATTTCCAACGTCATACAGATTGAATTGAATTGAATGTTACAGTAGCACTTTGCTTTGGTTAATGCATTCGGCTGTTCTTTCGAGCAAGAACCAACAAAAGCAGAGCGTAGCACCAACATTTTTTGGTTTACAAAAGTAAACAATGCAAAATGTGACAAAATGATTTCTTCTATCTCTATCACTGCTGATCTCTGGCTCCAACCTTTTCCTCTATTATCATGTTCGATTTAGGCGAGTCAATGGATATTGGAAGAGGCAGGGTTGGAACACTACCGCATTTGTTGCGCCTTTTAGATTCACTGTAGAGGACGACACCAAGGGGTGTGAGGCCGTAGCCAGCCATCCCAGTAAAAGATACAGGATTCCTAAATATCAGAATCGAAATGCCAACTGCCACTGCACCCTTGGCATTTCCCAGAACCTTCAAAGGATGATGATGAACAAACCAACATTTTAAGAAGAAAAAAAGAGAGGAGAAAAACATGTATGATGAGTCAAGCATTAGAGTGAAGCATACCTGGTGAGTCAAGGCACTGGTATATTTTGTGACCAAGAAATTGGTTAAGTTCACAAAATATGCCAAAGAAGAGTTGAAGAGGAGGTACAAGGCAAGCTTGAAGTCCTCTCTAACCAGTGCCAGCGTTACGCTGATCACATTCTTCTCCATTATCATTATTGCAGGAAGTATTAGAATTACTGCTATTGGAGCCATGTACAGAAGGAGATTCATGGAGCTCAATTTTTCCCTTGGATACCAAAAAATAGAACATTACGATCGAATGTGTAGGCTTTCGGAAATTATATATAGTAACTCATTTAGACAAGGAATGTGATACTCACTCCTCTGAGGACATCAAAATTCCTTGTAACACTGTCTTGAAAGCCCTAGCAGCAGTAGCACCGATGCACACAATGAAACCGATCAAATGAAAACTTGGCTCCGCCTGGAAAGTTGAATAGTCAAGTACAAAATGTTAATTCATCTATCAGTTTATTGTTTGATTAGCACATATATAGCTTTGTAAAGATCCTATCGAATCACATTCACCATCTTCGTCGATCGAGTTTTGTAAGCAAAATGCACGTGTCAGTAATATTTAGTAGAAGTACTGCCAATGCAATTGATAAAATTGCGAAGAAATTAAACCGCCAATTCTACGAGGCAACTGTAACGAGCAGTTGAACTAACCCCACTGGCGACAATGACGCCCGCAACCACAGGTACGAGGGTAGCGTAGGTGATCCAGGATTCCCGGCGGGGAGTCATAATGCACGCAAACACGGCGGTGAAGAAGGGCGTGGTGGCTCCGACCGCCTGGTTGAACGAGACCGGGAGGTAACGGAGGGAGACATTGCCGCTGACCACGGACCCACAGAACACGAGGCTAAGCGCGGAGATCTTCAGGAACTGGGCCCTCGACCGGACGGACTGCACCGGCACGAGCTTCAGCCAGGGAATCGCGACGAAGCTGAGGACGGAGCAGGCCACCATGTGGCACATGGTGAGAAAGATGGGGTACATGAACCCGTAGCTGCTCAGAAGGTATTTGTTGAAGAGCAGCACCGCGATGTTGGAAGAGTACCAAGCCGTGACGAGGCCGAGAGTAGTGAACAACCGCGCCGTCGTCGTCGTCGGCAACGCCGACTGCAGGTCCGCCGCCTTCTCGCTCATTTCTGCCTCGGCCACCTTCTCGCTCATTTTCGAATCTGTGTGGTGTAGAGAAAAAGATTGTATGCCGGAATTGACGGAGTTCGACGGAGAAGCTTGGGAAACTGACTCGTGCTCGGTTCAGCAAATCGATCCGTGGATACGAACGACAACTTAGCGTCATGCCGCTACACCATACCTCCGGGTCCATCGGAACACGAGGCTGTTTGTAATAGAGCATGATTAAAAAACGTGAGAATCATTTTTTTTCAAAAAAAAAATCTGTTTTTTTGTTAATTTGATCATAAAAAGACGTTTTGGCATGTCCCATATCGTGTTTTGTTGTACTAGACCACCTACAAAAAATCCGTATTTTGACTGTAATATTATGAAAATATAAGCTATAATTTTAAAAAATAAATAAAAGAGATTGTGTTTTAACTGCTATATATATTCTCTGAAGAGTTATATGTATTCATTAATTTTTTAATGATTTTGATTTATATATACTAGTTTTATTAAAAATTATTAAATGAAATCAAATTGGTCTAATTTAACGAACAAGCAATCTTATATGCTCATTGCATTATACAATGAAGTTGTTATATGCATTTTTTTAATTATTATTGAGAGTCGTACGTACAATGATTTTATTCAAAACTATTATACACACTTAAATTAGTTTAATTTTATATGTATTCTTTAAACTCACTTGAATTGTTATATGCATTGCTTTACCAATTTAAATCATGTATCAATTTTATTCTATTTTTTGGGAATCTAAACTATTTTAATTTTATGGATGATCAATTTTATACAATTGTTTAACCTTATGAAATTGTTATATATATATTATTTTAGATCAGTTTACAATCAATAGTAGTTTTGAATAAAATTGTTATGTAAATTTAAATTGTTCTTAATTCACAAACTTTGATCTATGTTCCAGAAGCTTCTATAATCTTCTATATATATTTTTTCTTTTTTAATTTAGAGCAATTTAGGAACATCTAATACTCTAAATTCACAAATTAATATTCTGATTGGTGCCTTTGGATTTGCAATATGTTTTTCTTTTTCAATTTAATTAGAATCGTTTAAGATTATATAGTATGCAGTTTAGTCCAAAAGTATTATATAGACCTAAAATACTTAACATATCATAATCTAAAGTTGCTCTATATGCCTTTCTTTTCTATTTTAAATTAATTTATTTTATTATATAGCAACTTTGTTTTGGCTACTATATGGTCCAAACTAGTCTTATTCACAAACAAACACTTGTATAAAATTTTTAAACCCTATGAAGTCCCTATATATCTTCTTCTCCAATTTAGAGTGGTTGAAGATCATATAATAATTTTGTCCAAAATTACTACATGAATCTAAATTATTGTAACTTTACATACAAAGGAGATCTAAATTAGTTAAGGACATGTGACAATTTTATTCAAAGTTTTTATATGGACTCAAACTTTAGATCCAAATACAAACATGCATTTCTAAGTGATTTTGATATTCATCATATGTCTTTTTTTTATAAGTGGAAGACGATAAAGATATAAAGCGACATTTGCCTATGCGGTTGGATTAAAAAGGTACAGTAACAGTAAAGTGTCGTTTGAGTTTTATTTAAATAATAACGCAAATGAGTTTAAGAGGATATATTCCTTTAATGATAAAATGAAAATAAAAAGAGATATTTTTTTAAAAAAAATTGTCATTAATAGTATTTTTTTTTAAAATATCCGCATTTTTTATTTCCTTTGCATCGTGCGATATCAATTAATTTTATTTTTTGATATCGTACAATATGTACCAACTCTCCACCATGCAAATTAACCGTAACTAAACAAAACGAGCGACACTGCACTCGCTTTCAATTTGGACATCTCACCGTCCGGCCGCCGTCCTCACACCGAACCGATCCGATCCGATCCAGATCAAATGTAACAGCTAGCGTCATGCGTCGAGTCGACAGCCACATGGTGGACCCTCCTCCAGTCCCAATCCCACAGCCATCTTTCGTGTCCATCCGCCCGCCATCCGACCAATCGCCGAGCACATCCATTATCCTTCTAACGCAACTACATGCAAATTCTACGATAGCAAGACGCAAATCAATTTTTTAAATTTGAATTAATGCTCATTTGATATTAAGTATATCCAACCCATCCCGATTAATTTTAAAAATAATCGATCCAATTTCATAGAATCAAACGAACAAGGACTTGGAACGCCATCTTAATTAAAAGCACAACAAAACGCTCTTGCAAATGAGAGTTTAAGCACTTCATCTTTCTCACCAAAAGACTGCTGTCTACCTAAAATTGAAAAAGAATACAATAGAGGATAGATCTGGATCGGACCAAATGGACTTGAAAAATGAAAATTCACCTGATATCTAGTTGCTAAATTTTATGAACACAAGCAATCTACCCAAAAATAAAGGGCCGTCGTGATCAAGTGAATCCATACACGAAATTCTGGTCAATATTGAGGGAAAAAGACTGAGAATAATGTCACCATGAAGAAGACTCACTAAATGCGTCCAGCTTTGAGGAAATCATACACGCCATGAATGAAACTGCTGCATTCCACAGTAATGAATGTACTACCTGCAAAACTTTAATTCAAGCAATGAGATTGAGCTTTTCTTTTTGTTTAGATTTCTGAACAAAAAAAGTGACGCTTAAATGCTCCATTTGACATTGTTTGCAGGATGAATAACAGCATCAACATTAAATGAATATCATGTACAAAATAATCAGAAACCTTACGTGGATGAATTGTAGCAACTGGGAAATGTAAACAGATAAACACCAAGTTCATAGATCACCACTTTGGAACTACATAACAAAAAGAAAAGAAACGTCACTATTACTACCTCAAAGGAACTTTAAATTTGCTGCAACATGTGTGCTATATTCTTAACCAGATACTAACTAGCATCAACAACTCCATTGAATGATTTATCTTGCTAACATGAATAACTTTTAAATACAATATTAATGAAGAACTTGGTAGGAGAAAAAGATGTATGGAAAGGAGAGGAATTAGGCTAGAAAAAAGGTGGAATTGTAGAAACATAGTAAAAAGGATTTCCTCCAAGAAAATGATTACAGATCCATATACGGTCACGATTATCATCTATTAACCAAGTAAGCTATTGAAAAGAGAAATACTCTCAAAACAAATTATTTAAACTTGTGTACATAGATTAAAATTGAATTTGTATGAAATGGCAGTTAATTGAACTAAAAATGATAAAGTCCACAACAATGATAAACAAACAACACTAAAAGAATACATATATCTCGTTCCAGTTTAAGTTTCACGCATTGATAAAGCTTACAGCTTCACGAACTTTGAAAGGATAAGTACCTGATGGTTCACACTGTTCATGTTTTGTGCAAGAAAATTTTGTTGAAGAACCTAGTCATACCAATTATCTCATAAGTTTGATCAAAACTTAAACAACTGAACCTTTATATAAGAAGAATAAAAGCATCAAAAGACATGGTACTTGGTATTCTCCGGTTGTGTTTGTGATAGGGTGAGATACCTCCATTTCTCTGCTTGCAGAACCTTCACCATCCTGTGGAGGAAAGAAACTTACATATTCTTGTTAACAGTATTAACAACTAGCTAAAGATAGGAAAGTGATACCCCCATCGCTAGCTTCACGAACTTTGAAAGGATAAGTACCTGATGATTCGCATAGTTCATGTTTCGTGCAAGAAAATTTTGTTGAAGAACCTAGTCATACCAATTATCTCATAAGTTTGATCAAAACTAAAACAACTGAACCTTTATATAAGAAGAATAAAAGCATCAAAAGACATGGTACTTGGTATTCTCCGGTTGTGTTTGTGATAGGGTGAGATACCTCCATTTCTCTGTTTGCAGAACCTTCACCATCCTGTGGAGGAAAGAAACTTACATATTCTTGTTAACAATATTAACAACTAGCTAAAGATAGGAAAGTGATACCCCCATTGCTAGCTTCACGAACTTTGAAAGGATAAGTACCTGACGATTCGCATAGTTCATGTTTTGTGCAAGAAAATTTTGTTGAAGAACCTAGTCATACCAATTATCTCATAAGTTTGATCAAAACTAAAACAACTGAACCTTTATATAAGAAGGATAAAAGCATCAAAAGACATGGTACTTGGTATTCTCCGGTTGTGTTTGTGATAGGGTGAGATACCCCCATTTCTCTGCTTGCAGAACCTTCACCATCCTGTGGAGGAAAGAAACTTACATACTCTTGTTAACAGTATGAACAACTAGCTAAAGATAGGAAAGTGATACCCCCATTGCTATCTTCACGAACTTTGAAAGGATAAGTACCTGATGATTCCCATAGTTCATGTTTTGTGCAAGAAAATTTTGTTGAAGAACCTAGTCATACCAATTATCGCATAAGTTTGATCAAAACTAAAACAACTGAACCTTTATATAAGAAGAATAAAAGCATCACAAGACATGGTACCTGGTTTTCTCCTGTTGTGTATGTGTTAGGGTAAGACCCCCACATTTCTCTCATTGGAGAATCTTCAATACCCTGTGGAGGAAAGAAACTTGCATATTCTTGTTAAAAGTATTAACAACCAAAGATAGGAAAGTCCAACGGACACAATTACCTCTGACTATAACACCCATTTGCAGCAATAAAATCCATCCGATTGGGAGAGGGGGGAAAACAAAAACACAAGTATCATCAAGAATCAGATTAGATGATTAGAAAATCAACAGATATAGCCTACACGTACTTGGCGATATTTGCCGAGATACAGCTTCAGCGGCGGAACGTAATCTTCAAACCCAAGCGTCGCCATTGACCACAGCACATCGTCCCCGTTGATCGTCTTCTTCTTTAGCGTCATGCACCGCTCACAAGCTCTGTTATCCCCATAACACATCACATCATACATTTGGATCAATAAACGAAGACACAAAGAGGAGAAGAGGCAACCGATCTCACTCGCTGGTGATAAAACTGATGAACTCAGACACGCATTCTTGCATCGTCTCCTTGGTCTCCTTGGCGACCTTTGCGTGGTTGGGCAGGGCCTTCTTCAAGATTCGAGTGATGTTGGCGATGGGGAGGAAACGATCTTGCTCCCTTACGCTGCTGTCACCATCGCCGCCGTCCCCGCCTCCGCCCCCGCTCACGCCCCCACCCCCGCTCCCGCCCCCGCCGTAGCTCCTGGCTCCTTCAGCAGGGTCGGACTGAGAAGCCTCTGCCATCCTCCTCTGCTTTGCCGGCGGAACCATCGCAAAGATCACGGAAGGAGAACTCCAAATCGCAGGAGGCGAGAAAGCGACGAGTGAGACTACAACCTTTGGTTGGTTTCGTATTTGGCGCGCGGCCGGGAGTTGTCGATTAGTTTTTGGTTAGCAGATCGAACGCTGGAGAAGCAGAGAGAAAGAAGCGACGAGTCCTTTATCACCGTCGACGTCCGTTGGCGGATGCAGGCTCTGGCCTCTGTCGCGCCTTTATATTCTTTGGTTCGCCGATCCAATCGTTAAACAACGGTTCAAGGCCTCGTTGACATATTCTCTTCTTGCTTGTGATCTTTTAATTCCGGAAGTTGGAGTTCTTTTGTTGCTTTGTTGTGCAGGTATCCGGAGCACTTCACGCAATCTCTGCTGCTCTTCCTGGTGCTGCTTGCTTATTTTGCCGACTCTGTGAAGACGAGTCTGTTCTACAGTGTTGTTTTTTTTATCAATTATTTTTAAGAATAATCCAAAACAACACAAAGAAGTAACTTGCGCTTAGGTTAATTTATGCAAGAAAGTTTGTTTGTTGATGCTTTCTTGATAAAATTAAAGGCATTATAGTTCATAATTCTCAGACGTCATCTTAATTTGGAGCGGTCAAAAGTAAATCAGTTTTGAGTTGAGACGAACGAACTCGTCATTTCTTTGATGTTGAGCAGTTTGTGATCATATCTTATAAGTAAATCAACCCTATGGTTGGGCGTTAACTACTGTTGATTGATATGCCTCGCAATTCTGGCCTTGGCAAATATTGTAGACCTACTTGTGCGTCCAAGACGTGACCTCAAGTTTTCACAACTTTAGAAAAGCAAGGTCAAGTGCTCCTGGACTCGGAAGCGCACACATTCAGAAGTATATGAATTTGAAAGTGTACAACTCAGAAGTGCATAAACTCGGAAGTACATGGATTCAGAAATATGCGAACTCAATAGTACACAGATTTAGAAGTGTATGAACTTAGAAGTGCACCGACTTAGAAGTACACAGACTCAGATGTGTGCGGATTCAAAAGGGTAAGGATTGGAAACATCCTTGGAGTAATATAGCAGTTAAGGTACCTCTGGAGTAATTCTAAAACATGAAATATAAGATCAAATGTAAACACTTATAGTGATTGTTTGCTAACCCTTTTCTTCACACTTGTTCTTGGAAGAGCGATCACAAATTGAACCGTCCTTCGAAGTTCCACAAACTAAATTCCTGTTTGTGCTTGTGAATGTTCTCCTCTTCACTGATTATTAAACCCAACCCCTCTCTCCAGCAACCCTTTCTCACTTGGACACACATGCCTATATAGGTGCTCGTGCGGTCACCGAAACTTCTGCATAAAGTGTTGAAGTGGGAGGTTAACCGCAACCATATCTGCACAATGTGCAGACATGGATGCAACTACCAATATCTCGCACTCGTCCAAGTGATGTTATAGACATAAAATAGTCACAAAGACAAAATAGTCATACAAACTAATAGGAGATCCAATTCATACTTAGGAAAATAGTTTGTGCGACAGTAAGCATAGTGAGTGATCAATGTTAAGAAAGTTGTTACACTTTATATAGTTGCTCTCTGAGCAATCAATGTTAAGAAAATTGTTACATTTTACTTAGCCACTTTCTTGGTGGCACACATCCGCTCTCCAAAAGACATCAATGTCTTACTATTTACTCATATTAAATCATTTATATCAATATGAACATCTCTAATCCCTCATAACGACTAGTACATCAAGAGCATATTCTATATCTCCAATTAATACAATCGCTCACAATCACATTTTGTGTACTTAATAAAAAAATATAATTAGTTGACTAGTGAATAAATGCCAAAGATATAAATTTATCTTAATCTTCATTTTTAGCTAGAATCTATTCATTCTAATCAACCACTTTCCTAATTATGCTTCATAGATCGAATCATCCATATTCAATAGGTTACATGATAAAGTAGCAAATACTGATTAGAACTTCAAGTAGACAGCTAAATAGTTACTGAAAGTAAATATTAATATTAACTAATAATTTCAAGGGCTCACATAGTAAAGAAGTAGGGATCTATTCTTCTACTACTTTTATTATTGCAATATCACATATGGTACGAATCACATGCTACGATGTTATTCTCTTTACTAAAAAAAGTACATGTTTTCTCAAATTAGCATCACACAGATTGCATTTAGACATTCCCAATGCCTAATCCTGAATTCAACTCATAAATTCAAATCTAGCCTCCAACAGATTTAGTAAATTGTGAGTGTTTTTACTCCAATCATTATCAGTACATAAATAATCTCATCTTGATACAACTATCAAGACAGCCTCAACTTATGAGTATGTTTCTATTCATAGCTATATAAGTTATCTCATAAGTAATAGTTTTACCTCTATTTATACTTAACAAATATAGATGATTGCTCATGTGAGTAGACTAATCTCAACCTGCTAACATGCTCATCGAATTTTATCCAAAAATGTAACAACATATACGCAGAATAGATCATGACATTTATATATATATTTGATTGTCTTTATAATGTGTTACATTTTACGAAGTCTCAAAGACTTCACATATTCTTGAAATAACTCTTTTGTCAACGACTTAGTAAAAAGATCTATAAGCATAGCATGTATAGGGATATACTCATGAATTATCTTTTTCTTGTCAACAATATCCCTTACAAAATTATACTTAATTTCTATATACTTGCCTTTGTATGATATTTGGGATCCTTGAAAAAAGCTATAGTAATTTGATTGTCACAATATACTGTAACAAGACTCTCACTGTTCTCAACATTTTTCAAATACTTTAGGAACCTTTTTAGCCTGACAGCTTCTTGCACAACCACTACACAAGCCACATACTTAGCTTCTATTGTCGACAATGCTACACAAGCCTGTTTCTTACTGTTCCATGAGATGGTGCTATCATTCAAAAAGAAGATATAGCCAGATGTGAATTTTCTGTCATTAATGTTGGTGCAATCATGCTCTAGAAGTTTTAATATATTAACAATTATTTAAGTTTATGTTAACATGTTGGATCTAACTCAAGTTACGAGTGTGCGGGATGAAAGAAGTCTAGAAAGGTTAGTGATCAGATTTTTGGCAAGAAGAAGTCCTTGCATGTCGGAAGACTGAAGGCAAGGCAAGAGAAGTCCAAGAAGGTCGAGGACTATATTCTTGCCATAAAGAAACCCTTGTAGGTAAGAAGATTGAATGCAAGGCAAAAGAAGTCTAAGAAGGTCGAGGACCTGTTGAAATCGTTAGGTCGGCTAGAAGGGGGGTTGAATAGCCATGTACAATAAAAAAACAAATACCCTTCTCAGACTTTTAAAAGAACACTTGCATAAATTGGAAAAAAGAAATAAGCTAAAAGAAGAGGCTCACAGCTTTTACTTGGTTACAACCAAGGAGATTGTTAATCCAAGGAAGTAAACGCACTAAGTATTTCCTTCAGGCGGAGAAGCCTCTTATGACAGTGAAAGCACAAAATGAGAAGTTAAACTAACAATGAAGAGCGCACAAGTGTTGTATTACAATTGCTTGTTCATTGAAAAGCTTATGGGCCAAGGCTGTATTTATAGCCTTGGTCGGGGCGTCTGGAGGGGGATAAAGTTTTATCCCCTTCGTAACGGATCACGGTCAAATGTGATCTGGTTAAAGTCACATTTCAGACGCTCGGAAGGGTTCCAGGCGCTCGAACTTCCGAGCGCTCGGAATGGATCCGGACGCTCGGACCTCAAAGTCAACCCCGTTGACCTTTTCGGTCTGGGCCTTCTGCTCCGGTTCAGCTTGCCTCGGTCCGGGTCTTCTACTCTGGCTCCGCTCGTTTGGGTGATTTCGGCCAACCAAAATAAGGCTCACCCGAATCCAATTTCGACCTTCTTGAGCAACCTTCCGCTCCCGCTTCTCGTCCCTCGGAAACGCCGCGCGCTTCCTTCTTGTCCGCCTGCGTACTCTTCCTTAGCACCTCACCCTCGGACGCACCAAGTCCATCGGCTCTCTCTCGTGTCATCCTTCTTGCTAACTGCGTCTTTTGTTTGACTTCTTGTGTTCCTAAGCTCCTGCATACTTAGACACAAGGTTAAAACACCACATGACCTAACTTAATTTAGTTGATCACATTAAAACAATCTTGGGGTTCCAACAATCTCCCCCTTTTTGATGTGAGCAATCCAAGTTAAGCTAGGGTAAAGAGACATAAAGTTAAAATAATAAATTCAGCAATAAAGTATAAAAATAAAAAATTTGAATCTACCTCCCCCTACACTCAATCTTTTCTTTCTCCCCTTTTAATCACATAAAAATGAGGTACCAAGAAAAATCTAAGGATAGAAATTTTTTGAAATAACTTTATCAAATTTTGAAAACTTTGAAAATTTTGATAATACTAAAAAATTTGTTAAAAATTCTAAGTAAAAAATTTCAAGCAAAAAATATTTTTGACTAGCTATTTAAATCAAAAATATTTTTTGAGAAATTTTGCTAATGTTTTGCAAGCAAAAAATATTTTTGAGAATTTTTTAAGAAAAAAAATTCAAGCCAAAAAATTTTCTAAGAAAAAAAAATCTAAGTTAGACATTTTTGCAAAATATTTTTGAGACATTTCCAAGTAAGAAAAATATTTGAATTTTTTTAAAAGTTTAATGCTTTATCAGTTAGTCAATTAAATATTTTATTTCAATATTTTAGCTTCGGCGAGGCACTAGACCTTCTTGGTTATTGGATCATCAACCACTTCTAGACAAAACCTCATACAGAAATTAAACGTTTTAATTTTCTTGCTGAAATCACTAAATCTAAATTAATGTTCAAGTTAAACAAGACTTCGGAACCTAATATAGGTTCCAACCAACTTGATTAATTAAGTATTTCTTTGAAATATTTCTAATTTGTCCCTTGTGATATCTAAAATACCAATTTAGATTATTGAATTTTCTAAAACTTGTATTAGATTAGCATGCATGAATTTTTAAGTTATTTATTTCTTTTTGCAAAATCTCATTTTTTACTTTTATTTTGTTAAATTATTCTAATGGACAAGATTTTGCTAGAATTATTTTCAAATTTATAATTTTTTCCAATTTGCAGCAATCTTTAGTTAGTAGTTTAACAAATTTAAATAATTTATCGAGAGGAAGAGATCGTACCTGATTTACCTTGTTGATCTTGTTATCCGTAGCTTCCACTGAACTGTTGCTTTCTTCTGATGTAGCTCCCCCTTCATCAATGCTCTTGATGCTCATTTCGGACGAGCTTGAATCGTAGTTCTCATCTTGATGACTTGTCATTAATGCAAGTCCGGAGAAGGCCTCGACTTCTGATTTGGATGACGTATCGTCTCATGTCTTTAATTTGTTTGTTTGGACTGGTTTCTTTCCTTTATCCTTGTCATTGTTCCTTAGCTTGGGGTAGTTATCTTTAATGTGCCCTTCTTCGTTGTAGTAGTAGCATTTGATCGTCCTTTTCTTTCTACCCTGTGGATGGTTAGATTTTCTTGATTTAAATAATTTTTTAAAGTGTCTTACCATCATTACCATTTCCTCATCGTTGAGAGAAGATTCTGACTCATGTTCATCTCTCGATGCCTTGAGGGCGATGTTGTTCTTTGGCTCCTTCGTACCTGCACATCTCAATTCATGCACTTTAAATGTTGAAAACAATTCTTCTAAGGTAATAGATTCTAAGTCCTTAGAGATATAGAATGCAACTACTAGTGATGCCCATTTTGTATTCCTAGGGAATGCATTGAGTGCGTACCTTAGCGAATCTCGGTTACTTACATTTTCTCCAAGATTCGAAAGTCTAGTGATGAGATCTTTGATCCTCGAATGAAGGTGTGCAATCATTTCGTCTTCTTCAAATCGCAAGTTAGTGAGTTGGTTGTGAAGTAAGTCCTGTCTCGTGAGCTTAGCTTCGGACGCCCCTTCGTGTAGCTCAAGGAACTTCTCCCAAAACTCCTTTGTTGAGTCGTAGTTGTCAATCTGGTTGACTTCTTGTGGTAGAAGAACACTCAACAGATGGAACTCTGCTTTGCCATTTGCCACGTAGTCAGTATGCTCCTTTTTCGTCCACTGGTATGTTCCTTTACCTTCCGGTGCTATAAATCGAATTCCATTATTAAAAGTAAATCGAAATTAGTTTTAAAAAAATACCTGCATTCACTTTTTCCAGCTAGCGAACTCCCCCTCAAATTTCGGCAGGTATATGCTTCATCCGGTCATCATCTTTGCTTCGATCGACGGTTAGTACTCCTGAAGCGTCCTGGCTTTGATACCACTTATTGGAATCGTTGAGTCGGCTAGAAGGGTGGTTGAATAACCCTGCATAATAAAAAAACAAATACCTTTCTCGGACTTTTAAAAGAACATTTGCATAAATTGAAATAAAGAAATAAGTTAAAAGAAGAGACTCACAGCTTTTACTTGGTTACAACCGGGGAGGTTGTTAATCCAAGGAAGTAAACACGCACTAAGTATCTCCTTCAGGCGGAGAAACCTCTTACAGCAATAAAAGCACAAAATGAGAAGCTAAACTAACAATGAAGAGCGCACAAGTGTTGTATTACAATTGCTTGTTCATTGAAAAGCTTCTGGACCAAGGTTGTATTTATAGCCTTGGTCGGGCGCCTGGAAGGGTTCCGGGCGCCTGGAGGGGGATAAAGTTTTATCCCCTTCGCAATGGATCGCAGTCAAATGTGATATGGTCAAAGTCACATTCCAGGAGCTCGGAAGGGTTTCGGGCGCTCGGACCTCAAAGTCAACCCCGTTGACCTTTTCAGTTCGGGCCTTCTACTCCGGTTCAGCTCGCCTCAATCCGGGCCTTCCGCTCCGGCTCCGCTCGCTTGGGTGATTTCAGCAAACCGAAATAAGGCTCACCCGAACTCAATTTCGGTCTTCTTGAGTAACCTTTTGCTCCGGCTTCTCGTCCTTTGGAAAGCCACGTGCTTCCTTCTTGTCTTCCTGTATACTTTTTCGCAGCACCTCATCCCTCAGATGCACCGAGCCCGTCGGCTCTCTCCCGTGCCGTCCTTCTCGCTAGCTGAATCTTTTACTCGACTTCTTGTGTTCCTAATCTCCTGCACACTTAGACACAAGGTTAAAACACCACAGGACTTAACCTAACTTGGTTGATCAAATCAAAACAATCTTGGAGTTCCAACATGACCGACTTCTTGGCATGATGATCTAGAGATGAGGAAGTTCCAGGCACAAAGTCCAGGGAATAGGAGGTTTATCTTGTAGGACCATTGGTGATCAGATAGAGAGGGGTGAATATCCCTACAAAAATAAAATGCAAACCCTTCTCGAACTTTACAGCTTAATTAACTAACACTTGCATAAAAAGAAACTAATTAATTAGAGAAAGAAAAAGAGGCAAAAAGAATTACTTGGTTGCAATAGAGGATTGCTAATCCAAGGCAAGAAAAGCATACTATGAAGATCTCCTTTGGGCAGAGTAACCTCTTACAATGTTGATGGCTCACAAACAGTAGTAGAACAATAAATAAATGATTTACAAGTATTGTTTTTTTACTACTAGGATCAAGGTTGTATTTATAGTCCTAGTCGGACGCTTGGTGGGTTCCAGGCGCCTGGAGGGAGATAAAGTTTTATCCCTGTCGCAATGTAATGCGACACGTGGAGTTTTGAATAAAACTCTGGCCCGGGCGCTCGGACCAGAAAGTTAACTTTTAGTTGACTTTTTGTCCGGGTCT
This sequence comes from Zingiber officinale, assembly GCF_018446385.1. NCBI lineage: Eukaryota > Viridiplantae > Streptophyta > Magnoliopsida > Zingiberales > Zingiberaceae > Zingiber > Zingiber officinale. The sequence goes on along the minus strand of NC_055987.1, from coordinate 24,060,111 downwards.
TCCGCTCTGGTTCTGCTCGCTTGGCTTCGGGTCTTCTGTTTTAGATCCGCTCATTCGGGTGATTTCGGCCATTCGGAATAGGGCTCATCCGAGCCTATTTTCTGGCCTTCGAGCAGTTTTCCGCTTCGGCTTCTCGTCCCTCGAAAATGTTGTGCGCCTCCTTCTCGTCCACCAACGTACTCTTCCGCAGCACCTCGTCCCTCAGACGCACTGAGCTCATCGACTCTCTCCCGTGTTGTCCTTCTCACTAGCTGCGTCTTTCACTCGACTTCTTGCGCTCCTAGGTTCCTGCACACTTAAACGCAAGACATCAAAATAACAATAAGACCTAACTTGACTTGGTTGATCACATCAAAATCATTATAGAGTACTTACACATCTGGCATAAGATACTTGAGATCGATTGGGTTTAGGGATCCTATTTTAGGATATACCAAAAGATTGGTAAGTTTGCCAATCGATTGGTGAGCTAAAACCTAAAACTTGGAAGCAAAAGAATGTATCAATTGATTGACTGGTCGATTGAGAAACCTTTAATCGATTGGATAATTGATTGACAAGTAGCCTCACAAGAATATAATGCTCACAGATCAATTATCTGATCGATTGGGAATTCTCAATCGATCAGCTGATTGATTGAGAAGCAATCTTGTAAGAACAGAATGCTCCTTGATCGATTATCTGATCAATTGAGAATTCTCCAATTGATCAGCCGATCGATTGAAAAGCCACTCACGAGAAGAACAAAAAGTTTCCCCAATCGATTGACTAATCGATTTAGCTTTCTTCGCCAGAACAAAAAACTCTTCAATAGATTGGTTGATCGATTGAGAATCACAAAAATAGAAGGTTTTTGAATCGATTAACTGATCGATTAAGATTGCTAATCGATCAAGGCTTGATACCAATCGATTGAGATTCAAAATAGGATAATCTCAGTCGTCGATCTAGAGTTAGTAGCATTCAACGGGCATATCAAACACACTATAATCGATTGGGATCTTCACCAATCGATTGAAAGAGGTGAAAAGATGAGAAACAACTAGATTTTGAAGAGTCTAAAAGAGGAGATTTCAACCCAACACAAACAACTATTCTATCGCTATTCTCCTGTGAAGCTCTTATCTTCAATCCTCAAGCAATCAAGAGAAGAAGAATCAAACCAATCACATTGTAATCTTTCTTTCTTTCTTCTTCTCCTTGTTGTATTCTTTTGAGATGTTCTTCAAAGCTTTGTTGTGAAAGGTTTCTCCACCTTCGGTTTGTTTCGAGAAGGAGAAGTTTCATAGTGGATGTTGTGACCGTGGTGTGGATCCTTGGATTAGTCACCTCAAGGAGGTGAATACTAAGTAAACACAAGGAGTTAGCATTGCTTCTAAGTTTCGCTGCACTATCAAGAAGATTAAGAAATCGAAGCGCACTATTCACCCCCTAAAGCTCAACTGGTCCTAATAATCAAGGTCTCCTGCCTAATCTGTATCTGTGTAGCCTATCTGAATAATCTGTGAGTCTCGTCTTTTTAGTTTATATCTTATTTTGTTTATACAAGTGTTTAGTTTAATTAAGTTATAAGTCCGAGGAAGGTTTGTTTTGCATGATTTGTGCATGGGCTATTCACCCCCCTTTAGTCGGCCTCCTAGGGTCCTAACAGATGATTGTGGAGTCGTTTGGAGTATCCTATCTATTAGTCACACGTCACATCTGAGGATGGTCTTTACTTTGCTTTTGCTTTCTTGCATGCTTTCCTAATGGTTTTGGCGTTGTAATAATTAGATTTAGACTTAGAATTTAGCCTTGTGGCTACTTTACCATTTTTAGTATTTGTTGTGTTTATCCGTGCCGACACACATTGTATCATTTTAAATTGTGTGACTTTCCTATGTCTTCCACTGTATTTTGTTTTCTATTCTAGTCATGTGAGCTGTGTATACAACTATGTAGTTGTTAATTCAGTTGTGTGGGTTGTATATTAAACTATGTGATTGTGCTTTTATTTCCAATCACGTGGGATATATGTTATTATACTTGTACAACCGAGTGACTATGTATCCAGGTTTCATTTATCACTATTGCAGGAGAGATATTGTCCATTTGTCGGACAGGGACTCTTCTGAGACATGATGATTCGTAACGCTAGACTGTCAATTATGGCTCATCTGTGTTTTTAAAATTTATCATATTGGCTAATAGTAAATTTTCATAGGATCGAATTGACAAACCCGCTCAAGTATATGTTAGTAAGGCCTATACTTATGACCCCTATTATATTGGGACTATCAAATATATATATATATATAATCAAATATGAATAGTAGTATAGAAATATGTGAATTTGAATATTAAATATTTAAAATTATGATTAAAATAAATTTTAATTAAAATTTATTTTCATTCGTAATTTTAATATTTTACCATATAGATTTTGGTCAATAATTCTTAAATTTTTTTATATTTGACAAATATTTTTTTTACATATTAAAGTTAAATTAAATCGTTTTTATTTTTTTACTAGATTGGGTTGAAAATTTTTAATTTTTACTATTAGATTTGATTGGTAATTTTTTTCTTTTTTTATTAAAATTTGATCTGTAATTTTTTAATTGATTAAAATTTAATTTATAGATCAAAATTAAATTTAATTAATATAAATTAAAAATATTTATTGGTTATACTTATTTATTAGTAATTGATTTTTTTTATACAAATTTTTAAAGTGAAACATATATTTAATTGCACTATTCTTTCTTTTAAAATTCTTCTTTTTCATTATCTTTTTTACACTTATTATTGTGTCTTCACCGTTCATATTTAATAGCTAATTATTTTTAGATAAATAAATTTAATTGATAATTTATTAAAGTTAAAATTGATAAAAAAAAAAAAAGACTCTTACTATATCTGCTACTCAAATATATTATTTTTAGATCACACAATAATAATTTTACTAGTGCATGAAAACTTCCCTTATTATCAAAATTAAAATTTATCGATATTTTTTTTTGAATAGCAATTAAAATATATTTTAATAGTATTATAATATTTTATTACTCATTGCAAACTTAGTTATTATTTTCAATATTTTATTAGAAAATTTTAATTTAATTTATTTAATTAAAAAAATTCATTAGATAAATATATTATTTTTAATAAATTATGCTTGAAAGTTTAACATAAAATAATTTTTATTTTTAAAATGTTAAATTTTACTAATAAATAAATGAGGTTTGAGAAAGAAAAAATTATTACTTCCAATTGCATAAATAATCTTGCAAAACTATTTATAAAATTAAATAATTTTAATAATATTTTTAATATTTATTTTAAAAAAAAAATATTAAGGACTTAAATCTTTTTTCTGCTTAGGACCTCAAGAATAGTTGAGAAAGTCATACCAACGGGTCGAATAGTAAGAATTAAATATATGGGGTAGAAATAATAATAATAATAAATGGCATCCTTGTATAATATACATAATAACTTTTTATGGAATCATGTAGAAAGATTTCTGAAATATCTAAATCATGTATCCTAGTTTCTACAATTGCAATAGTCGAATCTATTAATTTTTTTTTAAAAATGATCAATTTGTGTTCAAAAAATAACTGCTCTCAATATAGTGGGTCAATTGATGTCTGGGGATATTTATATAATCAGGAGAACTAGATGAACACATAAGAATTGGTTTCATGTCATTTCAAACTCTCTAAGTCCATTAGCCGATTTCGATCAAAACTGGTTGATGGATCTAGAAAGATCAAAATGATATGAAATCAGACCTTCTGTGTTTCGTGTAGTTTTCTTTGACTATGTAAGTGCTCTCAAATATCAAATTGACTCAAAATATTAGGAGTAATAATTTTTTGAATATGAATATATCCGAAAAATCTATTTCGTATTTAAAAAATCATTGGTCTCAATATATTGGGTCAAATTAATATTTAAAGATATAAATATAATAATAAGAATTAGACAAACTCATATGACCTAGTTTCACGTCATTTTGAGCCCTCTAGGTTCATTAACTGATTTTAGCTAAAAGAGTTTCAACCAAAATCGGTTGATGAACCTAAAGAGCTTGGAATGACGTGAAACATATCCTATGTATTCGTCTAATTCTTCTGATTATATAAATGACCTCAAACATCAATTTGACTCATTATATTGAGAGCAATGATTTTTTTGAATACGTATATGTCTGAAAAATCTAATTCGTATTTAAAAAATCACTACTTTCAATATATTGGATCAAATTGATATTTGAGAGCATGAATATAATCGTAAGAACTAAACGAACTCATATGACCTAGTTTTACGTCATTTCAAGCCTTCTCTAGGTTTATCAACCGATTTTGGTCAAAATTAGATGATGAACCTAAAGAGCTCAGAATGACATGAAATCCGCTCTTTTATGTTTGTCTAGTTTTTATGATTATATAAATATTCTTAAATATCCATTTGACCTATTATATTGAGAGCAATTATTTTTTTAAACATGAATCAATTATTTTTTTAAAAAAAATAATTGATTCTACTGCTACAATCATAGTAGTCGACTGAAAACAATAATAGGAGTAAAAATAAAATTGGATATATAATTTAATAATTTTCAAACTAAGGTGAGTGATTTAAATATTTTGAAAACTTTATTAATAAAAAATTATGTACATAATCTTCTAGATTCCGACCGTGTATATTTTGCCTTCGGTATATAAAGGTTGGTTTTTCCTTATAAATTTTATTTTTCCATTCTTTCTCACTTTATACCCATATTAGATGGCAAACTATTTTTCATTCGGGACGAAATATATCTGAAGGCATAAGGTGACCAGCCAGAGTACATTGTCTAAGTTATTATCAAGAACATTTTGATAATATATATATATATATATATATATTATAATTTATTTTTAACTGGTCAAATTTTAACCAATAAAATTTATTGTTATTTATTATCTCGCTATGTTTTACCAAGTTTCTTCAAATTCCACGGCCATCTGCACATGTTATCCTTCTTTAGCAGTCACCAGCAATTCCGAGCTACTTCGTCGTTTAAGATTTGACGTCAAATCAAAGTCCAATGAAGGTTGGAACGTCAAACTTGACTGCGCCGTGGCAAAACAAAGAAGACCCATTACCACATCGGAATGCGGAGTTTTGTATTCGTTTCAGGCTTAGAAGACGGCGCTGAGAAGCAATTCCAACAATTTTGTCGACCCACACACGTTTACCACTGCTGTAAGCTTATCATACCGTCTCCGTTACAAAAGCCTGATGCTTCTGAGGCGGTTAGCCAAGGCGTGTTGCCTTGGATTTATTATGCTGCATTGCCTGATTTATTTATACGTGACCCAGCGCAGTTGATTCCGATCCAAATTACACGCAACGAACTCGACTCGGCGAGACCGCTGGCTGGTCCCTCTGTGTGTAGGAGTGTCCATCATACCTGGCGCTGGCGGTGGCCGCCCCCATTAATCACCGTCTGAAGGGGGGCAAAATGGTATTCAGGAATTAACAGGTACGAAATGGGAAAACGGAAAAAAAAAGAGGGTTAAGAGGAAAAGATTTGGTCGAGCAATTAAGGATTGTCGTTCCGTTTTCTTCTGCTTGCTTCTCTCTCTATATAACCCAGAGGAAGGTTGCGGAGGAGGAAAATGAGATAGCGGTACCTTGTCGCCATTGAGTTATCCTTCCTTCCTTCCGTCGGCGTCCATCCCTCTCCTCCTGCAACCCTAAGCGAAGAGCGGGGAACGTCGTGGCGGAGGAATTTCGTTAGGTATCATCTGATCGTTCTTTTTTTGCTTATTTTCTGATCGATCTTGATTATACCGACAATCTGTTTGGAAAATATACCAAAAATCAAAGGTTGACAGATTTGGTGTCTGGCTTAGTCTTCTGCAAGAGGAGAATATGTGGGCTTAATTTTCTATAAAATAAAAATAATAATTGGTATTTTCCTTTAGGAAGAACATTAGGGTGATAATTTATCAACCAGGTATTAAGATCTTTCTTGCATTGTGGTTCCTTGTTTCTCTCCTTCATCCATCAAAATCGGTACATGCATTCCTAGTGCTAGCTGTTTGTTTATCTTTTGCAGGACTTGAGATTGGAGCTACCTAAAATAAATTGATCCTAATTATCGGACTGGGTAATTAACAAGCGTGTTGATCCCTGGAGATCCAAGTCACATGTGAGGACGGTTTATCTGATATTCACGCTAACAATTCTACCAGAATGTCAATAGATGTTATTGGTTTGTTGCTCTGGTTTCTCAAATACCCATTGTTGCATCTTCTTGGACTACGGTTGTCTGCCATTACAGCTTTTTTTTTTTTAAAAATAGCTTATTTTGGGTCTAATGTAGAAGGGAGAATCAATCAATGTTTCGGTTTTTTTTTTTTCATTTTAATTAAATAGGCCTAGATGTTTCATTTTCCTCTTCTAACTGAGAGAATGAGGTTTGTTTCATATACAACATAGGCATGTGTCATGTAATTTTGCATCATAGTAAAAAGGGTAAATTGTTAGCCTTCTTCCTCTTCATTTTTGCTATGACCAAGTTGATTATAAGCTACTTGCAGGTTTTCTGTTTCTCTAAAAGGGAATTCTTGGGAATTTTCTTGTATTCAGTGTGCTCATATGAAGAAATGTTCACTGAGATTTAAGCCGTAAAGGATATATTTCAGACCAGGACATAGTTTTTTTTTTTTGCATGGATTGGTGCAAAGTATGAACAGAATGTAACAGGCCAATGAGTCAATCCAGTAACCAAGACACAGGACTTTCTTTCTCATTACCTTCTCCTTTAGAAGTCACATTTATGTAATGAATGCTTTTGGTATCAAAGTTGAGTTCAGTTTGCTATTTTCTACCAATTTATTGTGTTGATTTTCTACCCTATTTACCATCTATATTCTCAATTCAGCCAATTATATTGATATCGTCAGAGTTGTGTCATCCAATCATTTCATCTTGACTGATACATTGTACACAAGAGACTTCTTCGTCTTTATTGAATACTGCAAGTACTAATTCCCAGTTAGTTTTGAGTTGAATTGATTGTTGTTGCTATTCAACAGCCAATGGTGGAGATTCTACTAGCTAAATTTCTTCTAAGATTCACTGATGGTATTACAGAATCACCAATTACCATTTTCTATTTAAATGCAAACTAAGGTATAAATACAACTATTCATATCCTTGGTTTATGGATATCCTTGTTTTCGGGCTATTTAGCTTCACCTCAGTGACATCTTTGATTTTGCCTCTTTGAGGCTGATTGAGTGCTGACTGTTGCATATCTTCGTTCATGCACATTCATCTGTCAAAATGAAACAGGAGAACTTTCAATAAATCAATTCCAAGGCACTCAATCAGCCTTTCAGTCAGTTTCACTTGCCAGATTTTGTTCAATTTGTGAATGTGTTTTGTTGATCTGAAGAATAAGGAATCAATTACCTGTGGTGCGTGCTGGTATTTTTGCAGTCCTATGGAGAAATGCCTCATCTTTTATAATCCTGGAGGGAGACTTATCATATGCTATAAATACATGTGTTAATCTCATTTCTTGTTTGAAGAGTGGTTCATTCTCTGAGAACCTTTCTAGAGTCAAAACTGATAGTAGAACTCAGAGGAATAATTATGTACTGAATGTATGTAAATTAAACTCTAAAACATTTTTCAGTATACTAATCACAATATGTCTTTAAATGTTGGAAAACTATGAATTGATTTTCTAAATGTGTAACCTTTATTTGGTTAAACCAATTTACATTCCTTGCATACCAAGTGACATGCAGAGTTGAATTTTCCTAAAATATTGATCATCTGGCTTTTTATTACAAGTTTCGTGTTACACTCAAGGAGGAAGTTCACATTAGACTATGTTGCTAATTTGATATGTAGAATGAAGACTGAAGACTCAACTGCTTCTGATTATAGGGTCAGGATGTTTAGGTGATTCACCATGAAGCAATCTTTTTTTTTTAAAAAAAAAGATCTAGATAAAATGAGTATTATGCTTCCACTAAAAGATGGTTCAGCCAACTTATATGCTCCAATACTTATACTCTTAATTTACCACCTTCCAAGTTGCATTTGATATCAACAATTGGACACCCATATTTCAAGTGGAAACCCTTGATATTTCTATTGACCACATGTAATACGGTGTCAAACCCTTCAATCCACACCTGTGTTAGATAATCGTATCAAGTCCAAGTAGCATAGCTTATAACTGTTTGTTAAGATTGCACCTTGTAGATTGTGAAACATGTTGGCTGTAGTTTGATGGTTGCGAAGGATGTTTCTATGTTTATATGAATTGAGTCTTTGTCATGATAATATGATTTATTTATTACCAAATGTATTTTCTCATCATGCATGCCTTTTACCTATCCTCAGTTGAGTTGCATTCTATGTTGCAGCAGGTTCTGTAGTATAGCTAACAGACCCCATTTTAATAAGTGTTGAGAGAGATGAACTGTTGGCCTAACTCCTTAAGCTACTCATTAGTCATAGTTGTTTCTTGTCTGAATGAACCTTGTAACACAACTGAAACTCTGCAACATTTAATTGATTCTACTTTGTTACAATCACTTTTTTTTCTGGTCCTGAGATAAAGCAGCAACCTTAAAGTTTCAATTCATTGTCACTACTTCGGAATCACTACCATAACAACAACAATTAGTCTTAAGACAACTAATGAATTACTACCAGAAATGTCTAGAAGGTACTGTTCAAAGGAACTAGTCGATTGCCAGATAAAAACAATTTAAATTAGGTTTTGAAGGCATTTTCTCTTCATATGACAGCTAAAGCATAACCACATATGTCACAGGAGTCATTCCTAATATGTTACTGCATCTTAAATTGGCCTCAGGCTACATAATTGATCCGATTTTTGTTTAGCTAGACTTGTGCCTTGGTTTGTGTTAAGGATTGTAATACCGATCTTGAAATAAAGAACAGAGGTTTGTGCATGAGGAACTTTGCAATGGCAAGACAGAACTTTCAGATGGATAATTTGAGTTACAATGGAGTTGGTAGAGGTTACTGTTTGGAAGTGACTGGGTAGGGCTTACTAGTAGGATGCTTTGTTGCTTTCTTACCTCCACTGTGATAATTGAATTATTGATATTATGAATGATCTTTGGCCCCAAATTTTCTACTGTTTATATGTTAAATATATCATTATAATATTATATTAAAGTTTCTTTTATGATAAATGGTGTCTTGAGTCTTTCCCTCCTGATTACTACTAACATTCAGTAAAATATTTCAAGATAAAACTGCTCTTAGGACACTGAACATCTTCATGAATTGGTATCCAAACTCTCCATTTTGACCTTTCATCATAACCTATATTATTTGGAGGAGAGGTGGAAGTTCATGGTTCTAATTTCTGTGTTAAAGTCCTCTGTTAAGTGTATGAACTATCTGACTTTGGGTATTAAGAAAAATTCTCTCTCTCTCTCTACTTTGCTTTAAGTCAAACAAGCTTTCTGCAAAGAATTAATTGCATATGGTGGTGACCGACTTTGCAAGTTTATCCTCGTTCTTCCAGACCAAGAAATTTTCCCATTATCCAGTTGCTAAAACACTGGTTTTCTCTCAGCAGATCTCCTTTTAGCTAATATCACAAAGCATCTGCTAGTACAAAATCTCCTGTGCAATAAATTTTAGATGCCAGAGATGGAGCATAATGAAGCCTGTAATCATCCTCAAAATCACGCTTGCTCAGGCTCAGGTACTTAATGGAATTTTCTTCTTTTATTTTGCAAGGATTGGGCTTATGTTGTTTGATTATTATGTCCAAAAACTGGAATTGAAGCCTTTTCCATGAAAATGATTCGTTGTTCTTACAGCACCAGCCATGGACAATTCCACTGCTTCTGAATTTGCAACAAGAGCTACTGATCATCCATCATCTAGTTTCATTTCAGCATTTCCAACCTGTTTTCCTACTAATGCTGGATCATCAAATAGCTCATATGTGAACATGTCTAGTGGAGGTTTTACAAGCTTTCCTCCCAACCAAGTCCCACACTGGCCGCCTCCTTATAATCAACCTCTCAGCGGCAATGGATGCAGCACCAGTTATCCTCATATTGACTACAGAATGGTTGCCTTCAAACGGAAAAGCCCAACTATACCTCTTGATGGTGAAACTAATGTTGCTAGGTATCCCCAAGTTGGAAGTTCTATGAATCATCCCTCTCGCCCTGTTAGTATAGAACCAAATATTCCTCCACCTCCTGAAAACTTGCCTTTGAACACTATTAGCATGCCTGCCAGTCATAGTAGCGATGACAATCTTCCTGGTGAAGGATCACAAAGGAATGTGAGAAGCCGGCATAGTGAAGAATTTCAGACACAGTGCAATCCAGCTTGGTACTATGCATCAAGAGATACTGCATATGCTCTTTATGGGTCAAATGATGCAATGTCAGGCTCAAGAATGACTCAGCAGTGGAGCCAGTTTCCTGCACACATGGTTCCTCATGGATGGTTTCCAACTTCAGGTAACACAAATTATTGTATTGGATTGCATATGCTTAATTTTACTAGTTTTTTTTTCTTTTGGGAAATTGCAGATGCTATTTCTTTTCACCATAGACTGAACCAACCCATCGCTAGAGACAATGTTGCCAACAGTACAAGTGCCACCAATGGTGCTTATCATCATCTCGTTCAAAATAGAAATCAAAATGCTCCTGCGTCAGCTCTTCAATTCCCTTCCATGCTAAATATGGTGCCAACCCAAAGTGCCAATGGCCACAACTATTCTTTTATTCCTTATAACAACAGAGCTGTTGGAGCACAGGTAGGAGTGGAAGCAGCTGCATCTTCCAGATCTCTAAGGCCACTACCTATTATACAACATACAAGCCATGGGGTCAGTGCAAGAGGCTCTCATCAGAGGTCTAATTTGATGACTCATAGACGGAACACCCCCAATAGATGGGCACCTGAGGTAGATTTTCTTAATAAGATGAGGAGATACTACCTAAATAACTTTGTTACGGTGTTGCATCATTCCGATGTTTCTCTAATGATTCTAGGAAATAATCAATGCGTCAATCTCATATACTCATATAGTCGTATGTCATAGTAGAATAAGGCCAAGTTAGTTTATTGATTCAGCCCAACTTAGTATGTTTTGTAATGGACTAGCCATGGAGAATATTCTTGTTTTGACATTTACAAAATTAATGTCTCCTAGCTAAAAATAATAAGGTAAATATGATAGAACAATTGTTTAATGGATTGAAATAAAAATAATGCACAATAGGATTAGGCTTGACATAAAATTAATTGCAAAAAAATTATTAGTTTCTCGTAATCTCATATTGCTTATCAACTATGCAGTTAGCTAAACCTCATTCCACCGTACAAGTTAATAGAAGTTTAGAACCGTGTTTTATTTCATCATGTTGCAGAGTGCTTTTATGGCTGGCTGGTTGGCCTTCTACGACACTGCAAACCTACATGATCAGCACAGAGATATGAGATTGGATATAGATGACATGAGCTATGAGGTAAGTGAAAAAAATCCTTTTTGTTTTTTTGTATTACTTTGATGATCAAAGTCTTTAGATTCTCTCAGTAATACAGGACTTATTTTTTCAGGAACTACTTGCCTTGGGAGAAAGGATAGGAAATGTCAGTACAGGCTTGTCAGAAGAGGCCGTTTCAAGCTGCATGGTTGAGACGGTTCATCATTCTTGTCCACGAATACAGGATGAAGGAAAGTGTGCCGTATGCTTGGTAAAGGCCGATTTCTCTAACCAGTTGTATACTCGTCCAGCTATTAAACTTGATGTGAAATTTGTTCCACCTGTGTAAACCTGCAATAGCATTTCACATCTCATGGGTGAAATATGGCTGCAGGAGGAATACGACGACAATGAAAAATTGGGAAGGCTGAAATGTGGACACGATTACCATATTTGCTGCATCTCGCACTGGCTGAAAACGAAGAACATTTGCCCAATCTGCAGGGTGCCTGCTTCCACTGATGCTTCCGACAAGTAGTTGTTTCTTTACAAATAAGCTCAGTTAGGCATGTTATTTTGTTCTTGTAAACTCCTAAGGATGTATAACAGTTTCACTGTCAATTTGTAAATATGGTCCCAAAATTCTTTCTTTCAAGTTTTAGGTTTTTGCACTAATAAACTAGATCTTCTCGAATTCTTACTCGTGCACATACTCGACTCAACCTCCTCTATTATTGCTACTTAAAATGCCTTCAAATGGCCTCTATGCCCGCGCAAATGGGGCTCAAGTTAAACACGCTGCCGAAGCAGGTGCGAGCCAAACATTCATGGTTTAATGGAGTAAGAGGGCGGCAACAGAGTTGGATACGGCACCTTCTGTATCCATATTACTAGGGTCTTAATGAAACTCAAAAATTATGTTTTACATTTTCAATGGATTCGTGTTGTCTTTCGAAAAGAAAGTTATTTTATTTAAGAAAGCAGTTTTCAGTAAGACGGGATTCTTAGGATAAAGTTATTTAATCTTCTGAGTTCTTTTTTTTTTTCTCGTTTTCATCTTGTGCTTTATTTTTCCCTTAAATAAGTGCTGCACTCGCTTTATCTGTTCGAGTATCGCTTGATGTAAAATTATTTCCAGCATAGCCAATTTCTTTGTCTTAGCTTGTTTTTTCGCTCTATCAAATATGTTATTTGATGTTATGCTTGATTATTAATATTTGAATCACATACTTAGTGTATCTAACTAATACATTTTTATTATCGACTACGTCAAATTTCAAATGTTTGTAAATTTTCTGGATGAATTATAAATAGGAGTTCACTGTTTTCCTGAGATGATGGTATAATAAAAAAAATGGTGAACCAAGTCTTATTAATACCGGACTTAACGCGATTGATTCAGTTCTATAGAAATTTTTTTATCGATTATTAGGGTAAATCAGAAAGTGCTCATAACAGGAGACCTAAAAGTCTAGTATTCCGCCTCCAGGGTGTAGCACAAACGGTGAGTGTATGACATCTCTGGCGTAAAGGCCAGGGGTCGATTCTCAGGAACTGACGACCTGGGGTTTATCCCACCATGCGCGTATGGCCTGTGTACCTGCATGAACCTCTCTCCATATCCGTGGGGTCGGTACTAGGAGGCCGCTAAGTTAGCGGATCTACCTAAAAGTCTAGTATTCCATGATTACACACTCCATTTAAAGAAAAAATCTCTACAAATGTATAGTAAGAGATGATGGTATAATAGATTTGAGTCGTGAAAGATTATTAAGAAAATAATGACTTTTTCCGAGTTAGATACATGACTTGGAAAGTTGCTCTTAAGTAATGTTATTTTTGATGATTTTTGGAGTGATTTCAAAGAGGCTACGAGATTTCTTACTGGTAGGGTCGTAAACTAGTCAAGTCAAGTTAAGTTTTATGGTGTTCAAACTTAGATAACCCAGCTAAGTTAAGTCTAAAATAAACCAAGCCAAAAATGATTATTCAATCTTGACTTGAACTTAATTCGTTTAGATGTTATCTAAGTATCAATTCAAATTTATTTGATTATCTAAAACTATTAGAAATTTATGACAATAAACAAAAATTGAAGCACGAAAAGAAATAAAATTTTGAACACACAGATTTACATGGAAAACCCTTGACAAGAAAAAATAATGGGAAGAGAGAAGAAAATATTTTGTCGTCCAACAATTTTGATACAATTATTAAAGAAAAGGGAAAAATAACAGTTATATAAGATTATGTTGTTGTACCCTAAAAATATACTTTATAAGTAAAGTGTAAATAAGGATTGAAAAATCGAATCGATTTAATGGATTGTTAATCCATAATGTAGATTTAATGGATTGTTAATCCATAATGTAGCATAACAAAACTTCCAGGCCTATCCAAAGTAGAATTCAGGTCACCAAACTCTAACAATCTCCATCTTAAAACGAATTCCAATCTTTGATAAGAGAACGTAAGCTCTTCATCTCTTCAACATAAAGTCCCTTATGGGCAAAAGTTAACAATGAAGACCAATCAAGTTCAAGCAATGCTCAAACTTGCCAAAAGGGAGTGGCTTAATCACCATATCAGCGGGATTAGTATGCATACTAACTTTGCTCACAATAATATCACCATGAGCAATCACATCATGCACAAAATAATATTGCACATCAATGTGTTTCATTCTCTCATGAAACATCTGATCCTTTGTGAGAAAAATAACACTCTGATTATAACAAAAAATTATAATAGTCTATAAGTCTTCACTGAGTTTACCAAATAGGCTCAACCAAATTACTTCTTTACAAGCTTCCGTAACGACCATGTATTCATCGTCTATAGTTGACAATACAACGATAGTTTGCAACGCAGCCTTCTAGCTAATAGCATAGCCACCAATACTAAAAATATAACCAATGAGAGATCTTCTCTTATCAAGATCTCTAGCAAAATCAGAATTCATATAACCAACAACTCCATCTCTAGTTCCCAAACTATAAGCAAACATCAATAGAACCACATAAGTATATGAAAATCCACTGAACTACTTTCCAATGTTCCTGACCAAGGTTCACCATATATTACTGACAACACTCACTACATATGCTAAATCAAGAAGTGAACAAACCATGGCATACATAAGGGAACCGACCGGATTAAAATATGGAACTCGTGATATATAATCAACATCAATATCTGATTGTGGTGACAAGGCAGATGAAAGTCTAAAATGAGTAACTAACGGAGTACTTACAGGCTTGACATTTTGCATATTAAACATGTTGCGGACTTTCTCAATGTACCCTTTTTGACTTAGGTATAATTTACCTACCTACTGATCTCTTACAATTTTTATTCCAAGTATCTTCTTTGTTGCACCCAAATCATTTATCTCAAATTCTTTGCTCAACTGAGCTTTCACCTTTTTTACTCTCTCTGATTTTGGCTGCAATCAATATATCATCGATATATAAGAGTAGATAAATAAAGGATCCATCGCCACTCACTCTGAAATATACCTAACTATCATAACTGTTTATCCTGAAGTCACGAGTGGTCATATATGTATCAAATCTCTTATACCATTGTCTTAGTGGTTGCTTCAAACTATAAAGTGACTTTTTTGGCTAACAAACGTAGTCCTCCTTTCCTAAGGCAACAAAATCTTCTGGTTGTAGCATATAAATATCAAGTTATCGATGCATAAATGTGATCTTCATATCTAACTGCTCAAGCTTAAGATCATGGAATGCCACGATACCAAGTAAAGCTCGAATGGAACTGTGTTTCACAATTGGAGAGAATACATTAGTAAAATCAACACCAGGAGTTTGACAGTAGCCCTTTGCAACAAGCCTTGCCTTGTACCTTGCTTCTTCAACTCTTGGTGTACCTTCTTTTCTCTTATACACCCATTGCCCTAAACAACCTTCTTACCCTTAGGCAGTTTCACTAGGTTCCATGTGCCATTCATGTGAAGTGATTCCTTCTCCTTTTGCATCGCTATCATCCATTTACTAGAGTCGTTGCAGCTAACTTTCTCTGAGAATGTTGCAGGTTACTCATTGGAATCAATCTCTTTAGATATATTTAGGGCATAAGCAACTAAATCAACCTTAGCATATCTCTAAGGAGGCCTAATATCTCTACGAGACCTATCTTTCACAATAGAATATTGTAGAGATGCTTGTGAGAAGCAATTAGTATCTACTAAATTTGAAATAGACTTCACAATATACTTTGGTGTAGATCTAATCTGAAGCTCCACTTGTGTGCTCGACTTTTGTTTATTGTTGGTGCGGTTAGCACTAATAGTCTAACTCAGGTTTTGATGAATGATAAATCGGGTTAAGTTAGGTTTGTCGTGATCTAACACTCTGACCGAGTGTGCAGAAGAAGTCCAGTTAGGTCGACGGGCTGACCGGATAGCTGGCAAGAAGTCCAAGCGGGTCGACGGGCTAACCGGACGCTTGGCGAGAAGTCCAGCTAGGTCGACTGGCTGACCGGATAGCTGGCGAGAAGTCTAGATGGGTCGAAGGGCTGACTGGACGTCTGGCAGGTGAGTAAAGGTAAGTCACTGGAAGGGAGTGACTGTGAGGACGCGTTCCTGGGAAGGGAACATTAGGCATCGATCCGACTTAGATCCATTTCGGATATCTAAGTCGAGATCGTGACTAGATTCCGGTCTCGGAAAGACGGAATCTAAGTCATAATCTTCTTTGATTAAAGTATAAACTATGCTAACATCTTATTTTGCAGGATATACATATTGTTTGCCTCGGACTAACTCTTTCTTGTAGATAAAAGAGCTTCTGGAGAAAAAGTGGTCCGGGCGCTCGGGAGGGATCCGGGCGCCCGGGAGGTAATTTCTATCCCTGGCGTGCGTCGACACGTAGAGCTCGTTGGTTGGGCGGGCTCCGTCACACCAGGGCACCCGGAAGGGATTCAGGCGCCCCGATCATCCTATAAAAGGAGGGTCAGAGGGGAGCTTCAAAAACAACTGAAAAAAGAGATCTTCTACTACTTGCTCTGCTGCTCTGCACTCCTACGACGCTAACAAAGCTCCGACAACACACGTTTCTTTTCTCGATTCATTCCGTTGTCAGTATTGCTGTCATTTTTCATTAGCTTTTTCTGTACTTATTTTGTAATAAAATTTGAATTGCTAGTGATTGCCCACCGAAAGCGGTCAACGACCGCGGACCTTGGAGTAAGAGTCGACACAGGCTCCGAACCAAGTAAAATTGGTTTGTGTTAGCATTGTTTTTCTATTTCCGCTGCGCCTATACTCGAATGAATTTTACATTCGATATTCACCCCCCTCTATCGAACGTCTACGATCCAACAAGTGGTATCAGAGCAGGTACCACTCTGATTTGGTGCAACCACCAATCAGACAAGGGGGTGAAATTTTCTTTTGTTTTTTTTCTTTCGCTTTCAGTCTCACGTTTAATTCTAAACTGATACTATTATCTTTTTGGAAAGTTTTCTCATTGCAATTAAGTCTAACTTGGTGCAACACCAATTCAGTTCCTTTATTATCTTTTAATTCTTCCCGCACTGCTAATCCAAGACCAAGTCTTGGGAATTTGCCTGTCTATTTGTTTGATTGTGTGCAGGGATTAAAATGTCTCAGCTTGAAGGCTTCAGCACAGTACGACCACCCCTTTTCAACGGGGACGATTTCCCGTACTGGAAGAAGCGAATGGAAGTGTATCTCAAGACGGACTTCGACCAGTGGATGAGCGTCACCAGATCCTACAAAATACCAGTAGACAGTTCCGGGAATCTACTGGATCCAGAAGATTGGACATCAGACCTAAAAAAGAAGGCATCAACAGAGAACAAGACAATCAACACCCTACAGTGCGGATTGACTAGAGAAGAACTAAACCGGGTCGGACCACATAAGAACACCAAAGAGCTGTGGGACAAACTGATCGAGCTGTGGGACAAACTGATCGAGCTGCACGAAGGAACCAGCGACGCTAAGGTAACAAAAAGGGATTTACTCTTAAATAAAATATTTAATATAAAAATACAGGAAGGGGAAACTGCAAGTCAGCTGCACGCGAGGATCAAGGACATCCTCAACGGGCTCCACGCGATAGGCCACCAAATGGAGAACCGTGACTTAATAAGCTATGCACTGAATGCGTTTCCATGTAACAGTTTGTGGGCATCTATTGTGGATGCCTACAAAATTTCTAAAAACTTATCTAAACTTAAATTAGATGAGTTGTTTTGTGAATTAGAACTACACGAACAAACTAACGTCGGAGCCGAGAAGGGTGTAGCTTTGTTTGCAGGTTCCTCCAAAGAGAAGATAAAGAACAAGTCTGAACCTGAAGACGACTCTGATCAGAACTCTGAAGATGAAGAGCACCTGGTGAACTTGGTAAGGAAAATGTTCACCAGGAGGAAAAGGAGCTTCAACAAAAAGGACCTTCAGAGGATCAATTCTCCAACCGACCCGAGGAGCGTGACATGCTTTGGATGCAACAAAAAGGGCCATTACAAGAACGAGTGCCCGAAATTGAAAAACGAGAAACCAAGGACGACCAAAAAGAAGGCTCTTAAAGCAATGTGGGATGACACTTCCTCGGATGAATCGGAAGCCGAAGAACAGAAGAACAAGAGTTACCTCGCGCCGATGGCCCGTGAAGAAGAATCGGAGGAAGAATCGGAAGACGGGTCTGAACCAGAATCGAGCCACGAGTCCGTACTCGTTTCCGAAAGTTCCGAAGAGGTATTCCTAAACTTAAACCGGAAATTTTTAAAATTATTTCTTGCTTAAACAATAAATTAGTTAAAATAGAAAAAGAAAATGAGTTGATCCTTGAAGAAAATCAAAATCTCAAGGAACAAATAAAAAAATCAAATCCAACTCAAGATCTAACACTTGAGGAGGAGAATTTATCACTAAAAAATGGAATTAATAATTTAAAAGAAATGTTAGAAAAATTCACAATAAAATCCAAAAACTTAGATTTAATATTAAATAATCAAAAAGCAATTTATAATAAAATCAGACTTGGCTATAAGTCAAGCTCAAATAAAACATTCAAGTCATTAATAACCCAACACAAGCCAACAAAACAAGCTTGGGTTCCGAAAGCATGTTTAATCACGCAAGTAGGACTTAATCAATACTACGTACCTAAAGAAAAAATATTTTATATAAACTCGAATAAATCAAGTCAAAGACCAAAATACAAACCTAAACAAAAAAATTTAAAATCTAAACATATTAAAACTCAACAAAATGTAAACTATCACCAAGTAAAATATAATTACAAAAGAAATAGACATAAACCAAGAACAAAATTAAATTAAATGACCATTAATTCAGGGGGAGGCTCCAGAATAGCTGGCACCTCCAAAACTAACCTACCTGGCAGGGTAACCTTAACTAACCTACCCGACAGGGTAATTAGGATTAGTTAAAAAGGGTTCAAGTTTAACTTGAAAAATGGTACTGGTGAAATTTTGGATGATAGTATGTTAGGGAAGCTTATGTTAGCTAGAACCCTAGAGCCAATCATTTGATGATTGTATTATGGACTTGTTGTATCATATTTTATATAAATAAAAGACATTTGTTTTGGTTATTATACTTACTTGTATTGGTGCCAAATAAACTAAGTATAATAACGTCCTTGAGTAGAAGGTTCTTACCTATATTAATCGATTGGTTGAATCGATAGTGAGATAATATAGGGAACACTACTCTTAATCATTCCTAGTCGAGTATTAACATTCAGGGACAATGTTAATGCAATAAGACTAGCATGTAGGTCAACTCGATGACTTGATCTCACAAGTCATGGATATAGAGATATCAAGTTGACACATGGGTATGCATTAGAGAATGTATACTGAATGACCCACCATGAGAAAGTATCATGGATCGTTATATGAGTGTCATATACTTTCTCATATGGCTATTAGTATGACTATTAGTCCTTAGACCTGAAGTCACCATGATTCCCTATATAAGGAGTTATGTACTTTGGTTTCGTCAAACGTCACTCGTAACTGGGTGGACTATAAAGGCGATTACTAAGTATGTAACGAATTATGCAGAGGGATGTGAGTGATGTAGATGAGATCTATCCCTCCTATATGACGGGAGAGAAATCAGTATTCTTAATAGAGTGAGACCACGAAGTGCATGACCATGCCCAAATGAGTCAATATGAGATATTAAGCTCATTTGATTTAAGTGAGTCTACTTGGAGTTCAGGATTTAGATTGATCAGAGGATGACACGGTCTATGCCTCACATTGATCAATCTAGATGTCTAGGATAGAAGGACACTTGTCATATATTGTGAGGAGTCACAATTAGTAGTCACAAGGTGATGTTGGATCTCAACATTCTTGTAACTTGGGTAGCAATAATGTATTGCTAGATGCCACTCATTGCTTATGTTTCTAAAGGAGTTTAGAAACATTGTCAACGTTACAAGAACCTATTGGGTCACACACAAAGAACAAGTGGATGGAGATTATGTTCATATGATGAACCAATTGGATTAGGTTCATGTGATGCACCAAAGATTGGATTAGGATTAATTCGAATTAGACTTATTGAGTTAGACTCAATTAGATTCAATTGTTGAATGAGTCTAATTTAAATTTGATTCATTGAGTCAATTTATATTAATGAATTGAGATTCATTAGATTGAAATTGACTTGAATCAAAGGTTGGATTCAACTCAACAAGGAAGAAAAAATTGGTCAATTTTGACTTGACCAAATGGGAAGTTGAAACATCAAGTTTGACTTGATGTATTGCCACTTCATGAAGGATAACTCATCCTACATGGCATGACTAGCCTTGCCACATCATCTCCAAATCATCAAGGAGGTTACAAATCCCATTTTCATTTAATGTGGCCGGCCACATTAAATGGAATGGGAGTTACATGAGTGGTCGACCACATTTTTGAAATGTGGGTTTTCATTTTGTGGCAATTAAGTGTGTTTATTGTTGCATCTTCTTCCTTGGGTTCTTCCTCCTCCTTTGCTGCTGTTGCCGTGGATTCCAAGCAAGGTGAAGGTGAGTGAGTTGAGTTCCAAGAGAATAGGATGGAGTGAAGGTCACAAAGGAGAGTACCTAGAGGAGTGTATGAGATTCCTTTTGCTTTCTCTCCTTTCTCCCCCTTTTAAATCCTACCCGAGAGCCCTAGAAAGTGCTAGCACACTTGTGGTGCTCTCTTCTCCATCCTTGTGTGTTAGAGAACACATCTTGTTCATGTGGATACTTCTAGAGGATTGTCTACGTTGACAATCTTGAGATTCGGCGTACCTTGGACTTGCGGGATTGTGAAGGGCTTCGCTTCAAAGGTATAATCTTTTCCCTTGTAGATCTAAGTGTAGATCTAGGTAAAC
This sequence comes from Zingiber officinale, assembly GCF_018446385.1. Classification (NCBI taxonomy): domain Eukaryota; kingdom Viridiplantae; phylum Streptophyta; class Magnoliopsida; order Zingiberales; family Zingiberaceae; genus Zingiber; species Zingiber officinale. The sequence goes on along the minus strand of NC_055987.1, from coordinate 24,039,219 downwards.
TCGTACTCGTAGTTTTTCGAAAATTTTTTCTTTGCACGGATCCGTTGGCTAGGGAGTTTCGGGGTTTCCGCGACGCGAAAAAGCGGTTTTCGCGGCCCGAAAAACCCAACAGTGGTATCAGAGCCACGTGCGAAGACATGTACGAGTTTATTTTGGTTTTTATGAAAAATAAACATTTTGTGAATTTCTGTAATTTCATGATTTTTATAGTTTTAAAGGGTATTTTTCTCGTAGAAGCGAAGCACAAGTGTTTAGACACTTGTAGGCTTCGACTACCGAGAAGATTTTTCCGTAACGGCAATGTTTCGACCCAAAACCTTTTGGGACAGCGGGCTAAGGCGCTGTAGGATTGCTTAGGAGCAACTCGCGATGGTTAGATCGCGGGTTGGGGTACTGCCCCTAACCCCGCATGGGGATTTGCTCCGCGATTGCGCCCAAAATCGCTAATCGGGACCGCCTGGAAAAATTTACTTATAAAAATTGTAAAAATCATAAAAAATTACAGAAAATTATGAAAAATATATAATTTAGAATTATATATTATTTTTGTGACAGTCATGGCCCAAAAAGACCCAATATGATTGGATTTGTGTTGTAATTTATAATACGGCCTGCGTGCCATCATGTGTTTGTGTGTGCTGTATTTGATACGCGACCTGCGCGTCGTACCTCCCTATTTATATTCTGATTGTAAATTAGATTTAGACTCGAATGTAACTCGAGTTTTAAAATTGTAATGTAAATTTTGAAGCGGTGGAAGGTCCACTTAAGACGGAGTTACGAGGAAGGCGCGAGCAACACAAGGTGGTTAAAAGGAAGGCGCTTGAGAAGCTGTTGACCTTAGGTTGACCATCCGATCTTCTCATTGGCTTGAGAAGATCGTAGTAGGGCCATGACATAATCACAAAATTATTTAATTAATTGCTTTTGTTTGTATGTGATACATGCTAGTTAATTAAGTAATTAATTAGTGCCTAACGATTAGATTAGATCTAAATCGTGCACATGATGCACCCCACGATTAGATTATATCTAAATCAAGTATATGATATGCATCATCGATTAGATTATATCTAAATCACATCGACTCTAATGCCTACCGTGCCGTGATACCTATCACTATCTCGATCACATGTGTTGTTGAATCTGCCAAAGCAGAGCAACACATATTATCTTGGTAGGGTACGGAGGAACAATCTTGGTCCCGCTTATCAACGCATGGGCGAGTAAAAACTCAATTAGATTGAGTATTCCTAGTTTACTCGGTTGGATCGAGTACAATTATAGGCATTCTTCCAACGGTTGGAAAGGTAGGACAAAATCACGTTTATATTAATTCTCGGGCGTATTAGCCAAAGCTAACTCGAGTTTTAATATCAATGCGGATCTTGATCCTATAAACAAGAGTTGCATAGAGATGTAATTGGTAATAGTTACCTACCGATCATACTAAGTATTGGGCGTATTAGCCAAAGCTAACTCAAGGGTTAGTATGATGTGGATCTTGTCCCACATGAATTATAGAATTCAGTGGGAGCATCATTTAGTTGAAGGCCTAATTAAATGATTTAAAAGAATATGATATTTATTTCTGCATTTATTTCTGTTGTAGAATTTCCATGACGTCAAACACGAACAACTTCTCTCTGCATTCTGTCCTTAAGAAGGACAAGCTCAACGGAGCAAATTTCCTGGACTGGTACAGGAACCTGAGAATAATTCTCACCCAAGAACGTAAACTGTACATTCTGGAGTAGTCCATTCCGGAGGCTCCTCCTGCCACTGCCACGCGAGCAGACCGAGATGCTTACAAGAAGCATCAAGATGACGCATTAGATGTGTCCTATCTTATGCTCGCGACCATGAACTCTGAGCTTCAGAAGCAACATGAGTTGATGAGTGCTTATGATATGGTTGAACGTCTTTGTCACCTATATCAAGGACAAGCAAGGCATTGGAAGAGGAACTCCAAAGAATACCTGGAAGATCTTAAGAAGAAGAGAAATAAGATTTCTACTTCAGGTATACATGTTATAGAAGTCAACCTCTCTATTTCTTCATCGTGGGTATTAGATACCGGATGTGCTTCGCACATTTGTACTAATGTACAAGCGCTGAGAAATAGCAGGGCATTGACGAAGGGTGAGATAGACCTATGAGTAGGCAATGGAGCACGGGTTGTTGCTATTGCTGTAGGAACTTACCATCTATCTCTGCCCTCTGGGCTTGTACTAGAATTAGATGATTGTTGTTATGTGCCTGCATTAACTAAGAATATTATATCAGTTTCTTGTTTGGACAAGAAAGGTTTCTCGTTTACAATAAAGAACAAATGTTGTTCCGTCTATTTAAACGATATGTTCTATTGTAGTGCACCTCTGATAAACAGACTCTATATTCTAGATCTTTATGTAGGACCGTTGGGCCGGCTAGAAGGATTAGTAAATAACCTATCAATTAAAGACAAACAACCCTTCCTCGAACGATTAAGCTAACACTTGTAAAATGAATTAAGCAGATAAATAAAAGCATAAAAGAAAAGACGAGGCACCAGATGTTTACTTGGTTACAACCGATGTGGTTGTTAATCCAAGGAAGATTAAGCTCAAAAACTCCTTCAGGCGGAGAAGCCTCTTACAGCGTTTAGGCACAGAAAACAGAAGCTTAACTACAACTAAAGCATACAAGTGTTTGGAAATAGAATGATCATGATTGTTAAAAATTCGGACCAAGGCTATATTTATAACCTTGGTGGGCGCTGGAAGGGTTCCGGCGCCTGGGGATAAAATTTATCCCCAGCGGTTGGATCGAGTCAAAGCTCGATCCTGTGAAAAATTCGGCCGGAAGGGTTCCGGGCGCCGAGCCAAAAGTCAACCCAGTTGACTTTTGGTCCGTGCTCTCTTCTCCGGTTCAGCTCGCCTCTGGTCCGGGTCTTTCTGCTTTCTGATATTCGGAATAGGGATCACCCGAACCCATCTTCCGGTCTTCTCGAGCCTGCTTCCCTCTGGCTTCTCGTCCCTCGGAATTGCCGCGTGTTTCCTTCTCGTCCGCCAGCGTACTCATCCGCAGACTTTGTCCCTCGGTCGTCGACCTTCTCGCTAGCTGCGTCTCTTGCTCCCCGAGCAATCTTTCGCTCCGGCTTTCGTCCCTCGGAACCACCGCGCACACTTCCTTCTCGTCCGCCGGTGTATTCTTCCGCAGCACCTCGTACCTCGGACGCACCGCGTGCCGTCCTTCTCGCTAGCTGCGTCTTCCGCTCGAGTACTTGTGCTCCTAAGCTCCTGCACACTTAGACACAAGGTTAGAAACAACGCAGGACCTAACTTAACTTGTTGATCACACCAAAACAACCTTGGAGTTCCAACAATCTCCCCCTTTTTGGTGTGATGAACCCAAGTTAAGCTAGGGTTACAAATAGACATAGAATAAAAACAATTTATTGCAATAACATGTAACATGATAGAAAAAAAATTGAATTTCAAAAAATTTCAAATTTTAATATTCAATTTTCTACCTCCCCCTAGACTTATATTTTCCCTTCTCCCCATTTGATCACAATAAAAATGGGGTTTCAAGAAAAACAATCTAAGGGTTTGACACTTAGAAAAATTATAGAAATCTATTTCAATGTTTTTCGGAGAAAAAATATTTCCAAGTTAAAGAAAAAAAAAATTTCTAAGTCAAAGAATGACTTTCGAAAAATTTCTAAGTTTTCACCAGAAATAAATCTTTCTAAGCCCAAAAATTTATGCAAGAAAATTTGTAAAAAATTGATAGCATTAAAAAAAATTTCTATGCATTTATTTATTTATTTTATATTGATACTTATATCAGCAAGTTTTAAATTTCCACTTCAATTTTTCATAACTTCTCAAATTACACTTTTTCAAATTTAAAGCCACAGATATTAAACATGCAATAATTTGTATCATGTTAATTTCTATTATTTTTTGAATTTCAACTTCACAAAAATATTCAAATAGCATAGATTCTAACTTGATAAAATTTTTCGACAATATAAAAAATTCTTTCGGCAATGAGCAAAATTCGTTCGAAAGAATATTTTGTATTTTGCAAGAATTTTTTAACAATAAGAGTTTGCAGGAATCTATTAATAATAGATTTCTTAATCTGAAAATTTTGTTTGATGAATCAATTTCTAATTCACAAAACTTTTTCAGTAAAGTAATTTGTAATTCGAAATTTTTAGATCCGAAAAAAGTTTTCGATAATATTTCTAAGTTGCATAATTCTTTCGAAAAAATATTTTGTAATTTGCAACAATTATTCGACCGAAGATTTTCTAATCCGAAAAGTTCTTTCGATAATTCAAATTTTGGTTCGCAAAAATCTTCAGGTAATTTGATTAATTGAACTAGTTGTTCAGAGGGTAGAGGCCATACCTTACTTACCTCGTCGGCCGTTGGTTCTCCCCCTGTTGAATTAATTTCTTCCGAAGATTCTCCCCCTTCATCGATCTCGGGATGTACTTCGGCTGTTGGGGTTGTCTTGGTAATTTCTTCCGTCTCAGATTCTTCTGATGACGGCTTGATGTCTATTGAGGAGACGACTTCAACCGGTTCTTCATAGAGCATTAAGAACTTTTCCCAAAGTTCTTTCGCGCTTTTGTACTCTCCGACTCTGTCGAAATCTTTAGTTGGTATTGCGCTTAGAATGTGAAACTCTGCCCGAGCATTTGCCATGGACTCTTCACGTTGCTTGTCGTTCCAGAGGCGTATGGTGATTTTCTCTCCGTTCATGTCTTTCGGTGCTTCATAACCTGTTTTCATTATTAGATAAATACCAATATCAGAGTTAAGGAATACCTTCATTTGTTGCTTCCATGAAGAAAGCTCCCCCTCGAATGCTGGTGGGTAGTCGCTAGCTCCGGCCATTGTTGCTTCAAACGGCGGTTAGTCCTTCTGAGGCGTCTCAGCTCTGATACCACTTGAAGGACCGTTGGGCCGGCTAGAAGGGTTGGTAAATAACCTGTCAATTAAAGACAAACAACCATTCCTCGAACGATTAAGCTAACACTTGTAAAATAAGCAGATAAATAAAAGCATAAAAGAAAAGACGAGGCACCAGATGTTTACTTGGTTACAACCGATGTGGTTGCTAATCCAAGGAAGATTAAGCTCAAAAACTCCTTCAGGCGGAGAAGCCTCTTACAGCGTTTAGGCACAGAAAATAGAAGCTTAACTACAACTAAAGCATACAAGTGTTTGGAAATAGAATAATCGTGATTGTTAAAAAGCTTCTGGACTAAGGCTATATTTATAACCTTGGTCGGGGCGCCTGGAAGGGTTCCGGGCGACCTGGGGGGGATAAAATTTATCCCCCAACGGTTGGATCGAGTCAAAGCTCGATCCTGTGAAATCACTGGCGCCGGAAGGGTTTCCGGCGCCGGACGCCTCGGCGCGGCGCCCGGGGGACAGTTACGGAACTAAAAGTCAACCAGTTGACTTTTGGTCCGTGCTCTCTTCTGCGGTTCAGCTCGCCTTCCAGGTCTTTCCTTCGGCTCGCTTGCTTGGGTGATCTCTGATATCCGGAATAGGGCTCACCCGAACCCATCTTCCGGTCTTCTCGAGCGTGCTTCCCTCGGGCTTCTCGTCCCTCGGAATTGCCGCGTGTTTCCTTCTCGTCCGCCAGCGTACTCATCTGCAGACTTCGTCCCTTGGTCGTCGACCTTCTCGCTAGCTGCGTCTCTTGCTTCCCGAGCAATCTTCCGCTCTGGCTTTCGTCCCTCGGAACCACCGCGCGCACTTCCTTCTCGTCCGCCGGTGTACTCTTCCGCAGCACCTCGTCCCTCGGACGCACCGCGTGCCGTCCTTCTCGCTAGCTGCGTCTTCCGCTCGAGTACCTGTGCTCCTAAGCTCCTGCACACTTAGACACAAGGTTAGAAACAACGCAGGACCTAACTTAACTTGTTGATCACACCAAAACAACCTTGGGGTTCCAACACTTGAAAGCCCTATTTATAACATAAATACCAAGAGGTTCAAGTTAAATGACCTGAACTAAACCTATCTCTGGCACTGTCGCTTAGATCATATAAATGACAAGCGCTTATCCCAGCTCCATAAGGATGGTTTGCTGGACTCATTTGATTTTAAATCTTATGAGACGTTCGAGTCATGCCTACTAGGCAAGATGACCAAGACACCCTTTAGTGGGCACAGCGAAAGAGCGACTGATTTGTTAAGACTTATACATAGTGATGTATGTGGCCCTTTCAATGTCGCTGCTAGAGGCGGTTATAGGTACTTCATCACATTTACTGACGACTTCAGTAGATATGGTTATGTGTACTTGATGACACATAAGTCTAAATCCTTTGAAAAGTTCAAAGAATTCAAGAATGAAGTACATAACCAACTTGGCAAGAGTATTAAGATACTTCGATCAGATCGAGGTGGAGAATACCTTAGCCATGAGTTTCGTGACTATCTAGCTAAGTGTGAAATCCTATCCCAACTCACTCCTCCTGGAACACCACAGTGGAATGGTGTATTCGAAAGGAGGAATCGTACCTTATTAGATATGGTACGATCTATGATGAGTCACACAGATCTTCCGATATTCCTTTGGGGCTATGCTCTAGACACGACAGCTTTTATACTCAACCGAGTTCCATCTAAGACCGTGATAAAAGACACCATATAGGATATGGATTGGGAGAGATGCCCAAGTGTCTTTCATGAGGATTTGGGATTGTAAGGCTTACGTTAGACGTCAAGTCTCAGATAAATTAGGACCCAAATCCGACAAGTGCTACTTTATAGGATATCCCAAGGAAACTAAGGGATATTACTTCTACATTCCCAGTCAGCACAAGATAGTTGTGGTAAAGATTGGAGTCTTTCTAGAAAGGGACTTTGTTTCTAGAAAGACTAGTGGGAGTACATTCGATCTTGAAGAAGTTCAAGATGCGGATCCTAGCACTGAAGCCTCGATGGAAGTTGAACTGGAACCACAAAGTGTTGTGGATGATGTTGTTCCACAAAGAGTTGAGGAACAACAACCAGTTCAAGTAGACCTACCTCTTCGCAGGTCTGATAGGGTACGTTGTCAGCCTGAGAGATACTCATTTCTCTTGTCTCACCATGATGACGTTGTGCTCATAGAGGATGAGCCTACCACCTATCAGGAAGCTGTGATGAGACCAGATTCTGAGAAATGGCTAGAATCCATGAGATCCGAAATGGAATCCATGTACACCAACCAAGTATGGACTTTGGTTGATCCACCTGAAGGGGTAAAACCCATAGGGTGTAAGTGGGTCTTTAAGAGAAAGACTGACATGGATGAACTTATCTATAAGGGTCGCTTGGTAGCTAAAGGTTTCAAGCAGATTGATGGTATTGACTATGATGAAACCTTTTCTCCAGTAGCGATGTTTAAGTCTATTCGGATCATGCTTGCTATTGCAGCTTACCACGATTACGAGATCTGACAGATGGATGTCAAAACCGCGTTTCTGAATGGAAACCTGCTCGAGGATGTGTACATGACACAACCTGAGGGTTTTGTAGATCCAAAGCATACTAGCAGAGTATGCAAGCTGTATAGGTCCATTTATGGACTAAAGCAAGCTTCTCGGAGCTGGAATCTTCGATTTGATGATGCAATCAAACAGTTTGGTTTCATCAAGAATGAAGATAACCTTGTGTCTACAAGAAGGTTGTAGAGAACACAGTTGTCTTCCTCATATTGTATGTGGATGACATACTGCTCATTGGGAAGGACATCCCTTTGCTTCAGTCTGTCAAGACCTGGCTAGGGAGTTGCTTCTTAATGAAGGACTTAGGTGAGGCATCCCGCATTCTAGGGATACAGATCTATAGAGATAGATCTAAGAGATTGCTTGGCCTAAGTCAGAGTACATATATTGACAAGGTACTCCTTCGATTTGCCATGCAGAACTCCAAGAAGGGATTTCTGCCGATGTCACATGGCGTGAGTCTTTCGAAGACTCAAGGACCCTCTTCTAGAGAGGAGAGAGACCGCATGGATCAGATCCCTTATGCCTCAGCCATAGGATCTATCATATACGCCATGTTATGTACTCGACCTACGAGCAGGTACCAGTCAGATCCAGGTGAAAGTCACTGGATAGCGGTCAAGAATATTCTTAAGTACTTAAGAAGGACTAAAGAGTATTTCTTGATATATGGAGACGATGATGAGCTAGTCGTAAAGGGTTATGATGCTAGCTTCCAGACCGACCATGATGATTATAGATCGCAATCGGGTTCGTGTTTTGCATTAATGGTGGTGCTGTGAGTGGAAGAGTTCAAGTAGGACACATTTGCTGATTCTACAACAGAGGCCGAGTACATTGCTGCATCAGAAGGAGGCAGTTTGGATCCACAAGTTCATCACTGAACTTGGGGTGGTTCCTAGCATTGCTGACCCCATTGAGCTCTATTGTAACAACAATGGAGCTATAGCATAGACGAAGGAACCTCGCTCACACCAGCGGACCAAACACATACTACGGCGCTTCCATCTCATTCGAGAGATTATCGAGAGAGGAGATGTGAAGATTTGCAGAGTACCCACAGAAGCTAACATCGCAGATCCCTTGACCAAGGCTTTGGCACAGAGGAAGCATGATGGTCACACTAGGTCATTGGGGCTTAGAGCCTACACTGATTGGTACTAGTGCTAGTGGGAGATTGTTAGCTAGAGCCCTAGAGCCAATCATTTGATGATTGTATTATGGACTTGTTGTATCATATTCTATATATAAAAGACATTTATTTTGGTTATTATACTTACTTGTATTGGTGTCAAATAAACTAAGTATAATAACGTCCTTGAGTAGAAGGTTCTTACCTATATCAATCGATTGGTTGAATCGATAGTGAGATGATATAGGGAACACTACTCTTAATCATTCCTAGTCGAGTATTAACATTCAGGGACAATGTTAATGCAATAAGACTAGCATGTAGGTCAACTCGATGACTTGATCTCACAAGTCATGGATATAGAGATATCAAGTTAACACATGGGTATGTATTAGATAATGTATACTAAATGTCCCGCCATGAGAAAGTATCATGGATCGTTATATGAGTGTCATATACTTTCTCATGTGACTATTAGTATGACTATTAGTCCTTAGACCTGAAGTCACCATGGTTCCCTACATAAGGAGTTATGTACTTTGGTTTCGTCAAATGTCACCCGTAACTGAGTGGACTATAAAGGCGATTACTAGGTATGTAACGAATTATGCAGAGGGATGTGAGTGATGTAGATGAGATCTATCCCTCCTATATGATGGGAGAGACATCGGTATTCTTGATAGAGTGAGACCACGAAGTGCATGGCCATGCCCAAATGAGTCAATATGAGATATTGAGCTCATTTGATTTAAGTGAGTCTACTTGGAGTTCAGGATTTAGATTGATCAGAGAATGACACGGTCTATGCCTCACATTGATCAATCTAGATGTCTAGGATAGAAGGACACTTGTCATATATTGTGAGGAGTCACAATTAGTAGTCACAAGGTGATGTTGGATCTCAACATTCTTGTAACTTGGGTAGCAATGATGTATTGCTAGATGCCGCTCATTGCTTATGTTTCTAAAGGAGTTTAGAAACATTGTCAACGTTACAAGAACCTATTGGGTCACACACAAAGAACAAGTGGATGGAGATTAGGTTCATATGATGAACCAATTGGATTAGGTTCATGTGATGCACCAAAGATTGGATTAGGATTAATTCGAATTAGACTTATTGAGTTAGACTCAATTAGATTCAATTGTTGAATGAGTTTAATTTAAATTTGATTCATTGAGTCAATTTATATTAATGAATTGAGATTCATTAGATTGAAATTGGCTTGAATCAAAGGTTGGATTCAACTCAACAAGGAAGAAAAAATTGGTCAATTTTGACTTGACCAAATGGGAAGTTGAAACATCAAGTTTGACTTGATGTATTGCCACTTCATGAAGGATGACTCATCCTACATGGCATGACTAGCCTTGCCACATCATCTCCAAGTCATCAAGGAGGTTACAAATCCCATTTTCATTTAATGTGACCGACCACATTAAATGGAATGGGAGTTACATGAGTGGCCGGCCACATTTTTGAAATGTGGGTTTTCATTTTGTGGCAATTAAGTGTGTTTATTGTTGCATCTTCTTCCTTGGGTTCTTCCTCCTCCTTTGCTGCTGTTGCCATGGATTCCAAGCAAGGTGAAGGTGAGTGAGTTGAGTTCCAAGAGAATAGGGTGGAGTGAAGGTCACAAAGGAGAGTACCTAGAGGAGTGTATGAGATTCCTTTTGCTTTCTCTCCTTTCTCCCCCTTTTAAATCCTACCCGAGAGCCCTAGAAAGTGCTAGCACACTTGTGGTGCTCTCTTCTCCATCCTTGTGTGTTAGAGAACACATCTTGTTCGTGTGGATACTTCTAGAGGATTGTCTACATTGACAATCTTGAGATTCGGCGTACCTTGGACTTGCGGGATTGCGAAGGGCTTCGCTTCAAAGGTATAACTTTTTCCCTTGTAGATCTAAGTGTAGATCTAGGTAAACTCGTACTCGTAGTTTTTCGAAAATTTTTTCTTTGCACGGATCCGTTGGTTAGAGAGTTTCAGGGTTTCTGCGACGCGAAAAAGCGATTTTCGCGGCCCGAAAAATCCAACAGCTTAGTCTATGCATGTCTAGGAAGATATGGCTTCGACCTGGTGCATTTGGCTAAGTGGAACTGACCGAAGCTACCCTTTATGGATCCTAACCAGTTAGACCAAGGTTTTGCACTAAGTCCAGTGGATAGAACTATTTGGAAAACCTCGAAGACATGGTTACTTTAATGATGTCCAAGCGACTCACCAAAGCCCAGAAGTTTATCCAGAGAACGCCTATTTGTTGAACCCAAAGCTAAACCTGAATCTAACACAAGTTAAAAACAAACTCTAAAATTGAATCTAATTCATCTCACAAAATTATAGGATTCTCTGATTGAAAACATAGATCGGGTGAGATGACTAAGAAAATTAAAATTAAAATTAAAATTAAAATTAAAATTAAAATTAAATTAAATTAAAATCAAATTAAAATTAAAATTAAAATTAAAATTAAAATTAAAATAAATTAAAATTAAATTAAATTAAAATTAAAATAAATTAAAATTAAATTAAAATTAAATTAAAATTAAAATTAAAATTAAATTAAAATCAAATTAAATCAAATTAAAATTAAATTAAATTAAAATTAAATTAAAATCAAATTAAAATTAAATTAAAATTAAATTAAACTAAAATTAAATTAAAATTAAATTAAATTAAATTAAAATCAAATTAAAATTAAAATTAAAATTAAAATTAAATTAAATTAAAATTAAATTAAATTAAAATTAAATTAAAAATAAAATTAAAATTAAACTAAAATTAAATTAAATTAAAATAAAATTAAAATTAACTTAATTTAAATTAATTAAATCAACTTACTTTCTTTTTAAACTAAAAAATTTATCTTAACTTAAAAATTTATTTTAAAATTAAAACTTAAATTTTTTTAACTTAAAAATTTATTTAAAAAATCAAACTTAATTATTTTAAACTTATTTTTTTTCTAACTTAAAAATTATTTATTTTTTTTTAAAACTTAAAAATTTATTTTAAAAATTATTTAATTTTTTTTTAAAAACTTAAAAATTTATTTTAAAAATTAAAACTTAAATTTTTTTAAACTTAAAAATTTATTTTAAAAATTAAAACTTAAATTTTTTTAAACTTAAAAATTTATTTTAAAAATTAAAACTTAAATTTTTCTTAACTTAAAAAATTTATTTTAATTTTTTTTTAACTTAAAAATCTATTTTAAAAATTAAAACTTAAATTTTTTTAAACTTAAAAATTTATTTTAAAAATTAAAACTTAAATTTTTCTTGACTTAAAATTTTTTTTTTATTTTTTTTAACTTAAAATTTTATTTTAAAAATTAAAACTTAAGTTTTCTTAACTTAAAAATTTATTTTAAAACTTATTTTTTTAACTTAAAAATCTATTTTAAAAATTAAAACTTATTTTTTTTAACTTAAAAATCTATTTTAAAACTTAAATTTTTCTTAACTTAAAAATTTATTTTAAAACTTATTTTTTTAACTTAAAAATCTATTTTAAAAATTAAAACTTAAATTTCTTTTAACTTAAAAATCTATTTTAAAAATTAAAACTTAAATTTTTCTTAACTTAAAAATTTATTTTAAAACTTGTTTTAACTTAAAAATCTATTTTAAAAATTAAAACTTAAATTTTTCTTAACTTAAAAATTTATTTTAAAACTTATCTTTTTTTTTTAACTTAAAAATCTATTTTAAAAATTAAAACTTAAATTTTTCTTAACTTAAAATTTTATTTTAAAACTTTTTTTAACTTAAAAATCTATTTTAAAAATTAAAACTTAAATTTTTCTTAACTTAAAAATTTATTTTAAAACTTTTCCGTTAAAAATTATTTTGAAAATTAAAACTTATTAAACTAAATTTTCCTTCTAAAAAACTGACATTTTTTTCTAACTCTCAAACTTCTATTTAAAAAAAAAAAAATTCAATACCGGAGTAAAAAACCAGGGGTGAACGCCCCTGGTATACGGACCTGGGGCGCCCGGAGGGGATCCGGGCGGCCCGCCCCACTTGACCCCGGGCGCCCGGAATAGGTCCAAGCGCCCGGACTCCCCCTACCCTTGCACCTCCTCTTCCAAGCTTTCGTTCAAGCTTCTTCCAAGCTTTACTACGAAAGCATTCAAAGTTAAATTTTTTTCTCGTTCTACGGTTAATACGCGGTCACAAATCAACCGAGGTCGTCAGTTCTAAAAAGATTTTTAGCAATGGCTTTTCAGTAAAATTCTTGTCTTCTGTTTAAAAGTTCAGAATATTATTGCATATTTGTTTTCTTTCATTAGTATAATTTTGGTATATAATTTAGGAAACGTTCTAAATCTGGTGCTGGGCCCTCAACTCCCAGTATTGATCCTAGGTTTCCCACTGATGAGCTTTGGATTAAGTTTGAGTCAACCATCTACATGACTATTAGAACCAAATGTATAGATAAAGCGTTCTTTTTACGCTCTTGCATTCCAGCTATTGAGGCCATAAACCACTACAACCTTCAGAACCTTATTGAATGTACTAGTCCAGTAAACATAAGTTTGTGTGCAGAAGTTTACAACAACCTAGTGAAAGTAGACGACTTTACCTATACTACTAGAGCAGCTGGGACTGATATCACGTTGTCCCCTACTACCATCCGAGAGTTTTTGGAGTTACGGGAGTCTACCTGTCCCTTTCAGTGCTATCCTCCCAGGGAGCTACCCTTTGGAGATCCCTACTCGCATATCACTCTTGATACGATTTATTCGTATTTTTTCGGGAGCGAGCGAGTACTCACAGTGACCCAGTTTAGGTCAGTTACCCTTCGGGTCCAGGACTACGCCCTTTATAGGGTCTTAGTCTTCTACATTCTACCACTGAGCACTCGCGACATCGCGATGATGCGCCTATTCCATTCCTTTCTCCTCTATGCTCTGTGGCATAGGCTAGATATTGACATTAGCCTGCATATCTTTTCCACCATTATTTACTCGGCCGGATATGTGACAAGTGGGCGGATATGTGACAAGTGGGCGAGTTCATATGCCCTACTGTCACATTTTGACAACATATATGTCCTCTTTGGGCATTGATGTCACCAGAGGTGACATCCGCTATATGACCAAGTTTGACGTTATAGGATCTAGGAACTTTTCCCTAGCTAGTATTCATATAGATGATGAGGGTATCATGACTTGGCAGAGGGGATCACAGCACCAGCTCGACCCAGACGCACAACAGGAGGAGGCCGATGAGTTTTTTCTCGCACTCTTTCTTAACGAGGCCGCTCCTGCTCCAGCGTCGGCTCGAGCCCCACGTCCCGCTCCTCGTACTCTGGCCGATCGAGTATCCGGACTAGAGAGAGCTGCATCGAGCCTCCAGCAGGAGTCCTCCGAGTTTCACCGAGACATACGACGAGAGGTCTCCGATCTCCGACGGGAGGTGCGGCAGGAGGTCTCCGATTTACGGTGATATGTGCGGTAGGAGATCTCTGATATGTGACGAGACCTACGAGAGGACGACCGGACTCATCACACTGAGATATTGGCACTGCTTCGGTCATTGGGTTCCGAACCACCTCCGTCATCGTCTCAGTAGTCGTGATTATCACATGACACTGTTATGACACTATTACAACTTTTGTAGTACATATTATTCTATTAATCTTCATTTTCAGATCTGATTGGGTATACTCTAATTTAATATACTAGGATTTTCAAAATTCATAAGTGTTTTAAATTCTAAGTTAAATTTGTTTTCATTTGTCTTAAAACCTTCCAACTTTTAGGATTTCAAAACAAATTTAGCCTTAGACTAGAAAAATCTCCTTAGAAATCATGTTCCCCCAGGACTAGTATTTGAGCATCTCACCAACACCCTAGGATTACCTTGCTTGTGATTGACAAACATAGAAAGGGGTGAGATGTATAGGGCGATTGCCTGGACTTAAGATGCTTATATCAGTACATCGACATAGGTCTGGGCATTAAATATAAAACATACATTGATCAAGCTAAGTTACTCAGTTAAGTCAATCACTAACTGATTACAACGAACATAACTTGACTGACCAAGTGAAAGATGCTATCTTCTGATAGTCAGTAAGTACCTAATTGGTTAGACAACTACTTTAGATGTCCAGTTTAGGGGGAGGATTAAATCAACACTTAACACCAACAATTGTTTTCTCCACCTTAAACATAATATTTTTTCTAATATTTTTTTTCAGTATTCAAATTGGTCTTTGGTTTCAAATTTAAAATTTTTACAAACTTAATAAGTCTTGAAAAGAAAAGTTTTTCAAACTTAGTTTTTGAAATCTTATTTTTTCTTAAAAACTAGCTTTTATTAAATTCTTCAATTAGATTTTATAAACTCAAATTTTTTTCAAACTCAGTTTCAATCAGTTTTGAAAAGTAAATATCTGGATACTTCAAAATTGAAACATATTTTGAAAATTCACCTTGATCATAAAATTTGAAACTTATACTTATATTAGAAAATTAGCTTTTCAAATTTCTGATTTGAAAATCCTCTATGAATTTGCAAAGTCATTTTTTGAAAATTAACTTTTGCAAAAATAAATCTTTAAATCTTTTATATTTAGCCACTCTTTCAAAACTTAGCTATTTTCCAAAAGGCTGTTTTACATGCTTTAGCTACCTTAAAAACTTAGTCTTAAAAATTAAGTTAATGTTTTAAACAAATCTTCGAAAGTTCAAACTCCCCCAAGTTAACTTGACATCGTTTCATACATAATTTTTATGTATTCTGTATTTTTGAATGTTTAAAATATATCCTTGTTTGATGAATGCCAAAGGGGGAGGGATAGGGGTTAAGTTAGAAAAACAAAATAAAATTAAAAACTAACTTAAACCTCATGCTAGAACAAAATGCTTAATTTTTTTTTCTCGCATATTTTTACTAACTTAACCAGGTTGTCATTCCATCAAAAAGGGGGAGATTGTTGGTGCAGTTAACACTAACAGTCTAACTCAGGTTTTGATGAATGATAAATCGGGTTAAGTTAGGTTTGTCGTGATCTAACACTCTGACCGAGTGTGCAGAAGAAGTCCAATTAGGTCGACGGGCTGACCGGATAGCTGGCGAGAAGTCCAAGCGGGTCGACGGGCTGACCGGACGCTTGACGAGAAGTCCAGCTAGGTCGAAGGGCTGACCGGATAGCTGGCGAGAAGTCCAGATGGGTCGAAGGGCTGACCGGACGTCTGGAAGGGAGTGACTGTGAGGACGCGTTCCCGGGAAGGGAACATTAGGCGTTGATCCGGCTTAGATCCATTTCGGATATCTAAGTCAAGATCGTGACTAGATTCCGGTCTCGGAAAGATGGAATCTAAGTCATAATCTTCTTTGATTAAAGTATAAACTGTGCTAACATCTTATTTTGCAGGATATACATATTGTTTGCCTCGGACTAACTCTTTCTTGCAGATAAAGGAGCTTCTAGAGAAAAAGTGGTCCGGGCGCCCGGAAGGGATCCGAGCGCCCGGGAGGTAATTTCTATCCCTGGCGTGCGTCAACACGTGGAGCTCGTTGGTTGGGCGGGCTACGTCACACCAGGGCGCCTGGAAGGGATCCAGGCGCCCCGAGCATCCTATAAAAGGAGGGTCAAAGGGGAGCTTCAAAAACAACTGAAAAAAGAGATCTTCTACTGCTTGCTCTACTACTCTGCACTCCTATGACGCTAACAAAGCTCCGACAACACACGTTTCTTTTCTCGATTCATTCCGTTGTCGGTATTGCTATCATTTTTCATTAGCTTTTTCTGTACTTATTTTGTAATAAAATTCGAATTGCTAGTGATTGCCCACCGAAAGCGGTCAACGACCGCGGGCCTTGGAGTAGGAGTCGACACAAGCTCCGAACCAAGTAAAATTGGTTTGTATTAGCATTGTTTTTCTATTTCCGCTGCGCCTATACTCGAACGAATTTTACATACGATCCAACATTTATCTCTTTCAAAAGTATGTCTGGAAGAGAGATCATTAAGCATAATAGTCTTATCAAAAACAACATCTCGACTAATGACGACTTTACTAGTCTCTAGACAGTAAAGCTTGTATCCCTTCACACGAGACTTAAAACCTATAAAAATACACTCCATAGACTGGGGCTCCAACTTTCCATTATCAACATGTGCATACGCAAGACATCCAAAAATTCTTAAATTAGAATAACTAGTAGGAGACCAGACCATACATATTGTAGAGTTCTCTTGTCAATAACAAGCGTATGCAGCAATTTCGACCCAAAAATACTTCAATAAACCAACATTGAGGAGCATACATTAAGCCTTCTCCATCAAAGTCCTATTCATCCTCTCTGCCACACGGTTACATCAAACTATGTTATGCCTCACAATTCCTTTCGTTCTACATAAGGCATTGTATTCATCAAAACAAAACTTCAAGTAATTATCTGTTCGGAGACGCATGACTTTCCTTCTAGTCTGCTTTTAGATCATAATTTTTCACTCATTGAAAGTAGGAAACACATCACTCTTCTATTTTAGAAAGAATGCTCACACCTTTCTAGAGAAATAATCAATAATAGTGAACATATACAATGCACCTCCCTTCGAAGGAATCCTGGACAGTCCCCAAAGATCAGAGTGAATGTAGTCTAGTGTCCCCTTCGTGTTGTGGATGCCTACCAAGAACTTGACTCTTTTCTACTTACCAAAAACACAATGCTCACAGAATTTCAATTTCATAACACTTTACTCACCAAAAGTCCTCTCTTACTAAATTCAATCATGTCGTTCTCACTCATGTGACCCAGTCACATATGGCAAAACCTCGTGATGCCATTATCAGATAATGAAGGACTAGCAACACTAGCATCACCCATAACTATAGAACCCTACAGAATATACAAATTAGCAGTTTTTCTGTATCCCTTCATCACCATAAGAGAACCTTTGCTGACCTTCACAACTCCACCTTCAATAGTGTATTTGTACCCTTTTGAGTCAAGAGTACTTAGAGAGATCAGATTTCTCTTTATATCGAGGATGTGCCTCATATCACCTAGTGTCTGAACAACTCCATCAAACATCTTAATTCTGACTGTTCCAATACATGCAATTCTACATGATGCATTATTACCCATCAAAATAACACTCTAGAAATAGTTTCATATGTTGAAAACCAGTCCCAATTGGGATACATATGAAATGTACAGTCAGAATAAAAACAATCCACTCATCACTTTGTTTAAAATCACCATCAGACACAACTAGAAGTTTCCCATCACTATGATCTTCAACAACACCAGCTTCACCAGATTTCTCTTATTGTTTTCCCTTTTGATTTTCCCCAGCCTTATTGTTCTTATTCTGCAGCTTGTAATACTCTGCTATGACCCTTTTTCTTGCAATATCGGTATGTCTTATCCTTATTACTGCTGGATTTCAACCTGCCTTTATTATTACCACTAGAATTTCTTTCTTGCAATCTTTCTCATGCAATAAGACCCTCACCTTTGGCCTCAAATCCGTTGACAAGTTTATCTATCTTCTCCTTAGAGAATAAAGCATCATAAACATCATACAAAGTTAGAAGGTCATGACTGTATAAAATAGTATCTCTGAAAGTAGCATATGAGGTAGGTAGTGAACATAACAATATCAAACCTAAATTCACTTCGTTATACTTAACTTTTATGGATTTCAAATCAGAGATAATTTCTTTAAAATAGTCAAATGATCATCTAAATATGTACCTTCGACCATACGATGAGAATATAGATGTTGTTTTAAGTGTAGTTTGCTAGTTAGACTTTTCATCATACACAACTACTCCAATCTCAACCACAATGCTGTAATAGATTTTTCTTTTAAACAATCCTAGAGAATTTGATTCGATAGATGTAGATGAATCTGAGATAAGGCTTTTCGATGCTTGCGTTGTCTTTCCTCAATACTCCATGAAGATGTCATCTTTTCAAACCCTAACAAAGCATCATCCAAATCCATCTGTTCCAGAACAACCCGCATCATGACTTGCCACAGTGAAAATCTGGTGTTTCAATCCAACGACAGAATATAACTTCATGGTCGCCATAACTCTGAAAACAAACTAGTACCAGTTTGTTAAATTTATGACAATAAATGAAACATGATGTAGAAAAAAATTAAATTTTGAACACACAAATTTATGTGGAAAACCCTTGATAGGGAAAAATCACAGGAAGAAAGGAGAATATTTTGTTGTCAACCAATTTTGGTACAATTATCAAAGAAAAAGGAAAAACAGTGACTATTTAAGGTTATGTCATGGTACTCTAAAAATACACTTTATAAGTAAAGTGTAAATATAGATTGAAAAATAGGATTGATTTAATGAGTTGTTAATCCATAATGTCACGCCACAAAACTTCAAGGCTGATCTAAAGTAGAATTTGGGTCACCAAACTCTAATAGAAACTTTTACATTTTAAGATTGTTTGAATATTGATTATTGAGTAATACAAACTTGTTTATTCATTTAGATTATTTATTTATTTATTTAACATGTTGATAAGAGTTTTATTGATAAATATTATTCACGAATATATTCACAAACATTGTGTTGGATCGAGATGCACGTGAGAGGGGAGGGGGTGAATCACGCGTGGTTTTAGAAAACTTTCTTTTTCGATTTTTAAATCAAAGTACGTAGTGGAATTAAACACATAAATAATAAGAACACAAGTACGCAAACTCAGTCGATTTTATTTAGTTCGAAACCTTCGACGACTCCTACTCCAAGACCCAGGTCCCACAAACCTATCGATGAGTAATCCACTAAAGACCTCTTTCAGAACTACTGATAGAGGGGATCAAGTACAATAAAAAATCAGGATAAGTGTAACACGCTACACTTTTCTTTTCTATAGAAATTAAGTACAAAACAAACTTTGTTACCCAACACTTATAGATGATCGGATCAGGCTCAGTGCTGGACGACTTCTCAGCAGTTGTCGGGCGCAGCAGCTTCGTAGCAGAGCAGCAGCACGAAATCGGAGCAGTCAGAAAGTCAAACGGACGCATAGAAGCTAGTAGTAGAAGTGTACTTGAGTTATTCAAAGCCTTGGTTGAATATCTCTTTTAAAGAGGGTTGAAGGCACCTTCCATACCACTAAAGGCGTCTTCCATAGGCAAAGTTCATCCCACAAAACTAGTGTCATATCATCATCGAAGTCTTCTGAGTTATCTGACTGAAAGCGTTTTCTAAGCTTCCGAAGGCGCCTTCCATGAATAGTACTCAAAGCACCTTTTATCACCTGGAAAGTTCCTCAGGCACTATTTATCCAAGATCTTTTGTGCTCCTTTTATCCTGCAAAATATTTTAGTCCAATACATAAAATCTAAGATGTAAAATAAAGTTAACACAATAATAAAATTACAGTAATAATTAGTTTTTGTTCTTTCAAGACCAAGAACTAGTCAAGGTCTTAGTTTAGAGATCTAAAATAGACCTAAATGAGATCGACACCTATTGTCCCCTCAAACGGGGCGCGTCTTCACTGAGTCACTCTCCTCCGATGACTTATTTTTACTTACTAAGACTACATTTTGTATTGTTCTACTATAATTTATTTGAGAATGGTAAAACAAAAGATATAGTGTTTATTCAAAAAAAAAAAAAAAAATCTATTTAAAAATCGAATGGAGCTTCTGAAAATTGAGAATATTAAATTTATTAATAAAATAAAAATTATAACCTACTTATTTATGTACTTAATTATATCTTGCGTATAATGTCATTTAATGACTAGTAGAACTATTACACAAGCCAACTTGTAAGACTTAAATTTGTATATGGCGATGACCAAAATGGATGGCAGATGGTGGAGATTTAATGGAGTATTAAAATAAATTTTAATCTTATTGATGAATTGACTAAGATCATGATAATCTTGACTCAAAGACCTAGCTGATAGAACATGACTTGGTCTTTGGATCGTCTTGTATTATTAATTATCCAATTTATTCAACAATACAACAACAATAGCTGTTAGAGAACTTAGGAATGGAGAAACGAGTGATTCTTTCAAGATATTTCCATATCTAGATTATAAATAAAAATTAAATGGCTCAGAAATATATATACACAACTCATATAGCTACGAACTTAGTTCATAATAATGGTCATCTTGACCAATTAGTAGCTTTTTCATTTTTTAAATTCTAAATTAAGTCAATTATATTTTATCTTTAAATTGAAGAGTTGAATTATAATATTCAAACTAAAAAAATAAAATTTTAAAATTAAATACACGGGCATATATTTTAGATGTTTAATAATATTTTTTTATTTAATTTTTTAACTTCTGGATTAAGCTAATCAAAATTTACTTTTAGGATATATATATATATATAAATAAAGATAATATGTGTACGATTAATTTTTCAATTTTGGATAAAATTGAAGAAGTTAGGAGAACATATCATCTTATCCATCAAATAGTATATCAAGAGATAGAGTACTTACAATTACGATTAAATTATGATCGTGATCTAGCTACAATTAGTTATGATTCTTTCCTAAATTTATTGTCCCCAAATTATAATTTAAATTGGGATAAATGACCGAAGATCATTACCAATAATAGATAAGTGGCCAAACAATTTGAGGTTAAGTAAGGAGCAACTTTCGAACAGATCAAATTATCATCTAAGAGGACGATATATTTAAAAAAAAAAATCATAATTAATTATGACATAACTAATTCGATCATAATTATAATTAATCCATCTGTGTACCAGACGAGATGATAGCCTCAAAAGTCAGTGTCTTTTGCAAAGTGATTTCCAAATAAATTTAGTTGATCAGAGAGGCGGAACGTGAGGGAAAGCATGGCCCACTTTTGAATCGTCCTATTATTCTAACGCCGAGTCGCGAACTCGCAATTAGGGCCCCACTTTGGCCTCTCCACCTACTTCCTCCACCCTTCCTCCGTCCTCCCTCCCGTGGACGGCAACATTTGACGGCGAAGTTAGCGGCCATCTCATTATTGCGGTGGGCTCCGGGGTTCGACGGGTGGCACGCTGCCACGTACTCGTGGCAGCCAGTGACGCCGTTAATCCTCGCCTCATTGTCGAATGACGTCTCGCCGGTCCCGCGTATCATTTCGTTTCATTCGGACGGTAGGGCGATGGCAACTTCCTCGCGGTCCACCTTTTGACCCCGGCTCCTTCTTCACACGTTTCTTATATCGGTCCGATTTAATTATTGTGAATTTTCCCGTATCAGTACCAATACTGTTGCATATTCCAAAATCACACCTTAACGAATGACGCGACCGGTTAGGTTAGGTTTAGTAGATGTGAAATTATGGATAGTTATGGAGATTATTGAATATGTACCGCACGCGCCTACAAAAGCGGCCTCCATAGCAGACTTTTCTCATTACTCAAATTTCCAGTTTCATTTTTTTTTAACAATTAAACATGTGCCCCGGCCACCGCAGGCCCTCCTCGCCGCCGACGGGCACCGTGTGCGATGCGCGAAGCCCTTCCTTAGAGAAGGCCGCGCTTCTCCTCGAGCTCGCCGCCTCCGATGACCTCTCCACCTTCAAGCGGGCGGTGGAGGATGCCGGCCTTCCGCTCGACGTCGCCGCTCCATGGTACTGCCGCTCCTCCGACGGAGTTATGGGGTATCAGCTACGGACGCCGACCATGATCGCGGCCCTCTACGGCAGCACCTCCGTGATGGGATATATTCTCTCCGCCCGCCCCGCTGAGTCCGCTCGTTGCGCCGCCACCGACGGCGCCACCGCTCTCCACTGTGCTGCCGCAGGTGGCTCCGCGGCCTCCCTCGAGGTGGCGAAGCTCTTGATCGCCGCATCTCCTGACGTCATCGATGCCGTCGACACGAGCGGAAACCGACCAGGGGACATCGTGGCCCGGCAGCTCTCGAACTCCGTCTTCAAATCCCTCGAAGTACTCTTGAGATCTCCTGCTTGTCCTAGGGTTTCTTCCCCAAATAAAGAGGTAGCCAAAGTAAGCGAGAAGAAGGAATACCTGCAGTCCCCTGATTTGGTGCTTCCGGACATCAATTCCGGGATCTACGTAACCGACGAGTTCCGGATGTATGCTTTCAAGATTAAGCCGTGCTCGCGCGCCTACTCCCACGACTGGACGGAGTGCCCCTTCGCTCATCCCGGCGAGAACGCCCGGCGTCGGGACCCACGGAAGCACTCCTACAGCTGCGTGCCGTGCCCCGAGTTCCGCAAAGGCACTTGCCGCAACGGTGACGCCTGCGAGTACGCCCACGGGGTGTTCGAAAGTTGGCTCCATCCGGCACAGTACCGGACTCGGCTTTGCAAGGATGAGACTGGATGCAACCGCCGAGTCTGCTTCTTTGCGCACAAGGTGGATGAACTACGCACGGTGAACCCCTCGGCCGCTTCGATGACTGGAACCGCGTTGCCATCGCCCGGATCATCGCCACCGTCAGGTGTTTCATCCATGGACATGGTGACGGCCTTGTTGTTGATGCAGCAGTCTGGTTCGCCGGCGTCTTCTCAGACAGGCAGCGTGGCGAGTCCACAACCGTTGCAGTTGCCGAGCAGTAGGCTGAGGGCTTCAAAGAGTGCTAGGAACATGGAGGTAGACCTGGGGGTTCTTGGATCGGAAGGGTATCAGAAGAAACTTATAGATGATGCCCGAAGAACAAACAGCTTAGCTGCAGCCGTAGCTGCTGCTGGAGCTACTGATTACAACCACTTGCTTGGTTCTGTCGATCCATCACTACTAAATAAACTGCAGGGGCTTTCTGTGAGATCGATGCAACAGTCTCAGTTGCTGTCTAGCTATGGTGGTTCCTCATCTGCCGCCCCTACTTCCACTGCAACATCTTCCTTCGGTCTCGACAATTCAATGGCCAAGGCCATCATGGACTCGAGAGCTTCCGCCTTTGCTAAACGCAGTTTAAGTTTCTGCGACCGCGGAGCAACTGCTGGGCGTCAGTCCACTCTCTCCGCGATGACGATGATGGCCATCCCACCACCACCACCACCGGCTGAGTCGGATTGGAGCTCACCATATGGTAAATTGGATTGGAGCATTCAAGGTGAGGAACTGAACAAGCTCAGGAAATCTGCTACCTTTGCATACCGTAACAATCAAGCCATGCACGGAGGCATATCTTCTGCCACTGGCTCGAAAGAACCCGACGTGTCCTGGGTGAATTCTCTGGTGAAGGATGGTCCTGCAGTGGCTCCAGTGGGCAGGATGGGCGCAGGCAAGCAGCAGAATGGTTATCCAGTCAGGGATGGAGGCAATTCCCATGGCTCTGAGTTTTTCTATCCTTGGGTGGGGGACAAGATAATGGCATAGCCGATGCGATGAACAACTACTGACCTGTTTTTTCATTATATATGTTTTCTTGAAACAGTTGAAGCAATAGAATGCACGAAGGTAGTGAAGATCTTGAATTTCTTGGGTAGGGGAGATGTGTCATCCAAGAATTTGAAGCATTCAAATGTTCTTTGAATCTTGTATCAGTAAAACAGTTTGATACAAATTATCTCCTCTAGTATTGTTAAGGGATATACTTCCGAGATTTTAAGGAGTTCTTCAAATCAGTAGAGATCATGATCCCTCTAATTAAGAATCTTTACTTATCATTACTTTTCTATAAATATTGTATCAACAACACAATATAGTGATATGCAAAAAATTAATACAATATACTTCTTATTTTGATATCAGAGCCAAAGGACAATTCCAACTATAACTAACAACAATTGCTATCATGACATGGTTTGCTATCCTAATATTGATAAAACTAAATTAGGGGAATTACACTTTCTAAAAATTCCAAGTACTATCTATACTAAAATGTTATTGCTTATTTCAATTCTTTACTGGAGAATCCGCAATCCTAGCCTAGACGATAGTAACTCGGAATGAAGTCGGTGTAGAATAGATCAAAGTCATTCCTGAATATGCAATTTGGAAACAGTAAGACCAACGTCTTCTCAATTGACTTCTGTCAACATTGTCAGAAAAAGTCTCGGGTCAAGTCGTTGACCCCTCTTGTACCACCTCAAGACACTTGTGGACATCGTTGGAGAAAATAGTGGCCTTACAATATGGTGCACGCCTCATGCAACTCTGACTCCAACTACAGATAGTGAAGAAGGACGGGTTGTCCATAATTGAGTATTTTCAAAAGGTGAAATCCATCTCAGACGATTTCATAGGAGCTGGACATAGAGTTCCCAAGACCAATCTGGTGCTTTATATTCTCGGAGGACTCAAACTCGAGTATGAATCTATGGTGGTTGTCATAACAACCAAAAGTGAAGAAGTAAACATAAAAGAATTAACAGACATGCTACTTACTAATGAGCAACGATTGGAGTAGCTACATGCCACCGAGCCATCTCCCACGGCGTACCTGACTCTCGAATCATCTTGGAGAAAATTTCACAAAGGTGTCGGTCCAAATAAGCACTACTTCAGGGGACCCTCTGTTGGGCGGCCCCCCTTCTTTGAACCCTTCGGGGGCTCACAACCCTTACGGGTCATCCTCCACTTCTTCATTGGGCTAGTATCAAGCCCAATATTCAGAGAACCCAAGCCTAGCTCTTTTTATAATAGTCCATCGACTCCCAACTCATAATTAGCACTGCAGAGGATGTCCATACAGCGGAGGTCGACATAATGGATTTAAACGACCCAAGTGTCAACTATATGATAGGTTTGGTCATATCACTGCTAATTGTCATACATCATACCAGTGTCCGATCTGTAACATGAGTGGGGGCATTCTACAACATCATGTCGACGCTGTTTTGACCATAATTTTAATTCTTCTCCACCATCAACTATGATAGTCGAACTTGACATAATCTCTTATCCTGCTTAGTACCCTGATTCAGGCACCATCGATCATCTTATAGTATATTTATAGAGTGTACATGTTCACTCCCCGTATCAAGGTATAGAACAAATTGTTGTTGGCAATGGGTATGGTTCTTCCCATATCTAATATTGGTGGTGACATCTATTTTTAGCCTTGCTAGATTATTGTAGCTTCGAAATATATTATATGTGTTCGTCATTACTAAAAATCTACTCAGTGTTGCTCGTTTTACGACTAACAATAGTGTGTTTTTTTTGAATTTCATTAGACTTTTTGTGCTATTAAGGATCATACTACGAAGATGGAACTACTTCGAGGTATCCTTAAAGAGATGGTCTCTATCGTCGAGCCCATACTAGTGATCCTCTACCAAGCGGTCTACTTGTCTTGGAGAGCGTTCTTCTGCCATCATCTGGGACATCCGACATCCGCTACAATTGCTCATCTTATTTCTCATTATGGTTGTTGGTTGCTACTCGGAAAATCTAATGGTTCCACTGTACAAAAATTTTGTACAAAGGTCTGAACCTTTTCCTAGCTACCACGTGTTCTTTTAAATTAAACTTGGATCGCCTGCGGAACTTAATACGTTTGATCCAAAGTTTAATCTATTTGTTCTTTTAGGTTTAGACTCGGATCTTCTGCGGAACTTAACACGTTCAATCCAAATCACCTACGTTATTAATTTCATTAAATATTAATTTCTAAAATTGGCTTCCAGTACTGACGTGGCGAGGCACATGACCTTCTTGGATATGGGAACAACGACCACCGACTAGACAAAGCCTTTTAAGGAAAGTTAATATTTAATTTCCTTAAATAACTTTAGGTCAACCGAAAAGAACAATCAAATCA
This sequence comes from Zingiber officinale, assembly GCF_018446385.1. Lineage (NCBI taxonomy): Eukaryota > Viridiplantae > Streptophyta > Magnoliopsida > Zingiberales > Zingiberaceae > Zingiber > Zingiber officinale. The sequence continues at coordinate 24,012,869 of NC_055987.1, read as the reverse complement.
CAAGGAAAAGAAAAAAAAATAAAAGAACACAACATCGAAAATAAATTCGAAATACTAGAATCGCATGCCTCTTGTATTTGGTATTATTTTCAAAAATAACTAGTATGATGCGGAAAGGAAAAATACTAATTATACCTTTTAGAAAGACCTCTTGATCTTCTACCGTATTCCTCTTCTAACCTCGGACGTTGTATGGGCAACGATCTTCCGAGATGAGAACCACCAAGCACCTTCTTCTTCCTTACAAGTTTCGGCCATCAAAACTTCTCCTAGGATGAAGATGTTCGGCCACCACCACCATGCTCCAAGGGATGCTAGAAACAAAACTTTCTTTCTCTCCTTCTTCTTCTTCTTCTCTAAACTAGATCCGGCCACCATATGAATCTCCACAAGAAGGATGAGGTTCGGACATCAAAGAGAAGAGAGGAGGAGAGGATGGCCGGCCACACCAAGGGAGAAAAAGAGGGAGAAAATAGAATAGAGTTGTTCACCATGAAGCCTTCTCTACCCCCTCTTTTATAATCCTTGGTCTTGGCAAATAAGGAAAATTTAATAAAAACTTCCTTAATTCTTTTGCCATTGAAAAGGAAAATTTATTTAATTAAAAATAATTTTTCTTTTCAATTTACAATGGCCGGCCACACCATAAAATTTCCAAGCAAATAAAATTTTAAACACAAATTAAAACTTCCTTATTTGCTTCCGGAAATTTATAAAAAATTTCTCCAATAATTTTTCCCTTCATGATTGGTTAATAAAAAGGAAATTTTATAAATTAAAATCTTTCTTTTAACATGTGGATAAAAAAAAGTTATCTCTAAAAATTAAAATCTCTTTTAATTTACAAATAAGGAAAGATATTAAATCTTTTCTTAATCTTTTGTAGAAACTAATAAAAGAGAATTTTTTAATTTTTAAACTTTCTTTTAAATAATAAACATGATTAGTAGGAAAGTTTTTACCAAAATTAAAATCAACCTTTTAATCTACAAATAAGGAAAGAGATTTAGCTCTTCTCTTAATCTTTTGTAGAATTTTATAAAAGGAAAGATTTAAATTTTTAAACTCTCTTTTAAATTATGTTATCCACATAAGAAAAATTTTAAAAATAAAAATCCTTTTATTTAAATTTGGGCCGGCCACACCAAGCTTGAACCCAAGCTAGGGCCGGTCACCTTGAAGCACCCATGAACCAAACTTTGGCCGGCCCTAGCTTGGACTCCAAGCTAGCTTGGCCGGCCCCTATGGGATGGGTAAGAAGGTGGGTATAGGTGGGTGTAGTACTCTATAATTAAGAGGCTACGATAGGGACCGAGAGGAGGAATTGGTTTTGGTCTCCCGATAAACGTGTTAGCCCCAAACACACAACTTAATTTTATCAATAATAATTCATTCCACTAGAGAACTATTATTGAACTACCGCACCAATCCCAAATTACATTTTGGGCTCCTTCTTATTATGAGTGTGTTTGTGTTTAAGATGTCGAATGCCCACTAATTAAGTAAGTTACTGATAACTTAATTAATATCTAGCTCCAAGAGTAGTACCACTCAACTTCATCGTCATGTCGGACTAAGTCCACCTGCAGGGTTTAACATGACAATCCTTATGAGCTCCTCTTGGGGACATTCTCAACCTAGATCACTAGGACACAGTTTCCTTCTATAATCAACAACACACACTATAAGTGATATCATTTTCCAACTTATCGGACTTATTGATTTATCGAACTAAATCTCACCCATTGATAAATTAAAGAAATAAATATCAAATATATGTGCTTGTTATTATATTAGGATTAAGAGCACATACTTCCATAATAACTGAGGTCTTTGTTCCTTTATAAAGTCAGTATAAAAGAAACAACCTCAAATGGTCCTACTCAATACACTCTAAGTGTACTAGTGTAATTATATAGTTAAGATAAACTAATACCTAATTACACTACGACCTTCCAATGGTTTGTTCCTTTCCATCTTGGTCGTGAGCTACTGTTTATAATTTATAAGGAACCGATAACATGATCTTCTGTGTGTGACACCACACACCATGTTATCTACAATATAAATTAATTGAACAATTACATTTATTATAAATGTAGACATTTGACCAATGTGATTCTTATTTCTAGATAAATGTTTATACCAAAAGCTAGGCTTTTAGTATACATCCTAACAATCTCCCACTTATACTAAAAGACTAAGCTGCTATATCTGCTACCATACATCTGATTCCCAAACCTTCAACATGCCCATCAAAAGCTCTTGCCTTAAGGGCTTTAGTGAAAGGATCTTCTAGGTTATCACTTGATGCAATCTAGGCAGCAACAACTTCTTCTCGTTTATACGATTTCTCGTATTGGGTGGTACTTGCGCTCTATTACGTTTACTTGCCTTATAGACTTATGGTTTCTTCGAGTTTGCTATTGCACCACTATTATTACAATGAATTGTAATAATCTTTGGACAAACCAGAAATCATATCTAAGTCCATCTTGAGGTTATTGAGTCATTTAGCTTTTATGACTACTTCAGAGGCTTGCTATATACTCAGCTTCTATGGTGGAGTCCAGAAAAACACCTATGCTTATCACTCTTCCATAGTTATGACTTTTCCTCCTAAAGTAAACACAAAACCCCGAGGTTGACTTATTATTGCCCCTATCTGATTAGAAGTCAAAATTCATGCAACCCACAGGGACCAAATTAACTGCCTTGTAAGCTAGCATATAATCTCTAGTGCCTCTAAGGTACTTTAATATATGCTTTACTACAGTCCAATGTCCTTGTCTAGGGTTACTTTGATATCTGTTAACTATGCCCTTGGCAAAACAGATTTCTGATCTCGTGCATAGCATACATTAGGCTGTCTATCTTTCGAAGCATAAAGAACTGCATACATGTCCTCAATCTCCTTTGATGTCATCGGAGACATCTCTTTAGATAAAGACACTCCATGCTTAAAAGGTAGAAAACCTTTCTTGGAGTTTTACATGCTAAAACGAGCTTGTTATATAAATCTTGAGATAAGCACAACATTCTTTTCTTGCGAACCTTGTTCCCAAGAATATGTGCTTATTTTCCTAAGTCCTTTATAACGAATTGCTTGGACAACCATACCCTTACTTCCGATAACACCTTGATATTGTTTCCAACTATAAAAAAATGTAATCTACGTATAGTACAAGAAATATCACCACGTTTCCATCACACCTTTTGTATACACAAAACTTATCTAGTTACTAAATAAATCCATAGGTCTGGATAACTTTGATAAACTGGATTTTCCAAGACCTTTGAAGCTTTGTCTCAGTCCATAGACTGATTGAGCTTGCACACAAGATGCTCTTAGCCCTTTGCAATGAACCCTTCTGGTTGCTTTATATGGATGCTTTCTTCAAGACTTCCATTAAGGAATGCTGTCTTGACATCCACTTGCCAAATAGATAAAAGAATCCAGATAGACTTAAGCATGACTACCAATGAAAAAGTTTCCTTTTTCATCAAGTCTTGCTTTGAAAGTTTCTACCTTCCTGTCTATCCCTCTTTTCCTATTATAGACCTTTTTATACCCAAAGGCTTTTACACCATTTGGTGGTTCTACAAACTTCCAGATTTTATTAGAATACGTATATTCTAATTCTGTTATTCATTACTCTTTGTCAAGATGCTGCATCTTTATCTTGGAGTGCTTCGTCATATGTCCGGAGATCAGGTTCATGTCCTCCAGGGATCGAGTCCAAAAACTCTCCCAAAACATAAATCTTTTTAGGTTGCCTAACAACACTCCCACTACGACGAGGCACTTTCTGCAATTGTGTATCATTTGTGATATGTGTTGCAGTTTCTTGTGATATTTCATCTTGTACAGTTGGTACTAGGTTAGACATGTCCTTTATTATTTCCTTAAGAACAAATTTACTTATGGGCACGTAATTTATTACATAGTCCTTTTCTAAAAATCGTTCATTGATGCTAACAATGACCTTCTGATTTTTAAGACTATAATCCTACTTTCATTTCTCTAGGATAACCCATAAACAAGTGAATTCCTGTCCAACTTATCATTATCTCTCTTCAGCATATGTGCTGGACTACCCGAATCCGAATATGCTTCAAAATAGGCTTACGCTTATTCAGCAATTCTATATGAGTAGAGAGTTCTGACTTTGGAAGGTACTACATTCACTTTCGTTTCCAGAGTATATTCTTAAAATGAATTTGGTAATAACTCATCATCAATCTACTTATTTCTATAAGAGTCCTATACCTTCCTTTTTCTACACCATTATGTTGGGGTGTACCAGGTGCAGTTAGTTGGGATTGAATCCCTACTTCTGATAAGTGACTCCTAAATTCTCCCAAGAGGTACTTGCCACTACGATCTCACCGTAGTATCTTTTACTTTAACGTTTCTCCTCATCAGCCTTGTACTATTTGAATCGGGTGCGCTCGTCGTGCTTCGTTGCTTGTTTCTTCAAAGTGATGCGCAGCGGAATACAAAGAAACAAACTACAACAATGCTAACAATAGGATTTTACTTGGTATCCACCTCACAAGAGGTGACTAGTCCAAGGATCCACGCACACACACACACCTCCACTAATAAACACTCCTTTTCGGTAACTACAGAAGGCGGAGAAGCCCTACAAGACTCTCAATACAAGTAGAAGAAAGGGTAGTAAAGAATAAGCAAAGGCTTACAAGAGATGCAGTAAAAAACCCTAGCTTCTTCTTCTTCTCGTTGCAACTCGCCTCTTGACTTGGATGAACCTCCAAGAACCTTCAAGAATTGGCGGTGAGGAGCTTAGAGAGTGCTGGGGAGGAGCTGTGATGAATCTCGAATGAATCGGTGAAGATCTGCCGAAGGAAATGAACGGTCGAATCCCGATCGATTGGAATGCTCCCAATCGATCGGGGAGGCTTTGGATCGATCCACGGATCGATCCAGAACGCCTCTGTGCTCTGGAAAAACTTCTGGATCGATCACGGATCGATCCAGAGCGCCTCTGTGCTATGGAAAAACTTCTGGATCGATCCACGGATCGATCCAGCGCTTATCGCGCGAAGCAGCAGCATCCCAATCGATCCACTGATCGATTGAGACCTCTGGATCGATCCACCGATCGATCGGGACCTCTGGATCGATCGACCGATCGATCCAGATGGGATCGATCCGCGGGACTCACCGGATCAATCCACGGATCAATCCAAACCTGCTGGATCAATCCACGGATCAATCCAAACCTGCTGGATCAATCGGCTGATCAATCCAGATCTTGGTTTTTGCCCAAAACCAAGCCCAAAGCCCCCTAAACCAACATCTAGTCAACCATGACTTGTTGGTACATAAGACCTAGCATCCGGTCACCCTTGACCAGCTAGGACTCTTTCACCAAGTGTCTGATCAATCCCTTTGACCCACTTGGACTTTTCTCTTCTTGCCAAGTATCCGGTCACTCCCTAAGACCTACTTGGACTTTTCTTCCTCGTGCCAACTATCCGGTCAATCCCTTTGACCTACTTGGACTCTCACCAGATGTCTGGTCAACCTTGACCCATCTGGATTTCTCTTGCCTGGCTTCACTCACCAGGACTTTCCCAATTGCCTAGCTTCACTCACTAGGTCTTTCACCTGGCTTCACTCACCAGGATTTTTCTCCTGCCTAGCTTCACTCACTAGGACTTCCCAATTGCCTAGCTTCACTCACTAGGTCTTTCACCTGGCTTCACTCACCAGGATTTTCCTCCTGCCTAACATCCCAGTTAGGACTTCCCAGTCAAGTATCCGGTCATTCTTGACCTACTTGACTCTTCTTCAATCAACCTTGTATTGTCAAACATCGAAATCCAAACCAAGACTCAAGCTTGGTCAACCAGGTCAACCTTGACCTGAGGAATGTTGCACCAACAATCTCCCCCTTTTTGATGTTTGACAATACCAACACTATCACTTACAATACTACATGTAAGTTAGGCTAATCTCATAGCCTAAACCTTCTTCATGCCACTAGGTAATGAATACATAAGTTAAGCCCTTCATTCTCCCCTAAGAGGGCAAACTCCCTCTAGGTGATAAAAGCCTAACTTACTCCCTTTCATTCTCCCCCTATTGGCACACATCAAACCATGCCCCATTTTTTGGCACACATCAATAGATTCACTTGTTGAAAACTCTCCCCTTGAAGAGTTGCTCATCATCGTTCACAACTTCACTCGTTGTGATCAGCACGATAATGAAGGTCCCATACCCTTCATTAACCTTAACCCTACATTCTCCCCCAATGTAGAAAAATGCCCATCCTTGAGCATTATCCACTTGAAACCACTTGAACAATGAGGATATTCACTCCCCATTAAAGTTCAAACACTCAACCTTGAGCATGTTCTTAACGGAAGGTTAACCACCTTCCAAGGTTCATGAAAAATAATTTTTATGTCTTTAAAGAGTCCCTCCCCATAAAGACATGGTGGTAACTTCTGTCATTGCACCAAAAATGACTTGGAATCCCCAAAACTTTAGGAAACCCAATTTTAGAAGTTTTGAGGTTCAAATATTCAAAATTTGAAACAAACCTCAACCTAAACTTCAACTTAGCCTTCCTTAACCAATCCATCCTTGTTTTCCACACGAAAACACCATTTTTATGTATACAAATGTATTTTCAGGGGTTTGGAATGGTTACCTAGACTAAAATAGGTTCAAAATGCTGAAAATAAGCTTTTCCAGCCAAAATCAGCATCTTCAATCGATTGGAGTTGAGTTCCAATCGATTGAACCCTGCTGAATCGATCCACTGATCGATTCAATCTTCTTGGATCGATCGGCTGATCGATCCAGCGAGCTTCTGATCGATCGACTGATCGATTGAGGCACTCCAATCGATCCACTGATCGATTGGAGGCCTGAAATTGCTGAAATTCAATTTCAGCCAATTTCAGAAACCCCTAGAAAATTCTACAAAATTCCAAAAATCGTAAAACTTTGTGTAGACATTATTTAGGGTATAATTTATCATGGAAAAATAGTTTTCTATGAAAATGCATCATATTTTCAAATATTGACACAAACTTGAGAACTTGCAAAAACTTTAGTGTTTTCTTCAAGTTTGTGTCTAACTATTCAATGGTGATTACTATCAAAAGATAGCCTTCACCAAGGTTTTCCAAAATTATTTTGAAAACATTTTCAAAACCAATATCCCACCATGTTCCTTGGGCTTAATGCACATGACTTGTACATTAGCTTTTCCAATGATGGGAAAACACATAACTATGTGTTTTGATGAACTTAAAACTCAAGGAAATGCACTAACTCAGCATGTTGAGTTTTGTTCGTCTTCCTAACATCTCACTTGTATCTATTGTGCATAAAACACATACAAGTCATCTTATAGGTCTTTGTGAGATGTTAATTTTGGTTTTGCTCTAACCTAGGGTTCATGCATATTTATCTAGTCATCTTGTGGATATTGACCATCCACCTAGGATGTCATTTGGTATGCCACTTGATGATAACTGCCATTTGTCCTTAATTTTAAGGAAATAACATAATGCATGATAATGTTATGGCATACATCAAAAAGAAATAATTTTCAGAAGAAAATTTCCTATAACTACATGATGTATGTATGTCATGACATGGTATTTTTGAGTTTTTCATAATAAGTCATGAATGCACAAATAAAACATGATGTCATGGCATATAATGGGCAACCAAACATGGCAAGATTTTGCATAATTAAAATATACCTAGATTATCTATCTAAATATCCTTAACCCTTAGCTAATCCTAAAGCATAAACCCTAGATTGCCCAATTTCCTTAGGAAAATGCCAAAACCCAACTTGACATTTCTTTAATCTCTTGAATTAATTATGCCAATTAAAAATTTAAAACATTCCTCAAATGTTGGCATATTTCATTTTCCCATAAGAGTAATCACTTTAAATTAAGGCTTAGATTTGCCTTAAATTCCTAAGACAATACCAAAGTCCCAATTTGGTATTTCTTAACACTTGATTTCTTGTGCCATTTAAAGTCATCTCAAATTTCTTCCTTTATAGCACATTTTACTCTTTCCAAGAGTAACAATAAATCCATTTCATTTTCAAAGGTTAACAAAAACCTTGAAAATGCTCCTTGAGTGTCAATTTCTTCAAAGTTGGGTTAACTACCCTTCTTCTCAGAGTTGACACTCTCTAACCCATCTATGGGATAGAGAAAATGCTCCTAGGAACCCAAAACCTATTGGTGCTCCTTGGATGCTCTAGGTATTCACTAGGGATAACTTCCCTAGATACCTTCCTAGTGACCTTGTGTGGTTTCTTAGAAGTCTTGGTCACTTTTTCTAGGTCAACTCTAGGGATTGCTTCCCTTGTAACCTTCTTTGTGACTTTCTTAGACTTCTTAGAAGTCTTAGTCACATTTGTTGCAAAAATACTCTTAGGGATAACTTCCCTTGTATTTTTGGCTTGACCACTAGACCTAGGGTTGGTTCCATAACTATATGGAACCCTATGGTAAGAGATTACATCCTTCTTAGCCTTTGGTTTGTATCCCAAACCCCTATGGCCATTAGATGACCTTTGTGCTCCTAGACCTAGGCTATGCTCATTTTGCCCTTTTAGGATATTTTCCATCCTTTTTAGGGTCTTTTCCATTTTATCAAGCCTTGACCTCAAGACTTGATTTTCTATCACTAAGTCCTTAGTTTTTGGTTTTCCATTAAATTTATGAGCATTTTTATTTCTAGGCTTGTAGCTAAGGTCCTTAGTGTGTTTGCCTAGATTTTTATCTACCTTCCTAATCCTAGGTGTGGTAGTTTTAGCATGGTAAGCTACATTATTTTCCTTAATTTTACCATGCTCTCTATTCTTATGGTAAATAGCATTAAAATGATATAAGTTAGAACTAGCATGCTTTTTACCATAATGTAAAGGGATAGACTCAATAAAAGTTACCTTCCTTTTTACCTTAGAGGCTCCCCCTTGACTTGAGCTTCCTCCTTGAGCCTTGACCATCTTCTTCCCCTTAGGGCATTGACTCCGGTAATGCCCCTTTTGATTGCAAGAGAAGCACACAATATACTCCTTGCTCTTCTTTGTTCCGGGGATGGTCTCCTTTGGCTTCTCCTTGCCCTTAGGTGCCACTTGGCCCTTCTTCTTGGCCAATTTAGGGCACTTGCTTTTGTAGTGCCCATGTTCCCTACATTCAAAACATATAATATGATTCTTATTATTAATTGAACTATTTATACCTTCTTGTGTAGGGGTGGCACTTGCTCCTCCATTTGATATGAATGTAGAGGCTTCCTCTTGATCCGAAATCGATTTCCCTCCAATTGATTTATCTTGACTTGTGGAGGTGGAAGCTTCTTCATCCTCTTCTTCTCTTGACTCGGATGTGGAGGATTCTCCTTCTTCTTGATCCGGTGTCACCAAGAGTTGCTCCCCCTCAATCCTAGAGGTGGAGGCTTCACCTTCTTCTTCATCCTCTTGTACATGAAACAAGGAATATGCTCCTTCCTTGCTCTTTTGATTACACTCCCTTGAGAATGAAGCTTCTTCTTGGACTTCTTCTTCGGAGGTTGAGCATCTCTCAACCTCGGAGTCCTCCTCTTGGTCTTGCTCCAAAGAGTCACCCTCTCTGGATTCTTCTTGCTCTTGTACATGAAACAAAGAATATGCTCCTTCCTTGCTCTTTTGATTACACTCCCTTGAGAATGAAGCTTCTTCTTGGACTTCTTCTTCGGAGGTTGAGCATCTCTCAACCTCAGAGTCCTCCTCTTGGTCTTGCTCCAAAGAGTCACCCTCTCTGGATTCTTCATGGGGATCTCTTCATAAAGCTTGGCCAATTTACTCCACAATTCCTTTGCATCTTCAAATTCTCCAATTTTGCAAAGGATGGTGCTTGGCAATAAATTGACCAAAAGCTTGGTCACTTTGTCATTGGCCTCGCACCTTTGGACTTGCTCTTGACTCCACTTGCTCCTCTTGAGAACTTTGCCCTTTGAGTTTGTTGGAGTCTTGAAGCCTTCCATAAGAGCAAACCATTGCTCTATCTCCATCATAAGAAAATTTTCGATTCTTGATTTCCAAGAATCAAAGCTCGTGGAAGTGTATGGTGGAGCCACCCTCGTGTCGAATCCGAGCCCATCTCGGAATTCCATTGTAGAAGTTGAGCTTTTGAATTTCTTTGGCTTTGACAATTTTGCTTCAACTTCTTCACCCTCTAGCTCTTCTTGTTATGCTTGACCCTTCCGGTGATGATTTCGGTGAAGAGCGGTCTCGCTCTGATACCACTTCGTTGCTTGTTTCTTCAAAGTGATGCGCAGCGGAATACAAAGAAACAAACTACAACAATGCTAACAATGGGATTTTACTTGGTATCCACCTCACAAGAGGTGACTAGTCCAAGGATCCACGCACACACACACACCTCCACTAATAACTACCGAAGGCGGAGAAGCCCTACAAGACTCTCAATACAAGTAGAAGAAAGGGTAGAAAAGAATAAGCAAAGGCTTACAAGAGATGCAGTAAAAACCCTAGCTTCTTCTTCTTCTCGTTGCAACTCGCCTCTTGACTTGGATGAACCTCCAAGAACCTTCAAGAACTGGCGGTGAGGAGCTTAGAGAGTCTTGGGGAGGAGCTGTGATGAATCTCGAATGAATCGATGAAGATCTCCGAAGGAAATGAACGCGAAACTGAGCTTCCCAATCGATCCAAACTGAACTGGATCGATTGCTTCCCGTTGGATCGATCCACGGATCGATCCGCGCCTGCTACTGGCACGGATGATCACCCTGGATCGATCAGCTGACCGATCCAGAAGCTGCATCGCTTCAGTATGCTGCTGGATCAGCGGATCGATCCAGATCTGCTGGATCGATCCACGGATCAATCCCAACCTTCTGGATCAATCCACGGATCAATCCAAACCTGCTGGATCAATCCACGGATCAATCCAAACCTGCTGGATCAATCCAGATCTTGGGTTTTGCCCAAAACCAAGCCCAAAGCCCCTAAACCAACATCTAGTCAACCATGACTTGTTGGTACATAAGACCTAGCATCCGGTCACCCTTGACCAGCTAGGACTCTTTCACCAAGTGTCGAATCAATCCCTTTGACCCACTTGGACTTTTCTCTTCTTGCCAAGTATCCGGTCACTCCCTAAGACCTACTTGGACTTTTCTTCCTCGTGCCAACTATCCGGTCAATCCCTTTGACCTACTTGGACTCTCACCAGATGTCTGGTCAACCTTGACCCATCTGGATTTCTCTTGCCTGGCTTCACTCACCAGGACTTTCCCAATTGCCTAGCTTCACTCACTAGGTCTTTCACCTGGCTTCACTCACCAGGATTTTTCTCCTGCCTAGCTTCACTCACTAGGACTTCCCAATTGCCTAGCTTCACTCACTAGGTCTTTCACCTGGCTTCACTCACCAGGATTTTCCTCCTGCCTAACATCCCAGTTAGGACTTCCCAGTCAAGTATCTGGTCATTCTTGACCTACTTGACTCTTCTTCAATCAACCTTGCGTTGTCAAACATCGAAATCCAAACCAAGACTCAAGCTTGGTCAACCAGGTCAACCTTGACCTGAGGAATGTTGCACCAACAGTACTCTTTGAATTAATCAAAGCACTTAGTCTTGCGGCACATTAAGTAAATGTATTTGTATCTTGAATAGTTGTCTATAAAATAGATGAAATATTCGATACTACCTCTTGTCTGGATAGTCATAGGATCACACAAATCAGAATGAAATAATTTCAACATATCTTTCGCTCCATACCCCTTAGACTTAAAAGCTTCTTGGTTATTTTTCCTTCCAAGTAAGACTCGCAGGTTGGAAAGATTTCCACTACCAATGAACCCAAAAGTTCATCAGCTACCAATGAATCCTACTCAAGTTAATATAACCTAGCCTTAGATGCCAAAGATATAATTGGTTCATTTCCGAAGGTTGCTTTCTCTTAAAGTTAGAAGATGTGTTATAATTTCCATTTATTGCATCGTGGGAGTTATTGGATTATAAATTGTCAACCAACATACCAGAATAGATAACTTCTCTATTTTTCTTGATAACAGCTTTGTTATCAAAATAGACACAATATCTATTCTATAATAGTTTAGAAACTGAAATCAGGTTCTTTCTAAACTTAGTACGTAAAGATAATTTCTAATAATCCATATTTTATTCCTATTTAAAGGATAAATATCTCCCACTGCAACAGCTGCCACTTTTACAGCAGTGCCCATGGGGATGGTGTTTTAATTTTCATTTAGTTGTCGGATTTCCTGGAACCCTGCAATGAATTGCGAACATGATTAATAGCATCTGTATCTACACTCCAGGTTCTAGTAGATAACACCACTAAATATGTTTCAACTAATGAATTAAATACACCTATATTATTCTTTAGTTCTAAAAAGACAGACTACCTTAATGTCCAAGTCCTATTTCCAATTTTTACAATCGGGACTACTAAGTCTTTTCTATAGTATAACAGCTAGGGAATTGACAAACATTTTAAATCCTAAGAATCACAAAAATATTTGGTCAAGATCAATTCCTTAAAATTCCCATGAATTTTGTATGCCACGATAGTGTGGACGTATACAAAATCAAAGAAGAGATTTTATCCATTAATTTTATTATCTCGTCAACTTTACTTTATGACGAATAAAATTAATAATTGATCTTTCTTTGATCAAATATTTGGTCAAAACTTTTGAATTTAAAATAACATTGATTCCTCAAACAATATTATTTAAATTCTCCAACACCTCAAACACCGTGAATTTTGCATGTCACGATAGTGTGGACGTATACAAAATTAAACATTTGTAAGAGGAGGGGTTTACCCATTAATTATCTTGTCAATAAATCTTTATGACAAATAAAATTACCTCAAACACCGTGAATTTTGTATGCCACGATAGTGTGGATGTATACAAAATCAAACATTTGTAAGAGGGGTTTTTAATTTTATTATCTTGTCAACTTATTTATTTGACAAATCAATAGTTGGTTTTCTTCGGTCACACAAATAATAGCAGTGACTCCGATGGGGAGGATACTATTAGACGTGCCTAAGTGTATACCATTACTTGACACTAAGTCCGTTAATAAGATTGTGTCCCTTCCGATGGGGAAGATCACACACTCTTAATTAACTTCCTATAGTCATCCAAAATGGAAGTTTAAGCTAGTGATCCACAAACAAGCTCATCCGATATGGAGGAAGGCACTCAGAGCCAACGCGCAAGCTTGTTGCATCACTTATAAACCAGTAATGGAGACCGTGGAATTTATTTAAAAATAAATTCCTCTCCCACTTAGTTATTTAAAGTGAGGAATTTTGACTATGCTAGCCTACTTAGCATGCATACTAACAAGCACACACAACACAGCATAAAAAGCAATAAATAGAAAAACTAATTTTCAACTATTATGGCTTTTATCTATTGCTGTCCTCCGTGTGTCACCAACCCTAGCTGCTGCCATCTTTGGCCACCGCCACCGGGTCTCGTTGTCGCATCCATCTTGCTCCTTGTTCCGCTGCGCCTCTGATCCTCAAAAGGTTCCACGCCTTGCAAGATTCGATCCGCGACAAAAATAGAATTTTACATTTTTCGATCCTATATTCCTCGAAGGAATGTACATGTAAACTAGATCGAACATAAAATAAAATTTACATCCATCGATCCTATATTCCATAAAAGGAATGTACATGTAACTAGATCAAAAAATAAAATCCCAATAAAACTAAATACAGCTCCTGCTGTATTTTATAATACAATCATCCACACACAATAAAATATCCTTGACATGTCCAAGGGTCCAATCGCACACATAATAACTATAAGTCATAATAGTTGGATCCTACATCCACAAAATTAGCACATCCTACTATTAACCTGCCTAAATTATGTATGACATGTGCATAATTAAACTAATACCAAATACACAGAGGCAAAACCCTAGCTCTGATACCAATTGTTGGTTGCTACTCGGAAAACCTAATGGTTCCACTGTACAAAAATTTTGTATAAAGGTCTGAACCTTTTCCTAGCTACCATGTGTTCTTTTAAATTAAACTTGGATCGCCTGCGGAACTTAACACGTTTGATCCAAAGTTTAATCTATTTGTTCTTTTAGGTTTAGACTCAGATCTCCTGCGGAACTTAACACGTTCAATCCAAATCACCTAGGTTATTAATTTCATTAAATATTAATTTCTAAAATTGGCTTCCAGTATTGACGTGGCGAGGCACATGGCCTTCTTGGATATGGGAACAACCACCACCGACTAGACAAAGCCTTTTAAGGAAAGTTAATATTTAATTTCCTTAAATAACTTTAGGTCAACCGAAAAGAACAATCAAATCTCAAGGAAAAGAAAAAAAAACAAAAGAACACAACATCGAAAACAAATTCGAAATACTAGAATCGCATGCCTCTTGTATTTGATATTATTTCCAAAAATAACTAGTATGATGCGGAAAGGAAAAATACTAGTTATACCTTTTAGAAAGACCTCTTGATCTTCTACCGTATTCCTCTTCTAACCTCGGACGTTGTGTGGGCAACGATCTTCCGAGATGAGAACCACCAAGCACCTTCTTCTTCCTTACAAGTTTCGGCCATCAAAACTTCTCCTAGGATGAAGAGGTTTGGCCACCACCACTATGCTCCAAGGGATGCTAGAAACAAAACTTTCTTTCTCTCCTTCTTCTTCTTCTTCTCTAAACTAGATCCGGCCACCATATGAATCTCCACAAGAAGGATGAGGTTCGGCCATCAAAGAGAAGAGAGGAGGAGAGGATGGCCGGCCACACCAAGGGAGAAAATAGAATAGAGTTGTTCACCATGAAGCCTTCTCTACCCCCTCTTTTATAATCTTTGGTCTTGGCAAATAAGGAAAATTTAATAAAAACTTCCTTAATTCTTTTGCCATTGAAAAGGAAATTTTATTTAATTAAAAACAATTTTTCTTTTCAATTTACAATGGCCGGCCACACCATAAAATTTCCAAGCAAATAAAATTTTAAACACAAATTAAAACTTCCTTATTTGCTTCCGGAAATTTATAAAAAATTTCTCCAATAATTTCTTATTTTTTTAATCTGTTTAACTTAAAGTTTTAAAGTTATTTAATAAAACTTTGCTTTACTAAAATTTATTTTACACAATTTTTTTTTAAACTTAGAAAAAAATTTTTGCTTGAAATTTTCTTACTTAGAAATTTTTTAAAAGACGTAAAGTTTTTTTTTTATCAGCTTTAGTTTACATAAATTTTTACAAAATTAGTTTTTGAAAATTTATTTAACTGAGGAAATTATTTATTGGTTTTCAAAATTTTCACTTAGAAATTTTTTCTAAAATTATTGCATTGTTAGTGCTATCAAAACTATTTTCAATCTTGATAAAATTTTCAAAATTATTTAAAAATCATAGTTTTTATAAAAGTTACCCATAGATTTTATGGTACCCCATTTTTTATGTGATCAAAGGGGGAGAAGGGAATATTAAGTCTAGGGGGAGGTAGCTTTAAGTTTTTTTATTTTTTACACATTATTGCAAAATTTATTGTTTTTACTTTATAATACTTTATGTTAGTTTACTCTAACTTAACTTGGGTTGCTCACATCAAAAAGGGAGAGATTGTTGGTACCCCAATATAGTTTTGATGTGATCAAATAAGTTAAGTTAGGTCATATTGTGTTTAACCTTGTGTCTAAGTGTGTAGGAGCTTAGGAGCACAAGAAGTCGAGCAAAATACGCAACTAGCGAGAAGGACGACACGGGAGAGAGCTTACGGGCTCGATGTGTCTGAGGGACGAGGTGCTGCAGAAGAGTACGCGAGCGGACGAGAAGGAGGCGCACGACATTTTCGAGGGACGGGAAGTCGAAGCGAAAAGTTGTTTGAGAAGGCCAGAAGTTGGGTTGGAGTGAGCCCTATTCTGGATGATCGAAATCACCCAAGTGAGCGGAGCGGGAGAGAAAAACCCGGAGCGAGGCTAGCAGCACCAGAGCAGAGGGCCCAGACTGAAAAAGTCAACTCTGGTGACTTTTAGGGTCCGAGCCCCGGAATCCCATTTTTATCCACATCGACGTGGATATTGACCGTTGCGTTGGGGATAGAATTTTATCCCACTCCAGGCGCCTAGATCACTTCAAGGCACCCCGACCAAGGCTATAAATACAGTCTTGGTCCAGAAGCTGAATAATAACAAGCAATTATTGAAACTACACTTGTACACTCTTTAGTTTCCATTTAGCTTCTCATTTTTTGTGCTTCATTGCTGTAAAGAGGCTTCTCCGCCTGAAGGAGATCTTTAGTGCGCGTTCATTTCCTTGGATTAACAACCTCCCCAATTGTAACCAAGTAAATCCTTCGAGTCTCTGTCTCTTAGTTTATTTCTTATTTTATTTAATGCAAGTGTTCCTTTAAATCCGAGAAAGGTTCATTTGTTTCTATTTTTGTGCAAGTGCTATTCAACCCCTTCTAGCCGGCCAACGGTCCCAACAGTAATTAATTTTGAAAAATCTTAACTTATAAATCTTTTGAAATATCAACCCAAAAGAAAAAAAAAAACTCTCTATTTCTCTCTTAAAAAGTTTAAGTAATTTATAGGGGATAGTAGGCTTAAATATTTCAATTAATGCCTTGATTAATACCTTAATTAATATCTATGACCCTAGAGTCCAAGAATGAAAAACTTAAGTTTTAAAGAATGGAAGAACTTATCTATTTTCCTAATTTTCCATCTCGCCCATTCAATAATTGATTTCGAGGATGTAGCTGTTGGTTGCTACTCGGAATACGGTTCTAGTTCCCCTATATAAAAATTTGTACAAGTATAGAACTATCCTAGCTACCCATATGTTGTACTGAAGTTAAATTTAGATTGCAAACGATGCTTAACATTATTAATCCAAATTATCCTTCAGAAGTTAAACTTGGATTGGAAACGATACTTAACATTTTTACTCCAAGTTTAACCGATGTGTTCTTCATAAGTTAAACCATATTACAGAAGTCAATTAAATATCTATTTCAAAGATCAACTTCCAGGTTAAACATGGCGAGGCACTAGGCTTTCTTGGGTATGAGATCATCCACTACTTCCTAGACAAAGTCTTTCAAAGAAATCGGATATTTAAACTACTTACAATAAACTAAGTTTAACTACAGAGACCTCAATAGAAGCACAATATCGAAACACAAAATTGATAACAAAAACGATAGCCTAAAATCGATATCCTCTTGTGTTTAGTTTTTCAAGATCTATACAAAGAAGATGAATTAGTTATGATGCGGAAACTATAGGACCGTTGCAGCCGACTAGAAGGGGGGGGGTGTTGAATAGCCCTGAAATAAAAGCAAGAACACCCTCCTCGAACTTTAAACTAACACTTGTAGAATAATAAAATAAACAGAAAATAACAAAAGACGAGGCACCGAATTTGACTTGGTTACAACAGGATGTTGGTGTGGTTAGCACTAACGATTCAACTCAGGTTTTGATGAATGACAAATATGGTTAAATTAGGTTTGTCGTTATCTAACACTCTGACCGAGTGTGCAGGCGAAGTCCAGACAGGTCGACGGGCTGACCAGATGTCTGGCACGAAGTCCAAGCGGGTTGACGGGCTGACCAAACGCTTGGCACGAAGTCCAAGCGGGTCAACGGGCTGACCGGACGCTTAGCACGAAGTCCAGCTAGGTCGACGGGCTGACCAGATAGCTGGCGAGAAGTCCAGACGGGTCGAAGGGATGACCGGACGTCTGGCAGGTGAGTAAAGGTAAGTCGCTGGAAGGGAGTGACTGTTAGGGCGCGTTCCCGGGAAGGGAACATTAGGCGTCGATCTGGCTTAGATCCATTTCGGATATCTAAGTCGAGATTGTGACTAAATTCCGGTCTCGGAAAGATGGAATCTAAGTCATACTCTTGATATTGAATTTATAAAACTGTGCTAACACTTTGTTTTGTAGGAAATATATTATATATTTACCTCGGACTAACCTTGTCTTGCAGGAGAAGGAATCTCTGGAGAAAGGTGGTCCGAGCGCCCGGGAGGCAATTTCTATCCTGATCGCGTCGTCGCCACATGGAGCTCGCTGGTTGGACCTGCCACGTCTCACCAGGGCGCCCGAAAGGGATCTGGGGCGCCCCTAGCCTCATATAAAAGGAGGGTTAGAGGTGGAGCCTAAGAACAACAACTGACAAGAAGATCTTCTACTGCTTGCTCTGCTGCTCTACGTTCCTACGACGCTAACGAAGCTCCGACAACGCACTTTTTCCTTTTCGATTTATTCATTTGTCGGTATTGCTTTTATTTTCATCAGCATTTCAACACTTAGTTTGTAATAATTTTCGAACTGCTAGTGATTGCCCACCGAAAGCACTCAACGAGTGCGGGCCTTGGAGTAGGAGTCGACACAGGTTCCGAACCAAGTAAAATTGGTCCGTGTTAGCATTGCTTACTTTTTCCATTGCGCTTACTCTTATCGACGAATTTTTTATAATCGATATTCACCCCCCCTCTATCGAACGTCTACGATCCAGCAAGTGGTATCAGAGCTGGTACCACTCTGATTTGGTGCAACCACCAATCAGGCATAGGGTGCACCACTTTTTAGCTTTCCATCTTCAGCATTCAATGACTCTTCTAGAAGGACGGAACCCCATGAACCACCACCATACGATCAAGATTTCAACTACTGGAAGATATTAATGGAATGCTTCTTAGGAAGCTTAGATTTCGATTATGTGCTAATATTGAGAAAACCCTCTCAGGACTCGGAACTGAACAAAAATGTAAGTAAAATTATTTGTAGTGTTTTACCTAACAATGTTTTATGCAGACTAGAAAAGTGCAAGAATGCGTGTGAGCTTTGGACCCAGTTGATCAAGCTTCACGAGAAGCCGTTGGAGTCAGACGATCAAGTCAAAAGCGAATATGAACTCGAGTCAGATCCAATGGAGAAGCCTGCTGAATTAGGGGTTGTGCTCAAGGTTAGTAATATTTATCAAAACACCCTTGTTAGTAGTAGCTTAAAATATGTGCATGTTAATTTGGATATGTCTGAAAGTATATGTGAAAATAGCGTACATGACAATACTTGCAAAAATACCCCTAGAATATTTTCTGATAAAATAAATATAATTAATTCAGAAAATACCCCTAGGATATTTTCTGATAAAACAAATATAATTAATTCAGAAAATATAGAAAATCTGAAAATAATTAATAAATCTAAAAATTCGAATTTAAACATAAACAAATTTGATAATTCAAACAAAAAATTAAATATTAAAGATAAAACTTATCTAATAAATTCCACTAATTATATCAACTTAAAAGGTAAAGAAAATATAAGGATAAACTCAAACACTCTGATAAAATCAAAACGAAATTTAACAAACTTAAAATTAAATGTTAAAGATAACATATTAAACAAAAATAATCTAGAAAATTTAAAATTAACAATTAATAACAAGCTAAAATATAAACCTTTAAAGAAATATAATTCAAACAATTTAATTAATTCAAATTTAAAAATTAATAAAAACTTAAACTTTAAAAATAAGCTATTAAAGAAAGATAATTTGACAAATTTAATTAATTCAAAATTAAAAACTTAAATTTAAAATTACAAATTAAACATTAAAACCTAACTAAAACCAACTCTAATTATACAAAAATCTTAAAAGGATAGCCAATAAGTCAAGGGGAGGCTCCAGAATAGCTGGCACCTCCGAAACTAACCTACCCGAAAGGGTAACCCAAACAAATCTACCCCGCAGGGTACTTAGGATTAATTAGAAAATGGTTCAAGTTTAACTTGAAAAATGGTACTGGTGAAGTTTTAGATGATAGTACGTTAGGGAAGCTTAGTCTATGCATGTCTAGGAAGATATGGCTTCAACCTGGTGCATTTGGCTAAATGGAACTAGCCGAAGCTACCCCTTACGGATCCTAACCAGTTAGACCAAAGTTTTGTATTAAGTTCAGTAGATAGGAGGACTATTTGGAAAACCTCGAAGGCATGGTTACATTAATGATGTCCAGGTGACTCACCATAGCCCAAAAGTTTATCCAAAAAATGTCTATTTGTTAAGCCCAAAGCTAAACCAGAATCTAACACAAAGTTAAATCAAACCCTATAATTGAATCAAATTCATCTCACAAAAAATTATTTAAAAAATTTATTTTAACTTTTAAAAATCATTTTAACTTAAAAATTATTTTAAAAATTATTTTTAACTTAAAAATTATTTTAAAATTTATTTTAAAAATCATTTTAACTTAAAAATTATTTTAAAAATTATTTTAACTTAAATATTATTTTAAAAATTGTTTTTAACTTAAAAATTATTTTAAAAATTGTTTTTAACTTAAAAATTATTTTAAAATTATTTTAACTTAAAAATTATTTTAAAAATTATTTTAACTTAAAAATTATTTAAAAAATTATTTTAACTAAAAAATTATTTTAAAAATTGTTTTTAACTTAAAAATTATTTTAACTTAAAAATTATTTTAACATAAAAATCATTTTAACCTAAAAATTATTTTAAAAATTATTCTAACATAAAAATTATTTTAACTTAAAAATTATTTTAAAATTTATTCTAACTTAAAAATTATTTTAAAATTTATTTTAACTTAAAAATTATTTTAAAAAATATTTTAACTTAAAAATTATTTTAAAAATTATTTTAACTTAAAAATTATTTTAAAAATTGTTTTTAACTTAAAAATTATTTTGAAACTTATTTTAACTTAAAAATTATTTTAACTTAAAAATTATTTTAAAAATTATTTTAACTTAAAAATCAATTTAACCTAAAAATTATTTTAAAAATTATTCTAACATAAAAATTAGTTTAACATAAAAATTATTTTAAAAATTATTTTTACTTAAAAATTGTTTTAAAAATTATTTTAAAAACTTTAAAAATAATTTTAAAAATTCTTTTAAAAAATTATTTCAAATTTTAAAAATTAAATTAAAAATTATTTTCAATACTTTTAAAAATATTTTTAAAAATTATTTTAAAAATAATTTTAAAAAACTTTTAAAAAATTATTTTGAAAACTATTTTAAAAATTCTTTAAAAATTATTTTAAAAAATCTTTAAAAACTATTTTAGAAATTCTTTAAAAATGATTTAAAAAAATTCTTTAAAAACTATTTTTTAAATTCTTTAAAAACTATTTAAAATATTCTTTAAAAAGTATTTTAAAAATTCTTTAAAAACTATTTTAAAAATTCTTTAAAAATTCTTTTAAAAATTCTTTAAAAATTATTTTAAAAACATTTTAAAAAAATTCTTTAAAATTTTTTAAGAAATTCTTTAAAAACTATTTTTAAAATTCTTTAAAAACTATTTTAAAAATTCCTTAAAAATTATTTTAAAAATTCTTTTAAAATTTCTTTAAAAACTATTTTAAAATATTCTTTAAAAATTATTTAAAAAATTCTTTAAAAATTCTTTAAATACTATTTTAAAAATTCCTTAAAAATTATTTTAAATTTTTTTTAAAAATTCTTGAAATATTATTTTAAAAAATTCTTTTAAAATTATTTTAAAAAATTCTTTAAAAACTATTTTAAAAATTCATTAAAAATTATTTGAAAAATTATTGAAAATCTATTTTAAAAATTCTTTTAAAATTGTTTTAAAAATTCTTTAAAAACTATTTTAAAAATTCTTTAATAATCATTTTAAAAAATTTCTTTAAAAACTATTTTAAAATTCCTTTTAAAAATTGTTTTTAAAATCCTTTAAAAAAAACTTTAAAACTGAAATTAAAACTTAAATTAACTTAAAAGAAAATTTAAAGCTTAAATTAAAAATGAAACTTAAAACTGAAATTTTAACAAGTAAATAATTAAAGTAAAAACATTAACTGTAGTCAATTGTACTTTAAATTAGATATGATCTTACATTTACAGAAAAAAAACTAATTAATCCTTAATTTAACTCAATCAATCTTAATGTTGCGTTAGTCAAAATAAACCTAACTTAAGTAATCCTATTTAAACGTAACTTAGGTTACTTAATCAAAACTTAAAGACTAAGTAAATGAAAAACAAAAGATAAATTATAACTATTATCCATTGATATTAAGATAATTAATATGAATTTAATGAGATAAGTCAAGTAAAATAAAAGGTAATCAATAAACTATTGATAATGATTAACTATTATTAAGTTTGCAATAAATTGCTTATTACTTATTATTAAGAATAATTGATTATTCATTAATTTCAATAATCTTATTCTTATCAAAAAAACTATACCAAGTATATAAAAATACTTATATAAATAATATACTAAATAAACATAAGTGTTACTAACACTTAGGTACAAAAATATATTGAGGCCGTAAAATTTAATATAACCAAACCATAGTATTAACTTAAGGGGAGTAACAAATTCAGGGGGAGATTCAATTTTTTATTTTTATCAAATTTCTATTTAAATCTCTTTAGAAAATCATACCTCAATTTTTAAAAAAAATTATACATTAAAAATCTCACTTTAAATACTTTTCTATGAATATTTTTAAAAATTTTATTTTAAAATTATGTCAGGTTTAGGGGGAGGATTAATCATTTTCATACTCATTTTTCTTTACTAAAAATATTTTGAAATAAGTTTTAGAAAATTGCCTTATTAAAATTCTTTTTAAACCTATTTTTGAAAACTAGTTTTCATAAAACTAACTTCTTCAATTAGATTTTATAAACTAAGTGATCCTGTCCGAACTGTGAGCTGATGAAAGCTGGGTACGTGGCACTCTCTGCTGGCTTCATGTAGACGTCGGGATGAGGTGGACCTCCGGCGAACCTGCAACAAAATCGGGTCGGGAAGGGGTTCCCGGTGACGACCCTCCGACGCTCAAGTCAGGCGAGAAGAAAACTGGAGCAAGATAATGAGAACTGTAGCTACAGTGTGGATGATTTCATACCTCCGTCGAAGTCCGGGGGTCCTTATATAGGCTCCCGGGGAGGCGCGTGCACGCTCCTCGATGTGTGAGTGCTTCCCCAGACATACCTCAAAATGGATGTGTCAGAAAAGCACGTCTGGCGCCATACCACAACTGCCCGAGCATATCTCTGACATGACAGTGGAAACTTCCACCGTACGATCTTCTGTTTGGTTCAGCCGCCGACCATGCTATCTGTCGGTGGCACATATCTCGAAAAGGATATCTCTAGCCGTCCCCTTTGTACTCTTCTGCGCCTTCTGTCTTTTATCGGTCCGAGCGGGAGAGACACCTAGCCATACTCGTCGGCCCGAGCTAGTGGGCCGCTCGGTCATATGCTCGGCTGAATAGCGCCTATGTTAGCCTACAATCCAGCTGAGCGGCCGCTCAGCCCAGTCAACTGTCGTATGTGAATCCCTGAGCGTCAGAAACTCGAACCTTAGCCTTAGCCGAGTTATCTCCTTGTTGACATGACCTTCTACCGCGGCCGCTCGAAAAGGTGGCCTCCCGCTTCGCAGGCCTTCTACCGCGGCCGCCCGGAAAGGTGGCCGCTCAGAAAGGTGGCCTCCCGCTTCGCAGGCCTTCTACCGCGGTCGCCCGGGAAGGTGGCCTCCGCTCGACTCACCTTTTACGTTGATCGTCTCGACATTGACCTCCACGTGTCCTTAACCTCTGTCCGTATGGAACCCCTCCTTTGCTATCGGATCACGTGCCTCCTCCTCAAGTCTAGTCGAAGGAGGCTGTAAGTCCGACTGACTGGACTATCGGTCTGGCAACATGACGGTCGTTCTGCATCTGATGAGAATGCCGCTCAGCCTAGAACCCACTGACACTTGAAGAGTTCGACATGCCGATGGATGTCTTGCCGACCCAACGTCGATTAACGCCGATGTCCTATGAATTTCCTTGGAATTCGTGCAAATCCCCTCCATTAAGGTCGAGCACGCGCCCTCGCCTGCGTAATGGTGGTCATTAAATGCACCCAATGGGGTGACGCCACGTGGCCAGACAGCCGTCATCGCCTGCTCGAGCTGTCAGGCTCGATGTGACCCCTGGTGCTTTGAATTTAATGGGCGGATGCGCTCCTCAAATCCTGTGCCCTGGATCGGGCAGTCCCTGTAGCTCGAGCCCAACCTTTATAAGGCCGCTTCCTCTCCTTCCGCCGCTTCCGCTCTATCGCTCCCGTGCTTTCGAAGGTTCCTGCTTCATTCTCCGGCGAACCCATTCTCGACATTCCGTCCCTTCGCTCTCTTCTCCAGCCATCCTCTTTTCTGTAAGAACTCTTTGCTCACTCCCTTTTTGTTTTCTTCGCGCTTTTTCTTTGCATTCCGGTGGTGTCTGTGCATTGCAGGCACTGTTCCGTTCATCTCCTCAGTTGCCTTCTGTTTTTCCTTTGCTTTGCATCCCGATGGCAATGACTAGTTCTTCTGCCCCCTCTCCCGGTCTTTGGTATCAAACCATGGAGAGTAGGTTTGATTCGGGAGGCGCCTTCAAATTACTTAATACCTATGAAATCCCTGATGACCATAAACTGATTCTGGCCGAGTCGTCCGACCGGCCCCATGACCCGCCGACCGGCACTGTTACCTTCTTCCTCGACCAATTCGTAAGCGGTCTTAGGTTTCCGATCCACCCATTTATCTTAGAAGTTTGCAACTATTTTTGTATTCCGCTCGGCCAGCTTGTTCCAAATTCCTTTAGGCTGCTGTGCGGCGTAGTTGTGCTCTTCCGGGTACACAATATTCCCCTTAAGCCCCAAATCTTCCATTATTTTTACTACCCCAAGCAGTCCGAGCTGGGCACCTTCTTGTTTCAAGCTCGGATCGGTCTAGTTTTCTTTAATAAAATGTCCACCTCCAATAAGCATTGGAAAGAGCATTTTTTCTTCCTGCGTTTTCCCGAGCCACCATCCTTCCAGACGAAATGGCAAACTTCGTTGTCGACTCCTCCAACCGAAAAGAGTGAACAACTGCATGCGGTGAACTTGCTGGCGGCTGATGCTAGACATTCACAAAGGGATGATGTACTGTTCGATTAAGCCCGATCCGACGGCCTGAGCGGCCGGGTGAGGAATAACCTTCTCTCCTTTTCTTGGCGTCTAACTGATTTCTTTTCTTGCCAGCTGAGACTATGATGAAATCGGGTGGTGGCTGAGGAGAGCGGCCGAAGGTGATGAGATAAGACGAAGCGGAGAAAAGCCGGGCCTCACCTGATCGACTCTCACGAGGTGAGTGAGAAGAGGCAGAAGGAGGTGGTGTGCGGGTGGTCTACGGCCACCACCGATGTGGTGGAAACGCCCAAGAGTCGCCGTCGCCACTCTCGCCGAAGCCAGCCTCGATGATGATGAAGTTCGTTGGTTGGGCGTAAGGCGTGACCTGCACCCGGCGCAAGCACCGGCAACGCACCATTCCGGATGGATGATCCGCTCCTGCATCTATCGAGCGATATCGTCCGACTCAATCTCAAGGGTGGCTGCTTGCCCATCGCCTCTTACCTCGCCTCTCCAGCCGCGACCTTCGCGTCCGCCGCCCGGTCCACTCCGGGCCGATAAGACTATCAAGGCTCTGCTCCACCTCACGGAAGAGGAATATTTGCTGGTGACCAAAGTGAGCCCCGAACACTTGATAACCATTGGGGCCCTAAAGCGGGAGGATGCTCGGCGTGTGGGCGTGATGCCTACAGCGGTGCCCCACCATACAAAACGTGTAACTTTTACAGCTTTTCTTATTATCCTCCGTTTGGTATTTTACATTTTAACCAATCGAATTGGTCGAGAGTATAGCGATTAAGCACGCTTAGCTTCCTCGAGGAGGAATTCAAAAGCTCAAGGTCTCTGGGGACCTCTTCAAGGCCCTTCCTACCAGTCAAGGCGGATCCGAGAAGGCCAACAAGCTGCTGAGGCCGAACGACATAAATCTTGAGCTTGCAAACCATGGTAGGCCGGCTCGAGACCCAGGTCAAGACATACCACTGACAGGAAGAATCAGGCCGTCATTGACCTGGAGGCGAAGAATGTTGAAGCCCGGGCCCTTGAGGTCAAAGTCAAAGAGTTGACCGACCTGCTGGCTGTCGAGAAGAATGGTTGTTCGGCGGAGGTGGCCACCCTTCAGACTGACCTAAAGACACTCCAAGAGGCGCTGGACGCTTCTCGTGATGCCTTCAAAGAATATCAAGATGCCGAGCTGAGTCGAGTCACTGTCATGAAGCATAATTACATCCGCTCGGAGAAGTTTGTAGAGAAGGTATGCGCTTGGCTCGTCCACGCTTTCGAGCTAGCTATCACCGCAACGGCCGACTATCTGAAGAAAAAGGGCCAGCTGCCCGAAGACTTTACTGTTCCCGTTCGCGACCATGCCGACCTTCTGACCGCGATTCCGGACGAGATTTTCAATTATTTAGAGTGAAGTCCTGTATGTATGTTGGTCGTTCGGCCTCTATCACCCTTTTGTAATTGTCGTTCGGCTGGTTTTGTTGAATGAATTTCTATGCCCGTTTTCTTGTCTAATCATGCGCATCTAGACCGCGTGGTTTCTGAGCCCGTGCCTCTCTATATTCACGTTACCGTTCGGCAGTCTAATGACGTATCACCGTAAGTTTATTGGGCTTTCATAATGCCAAGGCTGGACCCTCTAATTGTCGTTCGTCAATCTATAAGCCATGTTTTCAATCACTGCTCAGGCCCTAGGGTTTAACGTTGCCGCTCGACGGTCTTCAGGCCGGGGGGTTTATAGTCGCCGGTCCGACTCTAGAGTTTAACGTCACCGCTCGACGGTCTTGAGGTCGAGGGGCTTATAGTCGCCGGTTCGACTCTAGAGTTTAACGTCGCCAATCGACGGTCTTCAGGCTAGGGGGTTTATAGTCGCCGGTCCGACTCTAGAGTTTAACGTCGCCGCTCGACGGTCTTCCGAGCGGGATATTTATGGTCGCCGCTTCGACCCTAGAGTTTAACGTCGCCGCTCGACGGTCTTCAGGCCGGGGGGTTTATAGTCGCCTGTCCGACTCTAGAGTTTAACGTCGCCACTCGACGGTCTTTCGAGCGGGATATTTATGGTCGCCACTTCGACCCTAGAGTTTAACGTCGCCGCTCGACGGTCTTCAGGCCGGGGGGTTTATAGTCGCCAGTCCGACTATAGAGTTTAATGTCGCCACTCGACGGTCTTCAGGCCGGGGGGTTTATAGTCACCGGTCCGACTCTAGAGTTTAACGTGGCCACTCGACGGTCTTCAGGCCGGGGGGTTTATAGTCACCGGTCCAACTCTAGAGTTTAACGTGGCCACTCGACGGTCTTCAGGCCGGGGGGTTTATAGTCACCGGTCCGACTCTAGAGTTTAACATGGCCACTCGACGGTCTTCAGACTGGGGGGTTTATAGTCACCGGTCCGACTCTAGAGTTTAACGTCGCCGCTCGACGATCTTCCGAGCGGGATATTTATGGTCGCCGCTTCGACCCTATGGGGGTTTGCCGTTCGGCACACATGGCTCATACCCTTTACTAATCTTTACTCCAGCAGGTAAAGGATATATACGAATGGAACATACATGAAATGCATTACATTGGCGTACCTTTCACCCAGCTCGATACGGCTGGAGATGACTTGCGCTCCATGGTCGTTCTAGCCGTCGTCCGTCCTCATCCTCCAGGTAGTAGGCGCCCGATCGGAGATGACTTGCGCTCCTTTCAGTTATAGCATTTACCTCAATCCGTGAAGCTTTCCGAGCGGCCTTTGCCTCGACTTTGACCATTTCCACATAACATCGCTGGGCTGCCAGCTGGTCTCCTCGGACTTCTCCCACTTGATCTTCAACGGGGAATTTTATCTTTTGACAAAATATTGAGACGACCGCTCAGAACTCATTGAGAGCCGGCCGCCCCAGGATCACATTGTATGCAGAAGGGGCGTCGACGACGATGAAGTTAGTGGTACGCGTTCTCCTGAGCGGCTCCTCCCTCAGCAAGATAGCTAGTTTGGTCTAGCCGATCGGGAGGACCTCATTGCCCGTGTGTTGGAACCCCAAGGTGTTTTGATGTGATCAAACAAGCTAAGTTAGGTCCTGCGTTTGTTTAACCCTTGTGTCTAAGTGTGCAGGAGCTTAGGAACACAGGAAGTCGAGCGGAAGATGCGGCTAGCGAGAAGGACGACACGGGAGAGAGCGGGCGGCGCTGGCGCGGTGACGAGGTGACCGAGGAAGAGTACACCGTGAAGAAGAGCGTGCGCGACGAGGGACGAGAGACCGGGAAGGAAGGCTGCTGAGGAGAAGGTCGGAACATGGGTTGGTGAGCCCTATTCGGATGGCCGAGATCACCCAAGCTAGTGGAGCCGAACAGAAGACCGCCGGACGAGGCTGAGGCGCCCGGCCGAGCGCGACGAAAAAGTCAACGAGTTGACTTTTGGTCGGCGCAACCATCCGGCGCTCGGAACCATCCAGGCGCCGGACCTCCGGCGCGCCGGAGCGAGGTTTTGACGATCGAGTCAAACTCGATCTGAACGCGTTGAGGGATAAAGTTTTATCCCGGCGCCGGAACCCCTTGAGCGCTTGCGATCTATAAATATCGGTTTGCATGAATCAAGATAACTAACTGTAATCAACGTGCTTTCAATTACATTCTTTTCATTTGTCTTCGTTGTAAAGAGGCTACTTGAGGAGAATCAGATAGTGCGCTTACATTCCTTGGATTAGCAATCCCCTGATTGCAAACCAAGTAAAACTCTGGTGTCTGCTTTTCTTTACTTAGTCTCTTTTATTTATTTATTACAAGTGTTCATTATATAGTTGAAATCCGAGAAAGGTTTGAGTTTTATTTTGTAGGGCAATTCACCCCTCCCCTCTTGCCGGCCTCCAAAGGGACTAACACCGTGAACCCGTATAACGGGGTCATCATTGGCAATAGCTCAGCTCGATCAATTTGAAGTTGATCGAACGCCTTCTTGAAAAGGATGTTGACCGAGCTGCCTATATTAATAAATATGCGGTGGATAGTGTAATTAGCTATTACCGCTCGGATGATGAGGATGTCATCGTGGGGGACTTCGACTCCCTCGAGGTCCCGGGGCCCGAAGCTGATCTCGGGCCCGCTCGCCTGCTCCTGGCTACAGCCGACCGCGTGGATCCTGAGCTGCTGAGCGTGTGACTTTCTGGCCCGGTTCGAATCTCCTCCTGTGGGGCCATCGGCGATGATGTTGATTTCGCCTCGAGCTGCGTTGCTTCTATTCTCTTCCTCCCGAGCGGAAGGTCTTGCTCGCTCTTGCGAAGCTTGGCGATGGACCCTCGGCTGCTAATTCCGCTCCGGCGATTCCCTAGCCCCATGCCGTCCGGTATCCTGGTGTCGGTGTCTCCGATCTGGTGAAGGGGATCGACGGTGATAGCTTCGGGGCGTGGGGTGAGCGATCGGCGGAAGGCTTCGGCAATCTCGGGTGTTGTGGGTGGCTGACTAATGAAGTAAACAGAACATGGGAGTCCATACCTTTCCCTTCGGTTTAGGCCGATCGCCTGCTACATGTTCGACCGCGTATGACAGGGGTTCGTGGTGTGGCCTTGCTCCCTCGGCCCGAGGTCCCCTCGGTGGTTGGTGGCTTGCTAGTGGCTTCCGCTCGGCGGTTGCCGGTGGCTTGGACGACACTTCTTTTCTCCTCGCCGCCTGGGCTTCCTCCACGTTGATGTATTCATTGGCCTTGTTCTGCATGTGGTCATAGCTGCGGGGTGGCTTTCGGATGAGCGATCGGAAGAAGTCTCCGTCCACGAGCCCTTGCGTGAACGCGTTCATCATAGTCTCTGAGGTGACCGTTGGGATGTCCATGGCCACCTGGTTGAAGCGCTGTATGTAAGTTCAGAGCGACTCCCTCAAGCCTTGCTTGATGGCGAATAAACTAACGCTGGTCTTCTGGTATCGCCTGCTGCTCGCGAAATGATGGAGGAAAGCCGTTCGGAACTCCTAAAACTGGTGATCGATCCATCCGGCAGCCTCCGGAACCACCGTTGTGTCGATCCCGAAAGGGTGGTGAGGAACACTCAGCACTTTACATCATCTGTATATTGATGTAGTGTGGCAGTGTTGTCGAACTTACCCAGATGGTCATCCGGGTCGTTGGTCCCGTTGTCCTCTCCGATCGCCGGGGGCGTGTAGTGCCTCGGTAGTGGGTCTCTCAGGATGGCTTCAGAAAATTGACGGTTGATCCGCTCGGGGGATGACTCAGCCCGAGGCGCCTTCCCCTTTATAGCATCCCGTACGGGCGCTTCGTCTGATGACCCTTGATTGGCCTGTGCCAGCTCGGACGGAGTCTGGAACAATGCCCGATGAAACTGAATAGGGGCGGGCGGCACATTCCCTAGAGTGCCGGTCTGACCTTTATTCTGCGCCCATGTGGAGTATTGCTCCGGTCGGTCCTCCTCCGTCGCTCGGCCACCTTATGCCGAAGTTGCATGTTGTGCTAACCGCTCGGCTAGCGCCTTCTGCTGCTGTTGCTCCATGATTTTCACCGCTCTTGCCTCAATAAGGGCGTCGAGCTCCTACTGAGAGAGTGCCACGGTGTGTAGTCGTCCAGCTCCTTTAATCTTCTCTGCTCGGATTCAGGTGTGTTCCCACAGACAGCGCCAATTTGATCCTATCCGAACTGTGAGCTGATGAAAGATGGGTACGTGGCGCTCTCTGCTGGCTTCGTGTAGACGTCGGGATGAGGTGGGCCTCCAGCGAACTTGCAACAAAATCGGGTCGGAAAGGGGTTCCCGACGACGACCCTCCGACGCTCAAGTCAGGTGAGAAGAAAACTGGAGCAAGATAATGAGAACTGTAGCTACAGTGTGGATGATTTCATACCTCCGTCGAAGTCCGGAGGTCCTTATATAGGCCCCGAGGGAGGCGCGTGCACGCTCCTCGACGCGTGAGCGCTTCCCCAAACATACCTCAAAATGGATGTGTCAGAAAAGCATGCCTGGTGCCATACCGCAACTGTCCGAGCATATCTCTAACATGACATTGGAAACTTCCACCGTACGATCTTCTGTCTGGTTCAGCCGCCGACCATGCTGTCTGTCGGCGGCACATATCTCGAAAAGGATATCTCTGGTCATCCCCTTTGTACTCTTCTGCGCCTTCTGTCTTTTATCGGTCTGAGCGAGAGAGACACCTGA
Source organism: Zingiber officinale (assembly GCF_018446385.1). NCBI lineage: Eukaryota > Viridiplantae > Streptophyta > Magnoliopsida > Zingiberales > Zingiberaceae > Zingiber > Zingiber officinale. The sequence goes on along the minus strand of NC_055987.1, from coordinate 23,981,720 downwards.
CCATACTGGTCGGGCCGAGCGAGTGGGTCGCTCGGTCATATGCTTGGCTGAATAGCGCCTATGTTAGCCTACAGCCCAATTGAGTGGCCGCTCAGCCCAGTCAACTGTCGTATGTGAATCCCTGAGCGTCGGAAACTCGAACCTTAGCCTTAGCCGAGTTATCTCCTTGCCGACCTGACCTTCTACCGTGGCCGCTCCGAAAGGTGGCCTCCCGCTTCACATGCCTTCTACCGCGGCCGCCCGGAAAGGTAGCCGCTCGGAAAGGTGGCCTCCCGCTTCGCAAGCCTTCTATCGCGGCTGCCCAGGAAGGTGGCCTCCAGCTCGGCTCACCTTTTACGTCGATCGTCTCGACATTGACCTCCACGTGTCCTTAATCTCTGTCCGTATGGAACCCCTCCTTTGCTACCGGATCACTAAGATTTTGAAAATTGAATCTTTTGCAAACTTAGTTTTAATCAGATTTGAAAAATAAATATTTTTTTAACTCAACTTTGAAATTTTTTATTTTTTTCATGTTTGAAAAGTGTTTCAAAAATTAAGTCTTATGTTTGGAAATTTTCTTGATAAATCTAGTTTTGAAAACTTAGCCTTGAAATTTTGATTTTGAAAACTTATGTTTGAAAAATGTTTCAAAGTTGAAACTTACTTTGAAAATTTAAAATTTTATCTTAAAATTTGAAACTTATACACTTATACTTGAAAATTAGCTTTTCAAATTTATGATTGAAAAAATTCTTTCTAAGTTTGCAAATTCATTTTAAAAATTAATTTTGTAAAAATTATCTCAAAATGTCCTAACTCATTACTAAGTTAGTTTGCTACAATTAGCAAATTTTTCAAAAAAAAAAAACTTAGTTATGTTACAAAAGTTAAGTTACTATATAGTGAAATTTAAAAACTCCCCCAAGTTAGCTTGACATTTTTCTTACAACTTTTATTCTACTTGAATCTTGTATTGGTTACTTGCTTATGTCCTTATTTGATGAATGTCAAAGGGGGAGAGATAGGTGGTTAAGTTAGAGCAACTAAATGTAAAATTGAGAAACTAACTTAAAACCTTAAAAATCTCAAAAATCATGCTTGATTTTTTCATATATTTTCACTAACTTAACTAGGTTGTCATTCCATCAAAAAGGGGGGAGATTATTTGTGCGGTTAGCACTAACGATTCAACCCAGGTTTTGATGAATGACAAATAAGGTTAAGTTAGGTTTGTCGTTATCTAACACTCTGACCGAGTGTGCAGGCGAAGTCCAAACAGGTCGACGGGCTAACCAAATGTCTTGCACGAAGTCCAAGCGGGTCAACGGGCTGACTGGACGCTTGGCACGAAGTCCAAGCGGGTTGACGGGCTGACCGGACACTTGGCACGAAGTCCAAATGGGTCGACGGGCTGATCAGACATTTGGCACGAAGTCCAAGCGGGTCGACGGGCTGACCAGACGCTTGGCACGAAGTCTAGCTAGGTCGACGGGCTGACCAGATAGCTGGCAAGAAGTCCAGATGGGTCGAAGGGCTGACCGGACATCTGGCAGGTGAGTAAAGGTAAGTCACTGGAAGGGAGTGACTATGAGGACGCGTTCCCGAGAAAAGAACATTAGGCGTCGATCCAGCTTAGAGCCATTTCGGATATCTAAGTCGAGATCGTGACTAGATTCTGGTCTCGGAAAGACGGAATCTAAGTCATACTCTTGATATTGAATTTATAAAACTGTGCTAACACTTTGTTTTGCAGGAAACATATTATATATTTGCCTCGGACTAACCTTGTCTTGCAGGAGAAGGAATCTTTGGAGAAAGGTGGTCCGGGCGCTCGGAGGGGATCCGGGCGCTCGGAGGTCCGGGCGACCGGAACAGGTCCGGGCGCTCGGGAGGCAATTTCTATCCTGATCGCGTCGTCGCCACGTGGAGCTCGCTGGTTGGACCTGTCACGTCTCACCAGGGCGCTCGGAAGGGATCCGGGGTGCCCCGAGCCTCATATAAAAGGAGGGTTAGAGGTGGAGCCTAAGAATAACAACTGATAAGAAGATCTTCTACTGCTTGCTCTGCTGCTCTGCGCTCCAGCGACGCTAACAAAGCTCCGACAATGCACTTTTTCCTTTTCGATTTATTCCTTTGTCGGTATTGCTTTTATTTTCATCAGCATTTCAACACTTAGTTTGTAATAATTTTCAAACTGCTAGTGACTACCCACCGAAAGCACTCAACGAGTGCGGGCCTTGGAGTAGAAGTCGACACAGGCTCCGAACCAAGTAAAATTGGTCTGTGTTAGCATTGCTTACTTTTTCCGCTGCGCTTACTCTTATTGACGATTTTTTTATAATCGATATTCACCCCCCCCCCTCTATCGAACGTCTACGATCCAACACCGGAGAGGTTGTTAATCCAAGGATGATGATCGCACTATTATCTCCTTCAGGCGGAGAAGCCTCTTTTACAACAGTGTAGGCATAGAAAGACAGAAACTTATCTAAATAGCGGAAGCGTACAAGTGTTTTTTACAATTTCTGAATTGATTCTCAAGCTTATGGACCAAGGCTATATTTATAGCTTTGGTCGGGGCGCCTGGAAGGGTTCCGGGCGCCCTGGGAGAATAAATTTTATCCCCCAATGTTCAGATCGAGATTTGACTCGATTTGGTCAAAATTCAATCTCCAAGCGCCCGGAAGGGTTCTGAGCGCCTCGGGCTGGTCCGGGCTGCCCGGAGTAGTCTGGGGTGCCCCGGACTGCTCCGAGCACCCCGGGCTGGTCCGAGCGCCCCGGACCCTAAGTCAACTCCGGTTGACTTTTTTCGCCTTGGTTGGGTGATCTCTACCATCCGGAAAAGGGCTCAACCGAACCCAAGTTCCGGTCTTCTGGAGCGGGCTTCCCTCCGGCTTCTCGTCCCTCGGAATCGCTGCGTGTTTCCTTCTCGTCTGCCGACGTACTCATCCGCAGTATTCGTCCCTCGGACGCACCCCGTGCCATCCTTCTCACTAGCTGCGTTTCTTGCTCCCTGAGCAATCTTCTGCTCCGGCTTTCGTCCCTTGGAACCACCGCACACTTCCTTCTCGTCCGCCGGTGTACTCTTCCGCAGCACCTCATCCCTCGGACTGTCGTCCTTCTCGCTAGCTGCGTCTTCCTCTCGACTACCTATGTTCCTAAGCTCCTGCACACTTAGACACAAGGTTAGAAACACACAGGACCTAACTTAACTTGTTGTTCACACCAAAACAAGCTTGGGGTTCCAACAATCTCCCCCTTTTTGGTGTGAGAAACCCAAGTTAAGCTAGGGTAAGAATAGACATAAAATAAATTTAACTAAATTTGCAATTAAGTGCAAAAAATAAAACAAGTTAAATTTTGGTCTACCTCCCCCTAGACTTATACTTTTCCTTCTCCCCCTTTGATCACATAAAAAATGGGGTTCAAGAAAAAAAAATCTAGGGGTAAAAACTTAGAAATTTTGAGTTTCTTTAAAAAAGTTGCAATAATAAGAAGTCTCTTAAAAATTTTTTAAATAAGAGTTAAAAAAAATTTAAGTGAAATTATAAAAAAATTCTAACTTAGGCATTTTTGTAAAAAAAAAAAAAATTCTAAAAACTTTAAGCAGAAAATTTTCAATTTCATAATAACCTTTAACTTAAAACATATCTTCTGAGAATTTTTCTAAGTATTAAAGAAAATTTTATAAGAGGAAAAATACAAAAAAAATTTTCTAAGTTTAAAAAATATTTGAAAAAAAGATTTTCTTAAATCTTTGAAAATTTTTCTAAGTACTTAAATTTCTAAGTCAATTTCATGTAAAAGTATTTTTCTGAAAAAAAATATTTGAAAAACTTTGAAAGCATTAATTAATTCTAATTTTAATGCTTTGACAGAAGGTTAATTAAACATTTATTTCAATATTTTAACTTCCAGGTCGTGGCGAGACACTTGGCCTTCTTGGTTATTGGAGCAACAACCACTTCCTTAGACAAAGTCTCATAGAGAAATTTATTGTTTAATTTTCTCACTGAAAAGCGCTAATTTTAATTTTAAAACTTAAACTAAGCAAGATTTAGGAACCCAATAAAGGTTCTAGCCTACTGAATTGATTAAAAATTTCTTAGGGACATATTTTCTAGAGATATTCCTAATTTGTCCCTAGTGATATCTATAATACCAATTCAAATTTTTAAATCTTCTAAAATTAGATGAGCATGCATAGTTTTTCAAGTTGTCTATTTGAATTTTCAAATCTTTATTTTCTAATTCCAGTTTTTCATTTTCTAATTTTGATTTATCTAATTCTTCTAACGGGCAAGATTTAACTAAAATTATTTTTAACATTTTGATTTCCTTTTCTAATTTACAACAGTCTTTAGTTAATAACTTAACAAACTTAAAAAGTTTGTCGGGAGGAAGAGAACGTACCTGACTTACCTTGTCGAATTCGTTGTCCGTGTCTCCCCCTAAACTGTGCTTTCTTCTGACGAAACTCCCCCTTCATCGATGCTCTCGATGCTCATCTCGGAAGAGCTTGAATCACAGTCGTCGTCTTGATGACTCGCCATCAGTGCGAGTCCAGAGAATGCCTCGACTTCCAATTCGAACGACGTATCGTCCCACGTCGCCTTTAGGGCCTTTCTCTTTTGGATAGGCTTCTTACCCTTCTCCTTGTTCTTCAGCTTGGGCCAGTTGTCCTTGACGTGCCATTCTTCGTCGTAGTGGTAGCAGCGGATCGTCCTTTTCTTCTTCCCCTGCGGATGGTTAGTAGATCTAGATTTACAAAGTTTCTTGAATCTTCTTACCATCATTACCATTTCCTCGTCGTCGAGAGAAGATTCCGACTCGAGTTCGTCTCTCGAAGCTTTGAGGGCAACGTTGTTCTTGGGCTCGTTCATTCCTGCACATCTTGACTCATGCACTTCAAATGTCAAAAAGAATTCTTCTAACAAATTTTTTTCTAAATCTTTAGAAATGTAAAAGGCATCTACTAATGATGCCCATTTGGTATTTTTAGGAAAGGAATTTAGTGCGTACCTGAGTGAATCTCGGTTACTTACCTTTTTTCCGAGATTCAAAAGTTCGGTAATAATTTCATTTATTCTTGAGTGCAGATGCGTGACTGACTTGTCTTCCCCAAGTCGCAGGCTGGTGAGCTAATTGTGAAGCAGATCTCTTCTAGCGAGCTTGGCTTTGGACGTCCCTTCTGTTAGAGTGTATACTGAAAGCCTAAGCTTTTGTAAACATTTATTTTAAATAAAGAATCACATTTGGTCAAATTGTCTACATTTAGTTGTAGTTGTTCAATTAATTTATATTGTAGATAACATAGTATGTGGTGCCACATACAGAAGATGATGTTATCAGTACCTTATAAATTATAAACAGTAGCTCACGACCAAAATGGAAAGGAACAAACCATTGGAAGGTCGTAGTGTAATTAGAAATTAGTTTATCTTGACTATATAATTACACTAGTACACTTAGAGTGTATTGAGTAGGACCATTAGAGGTCGTTTCTTTTATACTGACTTTATAAAGGAACAAAGACCTCAGTTATTATGGAAGTGTGTGCTCTTAATCCTAATATAATAACAAGCACATATATTTGATATTTATTTCTTTAATTTATCAATGGGTGAGATTTAGTTCGATAAATCAATAAGCCCGATAAGTTGGGAAATGATATCATTTATAGTGTGTGTTGTTGATTATAAAAGAAAACTGTGTCCTAGAAATCTAGGTTGATAATGTCCCCAAGATGAGCTCATAAGGATTGTCATGTTAAACCCTGCAGGTGGACTCAGTCCGACATGATGATAAGGTTGAGTGGTACTATTCTTGGATTAAGATATTAATTAAATGAGTTGTCAGTAACTCACTTAATTAGTGGACATTCGACATCTTAAACACAGGGAGACTAACACACTCATAATAAGAAGGAGCCCAAAATTGTAATTTGGGATTGGTGCGGTAGTTCAATAATAGTTCTCTAGTGGAATGAATTATTATTGATAAAATTAAGTTGTGTGTTCGGGGCGAACACGGGATGCTTAATTTTACCGAGAGATCAAAACCAATTCCTCCTCTCGGTTCCTATCATAGACTCTTATTTATAGGGGGCCGGCCAAGCTAGCTTGTGGTTCAAGCTAGGGCTGGCCAAGCATTGGTTCATGGGTGGCGGCCCTAGCTTGAACCCAAGCTTAGGTGGCCGACCCCCATTAAATTTAAAAGAATTTTAATTTTAAAATTTTCTTATGTGAAAGATATAATTTATTGGAGAGATTAAAAATTAAAATATCTCTTTTAAAAGGATCTACAAAAGATTAAAGAAAGAGATTAGATCTCTTTCCTTATTTGTAGATTGGAAAAATATTTTATTTTTCTTCTTTATAAATTATTCACATGTAGAAAAATTAAAATTATAGAAATTTCTTTTTGTCAACCATGAAGGGATTTTAAAGGGAAATTTATTTTTTAAAATTTTCGAAGACAAATAAGGAATTTTAATTGTTGATTGAAATTGTCTTGTTTGCTCTTATTGAGGTAGTCGGCCATGATATAATTGATTAGGAAATTTTATTTAATTTTTCTTAATTAATTGTTGTCAAGGAAAGTTAAGGAAATTTTATTGTAATTAAATTTCCTTATTTTCCAAACCTAAGGAATATAAAAGAGGGGGTTGGGGTGCCTTCATGAGATACAACCTCTATTATTCTCTCCCTCTTTTTCCTCGGTGTTGTGGCCGGCCATCCTCTCTCCCTCTCTTCCTCTTTGTGGTGGTCGAAACTCTTCCTTGCTTGGAGCTTTTGTGGTGGCCGGATACTACTTGGAGAAGATGAAGAAGAAGGAGAGAAAGCTTGCATCCCTTAGAGCTTAGTTGGTGGAAAAAGTTCTTCATCCTTGGATTTTGGTGCTTGGCCGAAACTTGAAGGAAGAAGAAGAAGGTGCTAGGTGGTCCTCATCTTGGAAGATTGTTGCCCACACAACGTCCGAGGTTAGAAGAGGAATACGGTAGAAGATCAAGAGGTCTTTCTAAAAGGTATAACTAGTATTATTTCTTTTCCGCATCATACTAGTTATTTTTGGAAATAATACCAAATACAAGAGGCATGCGATTCTAGTATTTCGAATTTGTTTTTGATGTTATGTTCTTTTGTTTTTCTTTTCCTTGTGATTTGATTGTTCTTTTCGGTTGACCTAAAGTTATTTAAGGAAATTAAATATTAACTTTCCTTAAAAGGCTTTGTCTAGGCGGTGGTGGTTGTTCCCATATCCAAGAAGGCCATGTGCCTCGCCATGCAGTCCTGGAAGCCAATTTTGGAAACTAATATTTAATGAAATTAATAACTTAGGTGATTTGGATCGAACGTGTTAAGTTCCGCAGGAGATCCGAGTCTAAACCTAAAAGAACAAATAGATTAAACTTTGGATCAAACGTGTTAAGTTCCGCAGGCGATCCAAGTTTAATTTAAAAGAACACATGGTAGCTAGGAAAATGTTCAGACCTTTGTACAAAATTTTTGTACAGTGGAACCATTAGGTTTTCCGAGTAGCAACCAACACCTTCGTGCAGATCGAGGAACTTCTCCCAAAGTTCCTTTGCCGAGTCGTAGTGCCCGATCCTGTTGACTTCTTGAGGTGGTAGAACGCTTAGCAGATGGTATTCTGCTTTGTCGTTCACCACGAATTCAGCCTGCTCCTTTTTTGTCTATTGACATTTTTCCTTACCTTCTGGAGCTACAAAGCCAGATTCCATTGTTAAAGTTAATTCAAAGTCTGTTGTAAATAATACCTGCCATCTCGTTGCTTCGTTCGGTGGTTAGTCCTCCTGAAGCGCCTCGGCTCTGATACCACTTGTAGGACCGTTGCGGCCGGGTAGAAGGGGGGGTTGAATAACCCTGAAATAAAAGCAAGAACACCCTCCTCGAACTTTAAACTAACACTTGCAGAATAATAAAATAAACAGAAAATAACTAAAGACGAGGCACTGGATTTGACTTGGTTACAACCGGGGAGGTTGTTAATCCAAGGATGATGATCGTACTATTATCTCATTCAGGTGGAGAAGCCTCTTTTACAGCAGTGTAGGCACAGAAAGACAGAAGCTTATCTAAACAGTGGAAGCGCACAAGTGTTGTTTACAATTTCTGAATTGATTCTTAAGCTTCTGGACCAAGACTATATTTATAGCCTTGGTTGGGGCGCCTGGAAGGGTTCCGGGGGTCCTAGGGGGGGGGATAAATTTTATCCCCCAACGTTCAGATCGAGCGCCTCGGACTGCTCTGGGCGCCCCAGGCTGGTCTGGGCGCCCCGGACCCTATGTCAACTCTGGTTGACTTTTTTTTGCTTCGGTTGGGTAATCTCTGCCATCCGGAAAAGGGCTCAACCGAACCCAAGTTCCGGTCTTCTGGAGCGGGCTTCCCTCTGGCTTCTCGTCCCTCGGAATCGCCGCGTGTTTCCTTCTCGTCCGCCAGCTTACTCATCCGCAGTCTTCATCCCTCGGACGCACCGCATGTCGTCCTTCTCGTCCACCGGTGTACTCTTCCGCTGCACCTCGTCCCTCGGACTGCCGTCCTTCTTGCTAGCTGCGTCTTCCGCTCGACTACCTGTGTTCCTAAGCTCCTGCACACTTAGACACAAGGTTAGAAACACATATGACCTAACTTAACTTGTTGTTCACACCAAAACAACCTTGGGGTTCCAACAGAAACAAATAACTAGTCATACCTTTCTTTATAGCATATAGACCTCTTGATCTTCTGTTGTATTCCTCTCCTTCTCTTGGACATCGTGTGGGCGACGATACCAAGATGAAATCCACCCAAGCTTTCTTCTCCTCCAAGACTCTCGTGCCACCAAGGGATGCCAAAATAGAAAAGTTCCTTTCTCTTCTTCTTCTCTTCCAAGTAGCCGGCCACCAAGGAAAAGGAACTTCTTGATGTGTCGTCGGCCATGAGAGAAAGAAACGAGCAAGGGAAGAAGCAAGGGTCGGCCACACAAGGATTAAGAGAGGAGACTAAGGTTATATTATTTATGAAGGCTCCCTCTCCCTCTCTTTTATAATCTTTGCTCAAGGCAAAAAAGGAAAGTTTTAAAACAAAATTAAAACTTCCTTTTAATCCTTGCTAATGACTAAAAAGGAAAGTTTTAAAACAAAAAATTAAAACTTTCTCTTAAACAATACATGGCTGGCCACACAAAAGCAAAAAAGGAAAGATTTATAAACAATTAAAATCTCTCTCTTTTTAAATTTCCTATTGTACATGACAATAAAGGAAAGTTTTAAAATTAATCTTTCTCTTTTAAAACATGTAGACAACTACAAAAAGGAAAGATTAATTAAAACTTCTCCTTTTAAATCATGGTTATAAAAAAGGAAAGTTTTATTAAAAATTAAAATATCTATTTTAAACATTATAGATATCAACAAATAAGGAAGGATTTTAACAAAATTAAAATCTCTCTTTAATCTTTTGTAGATAGTTATAAAAGGAAAGATTTTAAAATTTTAAAACTTTAAAACTCTCTTTTAAAACCATGAGGATGGCTATAAAAGAAATTTTTTAAAATTAAAATTTCACTTTTAAATCCCTTCATGAATGGCTACAAAAGGAAAGATTTTAACAAAATAAAATCTCCCTTTAATCTTAGTGGTGTGGTCGGCCCCATGCTTGGACACCAAGCATGGTTTGGTCAGCCTCTTGGACTCTAAGTTGATGCTTGGCCGGTCCCCTTTCTCCAAGCAAGGATGTGTCCGGCCCATTACTTGGGTAAGAAATGGATTTGGTGGATACAAGGATTTATAGAGGCTACAACAGGGACCGAGAGGAGGAATTGATTTTGGTCTCCGATGAGCTTGAGCTTCCTGTGTTCGCCCCGAACACCCAACTCAAGTTCATCAATCATAACTCATACCACTAAAGAATTATTATTGAACTACCACACCAATCTCATATTACATTATGGGCTCCTTCTTATTATGAGTACGTTAATCTCCCTGTATTTAAGATATCGAATGTCTATTAATCAAATGAGTTACTGATACTCACTTAATTAACATCTAGCTCCAAGAGTAGTATCATTCAACTTCATTGTCATGCCGGACTAGGTCCACCTACAAGGTTTACATGACAATCCTTATGAGCTCCTCAAGGGGACATCATCAACCTAGATTACTAGGGCACAATTTCCTTCTATAATCAACAACACACCATATAAATAATATTATTTCCTAACTTATTGGGCCTATTGATCCAACTGAATAAATGTCACCCATTGATAAATTAAAGAAATAAATACTAAGTATATGTGCTTGCTATTATACCGGGATTAAGAGCACACACTTCCATAATAACAGAGGTCCTGTTTTTTTATGTAGTCAATATAAAAGAACAACCTCAAATGGTCCTGCTCAATACACTCATAATGTATTAGTGTAATTTCATAGTCAAGATAAACTAATACCAAATTACACTACAACCATTCCAATGGTTTGCCCCAATCCATCTTGGTTGTGAGCTACTATTTATAATTTATAAGGAACTGATAACATGATCTTCTGTGTGACGCCACACACCATGTTATCTATAATATAAATTAAATGGACAACTACATTTAACATAAATGTAGATATTTGACCAATGTGATTCTTATTTACAATAAATGTTCATACAAAAAACTAGGCTTTTAGTATACATCCTAACAGTAGTGAGACACGGACCTTCTTGAATATTGAAACAACTACCATTTCTAGACAAAGTCTTTTAAAGAAATTAAACATTTAATTTTCTTTCTAAAAATCATTGGTCTAACTAAATAAGTATCGATCAAGCCTAAGTCTTTATCTATCCTAATCTAAGAATGTTTAAGGGAAAAAAAGTTAATCAAGCATCAATCAGGTTTATTTATAAAGATGGTCTTTCTATTGACTCCCTTTGGATCATATCCTCGATAAGGTCTATCAAGATAGTGGATTTAATCCTTGGGGATCCAATATTGAACATGTCTAACTTGATTAGTCAAGTTAGACTTGAGGACCCATGCTTAGACTAGGATCTTAGTTGATCAATTTACTAAAGATAAGTAAAATTTGAATCAATTTCTAACCTTGTACCCAAGTCTGGTTCGATTGTATACGACCCTTTATTTTCTAAGAATCAGATCAATGTTGTTGGAACCTAAGGTGAACCATTCCAATGTGTCCTTAAATCCTTTGACTTGAGTTTTTAATTTAAAATTTTCTTCCTCAAGTTGTTGGACTTGGGTTAAATTTCCATTTTGAACTAGCTCAGTCAAAGGACTTGGGTTAGCCTTCTCGTTAAGGGATTCAATCTCCTTTTGGAGTGTCTTGACTTGGATATTGGACTTAGTTAATTTTCTTAATAAGTAAGAAATTAAATTATGTGATTGTATTAAGGAAGTACTTACAGTGGATTGGGAACCTTCTGAACCAGATACGAATCCGTGGCTTCGCTCAGACTCAACTTCCGATTCTATCTCAGAGTCGGATTCAGCCTCAACAACATACGCATATGCAGGTACAGCAAGGAAGCTTTCTTGAGTTTGTTTTTCTTTGTTCGACTCTTCCAATGACTCGGACCACTTTACCTTCAACGCCTTCCTTCTTTGTCTCTTCTGGTTTAGACATTCAGGCTTGTAGTATCCCTTCTTGTTGTAGCCATAGCAGGTAACTTTGGACTTATCCTTCATGTTCATTGAGTCACCTTCTTGATCTCTCATTTAGTGAATCCCTTCTTCTTCTTGTATAGTTTTTGTACTAATTTCACTAGCTCGATGGTGATTTCATCTCCTTCTGAGTCTGATTTGTCTTTAGACTCAGATTCGATCGGGTACTTTTTCTTAGTCTCCTTCGTCTTGCTTATAGCTGAAACCAACGCAATACCTTTCTCAGCCGAAAGTGTGTTAGCCTGTTCATGCAATTCAAATTCTGAAAATAATTCATTTAACCTAATTTGAGAGAGATCCTTAGAAACTTTGTAAGCATCTACCATGGATGCTCATAAAGTGTTCCTTGAAAAAGCATTGAGGGCATACCTTATAATATCGTGATTTTCTACCTTCTAACTAATTGCATGGAGACCATTGAGCAGGTATTGGATCCGAGCGTGGAGTTGACTCGCCGACTCACCATCTTGTATTTTAATATTATATACCTTATTCAGAATTAAGTTTCGTTTGCTTACCTTAGTGTCAGAGGTGCCCTCGTGCAGCTTGATTAGCTTTTTCCATAATTCTTTGGTGCATTTTGAAGCGGCTAACCCAGTTCAACTCTTCTTTGGTTAAGCCACACTAGATGATTTAGGTTGCCTTTGCATTAGCTTCAATCTTCTTACAGGTTGGTGCCTCCCATTTGTCGCAGGGGATGAGTACTCCATGTTTGATGGGAAATGTGAATCTGATTTGGATTATGATCCACATTTCCACTTGGGTCTTGAGATGGTACTCCATCTGACTTTTTTAGTACCCAAAGTCTTCACCAGAGAAAAGAGGTGGACGAGCTATGTTGTAGCCTTCTTGGTGGGTCATTTAGAAAAATCTTGCACACAATAAGAAACAATGGCAAATGTCCCAAGAATTGGTCTTGGATTAGTAGTGTTGGAGAAAAATAAATAAACGTTGTTTCATGAATTTCAAGAAAAATAATAAAATAATAATAATAAATATTATGATAAATTTTGTTAAATACGATATTTCACCAACTCTGACTAATAGTAAAAAAATAAAAGTGAATTTTAAAAAAAAATAGAGGGAAAAAATGAAAGGTGTGATTGGTGATTTCATCAATTCAGAGCAACCTCGTTCTGATACCAATTGTAGGATCGATGCATGCTAAAGGAGGGGGTGAATAGTGCTCATTTTAAAACTTTTGAGAGATAGGTAGCGGAATAAAGAAGAAGATAAACAATCGCAAACACACCAAGTTTTACTTGGTTCGGAGCCTGTAACGACTCCTACTCCAAGGTTCACGCTCGTTGAGTGTTTACTTTGGGCAATCACTATAAGCTCGGAAATATACAATTTTGATTTACAATATAAAGCAAAATGAAAATTATACCGACAATGAAAAATAGAGAGTTTGAAGCTTCAGGTCGTCGGTGTCGAGTTACAGCTTTGTAGAATCGATCTTTGAGCAGCACACGGAAGAAGGATTGCCAATTTTCGTTGTTTTTCCCAAGCAGCTACTCGAGACTGCCTTATAAGGCCCGTGGAGGGCGCCTCCAACACCCTGGAGGGCACCCTCATCAGCGTCGAATCCACAGCATGGATGTGCTCCGACCAAGTCGCTACCTATCCACCTAAGGGCGCCTCTAAGCCCATGGAGGGCGCCCTCACGCCAAGTCCAGGGAGCCCTCAAGCTCCATGAGGGCTCCCTCTGCTCAGCGTCCAGGGCGCCCTCTGTCCTGCTGCGCGGAAGTGTTTGGCTAGTGCACCCAAGGCGCCTCCAAGCTCCATGGAGGGCGCCTCAGGTATTGTTCATACGAGGCTTTACATCCTTTTTGCTCCCTGCAAGATGTGTTAGTCCAAGATACAATATATATCCTGCAAAACAGAGTTAGGCATAATAAAATAAGGTCAAGATAAATATTTGACAGTCATCGGGCTGTCCGATTTTAACTTCGAATTTTCAACTGAAAATCCTAGGTCGAACCGACGCCTACTGTTCCCTCATCGAGGAACGCATCCTCACCTATTCCACTCAGGAGAATATACCTGTTGTCAGACCGATCCTCCAAATCGACTAGACTTTTGCTCAATGCCTGAGGTTCCAGGACTTTCCGTTGGACGTCCGCTCCACGATCCATCCAGTCTTTCACCTGGTTCGCGACACCAAGACTTTCCACCTAGAGTCCCTGACTCTAAGAGTTTTGCCCGAAGCCCTCGATCCGCCAAGACTTTCCTCCTAGGGTTACCTCCCCTTAGGACCTAGGGTTATCACCCCCTAGGGTTTTCCACCTGCCTAACCGTAGCTAGGACTTTTACCTAAGTACACTTAGGACTTTTCTACAATCTCATTCAAACTCGTTAGATAACAAAATAACTTAACTTTGGACCATTTGGCATAATCAAAACACAGGTTCGATTGTCGGATATTTCTTACACCAACAATTTATCTGACTTCCAACTCCGTATGTCCATCCTCTTCCAAATGTATTTAGAGGTCTATTTTCCAGGATATAATTACAGAACAATAACTGAATTAAAGTCATTTACTCAACCAAATCAAACAACTTGAGAATGAGTCTTCCCATACATTTATTGATATAATATATATATATATATATATATATATATATATATATATATATATATATAATAAAGCTATAAATCTTTTATTGTGAGATTAAAGTCTTTTATAATGAAACCTCATTCCTCTCCGTCTCTTTCCAATTCACACATACTTAACATTTTTAACAATCTCTTTTACGTGTCTCTTATCCCATGTTGCTCGAAATGTAAGTATTCATGCCATTTGTTGACTGACCTAGCCACATGCAGGCACGTCTAGCTAGACTGTTGGGACTCGAACCAGGATATTCATGTCATTTTTACTCTCCCTTTACTTCTGATTTTTAATATATATATTTTTTATATTTACTAGGAATGACAATAGTTCAGGTTTAGTCACATTTTATATTCTCAAAGTTTATATTCAATGACTATAAATATCCATCCTTATACTTTAAAATCTTTAATACTAATAAATTTTCTTTCATCCGTCAACTTACTATCATTCAACTAAAACATATTAAAATTAACATCATATTAAAAAATATAATTAAAAAATATAATTAAAAAATAAATTAAACATATATAACTTACTACTAATATTAATAAAAATAATTAATAAAATTTTTAAAAATTATATATTATTTAATTTGATATTCGATCTTCGTATCCTCCTCCTCCGTACAGTATCAAATATTAAATTCTCTATTGATACATAAGAAAATTGTCATCCCTGATATATACAATTTTTCTATTGCCAATTTGGCATTGTATTAATTAGTTCCTTCTTATAGAACCGTCAATTTGGATTGGGCCCATCGTGTTAGCCCATCCCGTCAAACAATTTAAGCGGATTGGGTTGGAATTTTATCAACCCAAGTTCGCCGTGGGCCGACCCGCCTAGGCCTGCGACCCGCGTGGGTCGGCTCGCTCGTGCTTGGGTTGACCCGCGGGTTGAAAAACATATGTAAGTTAAGTTTTAGGCCAATTTATTATTTTTCTTTGTTATAATTTTAAAATAAAAATAATATTTTTCATCCAACCTAAGTACTCGTTTATGTTCATTTATATTTAAAATACATGTTTATGTATACATTTAATTGTAGAAAATTTTTTTTGAAGTAAAATGTTAAAATATGAAATATTTTTTAATTTTTTAAAAAATTTTTGATGGGCCCGCGTATTGACCCGTCAAACCCACAATCCGCCTTAGAATGGATTGGGTTGGAAATTTTCCAACCCGTCAAGTTGGCGGGTTGGCCTGCCCTATCCCGCCAAATGGTTAACCCATCACGAGTTGACCCGTCCCATCACGGATTGACCCGACTGACAGCTCTACCTTCTTATTTGAGTTTCGAGTTTTGAGTTTTTTTTTTTTTTGTTAAAATGATGCCATGTTTTAAGATTTCCTTACGTTGCTGATGTGGCAGAGATGACAGGGCCACGTGGTCCCTCTTAATATACGTCAGTTCTCATGGACTTAATCGAGCTCCAGTTAAGCCAGTCAACTCTAGCCGATCTCAAGTTAAAATCAGTCTGTCACACCCGAATTAAGTTCGAGCCGCTCCCAAACTCAGATGCGACATGACGGTTACAAAAACACCTGTTACATGGAGATAGTGCCTTTTGGTGCAAAGAGATAAAGGTAACGATGACAACATCGTAGGTACGAGAGATTACCTCCTTACTATTCTTTTCTCCAGTTTTTTATGCAATATATGACTCATTGTTGGAGGGATCTTGCCAACCAAATGATTAGCCTAGCCAACCAGGAACTTGCTAATCCTGGGACCAGACTCAACTTGAATCTACAATTCAAATTTCAACTTGATCAAACTAACTCAAGTTCGACTTAGATCGAACCCCTCAAATGATTCCGATCAACTCGCCCTGTTTTTGTTCTTTTCTTTTCTTTTCTTTTTATCCTTTTCCTCACTTTTAGTAGAAAGGGAAAGATCTTTTCTAGAAAAGTATACAGCAGAGAGTAATAAGACTACTCTAATTATGCTTTCTCTACAAAATAATAGCAACTAAGCGTTAATGTTAATGCAGCATGAAACCTCTCGAACAAGATAAAACAATAATGGTAGGAGAGACATGAGCTTATGCAGGCAGCTAAATTGCAGCGTCGGATGCGGCCTCCTGCTTGACGGCTGCCGGGAAGGCATCGTCCGGCACCTGCGATCGCAGTTTGTCAATGTAACTCCGTACCTCTTCTGCGATCATCTGTCGCATGATGGAAACGAGGCACATGTCCCTCATCCGCCCCACTTCCTCCTCCCTCGCTTTCTTTGGCCCCGACGCGGCGCCGACCTCCCCCGGGAGGCTCAGCGACAGCGAAGTCGCCGGCTCCACCGCGACTGAGCTGTACCCGCCTCCGACTATCGGATCCTCGCTCATTCGCGGCCGTTTCCTGCTCGATCTCGAATCGGAGTACTCCATCACGTCCGAGCCGCGGGCTACGAGGACGGGCGCGGTGGTGGGAGGAGGAGTGGAGGAGGACGGGGCGGCGCAGATGGGGTCTGGGCTCGGGACGGCGGAGATCCCCGGAGAAACGGCCGCTGCTCCCGCCTCGGCGACGCGGCGGCCGCGGCGGAGGGTGGAGTTCCAGTGGTTTTTTATGGCGTTGTCGGAGCGGCCGGGGAGGAGGCGGGCGATGGTGGCCCACTTGTTGCCGAAGCGGGCGTGGGACTCGACGATGGCGGCGTCCTCCGCGGGGGTGAAGGGACGATGGTGGACCGCGGGGCTTAGCTGATTGCACCACCGCAGGCGGCACGACTTGCCGGACCGCCCCGGGATGCCGGAGCTGATGAGCGACCAGTTGCGCGGCCCGTGCCGCTCCACCAGGCGCATCAGCACGGCGTCCTCCTCCGGACTCCACGATCCTTTCACCTTCTGATCGCCCCTCTCTTCGCCGCCGCCGCCGCTCTCCTCCGAGACCATCATCTCCTCCTCTTCAACCTATTCCTCGCTGCTGCTCGTTACATCTCCATCCCAATTGGTTACTAAGTTTATAAAGAAAGAGAACGTAGATGGGGATGGAGCCGGTACGGTTCGTTGGGTTGGTTTGTTTGATTGCGGTTTAGGTAGCATTCTACTCTTCCTTCATCTTAAATTAAATTAAATTTTAATTCAAAAAATAAACTAAAATAATATTTATTTATTTATTTTTGGAAATTTCGGGTTCTTCCTTTCGATATCCGTTACGATCGGAAAGGATGAAGCGGGAGGTGCACAAAAGTCACAAAAGAAGTCGTTCGAAATGGGCTGGCACTAAACCGTAAACTGACCGACCTACAAACAAACTGACCAACGCCCCCACCCCAGGCTCCACCGTTCATGTATATCCCATTGGATTTGACAGTGCATACGCCACGTGGCAGCGGGTGAGGCATGTATTTGTACGGTACTCGCGCCTGCGCGGGCGGTTACGCGATCCCGCGTGTTGGTTTCTGAGAAAACAAATTAATGCAGTGGTTGTTACGGTGGGGGAGTGGGTGAGGTGTTATCACCCTACGTTAACGCTGCAGTTGTACGAGTTTGTTCTGTTTTTTTTTTCTTCTAACGATTTAATGCATGGATCGCGCATACGGTTCATAATTGATTATAGTGCAATTTGTAATTAGAAATTTAATTCTTAAAACGGCCACCGCCCAATTTACACCAGCTAATAATTTGAAAAGTAATAAGAAAAAAATAACAAAAGAAAGGACGCCGATATGAAATAATTAATAGCCAAGCTCACTTTATTATAAAAAATAAATTTTGTCATTGTTTATTTTGTTTGTCAACAAGCACTTGGTAGAGATAAAAAAACATCTTTTTATATGCAGATGTTAATGATAGGTAGCTCCAATGGTTTATCTATGAGTTTGCTTTTAGTGTTTAAGAACTTCCATATCAGCTTATCCTGTCCGGTAAAAGTAACTCCGATCCTTCTACAGAGGAGGTTCGGGGCAGAAAAAAAGGTCCAAAATACATTTGGACCCCAACTACTCAAGACCCCAATTACATACCTAAAAAGATAAAAATAAAAGACAATATCAAAAGATTCTGAAACATGAATTTGTGTCCAACTATTCAAGACCCCAATTACATGGCTATAATACATAATACTAAAAAAAAAATTTTGGGCCCTCTCAAATTATGGGTCCAGGGCCATCGCCCAGTGTCGCCCTCCTCCAGGGTCGGCCCTAGATAAAAGTGACGTCGGAGTTGACGAAAAGACGACTTTGACGCACCCTATATATGTGCATCGAGAAAGTGAACCCCCACGTGGTACTAAAGGTCAGTAGTAACGAAACTTGTGATACTTGGGTCCTGCACACACTCAGACAAATACACAGAGCGTTAGAGACCAGAAACTAGGAAAAAAATCCCCAGTGTAACCCCTCCGACGCTCAAGTCAGGTCTTTTTTCCCCGGAAGAGCAGTGTACGAAAGAATGAAAAAAGAACGGTTGAAGATGCGTGCGAAAGTGTGTGTACCTGGCCAATAAAGAGAACCTCCCTTTTTATAAGACTCTACCTGCCTTTTGAGCATAATCGTTGCTAGAGAATGTCGGATATCAGGGTATGTCAAAGGAGGGAGGACGTCTGGCAGCCTTCCATTGGCCGAAGGAAGGTTCCACCTTCAGTACGTGGAAGACTACTAGAATATTCCCTAACTGATGGCAGTTATTATCTGATAGGAGGTTATGATTCCCTGACACTGTTGTCGCGTAACGTTATCCATCCCGCACAAGTTCAGCTGAAGACAACTCAGGGTAACTGCTCAAATGTGCTATAAGGATTGAACCTTGATGAAGAGGATGAGTCATGTCGACCCGATCGGGGCTTATCGGAGATGGTGGACAAGGATCCAGCCTTCATGATCTGGCTACTGCAGAGCCGGTCGGGATTGTCTCATTCCAGGGCTTAGACCCAAGGACTGTTGACTACCTTATTTTCTTGACTATTGACTGTCACATCCTCTTAACTTTTGACTTCCTGGCCTTATCGGGCCCCTCTTTACACACAGTATCACAAGCTTCCCCTCCAAGTCTAGTCAAAGGAGACTCAAGTCCGACCGACTATACCCTGGCACGCTTGTGACTCAACTTTCATACAAGGGACTGGCGTCTAGCTAACTATCTCTGTAAAGGTTAAATCCTCCTTGTATCATTGTCCTAGTGCTGCTATTAGCTCAGTGAAGATGGCAATGTTTAAACAGACATCACTGTCCCAATGCTGCTATTAGCCCGGTGACGTTGGCGTGATGTTTGAACATATGGGAGCAAAACAAGTGCCCATGTTGTTAACAAATTGTCGCAAGAGTCGTGCTTGCTTATACCTCATACTGGGACGAGAGTCTATAGCCCGACTGAGAGGTCGTTAATCGCGAGAGCATGCTTGCTTATAACTTGCGCTAGGGTGAGAGTCTGAAACACCAACCAAGAAGTCATTGGTCGCGAGAGCATGCTCGCGTATAACTCGTACTAAGGCGAAAGTCTAGAACCCAACCGGGAGGTCGTTGATCGTGAGAGCATGCTCACTTATAACTCGCGCTGGGACTAGAGTCTGGAAAGTCGACCGAGAGATCGTTGGTCACGAGAGCATGCTCACTTATAACTCGTGTTGGAGTGAGACTCTGGAACCCGATAGAGAGGTCGTTGGGCACGAGAGGATGATCGCTTATAACTAGGGCTGGGGCGAGAGTCTGGAACCCAACCGAGAGGTCGTTGTGTTAGAGTGTATACTAAAAGCCTAGCTTTGGTATAAACATTTATCTAGAAATAAGAATCACATTGGTCAAATGTCTACATTTATGATAAATGTAGTTGTTCAATTAATTTATATTGTAGATAACATGGTGTATGGTGTCACACACAGAGAATCATGTTATCAGTACCTTATAAATTATAAACAGTAGCTCACGACCATGATGGAAAAGAACAAACCATTGGAAGGTCATAGTGTAATTAGGTATTTGTTTATCTTAACTATATAATTACACTAGTACACTTAGAGTGTATTGAGTAGGACCATTTGAGGTTGTCCCTTTTATACTGACTTTATGAAGGAACAAAGACCTCAGTTATTATGGAAGTGTGTGCTCTTAATCCTAATATAATAACAAACACATATATTTGATATTTATTTCTTTAATTTATCAATGGGTGAGATTTAGTTTGATAAATCAATAAGTCCGATAAGTTGGGAAATGATATCACTTATAGTGTGTGTTGTTGATTATAGAAGGAAACTGTGTCCTAGTGATCTAGGTTGAGAATGCCCCCAAGAGGAGCTCATAAGGATTGTCATGTTAAACCCTGTGGACATGACATGAAGTTGAGTGGTACTACTCTTGGAGCTAGATATTAATTAAGTGAGTTGTCGCTTACTTAATTAGTGGACATTGTTATCTTAAACAGGAGACTAACACACTCATAATAAGAAGGAGCCCAAAATATAATTTGGGATTGGTGCGTAGTTCAATAATAGTTCTTTAGTGGAATGAATTATTATTGATGAACTTAGGGGCGAACACGGATGCTTAATTTCATCGGAGACCAAAACCAATTCCTCCTCTCGGTCCCTATCGTAGCCTCTAGTATATAGAGATTTATACCCACCGCATACCCACCTTCTTACCCATCCAATGGGGCCGGCCAAGCTAGCTTGGAACCCAAGCTAGGGCCAGCCAAAGCTTGGGTCCCAAGCTTAGGTGGCCGGCCACTAGAATATTAAAAAGGATTTTTATTAAAATTATTTCTTATGTGGATATCATGATTTTAAAAGAGAGTTTAAAAATTAAAAATTTCCTTTTATAGTTTTCTACAAAAGATTAAGAGAAGAGATTAATCTCTTTCCTTATTTGTAGTTTAAAAGGATGGTTTTAATTTTTGGTAAAAACTTTCCTTATTTGTAAATCATCTACATGTTTAAAAGAGAGTTTAAAATTTGAAATCTTTCCTTATTTGTTGATTAAAGGAGGATTTTAAATTTTAAGAAAACTTTCCTTTTTAACCATGTTCATGATTTAAAAGAAAGTTTAAAAATTAATAATTCTCTTTTATTAGTTTCTACAAAAGATTGAGAAAAAATTTGATATCTTTCCTTATTTGTAGATTAAAAGAGATTTTAATTTTTAGAGATAACTTTCTTTTTATCCACATGTTTAAAAGAAATATTTTAATTTATTAAATTTCCTTTTTATAAACCAATCATGAAGGGATTAAATTATTGGAGAAATTTTATAAATTCCGAAACAAATTAGGAAGTTTTAATTCTTGTTTTAATTAAAACTTTCCTTGATTTGTAGGGCCATTGTATTTGAAAAAGAAAATTATTTTTAATTAAATAATTATTCCTTTTCAATGGAAAAAGAAATAAGGAAATTTTTATTAAATTTTCCTTATTTGCCAGGATCAAGGATTATAAAAGAGGGGGTAGAAGAGGCTTCAAGGCTAACGACTCTATTCTATTTTTCTCTCTCTTTTCCTTGGTGGTGTGGCCGGCCCTATTTCTCTCCTCTCCACTTGTTGGCCGAAACTTATCTCTTGGTGGAGCTTTTGTTAGTGGCCGGATCAAGGAAGGAGAAGGAGAGAAAGCAAGCCTCGTTTCTAGCATCCCTTGGAGCATGGTGGTGGTGGCCGAACCTCTTCATCCTAGAAGATGTTTTGATGACCGAAACTTGCAAGGAAGAAGAAGGTGATTGGTGGTTTCTCATCTCGGAAGAACGTTGCCCACACAACGTCCGACGTTAGAAGAGGAATACGGTAGAAGATCAAGAGGTCTTTCTAGAAGGTATAACTAGTAATTTTTCCTTTCCGCATCATGCTAGTTATTTATGAAAATAATACCAAATAAAAGAGGCATACGATTCTAGTATTTCGAATATGTTTTTCGATGTTGTGTTCTTTTTTTTTTTTCCCTTGTGATTTGATTGTTCTTTTCGGTTAACCTAAAGTTATTTTAGGAAATTAAATATTAGCTTTCCATAAAAGGTTTTGTCTAGTCGGTGGTGGTTGCTCCCATATCCAAGAAGGTCATGTGCCTCGCCACGTCAGTACTGGGAACCAATTATGGAAATTAATATTTAATGGAATTAATAACTTAAGGTGATTTGGGTCGAACGTGTTAAGTTCCGCAGGAGACCCAAGTCAAAACCTAAAAGAACGAATAGATTAAGTTTTGGATCAAACGTGTTAAGTTCCGCAGGCGATCCAAAATTTAATTTAAAAGAACACATGGTAGCTAGGAAAAGGTTCAGACCTTTGTACAAAATTTTTGTACAGTGGAACCTCTAGGTTTTACGAGTAGCAACCAACACGTTGGTCGCGAGAGCATGCTTTCTTATAACTCGCGCTAGGGTGAGAGTCTAGAACCCGACCCAGAGGTCGTTGGTCGTGAGAGCATGCTCGCTTATAACTCACACTGGGGTGAGAGTCTGGAACCCGACCGAGAGGTTATTGGTCGCGAGAGCGTGCTTGGTTATGACTTGCGCTGGGGTGAGAGTCTGGAACCTGACTTAGAGATCATTGGTGACGAGAGCATGCTCGCTTATAACTCGTGCTGGGGTGAGAGTTTGGAACCCGACAGAGAGGTCGTTAGTCGCAAGAGCATGCTTGCTCATAACTCGCGCTGGGGCGAGAGTCTGGAAAACCAACTGAGAGGTTGTTGGTCGTGAGAGCATGCTCGCTTATAACTCATGCTGGGGCGAGAGTTTAGAACCCGACCGAGAGATCGTTGGCCCCGAGAGCATGCTCTCTTATAACTCGAGCTGGGAAAAGAGTTTAGAAAGCTGACCGAGAGGTCGTTGGTCACGAGAGCATACTCTCTTATAACTCTCGCTAGTGCAAGAGTCTGGAAAGTCGACTGAGAGGTCATTGGTCGCCAGAGTATGCTCACTTATAACTCACGCTGGGGTGAGAGTATGGAACCCGACCAAGAGATCGTTGGTCGTGAGAGCATGCTCGCTTATAACTCACGCTAGGACAAGAGTTTGGAACCTGACCGAGAGGTTGTTGGTCGTGAAAGCATGCTCGCTCATAACTCAAGCTGGGGTGAGAATCTGGAAAGCTGACCAAGAGGTCATTGGTCGCGAGAGCATGCTAGCTTATAACTCGTGCTGGGGTGAGAGTCTGAAACCCGATCGAGAGATCATTGGTCGTGTGAACATGCTCGCTTATAACTCGCGCTGAGGCAAGAGTTTAGAATGCTAACCGAGAGGTCATTGGTCGTGAGAGTATGCTTGCTTATAACTCGCGCTTGGGTGAGAGTCTGGAAAGTCGACCGAGAGGTTGTTGGTCGTGAGAGCATGCTTGCTTGTAGCTGGCGCTGGGGTGAGAGTTTGGAAGCCGATCGAGAGGCCATTGATTGCGAGAGCATGCTCGCTTATAACTCGCGCTGGGGCGAGAGTCTCAAAAACTGACTGAGAGGTCGTTGGTCGCAAGAGCATGCTTGCTTATAACTCATGCTGGGGCGAGAGTCTGAAACTCGACACAGAGGTTGTTGGTCGTGAGAGCATGCTCGCTTATAACTAATGCTGGGACAAGAGTCTGGAAAGACAACCGAGAGGTCATTAGTCATGACAGCATGCTCGCTTATAACTCGCTCTGGGGTGAGAGTTTATAAATCCGACCGAGAGGTCATTGTTGATCCAAGAAAATATGCCCGCAGACTTAAACCCTGCGACCTCTGGAGAAACATGTGATCATGACTTCCACCACATAATTTGGTATTAACCAAATTTGAATCCCACTCCTGTTCCGAGGTTGGGGCGAGGCACCAAGTCCTGACCAACATTTCCCACCGCCATCTACTCCTTTTCCTAATGTAGTTGTATGGAATTGTCGGTTCTCGAGGCATGGTGCCAATGACCCCATATCAGCCTCATGATTTTCTTATCTCTTCCATTATAAATGTCATTTTATAGGAAGCTGACACGTGTCTCTGTGACTCCTTTTGACATGATGCCTAACGCATGCTTTCTGCATGGGACTCGATAGTGCTTCCCTTCTATTAATCCGACGGCTATCCTTCACAATGTCGCTTTTGTTGGTCGCTACTCGGAATTCGGTTCCGCTTCCCCTGTACAAAATATTTGTACAAGCACAGAACTCTCCTAACAACCTATGTATTCCTCATGAGTTAGACTTGAATTGGAAACGGAACTTAACATTTTTACTTCAAGTTCAACTCATGTGTTCTTCAGTAGTTAAAACTTGGATTGCAAACGATACTTAACATTATTAATCCAAGTTTATCCCATGCTACAGAAGTTGATTAAATATCTATTTCAAGGATTGGCTTCTAGGTTAAACAGAACGAGACACTTGGCTTTCTTGGGTATGGGATCATCCACCACTTCCTAGACAAAGTCTTTCAAAGAAATTGGATATTTAAACTTCTTGTAGTAACCCTAGGTTTAACTACAAAGACTTCAATAGAAGCACAAGATCAAAACACTAAATCGAAACACAAAAACAAAACACGAAATCACTAGCTTCTTGTGTTGGTATTTCAGGATCCATACAAAGAACATAAACTAATTAATTTGAAGCGGAAATAATTAATTAGTTATACCTTTCTTTGTAGCTAAAGACCTCTTGATCTTCTGTTGTATTCCTCTCCTTCTCTTGGACGTCGTGTGGGCGACGATCTACAAAGCTGAAATCCACCCGAATCACTTCTACTTCTCCAAGAAAATCCGGCCACCAAAGGATGCCAAAATAGGAAACTTTCTTCTCTTCTTCTTCTCCTCCAAGTAGCCGGCCACCAAGGAGATGGAACTTCTTTGATGTGTCGCCGGCCTTGAGAGAAACAAAACAAGGAGAAAGAAGAGAAGCAAGGGCCGACCACCAAAGGATAAGAGAGGAGGAGCTAAGGTTGTCTCTATTTCAAAGGCACCATTTACCTCTCTTTTATAATCCTTGGTGAATGCAAAAAAAGGAATTTTTTTTTAAAAAAACTTCCTTTAAATTTCTATTTGGTCGGCCATAGCTTAATCAAAAGAGGAAATTTTAACAACAATTAAAATCTCTCTCTTTTTAAATTTCCTATTATCCATGGCTATGAAAGGAAAGTTTTAAAATTAATCTCTCTCTTTTAAACATTGTAGATGACTACAAAAAAGGAAAGATTAAATTAAAACTTCTCTTTTAATCATGGTTACAAAAAAGGAAAGTTTTATCAAAATTAAAATCTTTCTTTTAAACATTATAGATAACTACAAATAAGGAAAGATTTTAACAAAATTAAAATATCCTTTGTAGATAGTTATAAAAGGAAAGATTTTAAAATTTAAAACTCTCTTTTAAAACCATGTGGATGACTATAAAAGGAAAGATTTTAACAAATAAAATCTCTCTTTTTAACTCCATGTGGTTGGCTATAAAAGGAAAGATTTTAACAAATAAAATCTCTCTTTTAAACTCCATGTGACCGACCCCTTGCTTGGACACCAAGCAAGGCTTGGCCAGCCACTACTTGGGCTCCAAGCTAATGCTTGGCTGGCCCCCTTGCACCAAGCAAGGATGTGTCCGACCCATTACTTGGGTAAGAAGTGGACTTTGTGGATATAAGGCTTTATAGAGGCTACAACAGGGACCGAGAGGAGGAATTGGTTTTGGTCTCCCGATGAGCTTGTGCTTCCTGTGTTCGCCCCGAACACCCAACTCAAGTTCATCAATAATAACTCATACCACTAAAGAGTTATTATTGAACTACCGCACCAATCCCATATTACATTATGGGCTCCTTCTTATTATGAGTGCGTTAATCTTCCTGTGTTTAAGATATCGAATGCTCATTAATCAAATGAGTTACTGACACTCACTTATTTAACATCTAGCTCCAAGAGTAGTACCACTCAACTTCATTGTCATGTCGGACTAGGTCCACCTGCAGAGTTTACATGACAATCCTTATATGCTCCTCAAGGGGACATCATCAACCTAGATTACTAGGACACAGTTTTCTTCTATAATCAACAACACACCATATAAATAATATTATTTCTCAACTTATCGGGCCTATTGATCCAACTGAATAAATCTCACCTATTGATAAATTAAAGAAATAAATACTAAGTACATGTGCTTGTTATTATATCGGGGTTAGGAGCACACACTTCCATAATAACAGAGGTCCTGTTCTTTTATGCAGTCAGTGTAAAAAGGACAACCTCAAATGGTCCTGCTCAATACACTCATAATGTACTAGTGTAATTTTATAGTCAAGATAAACTAATACCAAATTACATTATAACCATTCTAATGGTTTATCCCAATCCATCTTGGTTGTGAGCTACTATTTATAATTTATAAGGAACTGATAACATGATCTTCTGTGTGACACCACACACCATGTTATCTACAATATAAATTAAATGGGCAACTGCATTTAACATAAATATAGATATTTGACCAATGTGATTCTTATTTGAAAATAAATGTTCATACAAAAAGCTAGGCTTTTAGTATACATCCTAACAATCTCCCACTTATACTAAAAGACTATGCTGTCATATATCTGATTCTCATCCCCTCAACATGTCCATCAAAAGCTCTCGCCGGAAGAGCCTTAGTGAAAGGATCTGCCAGGTTATCTTCTAATGCAATCTTGGCGACAATAACTTCTCCTCGCTTTACGATGTCTCGTATCAGATGGTACTTATGCTCAATGTTTTTACTTGCCTTATGGGCTCATGGTTCCTTCGAGTTTGCAACTGCATCACTGTTGTCACAATAAATTGTGATAATTTTGGGCAAACCAGGAATCACATCTAAGTCCATCAAAAAATTTATGAGTCATACAGCTTCTTTGGCTGCCTCAGAGGCTTCCACATACTCAGCTTCCATGGTAGAGTTCGAAATACATTTCTGCTTAACACTCCTCCATGTTATGACTCCACCTCCCAAAGTAAACACATACCCCGAGGTAGACTTACTATTGTCCCTATCTGATTGGAAGTCAGAATCCGTGTAACCCACAAATCATCTGCCTGGTAAACTAGCAAATAATCTCTAGTCCTTCTCAGGTACTTCAATATATGCTTTACGACAGTCCAATGTCCTTGTCTTGGGTTACTTTGATATCTGCTAACCATGTCCATGGCAAAACAGATATCTGGTCTCGTACATAGCATTACATACATTAGGCTTCCTACAGCCGAAGCATAAGGGGTTGCCTTCATGTCCTCTATTTCCTTTGATGTTTTAGGACACACCTCTTTAGATAAAGGTACTCCATGCTGAAAAGGTAAGAAACCTTCCTTGGAGTTTTGCATGCTAAAACGAGCTACGATAGTATCGATGTATAAATCTTGGGATAAGGACAACATTATTTTCTTGCGATCCCTTATTACTTTGATCCCAAGAATATGTCCACATTCTCCCAAGTCCTTCATATCAAACTGCTTGGGCAACCATACCCTTATGTCTAACAACACTTTGACATTATTGCCAATGAGCAAAATATCATCTACGTATAGTACAAGAAATACCACCACGTTTTCATCACTCTTCTTGTATACACAAGACTCATCTGGACACTGAATGAATCAATAAGACTGGATAACTTCATTAAATCGGATGTTCCAAGATCTCGAAGCTTGCTTTAGTCCATAAATAAATCGATTGAGCTTACATACAAGATACTCTTTATCCTTCGCAATGAATCCCTCTGGTTACTTCATATGGATATTTTCTTCAAGACTTCTGTTAAGGAAAGTTGTGTTGATATCCATTTGCCAAATCTCATAATCCATATGAGCAGCAATAGATAAAAGAATCTGGATAGACTTAAGCATAGCTACCGGTGGAAAAGTTTCCTCATAATCGATTCCCTCTTTCTGAGTATACCCTTTTGCAACAAGCCTTGCTTTGAAAGTTTCTACCTTCCCGTCTGTCCCTCTTTTTATTTTGTAGACACATTTACACCCAATGGCTTTTACACCATTTAGTGATTCTACAAGCTCCCAGACCTGATTAGAATACATAGATTATATTTCAGAGTTCATTGCACTTTGCTAAAATGTTGCATCTTTATCTTGGAGTGCTTCATCATATGTACAGGGATCAGGTTCATATTCACCAGGGATCAAGTCCGAAGACTCTCCCAAAAACATGAATCTATCAGGTTGTCGAACAACCCTCCCACTACGACATGGTATTGCTTGTAATTGTGCATCATTTGTGACACGTGTTGCAGTTTCTTATGGTATCTCATCTTGTACTGTTGGTACTAAAATAGACATGTCTTCTCTTATTTCTTCAAGAACAATTTTATTCATGGGCTTGTGGTTCATTACATAGTCCTATTCTAAAATCGGGCATTGGTGCTAACAATGACCTTCTGATCTTTAGGACTATAAAATAAACCACCTTTCATTCCTTTAAGATAACCCATAAACAAGCGAACTTCTGTTCATGATTCCAACTTATTAGTATCTCCCTTCAGCACATGTGCTGGACTATCCCAAATCCGAATATGCTTCAGATTAGGCTTACGCCCATTCCACAATTCCATGGGAGTAGAGGGTACTAACGTAGAAGGTACCATGTTCAGAATGTATATTGCCGTTTCTAGAGCATATCCCCAAAACGAATTTGGTAATTTTGAATAACTCATCATTGATATAACCATTTCTATAAGAGTCATATTCCTTCTGTTAGGATGTATACTAAAAGTCTAGCTTTTGATATAAACATTTATCTAGAAATAAGAATCACATTGGTCAAATGTCTACATTTATGATAAATGTAGTTGCTCAATTAATTTATATTGTAGATAACATGGTGTGTGGTGTCACACACAGAAGATCATGTTATCGGTTCTTTATAAAATATATAAACAGTAGCTCACGACCAAAATGGAAAGGAACAAACCATTGGAAGGTCGTAGTGTAATTAGGAATTAGTTTATCTTGACTATATAATTACACTAGTACACTTAGAGTGTATTGAGTAGGACCATTAGAGATTATTTCTTTTATACTGACTTTATAAAGAAATAAATACCTCAGTTATTATGGAAGTGTGTGCTCTTAATCCTAATATAATAACAAGCACATATATTTGATATTTATTTCTTTAATTTATCAATGAGTGAGATTTAGTTCGATGAATCAATAAGCCCGATAAGTTGGGAAATGATATCACTTATAGTGTGTGTTGTTGATTATAGAAGGAAACTGTGTCCTAGAGATACTAGGATGATAATGTCCCCAAGAGGAGCTCATAAGGATTGTCATGTTAAACTCTGCAGGTGGACTTAGTCCGACATGCTTAAGTCTATCCGGATTCTTTTATCTATTTGGCAAGAGGATGTCAAGACAGCATTCCTTAATGGAAGTCTTGAAGAAAGCATCCATATAAAGCAACCAGAAGGGTTCATTGCAAAGGGCTAAGAGCATCTTGCGTTCAAG
The DNA here is from genome assembly GCF_018446385.1 of Zingiber officinale. Classification (NCBI taxonomy): domain Eukaryota; kingdom Viridiplantae; phylum Streptophyta; class Magnoliopsida; order Zingiberales; family Zingiberaceae; genus Zingiber; species Zingiber officinale. The sequence goes on along the minus strand of NC_055987.1, from coordinate 23,952,093 downwards.
CTCAATCAGTCTATGGACTGAGGCAAAGCTTCAAGGTCTTGGAACATCCGGTTTATCAAAGTAATCCAGACCTATGGATTTATTTAGTAACCGGATAAGTCTTGTGTATACAAAAGGTGTGATGGAAACGTGGTGGTATTTCTTGTACTATACTTAGATAACATTTTTAGTAGTTGGAAACAATATCAAAATGTTGTCAGAAGTAAGGATATGGTTGTCCAAACAATTCGATATAAAGGACTTGGGAGAATGTATATATTCTTGAGATCAAAGTAATAAGGGATCGCAAGAAAAGAATATTTTACTTATCCCAAGCTTCATATATCGGAAAAATCCTTGCTCATTTTAAGCATGCAGAACTCTAAGAAAGGTTTCTTACCTTTTAGGCATAGAGTAGCTTTATCTAAAGAGATGTCTCCGAAGACATTAAAGGAGATAAAGGACATGAAGGTAGTTCCTTATGCTTCGGCTCTGGGAAGCCTAATGTATGCAATGTTGTGTACGAGACAGGATATCTATTTTGCCATGGGCATGGTTAGCAGATATCAAAGTAACCCTAGACAAGGACATTAGTCTGCAGTAAAGCATATATTGAAGTACCTTAGAGGCACTAGAGATTATATGCTAGCTTACAAGGCAGTTATTTTGGTCCCTGTGGGTTGCATGGATTTTGACTTCCAATCGGATAAGGACAATAATAAGTCAACCTCGGGGTTTTGTATTTACTTTAGGAGGTAAAGTCATAACTATGGAAGAGTGATAAGCATAGGTGTTTTTCTGGACTCCACCATAGAAGCTTAGTATATGGCAAGCCTCTGAGGTAGCCATAAAAGCTGAATGACTCAATAACCTCAAGATAGACTTAGATATGATTTCTAGTTTGTCCAAAGATTATTACAATTTATTGTAATAATATTGGTGCAGTAGCAAACTCGAAGAAACCATAAGTCTATAAGGCAAGTAAACACAATAGAGCGCAAGTACCACCCAATACGAGAAATCGTATAAACGAGGAGAAGTTGTTGCTGCCTAGATTGCATCAGATGATGACCTATAGATCTTTTCACTAAGGTCCTAAAGGCAAGAGCTTTTGATGGGTATGTTGAAGGATTGGGAATCAGATGTATGGTAGCAGATATGACAGCTTAGTCTTTTAGTATAAGTGGGAGATTGTTAGGATGTATACTAAAAGCCTAGCTTTTGGTATAAATATTTATCTAGAAATAAGAATCACATTGGTCAAATGTCTATATTTATGATAAATGTAGTTGCTCAATTAATTTATATTGTAGATAACATGGTGTGTGGTTTCACACACAGAAGATCATGTTATCGGTTCTTTATAAAATATATAAACAGTAGCTCATGACCAAAATGGAAAGGAACAAACCATTGGAAGGTCGTAGTGTAATTAGGAATTAGTTTATCTTGACTATATAATTACACTAGTACACTTAGAGTGTATTGAGTAGGACCATTAGAGGTCATTTCTTTTATACTGACTTTATAAAGAAACAAATACCTCAGTTATTATGGAAGTGTGTGCTCTTAATCCTAATATAATAACAAGCACATATATTTGATATTTATTTCTTTAATTTATCAATGGGTGAGATTTAGTTCGATGAATCAATAAGCCCGATAAGTTGGGAAATGATATCACTTATAGTGTGTGTTGTTGATTATAGAAGGAAACTGTGTCCTAGAGATACTAGGATGATAATGTCCCCAAGAGGAGCTCATAAGGATTGTCATGTTAAACCCTGCAGGTGGACTTAGTCCGACATGACGATAAGGTTGAGTGGTACTACTCTTGGACTAAGATATTAATTAAATGAGTTGTCAGTAACTCACTTAATTAGTGGACATTCGATATCTTAAACACAGGGAGACTAACACACTCATAATAAGAAGGAGCCCAAAAATGTAATTTGGGATTGGTGCGGTAGTTCAATAATAGTTCTCTAGTGGAATGAATTATTATTGATAAAATTAAGTTGTGTGTTCGGGGCGAACACGGGATGCTTAATTTTATCGGGAGACCAAAACCAATTCCTCCTCTCGGTCCCTATCGTAACCTCTTATTTATAGAGTACTATACCCACCTATACCCACTTCATACCCATGATAAGGGGGTCGGCCAAGCTAGCTTGTGGTTCAAGCTAGGGCCGACCAAGCCTTGATTCATGGGTGGCCGACCCTAGCTTGAACCCAAGATTAGGTGGCCAACCCCCATTAAATTAAAAAGAATTTTAATTTTTAATTTTTATTATGTGGAAGATATAATTAAAATTAAAATATCTCTCTTAAAAGGATCTACAAAAGATTAAAGAAAGAGATTAGATCTCTTTCCTTATTTGTAGATTAGAAAGATATTTTATTTTCTCTTTGAAAATTATTCACATGTTTAAAAATTAAAAATTATAGAAATTTCTTTTTATCAACCATGAAGGGATTTTTGAAGAGAAATTTTATTTTTAAAATTTCCGGAAACAAATTAGGAAGTTTTAATTTGTTGATTGAAACTTGTCTAATTTGCTTCTCTAGAGATAGTCGGCCATGATGTCGATTAATAAGAAATTTTATTTAATTTTTCTTTGTTAATTCATATTAAGGAAAGTTATAAAAATTAATTGTAACTAAGTTTCCTTATTTGCCAAAGCCAAGGAATATAAAAGAAGGGGTGGGGGTGCCTTCATGAGATTCAACCTCTATTATTTTTCTCCCTCTCTTATTCCTTGGTGTGGCCGACCAACCTCTCTTCTCCTCTTCTTCTTTGTGGTGGCCGAACCTTTCTCTTGGCTTGGAGCTCTTGTGGTGGCCGGATATTACTTGGAGAAGAAGAAGAAGAAGGAGAGAAAGCTTGCATCCCTTGGAGCTTGGTTGGTGTTTTTTTTTCTTCCTTGGTGAAGCTTTCTTGTTTTGGCCGAACCTAGCTAGGAGGAGAAGAAGGTGTTTGGTGGTTTCTCATCTCGGAAGATCGTTGCCCACACAACGTCCGAGGTTAGAAGAGGAATACGGTAGAAGATCAAGAGGTCTTTCTAAAAGGTATAACTAGTAATTTTTCTTTCCGCATCATACTAGTTATTTTTGGAAATAATACCAAATACAAGAAGCTTACGATTCTAGTATTTCGAATATGTTTTTCGATGTTGTATTCTTTTATTTTATTTTTCCTTGTGATTTGATTGTTCCTTTCGGTTAACCTAAAGTTATTTTAGGAAATTAAATATTAGCTTTCCATAAAAGGTTTTGTTTAGTCGGTGGTGGTTGCTCCCATATCCAAGAAGGTCTTGTGCCTCGCCACGTCAGTACTGGGAACCAATTATGGAAATTAATATTTAATGGAATTAATGACTTAAGGTGATTTGGATCGAACGTGTTAAGTTCCGTAGGAGATTCAAGTCTAAACCTAAAAGAACAAATAGATTAAGTTTTGGATCAAACGTGTTAAGTTCCGCAGGCGATCCAAAATTTAATTTAAAAGAACACATGGTAGCTAGGAAAAGGTTCAGACCTTTGTACAAAATTTTTGTACAGTGGAACCTCTAGGTTTTCCGAGTAGCAACCAACACCTTCGTTCTACCATACCATTCTGTTGGGGTGTACCAGGTGCAGATAGTTGGGATTGAATCCCGACCTCTGATAAGTAACTCCTAAACTCTCCTAAGAGGTACTCTCCACCACGATCAGACCGTAGTATCTTGATACTTTTACCATGACATTTTTCCACATCAGCCTTGTACTCTTTGAACTTATCAAAGTACTCAGACTTGTGGCACATCAAGTAAATGTACCCGTATCTCGAATAGTCATCTATAAAAGAGACAAAATATTTGAAACCACCTCTTGCCTGGATAGTCATAGGTCCACACAAATCTGAATGAACCAATTCCAACACATCTTTGGCTCTATACCCTTTAGCCTTAAAAGGTCTCTTGGTCATTTTTCCTTCCAAGCAAGACTTGCAGGTTGGAAAATTTTCCACCACCAATGAACCCAAAATTCCATCGGCTATTAACCTTTAAATCCTACTCAAGTTAATATGACCTAGCCTTAGATGCTAAAAATGTGTTTGGTTCATTTCCGAAGGTTGCTTTCTCATATTAGAAGGTGTTATTAATTTTCATTTGTTGCTTCATGGGAGTTATTGAATTTAGAGTATATAAATTGACAACCAACGTACCAGAACATATAACTTCCCTATTTTTCTTGATAACAACTTTGTCATCAAAAGAGACAGAATATCCATCCTTAAATAGTTTAGAAACTGAAATCAAGTTCTTTCTAAAACTTGGTACGTAAAGACAATTTCTCAAAATCAATGTTTTATTCCTATCAAAAGATAAATAAACATCTCCCACTACAACAACCGCCACTTTTGTAGTATTGCCCATGTAGATGGTGATTTCCCCTTCATATAGTCGTCGGGTTTCCTGGAACCCCTGCAATGAATTGTAGACATGATCAGTGGCTCCCGTATCTACACACCAGGTACCGGTAGATAACACCACTAAACATGTTTCAACAACTAATGAATAAGATACACATTTATTGTTCTTAATTTTGCGAGGACAGTCTTCTTTTTGTTTCCAATCAATATAACTGGGACTTGTAAGTGTATTCTCTAATATAACAGCAAGAGGTTTGAAGGTCATTTGAAATCCTAAAAATCATAAAATATTTGGTCAATACTTTATAATTTAAAATAATATTGATTCCTCAAACAATATTATTTAAATTCACCAACGCCTCAAAACACCGTGAATTTTGTATGTCACGTTAGTGTGGACGTATATGAATTCAAATATTTGTAAGAGGAGATTTTACCCATTAATTTTATTATCTTGTCATTCTAACTTTATAACAAATAAAATTAATAGTTGATTTTTCTTTGGTCACACAAATAACAGCAGTGATTCCGTTGGAGAGGATATTATTAAATGCGCCTAAGTGTATACCATTACTTGATACTTAGTCCATTAAATAGGATTGTGCCCCTTCAGTTGAAGAAGATCACACACACCTAAATAACTTCCTATAATCATTCATAAAGGAAGTTTGATCTAGTGATCCGCAAACAAACTCATCCGTTATGGAGGAAGGCACTCACAGCCAACGCACAAGTTTGAATGCATCACTTACAAACCAATAATGGAGACCGTGGAATTTAAATAATTCCTCTCCCACTTAGTTATTTAGAAATGAGGAATTTTAACATGCACACAAGCACACAAAACAACACACACATCACAGCGTAAAAGGCAATAAATATGAAAACTAATTTTTCAACTATTATGGCCTCATCCATAGTTGTCCTCCATGTGTCGCTAACCCTAGCCGCCGCCAACGGGTCATATCGTCATGTTTATCTTGCTTCCTTTTCCGTTGCACGTTTGGTCCTCAAATAGCACCACGCCTCGCAAGGATATGATCCACGACAAAAATAAAATTTTACATTTATCGATCATATATTCCACGAAGGAATGTACATGTAATCTAGATCGAACAAAAATGTAAAATCCTAAAACTAATACAGCTCCTGCTGTATTTAATAATTACAATCATGCACACATATAAAATGCCCTCGACATGTCCAAGGGTCCAATCACACACAAACACAATAGGGCATAATAGTTGGAACTAGGATGTCTGCAACTACAGAGTTAATCTATTTGCACATCCTACTATTATCCTGCCTAAATTTATATATGAAAAGTGCATAATTTAACTGAAAACCAAACACACAGAGGCAGAAAACTAGCTCTGATACCAAGTGTTGGTCGCTACTCAGAATTCTGTTTTGCTTCCCCTGTACAAAAATTTTGTACAAGTACAGAACTCTCCTAACAACCTATGTGTTCCTCATGAGTTAGACTTGAATTGGAAACAGAACTTAACATTTTTACTTCAAGTTTAACTCATGTGTTCTTCAGTAGTTAAAACTTGGATTGCAAACGATACTTAACATTATTAATCCAAGTTCATCTCATGTTACAGAAGTTGATTAAATATCTATTTCAAGGATTGGCTTCCAGGTTAAACATGGCGAGACACTTGGCCTTCTTGGTTATGGGACCATCCACCACTTCCTAGACAAAGCCTTTCAAAGAAATTGGATATTTAAACTTCTTACAGTAGGCCTAGGTTTAACTACAGAGACTTCAATAGAAGCACAAGATCAAAATACTAAATCGAAACACAAAAACAAAACACGAAATCGCTAGCCTCTTGTGTTGGTATTTCAGGATCCATACAAAGAACACAAACTAATTAATTTGAAGCGGAAACAATTAATTAGTTATACCTTTCTTTGTAGTTAAAGACCTCTTGATCTTCTGTTGTATTTCTCTCCTTCTCTTGGACTTCGTGTGGGTGACGATCTACCAAGATGAAATCCACCCGAACCACTTCTACTTCTCCAAGAAAATTCGGCCACCAAAGGATGCCAAAATAGGAAAATTTCTTCTCTTCTTCTTTTCCTCCAAGTAGCCGACCACCAAGGAGATGGGACTTCTTTGATGTGTCGCCGACCTTGAGAGAAAGAAACAAGGAGAAAGAAGAGAAGCAAGGGCCGACCACCAAAGGATAAGAGAGGAGGAGCTAAGGTTGTCTCTATTTCAAAGGCATCATCTACCTCTCTTTTATAATCCTTGGTGAATGCAAAAAAGAAAAGTTTTTTTTTTAAAAAAAACTTCCTTTTAATTTCTATATGGTTGGCCATAGCTTAATCAAAAGAGGAAATTTTAACAACAATTAAAATCTCTCTCTTTTTAAATTTCCTATTATCCATGGCTACGAAAGGAAAGTTTTAAAATTAATCTCTCTCTTTTAAACATTGTAGATGACTACAAAAAGGAAAGATTAAAATTAAAACTTCTCTTTTAAATCATGGTTACAAAAAAGGAAAGTTTTATCAAAATTAAAATCTCTCTTTTAAACATTATAGATAACTACAAATAAGGAAAGATTTTAACAAAATTAAAATCTCTCTTTTAATCCTTTGTAGATAACTATAAAAGGAAAGATTTTAAAATTTAAAACTCTCTTTTAAAATCATGTGGATGACTATAAAAGGAAAGATTTTAACAAATAAAATCTCTCTTTTTAACTCCATGTGGTTGGCTATAAAAGGAAAGATTTTAACAAATAAAATCTCTCTTTTAAACTCCATGTGACCGGCCCCTTGCTTGGACACCATGCAAGGCTTGGCCGGCCACTACTTGGGCTCCAAGCTAATGCTTGGTCGGCCCCCTTGCACCAAGCAAAGATGTGCCCGACCCATTACTTGGGTAAGAAGTGGACTTTGTGGATATAAGGCTTTATAGAGGCTACAACAGGGACCGAGAGGAGGAATTGGTTTTGGTCTCCCGATGAGCTTGTGCTTCCTGTGTTCGCCCCGAACACCCAACTCAAGTTCATCAATAATAACTCATACCACTAAAGAGTTATTATTGAACTACCGCACCAATCCCATATTACATTATGGGCTCCTTCTTATTATGAGTGCGTTAATTTTCCTGTGTTTAAGATATCGAATGTCCATTAATCAAATGAGTTACTGACACTCACTTATTTAACATCTGGCTCCAAGAGTAGTACCACTCAACTTCATTGTCATGTCAGACTATGCCCACTTGCAGGGTTTACATGACAATCCTTATGAGCTCCTCAATATTATTTCTCAACTTATCGGGCCTATTGATCCAACTGAATAAATCTCACCCATTGATAAATTAAAGAAATAAATACTAAGTATATGTGCTTGTTATTATATCGGGATTAAGAGTACACACTTCCATAATAACAGAGGTCCTGTTCTTTTATGCAGTCAATGTAAAAAAGGACAACCTCAAATGGTTTTGCTCAATACACTCATAGTGTACTGGTGTAATTTTATAGTCAAGATAAACTAATACTAAATCACACTACAACCATTCCAATGGTTTGTCCCAATTCATCTTGGTTGTGAGCTACTATTTATAATTTATAAGGAACTGATAACATGATCTTCTGTGTGACAGCACACACCATGTTATCTACAATATAAATTAAATGGACAACTACATTTAACATAAATGCAGACATTTGACCAATATGATTCTTATTTCAAAATAAATGTTCATACAAAAAGCTAGGCTTTTAGTATACATCCTAACAGTTTCGATTGCCCAGCTCACATCCCTATGTCCCTTAGTGATTTTAGTTTTAAAACCCTAAAGGCATCAAGGGGTTGTTCATCGACACTTCTTTATCTTCCGATTTCTCCTTCTCTACCTATTTGCGTTAACCTCCCTGTGCTCCTTTCATAAGTGCTCATTTTTCCTTTTCACCTGCTCGTGTGTTTTTGGATTAGATCCTAGCTGCAGTAACTTTAGTCCCCTAGTATGCCTTCTTCCACTCTGATTTTGATAGGAGTGATCAGAGGCTAGTGCAATCTAGCTTAAAACTTCCTGAAGCCCACTAGCCTTCGCCTCCCTGGGCCTAACGACCATCCTGGTTATCCTCCTCTCGATTTTGTGACCTTCTTCATGTTGGGATATGCCCGATGCAGTGTGTACTAAAACATGTTTCATAAACATACACAGCGGAAAATAAAACAATAATAATTCCTAAATTATTAAATCACACACACTACACGCATACAAGAATACAACATGCCAAACATGATCACATAATTAAATTTTTACGGAAAGTAAATTTATGCTAGGTGTACCTTATGGATGACCTGTAACGAGAATGACATCAACCGTAGTGATGTTATCAAACCTTAACTCTATTCATATTCACGCCGAGCTCCTCAAGACAACTCCTTGAGTACAAGCCTCTCCTTCAGAAGTTACTAGCCACGAGCGAAGAAGAGGAATCAAGAGGAAAAGGAAGAGAAACACATAAGGAAGAGATTTCTTCCTTGTGGTGGTCACAGTAACAAGGGGAAAGGGTTCCCCTTGTTGGCGGTGGCAAAGAGAAAGGGTAGAGGGAGAGGAGAAGAGAAATTGGGTTAAGGTTTTCAAAAACCCTTACAAGCCAATTAATGATCTCATGTGTATAATCTTCTCTCAACCATATCAATATATAGCCCTCATTAATGAGTTGGATTAGAAAGCTCAAATCCAAGCCATTATCCCTTAACCAAAAATTATCCCATTAACCCTTTAGTTTGGTTCACAACTAAACCAAATTGGTTCATGACTAATTCATGATTAAACCAAATATGGTCCAACTCTTCCATAAGAGATGTGGCCCATCGACGCTTCCATTGTGACAAATATTTCTATATTTATCTTATGTATGGTCCAACCAAACATTTATCTCTTGATCTAAGAATCTTATTCTTTAACTTGCTTTATGTCTTTTAGAGACTCATTAGTGTGTGTAACCCAATAGGTTCCAGTTTATCTCAGTCATCCATAATTAACTACTTAATTATAGAACGATCATGAGTGACACCTAGTAGTACATCATAATCCCCAAGTAGTCAAAAAATCATAGTTGATTTTAGAATTAATTCTAAACCCTTCAGCAACTACAATGAGTCATGCTTCGTTCCTTTCACTCGTCTTATACCCACTTGGTTCAAGACATGATCTATGTGTCTTGTCCTCACTAGGCTGACTATATCACACCTAGCCCAAGTAATACTTTCTCGTTCTACATATTCAAATTACTCGTACATGTGTACAAGAGTCTCGCACTCTTAACATGTGATGCTTTGGCCAAAAACTTTGAGTAATAATCCTGAAAAGTGACCATAGGGTATACGTCTCCTCGCAAGAAGTGGTGAATTCTCTGTGGGCTATCCAAACACCTTCAGGCACTTCAACTTATACCCAATCATCCCGGTTCCACACCTCAATGAGATGCTTACTTAAGATGTCAAAGTATAAGTCTCCATGATCAAGATGACTTGTATACCTCAAGTCGAAGGAAACGTGCACTCGTGCTGCAGTAAGAACTTTACAGACATATCTATATATATGTAGAGAACCATATGAAGTCTTACAGTGAGTCACTCCAATGAACTAGTTACCATAACCAGCATCCACGTTTAACTCTCGACATCCCAATGTCTCCAACCAATGAGAAAACATATGCTTGGTCGAACCAAGGAGTATAACCCGTACTAGTCTTACAGAATTGATGATGTCTGAATGCATCAATTCGACGACTAGGGAAATTTTAATATATTCATAATTGCACATGTAGTGATAACCACTAGTTGTGATCCAATCACAAATTCTCTCATGCTATAAATTATATTACGGACATTCAATAGATGAGTTTAAGACAATCAAACATATAATTTGTACACAAATAGTGAATCTATACTTATCAAATAAATAGAAAAAATTGTAAGACGATTGCCTTAGGGCATCCCTCAAATTCTAACACTCCCACTTAGCCTAAAGTCAATCGTCATGGTGTCCTAAACTGTAAGCATAGACGTGACTCTCAAACTTACTTTGTGATAGAGCCTTTGTCAAAGGATCCGCTAGATTTATTTCAGTGAAAATTTTCTCGAGTTGTATTTCTTTCCTACTAACGATCTCCCTGATCAGATGATAATGATAATGCATTTGTTTTGATCGCTGATGAGACCTTGGTTCAAACATACTAAACCATTTTAGCACTCTGTCTATATATGTCGACTGTGAAAGACCAAGCAACTTTTTTGATCTATCTCTATAGATTTTTATCCCGAGGATGTAAGTTGCTTCTCCTATGTCTTTCATGGAGAATGTATTAGACAATCAAACTTTAACTGACTATTGAACTGGCACGTCATTTTCTATAAGCAATATGTTATCAACACATAATATTAGGAATATGACTACACTCACACTAACCTTTTGATACACACAAGGTTCGTCTGGATTTTGTGAGAAATCAAACTATTTGATCACCTCATCAAAACGGATATTCCAACTCAAGGATGCTTGCTTTAATCTATAAATGGACCGTTGAAGTTTGCATACTTTATTTTGTTCACAGATGTGAAACCTTCAGGTTGTGTCATATACACATCTTCGAGGAGATTTCCATTAAGGAAAGATGTTTTCACATACATCTGTCATATCTTATAATCATGATGAGCTGATATAGCCAGGAGTATCCGAATGGATTTAAGCATGGCTACAGGTGAGAAAGTTTCGTCATAGTCAATATCTTGCCTTTAACGATAGCCTTTTGCCACCAACCTTGCCTTGTAGGTAATAATATTACCATCCATGTCAGTTTTCTCCTTGAAAACCCATTTGGACCCTATAGGCGTAATGCCTTCAGGTGAGTCCACCAAGTTTCAAACTTGGTTTTCATACATGGAATCCATTTCCAACTTTATGGTTGTAAATCACTTGTCCTTTTCTGAACTACTCAGAACCTCTTCATAATAAGTAGGTTCCTCATCTTTAATGAGTAACACATCATTCTATTCTCTTACAAGAGATCCATATCTCTCAGAAATATTGTGTGCCCTACCTGATCTACGAGGAGGTTGTGTCATAATCGGTTATGGTTCTTGATTAGTCATCTCATTAGTGTTTATTAGAGTCTCTTAAACTTCATCAAGTTCAACCATGCTTCCACTTGCTTCCTGTAGGAGAAATTCTTTCTCTAGGAAGGTAGCATGCCTTGAAACAAACACTTTTTGTTCAAAGAGGTGATAGAATTGGTAATCCTTAGTTTCCTCAGTGTATCCAATAAATAAACACTTATTAGACTTGGCGCCCAACTTATCTAATATAGTCCTCTACACATCAGTAGGGCATCCCCATATCTTCAAATAAGATATGAGGGGTTTCTTACTAGTCCATACTGTTAGGATCGATGATTGCGGCAAGAGAGGTGGGGTGTGAATAGCCGACCCCAAATCTTTCGTTTCTTTCTACGATTAGGGTTAGCGCAGCGGAAATAAAATGAATAGAAACGAAAGCGGAGAATAGCAAACCTCAAACTCGTCGATGTAACGAGGTTCGGAGATGAAACTCCTACTCCTCGGCGTGTCCGTGGGCGAATCAATCGATGAGCCGGTCAGGACTTGGAGAACAAATAATGTTACTCATACAGGTTGGAACCTCACCATAATGTTTCAAAGCAATCTGGAGTGAAAGCAGCAAAATAGGTAATACAAATGTAGAGCTGTCAACACTTACCTTCTCTTGATGGATTGAGACCAAACCAATGATGATCAGTTGAATTCCCGGTGCAGTGGAAGCTCACAAAAGCAAAGGAGCGAAGGCTTTCGTCAAAAGCTACGGGAAGAACACGGCTGAAGAAGAAAGCGAGAGAAGAGGAAGAGTCGGAGAAAGTGGCCCCTCGATCTCGCACATACCATCTCTAGAAGAAGTAGAAGGAGAAAAGCGAAGTGGAACCAGAGCGGATAAGTTCTGGTGATCAAGCTGGCTTTGATAAGGTCAGGCGCCGATGGATCACGGGACGATCGGTGATCGTGATTCCGGACGATCCTGCAAGAGGTGGTTTAAATCTCTGATGGTGGCGGGTGATCGAGACTCAATCGGTCACAGACCCAGGTAGGTTCCTCCTGATTGTTGACTCCTGCGGTGGTCGGTAAGTCGGACCGCTCGAACCCCTTGACGCCGGTGGTCACGGGCGTCAGATGCTCGAGCATGTCGGCGGATGCGCGGACCGGTCAAGTTCGGCTCGATTTCATTTCGTAGTGCGAGCGAGCTCACATTTTCCCGGCCTGGTAGGAGCAGCTATCGGTACCTGGAGCTTTACATGCCAAGTCTGACACGTTACTACCGTGCCAGTCTCCATATGGACTTTTTGATGACTCCTGTGGACTTTTCACGGATATGGGTGACCTTGACCTTAGTTCCCTTCACAACCTCAGGACTTCAGCTACTGGCTTCACTCCCAGGTCTTTGGCCTCACACAGTCTTCCCAGCCACAACTTCCACTCACGGGACTTTCTCATTTGCAGCTATCTGGGACTTTCCTTTCACTGGCTTCCTCCTGGTTCTGCTTCCTCCAGACTCCACTTCACTAGCTTCCTCCACTAAGTTCCTGGCCTCAGGTTTCAATGGACTTCTTGGCTATAGGACTTCGAGCTTGCGCTTCTCCACGGACTTTCTGAGTACTATCCCAGCTTAGGACTTCCCAGTCAAGTATCCGGTCAACCTTGACCTACTTGATTCTTCTTCATCCAACCTGATCAGACCCTGATCAGTATCTCTCCGCATGGACAGCTGCACCTGCATTGTCCATGTCTACATGTCTTTCTGTATTGTCAAACATCGAAACCATGACCAAGGTTTACGCTTGGTCAACTAGGTCAACCTTGACCTACTGGAAATTGCACCAACAATCTCCCCCTTTTTGATGTTTGACAATACCTTTAAGTTAGGCTAATCCAATAGCCTCAACTTTCTTCATGCCACCAGGTAATGAAACATAAGTTACAACCTTACATTCTCCTTCTAAGAAGGCAACCTCCTTCTTAGATAATGAAGGCCTAACTTAAACCCTTCATTCTCCCCCTATTGGCACACATCAACAAACTCTCCCCCTGAAGAGTAAGTTATCGTTGTTCACAACTTCACTCGTTGTGATCAACAAACTCTCCCACTAACTCCAATGTTCTTCCTTGAACATTCTCTAGACATTCTCCATTCTCCCCCTTTTTGACACACATCAAAAAGAGTGAATCAAGGTCAAGAGTTTCTTCCTAATGAAAGTCCCATACCTTTCATTGAAACCCTTAATTTCCCCCTTGATACTAATGTCAATAGTCAAATTTAGTGATAATCCCATATCACTCATGACAACTCCCCCTAAAGGTCAACTCCCCCTTGACCATTGCACCAACAATGTCTTGGAGAGTTCCAAACCTTTAGAAACCTAAAACACCACTTCCCGAGCTGAAATTTCAGACAACCAGTAGAATTTCAGCAAGTTGGCACGCCCTGATCGGTCACCAGACCGATCAGGCTTCCTCTGGATCAGTCCAGTGACCGATCAAGAAAGCCCTGGATCGGTCCAGTGACCGATCCAGACACTGATGGACAGATTTCTGAATTTTTCCTTCCCGAAATTCAGAAACCTCTAGAAAATCACAGAAAATTCGAAAAATTGTGAAATTTTGAGGATACATTCCTCATAACATATATTATCAAGAAAAAATAGTTTTCTATGAAAATAACTTCCATTTTCAAATTTTGATACAAAGTTCAAAAGATTTTGAAATAACTCAAAGTTAATCAATCTTTGTATCAACTTACTCAATGATGAATGCTATCACTAGAAAAGCTTCATCAAGGTTTTTCAAATCAATTTTAAAATGATTTTAAACCCTTTAATTTAGGACCACAATCTTAGGGCTAAATGTACATGACTTGTACACAAGCTTTCCCTATGATCCCCAATTAGAATTAGGCTCATCTAGGTACAAGAACTATGCACCTTGATCCTAACTCACAATCCTAATATCTCACACACATCTAAGGTGTATCAAACACATCCAAGTCAATTTTGATGTGAGATATGGGTTTAGGTTAGCTTAATCTAAGTTCTCATGCATTTTTCTAAATAACAATTTGATCTCCATATCAAATTGTGTTTTAGTCCTTAAATCAATTTCATTGATCATTAATGCACAAGATGATGACATGACATAAAATAGTATCATAAATGAAAACATGTGCCAATGTCATGATGTCATGACATAAAGTATGAAACTTAAATAAAGCATAACATCTAAATAACTTAAGCATTATCATGACATTTCAAATGATGATAAATTAAGTATGATGTCATGACATGGCATATGGCAAGCAATATATGGCAAATAACACATAAAGGTATAGAAAATACCTAACTCTAGCCTTAGTTGCCATTTTTGATCATTTTGCCATAAAATCCATATTCCTAAGTGTATTAGACCTAAAATCATATACTAAGGATTTTTAGATCACTATGTGCCAATTAGATTGACCCTAGAAAACTCTTCAATTGTGATTGGCACATCCTAAACACCTTAGGAATAATTTTCCATTTCATTTCCAAGGCTTGATTACACCTTGAAAATTCCTAAAGTGCCACCTTTTGCCATGATTAGGTTAACTCCCTATTCAAGTAAGGTTGGCACACCCTAACTCATCTAGCGTGATGAAATCACGCTCCTAGGAACCCAATACCTATTTGAGCTCATTGGGTTCACTAAGTATTCACTAGGGATGACTTCCCTAGCAACCCTTCTAATGACCCTCCTAGGTTTTGAAGCCTTGGTCATTTGGGACTCATCAAGATCAACTCTAGGGGTGACTCCCCTTGTGACCTTGGTGATGGTCTTTCTAGCCCTAGGTCTTGTTCCATAATCGAATGGAACATTGTGATAAGTGGGCTTGACCACTTGGAACTTAGGTTTGTGACCCAAACCTTTCTTGTCCTTGGACATTGGTTTTTGACCCTTAAACCCTAGAGATGACTTCTCCAAGTTCTTAAGAGCCTTTTCCAAAGTATCAAGTCTTGACCTCAAGACTTGATTCTCCTTCTCTAATACCTCAATTTTTAATTTTTCATTTTTCTTTGAGGTATTCCTAGGCATGTGTCTAGTTGATTTGGGATTTCTACCTAGGTTCTCCCTAACCTTAGATGAGTTAATTCTAGGGTTGGCTTTCCTAGTGTTATCCTTATCTAGGCTCACATGTTTGGCACCTAAGCATGTGTATAGATTTCTAATGTTATCATGCTTACCATTATTAACAATAGCAATATGGCTACTAGCATGTGTCTTGTTATTATTGCAATAATGTGCCTTAGAGATTACCTTAGGGTTTTCCCTAGCTCCCCCTATACATGTGCTCGATCTCTTGTCCTTGTGAGGTTGCCTCCCTCCTACATTGCCCCATGTCCCTCCATCATTGGAAGCACACCATGTGCTCCTTGCCCTTGCATATCGGGACTCCGACTTCCTTGACTTTTGGTGCCGGTGGAGTCTTCCTAATCCTCCTTGGACACTTACTCTTGTAATGTCCATACTCCCTACACTCAAAGCACATTATGTGTAATTTATTTGAAATTGAAATGCTTGAGTTACCTAGGGTTGAGGATGGATGAAGACTTTCTTCTTCATCCCTTCCGGAGGTAGAAGCTTCTTCTTGCACCAATCTTGAAGAAGAACTCTCCTCCTCTTCTTCCATAGATGTTGAGTAGCCCTCAACTTCTAATTCCTTACCTCCATGATGTGAGCTACTTGGCTCACTTGACTCCTCTTCATGACTTGAAATGGAGCTTCCCTCATGGAGCTTGGCCAAGTTGTTCCACAACTCCTTGGCATTGTGGTATCCACCTATCCTACACAAAACATCATTAGGTAAAAGAAAATTCAATGATTTTCATATCATCATTGATGGTTGATTGGTGGATTTGCTCCTTTCACTTCTTCTTCTCCAAAAGTTCTCATTCTTTATCCAATGGAGGAGTAAAACCTAATTGCACACACCTCCAATTTTCTAGGTTAGTCATAAGAAAGTACTTCATTCTTACCTTCCAAAACACGAAGTCACGCGATCGATAGAAAGGTAGGGATTGTTCATAACTCCATTCTCTAGCTCTGCTCCGGTGTTGATCCAACAGCGACCTGCTCTCGATACCACTTGTTAGGATCGATGATCGCGGCTAGAGAGGAGGGTGTGAATAGTCGACCCCAAATCTTCCGTTTCTTTCTACGATTAGGGTTAGCGAAATAAAATGAATAGAAACGGAGAATAGCAAACCTCAAACTATGTAACGAGGTTGAGATGAAACCCTACTCTCCCTCGGTGTCCGTGTGTGGACGAATCCAACTGGCGATGAGACGAAGAACTAATGTAACACTCCGTGGAGAAACCTCGCCACAATTGTTTTTGCACAGCAATAGTATGAAAGCAAAGCAAAATACAATACAAATGTATGAAACACGCCACGCCTTCTCTTATTGGATGAAGGACTTCTGGGATCCAACCACAAGCCGAATGAGATTGGTCCCCGGTTCCAGAAGTGAGGTCAGCAAAACCGAGAACAAAGAATCTCAAGAAAGAACTGTGCAGAGACTTGAAGAGCGAACAGAAGGAAGGAAGAGGAAGAGTCGAGAGAGTGCCCGATCTCCTTTTATAACTCCTCCTGCGAAGAAGAAGAAGAAGAAAGAAGAAGGCGCCCGGATAGAATTGGCCACCGGATCGATCAGGCTAAAGCTTGATCGGTCTAGGCCACCTCTGATCGGTCCTGGGGACCGATCAGGCCCCAGTCTGATCGGTCCCCGGACCGATCCCACCTCTTATTGAAATATGTATATTTAGAAAACTATAATATTTAATTATTATGTATACATTATATATGTGGAAATATATAATTTGATTCAATATCAAATTGATGATTATTAAGAAACTATATATGAATTAAATATATTACCATGTATATGTGATATATACATGGACATTTATATATATGAAATTAGTATATGGAAATATATAATTTGATTTTTAATCAAATTAATGACTTAGTATTAAGAAACTATAATATGAATTAAATATATTACCATATATATATATATATATATATATATAAATATGAAATTATTATATGGATATAAATATGTATAAAATTAATGCAATTAATGACTAAGCATATATGAAGGAAGACAAGGTCCTAAGCTTTCACTTCTATTTAAACCTTATCCTCAAAATCCTCACCTGGGATGTTGCCACTGGCCCTAAGAAGGTTTCCTACCCCCTTTTTATTTCTCCACCGGTGCTAGAGCTTCAACGGAAGACAAGGATTTAGGAGCTAAATACTTAAGGCATGTTCTCTAACTTGTAATGCTTTAGTTAGTTTCTATGGTTGGTGAACTTCGGGTACCATAGGTTGAGGTATGATGCGCTAGTTTAAGTTCTCTTCTTAAGTTTTAAAGATTTGCGTAGATGAAGTATTTCAGATCTCTTGAGGAGGGTAGTTCCTTCACTAAGTTGTAATGGTTGCCTATCATACTCTCGCTTTAGGAAGGTTGTGCATGTTCCTAACTTTGCTAATGCTTTAGTTAGTTCAATAACTTGTCGAATTCAAATCCTATGGCTTCTAAGGTTCTTTACTGTATTTAGGAAAAACAACCCCATGGTTTTGGTTCTTTCTCTTGTGCTCCAAATTATTTGTGTTGATGTGGATTTTGGATTTAGTTCCGGTGGTAATTATGTCTGCGATCATCTTAGTTTCGATCATGTCTCTAGAATGCGCTTGTCGTAGTTTTGTCCGGTTTTAGAGGTTACTGGATTAGGACAATTCATGGCTTGATACGTATTTCTCCCTAAGCTGTATGTGTTTCTCCCTTCTAAAGTTAAGAGAATTTTATTGGTCAAAATTATTTATTAAAGGGATGTCATGATATTTGCTATTAATTGATTTTATGTTCATGCAAAGGAGCAATGCAGTAAATTATCTTTTGATTTCAAAGAAGTAATATTGTTGCATGCCTAAGGTGACCATTGAATATGTTATTGTTAAATTAATTGATTTCATGTTCATGCAAAAGAGTAGTGCAGTAAATTACCTTTTTATTTTCAAGTAGCAAAATTGTTGCACGCCTAAGTTGACCCTTTATATAATTGTTGAATTAATTGATTCCATGTTCATGGAAAGGAGCAATGCTGCAAATTACTTTTGATTTCCATGAGGTAATATTGTTGCATGATAAGTGACACTTGTATGTATAATTGTTGAACCTTATGTCCATGTCTTTTGTGTTTTGTGACATATACGAATTGTATGACTAGAGAGGATCCACAAACCATATCTCAATTTAATTTAATTAAAGCAATTAAAAATCAGAGTGTAGCTGGGTAGACTTACCTTTAATTGAACGAATCCACTATGTTTTTGGGAGATCTCATACATAAGTTAATGCTTCTACACATGTTGCTAGGTAGAAGTAGTCCTTGATGCTCTAGTTGATTGCCATATTTAAGTTGCTATATATGCTCATGCTATGCTGATACACAAGTCAATTTTTAAGCTTATGTTATAAATTTGTATACTTATGTTAAGATTTACGATCATACTCATGTTTAAGTAGTGATCAAGTTTATGTTAATTGCATGATTAAGCTTATGTCAATGTTTATATAATTATGCGGTAGAGTGTGACCGGTGTCCTTAGCCCGGGAGCTCGCCAATCTTATGTTGTAGAGTGTGTCCGGTGTCCTTAGCCCGGGAGCTCGCCAATCTTATATGGTAGAGTGTGACCGGTGTCCCTAGCCCGGGAGCTCGCCAAACTTATGTGGTAGAGTGTGACCGGTGTCCTTAGCCCGGGAGCTCGCCAATCTTATGTGGTAGAGTGTGACCGGTGTCCCTAGCCCGGGAGCTCGCCAAACTTATGTGGTAGAGTGTGACCGGTGTCCTTAGCCCGGGAGCTCGCCAATCTTATGTGGTAGAGTGTGACCGGTGTCCTTAGCCCGGGAGCTCGCCAACCTTATGTGGTAGAGTGTGACCGGTGTCCTTAGCCCGGGAGCTCGCCAACCTTATGTGGTAGAGTGTGACCGGTGTCCCTAGCCCGGGAGCTCGCCAAACTTATGTGGTAGAGTGTGACCGGTGTCCTTAGCCCGGGAGTTCGCCAATCTTATGTGGTAGAGTGTGACCGGTGTCCCTAGCCCGGGAGCTCGCCAAACTTATGTGGTAGAGTGTGACCGGTGTCCTTAGCCCGGGAGCTCGCCAATCTTATGTGGTAGAGTGTGACCGGTGTCCTTAGCCCGGGAGCTCGCCAACCTTATGTGGTAGAGTGTGACCGGTGTCCTTAGCCCGGGAGCTCGCCAAACTATGTAGTTGAGTGTGACCGGTGCCCTTAGCCCGGGAGCTCACTAACTCTATGTGATTATGATCTTTTTCATACTTAGCTTATTTACATGTTTATGCTTCTGTTCATCTTTAGTATATACGTTTATGCCAGCCAGTATGTTTATGTCTATGTTTATATACATGCTCATGATTATATTTATTTCATGCTTAGTTTAATTACATGCTTATGCTTCTGTTCATCTTTAGTATGTACATTTATGTCAGCCAGTATGCTTATGTCTATGTTTATATACATGTTTATATTTATATCTATTTCATGCTTAGTTTAATTACATGCTATTGCATATGCTTATGCTTATGCTTATGTTTTTGTTCATCCATAGTATGTACATTTATGCTAGCTAGTATGCTTAAGCCTATGTTTATATACATGCTCCTAGTTGTGTCTATTGTATACTTAGCTTATGTACATGCTTAGGTTTATGTTTATGCTTGTATGTCTAAGTAGATGTCTACGCTCATGTCCATGATGTGCCAGTAAGTAAGACCTAAGTTACCTTTGATGTGGTTTCCCTTGGTACATTAGATTATAGACGCTAACTAATGCATAACATTGTTTTGAACATGCTGAGTCTCTCGACTCACACTTTATATCTTTTTTTTTTCAGACAGTGAGATGAATGGGATAGGAGGCATTGACTAGTGAGCCAGCTCGGAACAAGGGCAGCACAACCCGAAGGCCTTCTAAATTAATTCCGCATATAGTTATGTTTTCTTTCGAATCGTCTATGTAATTTTATTTGAAGTAAGGAACCATTATAGAAGTGTGAGTAAGTGACGCCCGCAGATTATGTATTATATATGTGAATAAAAAATTAGGGTCGTTACAGTTGGTATCAGAGCCAAGTTTTCTTCACGGTAAAACTCAAGAAAACAAGAAGACAGCAAAGCAAAAATCGGAACAACTCTTACCGCAGGTGAGTAGCAACTTAGGTCCCCGGACCGATCCCACCTCTCTGCAAGAGAGGTGGCTGCGTCTCTGATCGGTCGTGGAGACCGATCAGACTCCCTTCTGATCGGTCCCCAGACCGATCAGTTCACTCACAGAAAGTTGGCTTCAACTCCTCTGATCGGTCTCCAGACCGATCAGATGACTTACAGAACCCTTCTGTTTGTTATCTGATCGGTCACCCAGCCCTAAACCCTAAATGGTCCTGAGAACGAGCTACCGAGCCCTCTCTTGACCTAGTCCGGAGAGCAAGCTACCGAGCCCTCTCCGACTTTCCGTGCCAAGTCTCCAACTTGGTCTTCTCCGTGCCAAGTCTCCATACTTGGACTTTTCCCGTGTCAAGCTCCCTGCTTGGACTTTTCCGTGTCAGGTCATCTCACCTCGGGTCATCCAGGTCAACTTTGACCAAGGCTTGCACTCACAACCTCCCAAGTTTCTCTCAACTCGAGTCAGGTCAACCAGGTCAACCTTCACCTAAGCTTTCATCAACTATCTCCCATCAGAACTTTACTCACCAGAACTTTCACTTTCACCTAGCTTCACTCACTAGGATTTTCACCTGGCTTCACTCACCAGGATTTCCAGACTGCCTGGCTTCACTCACCAGGACTTTCCGAACTGCCTGGCTTCACTCACCCGGACTTTACGAACTGCCTAACATCCCAGTTAGGACTTCCCAGTCAAGTATCCGGTCAACCTTGACCTACTTGATTCTTCTTCATCCAACCTGATCAGACCCTGATCAGTATCTCTCCGCATGGACAGCTGTACCTGCATTGTCCATGTCTACATGTCTTTCTGTATTGTCAAACATCGAAACCATGACCAAGGTTTACGCTTGGTCAACTAGGTCAACCTTGACCTACTGGAAATTGCACCAACACATACCTCGTATGGAGTAGTTGAGAGTGCCTTCGTTGGGACTCTGTTTAGCAAGTAAACAATTGTCGTGAGTGCATAACCCCAAAAGGTCTTAGAAAGATCTACACAATCCATCATTAATCTAACCATGTCTAACAAAGTTTGATTACGCCTTTCTGATACATCATTATGTTGTGGCGTATAAGGCAGAGTCTATTGAGACAATATACCATTATCCCTTAGATAATCTAGAAACTCTTGGCTTAAATATTCACCACCTCGATCGGATCGAAGTATCTTAATATTTTTATCAAGTTGTTTCTCTACTCCACTTCTGAATTCTCTAAACTTTTCAAAGGCCTCAGACTTTTGTTTCATTAGATACACATACCCATAACGAAAGTGATCATCAATGAAAGTAATGAAGCATCTATAACCTCCTAATGCATGAGTTGTCATTGGTCCACATACATCAGTATGTACGAGCCCAAGTAACTCATCAACTCGTTCACCCTTTCAAGAAAAAGGTAACTTTGTCATCCTGTCTTTTAAACATGAATCACATGTATCAAATGTATCTAATTGAAATTATTCGAGAATTGCAATCTTTTGTAATTCGGACATGCGTTTCTTGCTTATATGGCCAAGGCGACAATGCCACGAGTAAGAGGTTAATTGATTATCTATTCGGACGTGTTTATTGCTCTTTTCGATATTGAGTACGTCACTAGATATATCTAACTCGTAGATGTCATTGCATAAAGTTCCAGTGTCATAAAGAACACCATTTAAGGTTATATAATAATAATTATTACTAAAAGTTAAATGAAAACCTTTTCTATTTAAGCAAGAAATAGAAACAATGTTCTTTATTAATTCAAGAACAAAATAACAATTATTTAGTTCTAAGACAAGTACAGTAGGAAGCTTTAACAAGTATGTTTCGATGACGATTGCAACAACCTTTGCTCCATTCCCAACTTGCAGACTTTTTTCTCCCTTGATGAGTATTCTGCTATTCCTTATCGCCTGTATGTCAATACATATATGTGAACCTCACCCAGTATTTAATATCCAAGTGTATGAGGAAATAGCGTGACAATCAATAACGAAAATACCTGAAGAGGATGGGGCATCGGATGCCTTATTCTTCTTCACAGACTCAAGATATATCTTGTAGTTTATTCACCAGTGTCCCATCTTGCCACAATGATGGCATGAACCCTTTTGTGTCGGTTCCACTATCTTGGCCTTTTTGCTCTTCCCTTTATCTTGATGTTTTGGCTTCCTCTTAGAACCTTTCTTAGAGGAGTCTACTAACATCATAGTTTTCTGTTCACCCTTAACAAAAGGCTCCATAGTCTTGAGCATATTTATCATCTCAGGGATGGTTGATTCCAAATTGTTCATCCGATAGTTCATCACAAATTGTGAATAACTTTTTGGTAAACTATGAAGAATTAAGTCAATACTTAACTCATGATCCATCGTAAAATCGAGTGATGTTAAACGCTCTATGTAGTCATTCATCTTTAATACATATTGTACTGCAGACGAACCCTCCTACATCTTTATAAGTAAAAGAGAAGCGTGGAGACCTCGAACCTTTCAAATCTAGCTTGCTCATTAAATAACTCATGAAGATGATAGACAATATCATAAGCATCCAAATGCTCATGTTGTTTCTATAATTCAGGAGTCATAGCGGCTAGCATGATGCAACTAGCAAGTACAAAATCATCCTTATGTTTCTGAAGGGCCAACAGTTGGTCTACAATTGCATCGGCATCAAAACTGATGGGAAGAGGTTGATCAAGGATATAAGCTAGCTTCTCAGCTTTGAGAACAATTCTCAAATTTTGAAGCCAATTCAAGCAAGAAGTTTAGCCCAGTCAGTTTGTTCGAGTCCAAAATCGAACGCAGATTAATAGAAGTTATAATTAAATGATTAACCTAGAAATACAAAAACGAGAATGTATAAGAGACATGATTTTATTAATGTAAACAATTTACATAAAAGCTCGCTTATTTATCAAATTCAAACAACCTTATTTTGAATTCGGGAGATGGTAGTTTTTCTCCAAGTAGGTTGATATCCATCATAGACAAGAATAACCTTGACTTTGGCCAACAAGTCATTCTTAGCTATAGCGGTAGATAACATATTTACCGATTGCATATCACTTATATGCAACTATCACATTATGCTAGCAACTAATTGATCTTCGCATAAACATCGAGTTATTAACACATTAACAAGTATATATCAAATGCACATCACCCAACTTTACCTCTATCCACATTGATCATGGCTTTGGCACAACAAATCAACGCTTCAAGTTTAAAACCAACCCGTTAATAATGAGATTGCATCTCTATACTTTGAACATGTTTAATTTCAAGTTGAGCTTTACTTTGGCCAACAACTAAAACAAGAACTTAAACTCTGGTTCTTACTATATTAACGGAAGGTGTAGGTTTTAATATTGAATAAGGGATTTAGGTCTCATTTACATCATGCAAAATTCTATCTACATGACATTACACTCATGGCAAAAATGATGACATGACACATCATACATATGGTAAGATCTAATCACATCGCATGGCAAAAACTAATCATGTCATAATTAATGCATCTACATAGCATACAATATGATATGTTCATGGCATAAATTTACATATGTTATAATTCTATTTTAGCAATAAAAATATGTTATAAATCTAATTTTAATATATCAAGATGTATCTAATTAAATTAGGAAACCAATTTTTAAATTTAATTAACATATTTCAGCTAGAATCTTCTATCAATCAAAAATCTTTAATTATTTTAGAAATTAATTTCCTAACCATTAAAGAAATAAATAATTAATATTTCTTAATTTATTACAAAATAATTAAAATCTGAATTTTTTGTGATTTTTTAAATCTTTCTAAATTTGGTATTTCCTCACAATTTAGAAAACTTTCCAAAAATAGAATATTTTAATAAATTTGAAATTCTAGAAAATATTAATTCTATAATTTAATTTATAATATCTCAAATTTGGATTTTTTATAATTTTTTAAATCTTTCTAAATTTGGTATTTCTTAATAATTTAAGAAACTTTTCAAAAATAGAATATTTTAATAACTTTAAAAATTCTAGAAAGATTAATTCTATAATTTAATTTAAAATATCTCAAATCTTTATTTAAAAAAAAATCATAATCTTTCCATATTTGGTATTACCTAATAAATTAGAAAAATTTTCAAAAATAGAATATTTCTTAAAATTTAAGAAAATTCTAGAAATAATAATTTCTAAATTAATAGAATATTTATAAATTTAATTTTTTGAAATTATATTAGAAACATTCCAAAAATAGAATTTTCTAACAATTTAGAAAACTTTTCAAAAATAGAAAAATCTTAATAATTCTAGAAAAATCCCAAAATTAATTACAACACAAATTACGAATCATAAAAAAATTTTACAATCATGTCGAAGCATGATCAGGCTCTGATGCCACTGTTGGGATATACCCGATGCGGTGTGTACTAAAACACATTTTGTAAACATGCGTAGCAGAAAATAAAACAATAATAATTCCTAAATTATTACATCACACGCACCACACGCATATAAGGATACAACATGCCAAACATGATCGCATAATTAATTTTTTATGGAAAGTAAATTTACGTTAGGTATACCTTACAGATGACCTGTAATAAGAAGGGCATCAACCGTAGCGACGTTGTCGAACCTCGCCTCTATTCGTATCCATGTCGAGCTCCTAAAGACAACTCCTTGAGTACAAGCCTCTCTTTCGGAAGTTACTAGCTACGAGCGAATAAGAGAGATCAAGAGGAAGAGGAAGAGAAGCACACAAGGAAGAGATTTCTTCCTTATGGTGGTCACGACAACAAGGGGAAGGGGTTCCCCTTGTTGGCAGCGGCAAAGAGAGAGGGGAGAGGGAGAGGAGAAGAGAAATTGGGTTAAGGTTTTTAAAAAACCTTACAAGCCAATTAATGATCTCATGTGTATAATCTTCTCTCAACCATATCAATATATAGCCCTCATTAATGAGTTGGATTAGAAAGACCAAATATAACCCATTATCCCTTAACTAAAAATTAGTCCATTAACCCCTTGGTTTGGTTCACAACTAAACCAAGTTAGTTCATGACTAATTCATGATTAAACCAAATATAGTCCAACTCTTCCATAAGAAATGTGGCCCACCCACGCTTCCATTCCGACAAATATTTCCATATTTGTCTTATGTATGGTCCAACCAAACATTTATCTCTTGATCTAAGAATCCTATTCTTTAACTTGTTTTACGTCTTTTAGAGACTTGTTAATGTGTGTGGCCCAATAGGTTCCCAGTTTATCTTATCCGTCCATGATTAACTACTTAATTATAGAGCGATCATGAGTGGCACTTAGTAGTACATCATGATCCCCAATTAGTCAAAAAATTATAGTTGATCTTAGAATTAATTCTAAACCCTTCAGCAACTACAATGAATCGTGCATCATTCCTTTCACTCGTTTTATACCCACTTGGTTGAGGACATGGTCTATATTTCTTATCCCCACTAGGCTGATTACATCACACCTAGCCCAAGTAATACTTCTTCATTCTGCATATTCAAATTACTCATACATGTGTACAAGAGTCTCGCACTCTTAACATATGATGCTTTGGCCAAAGACTTTGAATAATAATCCTAACAAGTGGTCATAGGGTATACGTCTACTCGCAAGGAGCGGTGAATCCTCTATGGGCTATCTAAACATCTTCAGGCACTTCAACTTATACCCAATCATCTAGGACCTGAATGCAAAGAGAAGTATTTGTTGGTGCAGGAAGCATCCAATGATCGAACTTGTGTTTTGATTATGTCAAAGGGTCCAAAGTTAAGTTGTTTTGTTATCTAATGTGTTTGAATGAGTTTTCAGGAAAGTCCTAAGTGTACTTAGGCAAAAGTCCTAGCTACGGTTAGGCAGGTGGAAAATCCTAGGGGGTGGTAACCTAGGGGTGGTAACTCTAGGTGAGAAAAAGTCCTAGCTACGGTTAGACAAAGGGAAAACCCTAGGGGGTGGTAACCCTAGGTCCTAGGGGGTGGTAACCTTAGGCGGAAAGCCTTGGCGGATCGAGGGCTTTGGGCAAAAGTCCTAGAGTCGAGGACTCTAGGTGGAAAGTCCTGGTGTAGCGAATCAGGTGGAAAGACTGGGCGGGTCGTGGAGCGGACGTCTGGCAGAAAGTCCTGGAGTTTCGAGCATTGAGCAAAAGTCCAGTCGGTCTGGAGGATCGGTCTGGCAATAGGTATACTCTCCTGAGTGGAGTAAGTGAGGACGAGTTCCCGGTGAGAGAACAGTAGGCGTCGGTTCGACCTTGGGTTTTCGGTCGGGAATCCGAAGTTAGAACCGGACAGTCCGATGATTGTCAAATACTTTATTTTACATATCTATATTGTGCTAACTTTGTTTTGTAGAGTATGTTGGTTTATTGGACTAACGTATTTTGCAGGAAGCGAATTGAACATCCTTTCCTCGGATGAACAGTACCCGAGGCACCCTCCATGGAGCTTGGAGGCGCCTCGGGTCGCATACAGAGACAGCCTCATAGCAAGGCACGAGGGCACCTTCATGGAGCTTGAGGGCGCCCTGGACACTAGCACGAGGGCGCCCTCAAGCGGATAAGTGGTGACTTGTTCAACGCTCCTACACGCTGCAAAATCGGTGGGGTTAAGGGTGCCCTCCATGGTGTTGGAGGCTCCCTCCATGGGCCTTATAAGGCAGTCTCAAGAAGCAGCTTAGAACAACAACTAAAACGCGATCCTTCTTCCGTGTGCTGCTCAAAAGATAATCTGGCAAAGCTGTAACATGACTCCAATGACCTAAAGCTTCAAATTCTCTATTTTTCATTGTCGGTATAATTTCCATTTTGCTTTATATTGTAAATCAAAATTGTATATTTCTGAACTTATAGTGATTTCCCAAAGTAAACGCTCAACGAGTGTGGGCCTTGGAGTAGGAGTCACCCCAGGCTCTGAACTAAGTAAAACCCCTTGGTGTTCGTGTGTTTGTGTTTTATTATTCCACTGCGTATTACTTAAAGTTTTCTGAAATGAACGTGAAAGCCACGAGCATTATTCACCCCCTCCCCCCTCTAGCGCTTTCAATCCAACAATTGGTATCAGAGCAGGGTCGCTTTGAATTGGTGAAATCACCATTCGAGCAAAATTTAAGTGGTATTTTTTTCAATTTTTTTGAAGTCGATCGGAATTGGTAAAATTGTCGCCTTCCAATCTGTTTTATTTCGTAATCGAATTTTTACCTCAAAGTTGGTGCAACACCACTCGGGTTCATGTTTTAATTTCTTAATCCCGCACTACTAATCCAAGTCTGAGTCTTGGAACAAGTTTTTTGTTTTTGTGTGTGTACAAGATTTTTTTTAACAATGGCCCATCAAGAAGGATACAGCATAGCCCGCTCTTCTCTGACGAAGACTTCGATTACTGGAAGGGTCGAATAGAGTCCTACCTCCAAACTCAGTTTAAAATGTGGATGATCATAAAGACTAGCATCACACTTCCACTTGTCGGCTCAGGAAAACCACTATCATGCGAGAACTGGGACACGAGCATAATCAAGAAGGTTGAGGCCAACGCCAAAACAACCTGCACCCTTCAATGCAGTCTAACAAAGGAGGAGTTGAACCGAGTTGGACCATTCTCAAGTGCCAAAGACTTATGGGAAAAGTTGATTGAGCTACATGAAGGGACTTTCGGCACAAAAGTAAGTAAAATGGATCTAATTTTTAATAAACTATATAACATTAAATTGTAGGAAGGCAAAATAGCAAGTCAATTACACGCACGCATCCAAGACTTCCTCAACGGTCTCCACACAATTGGACAGAAGGTGGAGAATGTTGGAGCAATCTAGGTGCCCTAAGTTTTGATGTTTGGGCAAAGGTTTAAGTTAGGTTTATTGTTGTATTTGATATGCATTGTGAGTGTGCAGGATACATATACAATAAGGAAAGTCCAAGGGTGAGTCTTGGCGGTGTAAGTCCAAGCATGTAGTCTTGGCAACGTAAGTCCAAGTGTGATCTTGGCAAAGGAGGAAAGTCCAAGGATGAGTCTTGGCGGTGTAAGTCCAAGCATGTAGTCTTGGCAACGTAAGTCCAAGTGTGACTTGGCAATGGATGAAGTCCCGGAGGCGCGATCTCTTGGCAAAGGAAGACCCGACAACAATGACAAGGCCGATGGAAGCTCCAGAAGGCAAGACGTGAAGGATGGGGAGGCATCCGAGGGACGCAAGGCTGATGGAGGAGGCTAGAAGGCTAGGTCTAGGTTGGTCGGGCGAGAACGAGTGTTGAGTGAATGTACTCGAGGAAAAAGCCTAGAATTAGGGTTTACTGTAGCGTTAATGTAGCAGTACTGTAGCGTTACTGTAGCAGTACTGTAGCAATCGACTGGTGACTGTAGCAGTCGACTGGTGCACTGTAGATAGCCTGTCAAGATGCAAGGACCGGTAACAGGCAAACTTGATTTGTTCCAAGCTCTATAAGAAGGAGCTTGGGATGACCTGGTGAAATTAGACTTGGTTAAAGCCTAATTAGTAGTCATCAAAGTGCTCAAGGATCTCTTGTGTCCAAGTGATCTTGGTTGGAGTTGTGGTGAGGTTTCTCCACCCACAAGGAGGTTGAGCTAGCCGGAGTTTGCCGGGGACTAATCCACCGACGGATTGAGGGATCGTCCACCTTACGGACACGTCGTGGAGTAGGAGCAAGTTATCTCCGAACCACGTAAACACCTTGTGTTAGGGTTTGTGTTTGGTTTGTTGTCTTCTTCTTTCTTGTTTTAGGTTAACTTTCGTATTTGTTAGTTTGTTTTTGTATTCCGCTGTGCACTAACATTATAGGAAGTAAAGTTTTGGGTGAGACGCTATTCACCCCCCCTCTAGCGGACGTCAAGGTCCTAACAAGTGGTATCAGAGCGAGGTCGCTCTTCTACGGACTAACCGCCAAGAGAGCAAGAAGCTAGAGGAAGAAGAAGATGGAGTCCGAAGGACCGCTCGGATGGGATATCCGAATTCCACCTCCGTATGACAAAGAAGACTTCAATTATTGGAGGAAACGGTTGGAGACATGGTTCCAAATGGATTGGAATCAATGGGTTGTCTTGAGTGACCCATTTGAAGCTCCTACGGACAAGAAGGGTAAACGCCTCCGACCTCGGCATTGGACCGAAGAGCAACGAGAGCAATCGGAGGCGGACAAGGAGGTAACGAGAATTTTGCATAATTTACTACCTTCTAATATCATTGTGAGTGTAGGTGAATGCACAAGTGCATGTGATCTTTGGAAAAAGATCATTGCCTATCATGAAGACCCGTCACAATTCCAAGGAGTAGAGGAGTCCAAGGAGAAGGGTTCATTGGTCCAAGAAGAGAATGACCAATCTGATGTTGACATAAGGTCAACATCCGAGGAGGAGAAGGAAGATGAGGAGGTATCATCCACATCTTCAAGGGAGGAAGAAGTGGAATCATCGACATCTTCAAGTGAAGAGGAAGAAGAGCAATCCAAGGAAGAGGAGATCTTGGAAGCTCAACCCTCCACCTCAACTACCAAGAAGAGCACAAAGGACCACATCAAATGCTTTGAGTGTGGTAAGATGGGGCACTACAAGAGTAGGTGTCCTTCACTCAAGAAGGTAAAGGAGGTAAACTCTAAACTCACTAAAGTTAATTTAGAAACTAATGTGAGTTGTAGGAAGAAGAAGAAGGAGGAGAAGAAGCACATTAGGTGCTTTACATGTGATGAGTGGGGTCACTACCACACAAAGTGCCCAAGAAGAGGAGAGCTCAAGAAATTGGTGCACTTGAAGAAGTGGGAGAAGAAGAGAGCTTCAAGGGTAAGGGAGGTAAACCCTAACTTGAATGCTAGTTCAAATTTAAATCGTTATAATGCTATTTATCATGAAAATAGAATGCATGATAAATCTAAGGATAAATATATCCCTCCTCATGCTAGATTTATCACACCTAAGGCTAGGAAGGTAAATAATAATTAAGGCAATAACTCTAAGGATTATAGATATATGCCTAGATATAGAAATACTCATAGGGGTCAAGAAAAATCCAAGTCTATGGATTCAATGACGGAAAACCAAGTCTTGAGGTCAAGACTTGATAATTTAGAAAGAACCCTAGCAAGAATGGAAAATATTCTTAGGGGTCAAAATGAGCATAACCTAGGAAAAGCTAGACAAGAGCCATCCAATGGCTATATAGGTTTGGGATACAAACCTAAAGCCAAGAAGGATGTGACTTCCTTTCATAGGGTTCCATATAGTTATGGGACCAACCCTAGGTTTAGTGGTCAAGTAAAAGTACAAGGGAAGTTGTCCCTAAGAGTACTTTGCAAGACCAATGTGACTAAGACTTCTAAGAAGTCTAATAATGTCACAAAGAAGGTCACAAGGGAGGTCATCCCTAGAGTTGACTTAGTAAAGGTGACTAAGGCTCCAAAAAGGCTAAACAAAGTCACAAATAAGGTTACAAGGGGAGTTAGCCCTAGAAGTGACCTAGTGGAAGTGACCAAGGTTTCTAAGAAGCCTAAAAAGGTCCTTAGCAAGGTATCTATGGAAGTCATCCCTAGTGAGTACCTAGAGCATCCAAGGAGCACCAATAGGTTTTGGGTTCCTAGGAGCATATTCTCTACACCCTAGATAGGTTAGAGAGTGTCAACTCCAATTGGAAAGGTAGTTAACCCAACCTTTGTAAAGTTGACACTTGAGATCATTTTCAAGGTTATTGTTAACCTTTGAAAAATAAAAAGGTTATTGGGTTACTCTTTGAAAGAGTAATATATGTGTCAAAATTTGAGGAGTTAAATATAATTTAAATTGACACACTAGAGAGAAGCAAAAGTAATGCCAAATTTGGAATTCGATATTTTCTTATGGAATTAAGGGAAATGCAAACCTTAATCCAAATTGTCACTCTTGGAAAGAGTAACATGTGCCAAATCTTAAGGAATTATGTTTGAATTAAATTGGCACAATGTGGAAAAACATAAGAAATACCAAATTGGGGGTTTGGTATCTTCTTAGGGTAATTAAAGGAAAATCTAGGTCCTAATGTAAGATGTTTACTCTTTGGAAGAGTAAAATGTGTCAAACTTTGAGGTTTTGAACTTAATTTAAGTTGACACATTTAGAAAAGGATAAGAAATGCCAAGTTGGAGTTTTGACATTTTCTTAGAAGGTTAAAGGCGAATCTAAGTTTTAATTTGATTTCATTTACTGTTGGAAAGAGTAAAATGTGCCATACTTTGAGGAATTTGTTTAACTTAAAATGGCACAAATTTAGAAAGAAATTAAAGAAATGTCAAGTTGGGGTTTGACATTTTCTTGATAAAATTAGGCAATCTAGGGTTAAATTTTGAGTTAGCTAGGGTTAAGAATACTTAGATAGGTAATCTAGGTAAATTTTATTTATGCTAACTTGCCATGATTGTTTGCCCATCATATGTCATGACATCATATTTAGCATTCACATTTTATTATGAAAAATATAAAAATACCATGTCATGTCATACATACATCATGTAGCTATAACATGCTTTGCTTTTGAAAATTGCTTATTTTGATGTATGTCATTAATCATCATGCAGTATGTCAATTTCCTTGTGATTAAGGACAAAAGGCATTTATTATGTATGGAAGTGTTCCAACAAGAGGGATCATATCAAGTGACATCCTAGATGGATGATCATGATTTTTACAATGCCTAGATAGAGGTGCATGATCCCTTAGTTTAGGGCAAGACCAAATATACATCTCACAAAGAACTATAAAGTGACTTGTATGTGTTTTAATACACGTTAGATACAAGTGAGATGTTAAGATGGTGAACAAAACTCAAGATGTTGATCTAGTGCATCTTGTTGAGTTTTAGGTTCATCAAAACACATAGTTATGTGTCTTCCAATCATTGGGAAAGCTAATGTACAAGTCATGTGCATTGAGCCCAAAGAACGTGGTTGGATATTGGTTTTGAAAATGATTTCAAAATACTTTTGAAAAACTTTTGTGAAGACTATCTTTTGATAGTAATCATCATTGAAAAGTTAGACACAAATTAGGAGAAAACATTGAAGTTTTCAAGAGTTTTCAAATTTGTGTTAATCTTTGAAAATAGAAAGTATTTTCATAGAAAACTATTTTTCCCTGATGAAGTATACCCTAAATAATGTCTACATGAGTTTTCATGATGAAAACAAGTATGAATTGGTTAAGAAAAACTAGAGTGAAGTTTCGGTTGAAGTTTAGTTTCATTATTGAACTTTGAACCTCAAAACTTCAAGTTTTGGTTTTCCTAATTATTTAAGAACCCCAAGTCATTGTTGGTGCAATGATAGAAGTTTGACCATATTTTTAGAGGGAGTTACTATTTGAAAACATAAAAATCTTTTCCAAGACCAAAAGGAGGTCAAGTGTTAAGGTAGCACATGGCATTGGTAGGAGAGGTGTTACCAAGGACAAGGGAGAGTCATCTAAGGTCAATAAGAAGGAATTTGCTAGGGTAGCATATAATTATAGCAAGGATGAGGTGTCCAAGATTAAGGACAAGAAGAAATTAATCAAAGACAAGGTGTCTAAGGTTAAGAATGTGAGTTTAGTAGTCCAAGTGTCACCCGAGGTGCATCGAAGTGGCCTAGCCATAGTGGATGAGTCACCAAGGGAGGTGACTAAGGTTAAGATTCCTAAGGATAGGAAGAGCTTTTGGGACCCATGATATATGGGTTATCAAATGTGCCAAGTGGTTAGGAGACAGACTTAAGTCTCTAACCTAGTGGGTTGGCACAATTGGGATGTGTTTCATGCATGAAAATATGACATTAGGGGTCATATTGCATAAAAATTAGTTTTTGATGTATAGATGTCATATAAACCCATACTAGGGAAGTATTGTGATTTAGTATGGGCAGATACATCAAGAGGAAGCCAAAATTAGGACTTTAGGTCAATGTTCAATTGAACTATTTAGCTAGTTTTGAATTTTGTGTCAATCTTGGGATATGTGATAAATATATATTTATATATATTTTTCCCAAGTAGACAAGGGTACAATAGACCTCTCCACAAAATTTGGGGATTTTTGGAGGTCTAGGGAATTTCTGGTGCATTTCTGAAGTTGGCCTGAAAAGGTTGATTTTTGCAGAAATAGGGTGCCAATGAGCGTATACTCAGTCGACTGGTAGCAGTGTTTTTGAGCACAGAATGTCTCGAAGCTCATTTTTCGATACCAGTCGACTGGTAACAGTAGATTTCGACCACAGAATGCTTCTGTAAGGTTCTGTCGAAGGGGGCAGTCGACTGGTACCTAGTTCAGTCAACTGATACCAGCCTAAAATTGTTTTTTAACATTGTTCTTGACCGTGTCAACTCGTTTAAATGTATGAGATCCATGGGGGATAAATACATGAGTTTAGGGTCAATTTGGATGACATGTTTTCAACAATTGGGATATTGTTGGAGCTCTTTTTGATGTATGGCAAAGGGGGAGAAGTCTAGGTTTAAGTGGGAAACCTATACACCTTTGCAAGAAATCCTAACTCGAGGGAGAGCTTAGGTGAAGGGAGAGCGATTGTTTAGGCAAAAGGGGAGAAGTTTACCTTTGCGGGAAATCCTAGCTCAAGGGGGAACTTAGGTGAAGGGGGAGCCTAAAGATTTAGGTTCCATTATTTATGCATGAGTTGATTTGCATATTTATTTGCATATGTATTGCATTTATGTTTCCCTAACTTAAACAGGTTGCCAAACATCAAAAATGGGGAGATTGTTGGAGCAATCTAGGTGCCCTAAGTTTTGATGTTTGGGCAAAGGTGCTTTAATTGTTATGTTCATGTGTTATGCATGTTGATGAGTGCAGGTACAACAAGGAAAGTCCAAGGGTGAGTCTCTGTGTGAAGTCCAAACATGTAGTCTTGGCAACGTAGTCCAAGTGTGATCTTGGCAAAGGAGGAAA
The DNA here is from genome assembly GCF_018446385.1 of Zingiber officinale. Classification (NCBI taxonomy): domain Eukaryota; kingdom Viridiplantae; phylum Streptophyta; class Magnoliopsida; order Zingiberales; family Zingiberaceae; genus Zingiber; species Zingiber officinale. Next base: position 23,917,399 of record NC_055987.1, on the reverse strand, counting down.
GTCCAAGGATGAGTCTTATGTAAGTCCAAGCATGTAGTCTTGGCAACGATCGAAGGCAAAAGAAAAAAACTAACTAACTCATGCTCTTCTATTAGTAAAGAAAATCCAAGGCTAAACATGTAAGGCAAGTCTATACTATCATGCTTGCATAAAGAACTAAGCTTATTGAATTCTAACTGAATCTTATTTCACTTGTTTAAAGACTTATTCTTTAAATACTTTATACTTATGTAAAACTTTCTAAATACTTATACTTGAAATAATAATCCTTCTTCTTGAGCTTAAATAAACTGTGCTTTTACTTTTAACAACGACCGATATTAATGGCCATTGTGACCCTATAATTGAGTCGGCCGTCGGCAAATCGGCCCGACCATTACTACTAGGTTATAAACTAGGCGACTATAGGAGCCCAGCAGGACGAAAGTCGATACAGTGCCAACGATAGTAAAATACTCGTTATCTTTTAATAACTTCTATATAATACCTTGGCATTTAATAAGCACCTTATTAAATCTAAAGTCTTGACTTTGGGATCTACACCCATGTAGCCTTTTCTTGCTTTCTTTATCTTTCTTAAACTTGTAATAACTAAAGAATCTTATTATTTAAAAGCTGATGTTTGTAAATTCTTTAATCTTAACTTAAAAATCACCTACTATATAAAATTCTGCATATTAAAATTTGCATACTATCTTTATAAAAATCTGCACATATTAGGGCTAAGGGTAAATAGATTACAAGTATACTTATAAAAATCACACTTTTTACTAAATACCGTATTAAACTCTAAAAGCTGCCCAGATGAGAAGCCCTTTCTAGAAAGTGTAAATAGCGCTGTAATCATCGTTCAAGTGTGAATCATCATGCAAGTTGTCTGATGGAATAAAAATAACCACAGAGAGACAAAGTTTTACTTCGTTGAACTATGATAGCTCTACACAAAGAAACCCGCGATCACCAATGTCCTTTAAACAAACAACAACTACTAAAGCTCTTAAAAGTACAAATGTGGATGTGTCGTTGGTCGCCTGCATCCAGGCGCCTCCAAGCTCCATGGAGGTGCCTTGGACACATCCAAGGCTTTAAGTTGCTCCTTTGCACTGCAAGACACGTTAGTCCCAAACCCTGCAGACAAAGTTAGTACATAATACGAGATATTATAAATGAAGTATTAGCAGTCTCCTGTCAGTCGACTGGTTTCCAAGAAACCCTAGGTCGACACGCCTCTCCCTAGGGGAACGCCTACTCCACTCAGATTTTCCTCCAGGATCATTGGACTTTTGCCTCGGCATTTGGCCTTCTTGGACATCCGCTTCCCGGCTAGTCCAGACTTTCACTTGGTTCGCGACACCAGGACTTTTCACCTAGGGTTACCACCCCCTAGGATTTTTGCCTGAAGCCATCGACCTGCCAAGACTTCCCGCATAGGGTTACCACCCCCTATGACCTAGGGTTACCGCCCCCTAGGGTTTTTATCTGCCTAACCGCAGCTAGGACTTTTGCCTAAGTATCACTTAGGACTTTCCTGCAAGCTCCATGAACTTTGTTAGATAACACCACCACTTAACTTTGAGCCCTTTGTCATAATCAAAACTCAGGTTCGATCATCTGGTGCTCACTGCACCAACAGAAACTAGAAACTGATTGTTTTAGAAGGAAGGCTACTCATGCACATCTAACAACATAAGTAACTAGAAATCTACTCATGTTATTCCAATAGCAAAGGAACTAGAAATCTAAATCTGCACATGTTCATGTTATTTACTAAATCTAAATAGCAAAGGAATTTTATTCATTTCCTATAACCAAATTTTCATGCATAAAGTCAATGAGCTACTGAAGAAGAATTCATCTTTTGCATAGCAAAACTAAAGAATAGCTCACAGGTATTAGAACTAGCATAGAAAACTTGAACTACAGCAACTACAATAATTAGTATGAACCTAACAAATCCGATTCCATGCAACTGAAAGAATATCCCACTTCAGAACTACTAATCAAGAAAAACCAAAACCCAAAACACGGCAGACTCAATGAACCCCATGGTCAAAAATTCACAAAAAACTTAACTGTGCTAGAACCCAAAACAGGATTCAATTTCAACCACTCTGCATCAAAACCTGAACTGCCCAAAAGCAACAGGAGCAATCTATCTTTCTTAAGCTTGTTATTAACATCAAATTCTGAAATCTAGGGATTCCATTAACACAAATTCACATCTTAAACTTTTATAAATAACCAAGATTCTCTACAACCTAAAATCCAAAAGCCATGTATGAAATTCCTCCTGAAACTGTGGCACGGCAGAAAACACAAGCAACTTCACAGCATACTAGATAAGGAAGAAAACCAGATATGAAACCTTAACTCACGGCAACAACAAAATCTTAAACATGTTACAACATACATGCAAAGAAGGAAACCAAGCCTGAAACTTCAATTCACAGCATACCCAAAAACAGAGGAAACACCAAATTAAATTCGAAAACAAGAAGAGGAACACAGAATGAACCTCGGAGCTATCCTACTGCAGGGGAGTAAGCGACTTACATCGGTTCCTTGGACTTACAGCCGGCGAGAACAATTCTAGGGCTTCGGAGAACTCGAGCTTTCGGTCCCTCCTTGTGCTCACGGCTTCTCCTCGACGAGAGGAACGCAAGGAGATGAAGAAGCCTTTGAATGAGCCTTTGGCCGGCCACCGGAGACGCCCGAGAAGAGGAAAAGAGAGAAAAGAAAATAACTTAACCCCTCTCTTACCTATCCTTTTATAACCTAGGGTTATGGCTTAAGACCAATTCGTGATTGATTTGTTCACGAAACATCAGCGTGCTCGCTTGGTCCGCTGGAAAGTCGGATTCCCGAAGGTCTCGGGTTCGAGCCGCCCTCGGCTTCTTTTTAAACGGTAATTTTATTTCGTTTCTTAAGATCGCTTAACTATATTTAATTCCCTTAAATTATAACAAAACAATCGTGGATCAGCTGGTTGTCTGAGTTCGGTTAAGACTCGGATCCGGGTCCGAGATCTTGGGTTCAAAACCCGACTTCAACATATTCTTTTTTTTAACTTCTTCCTCTTGGTAAAAATACCAAACTAACTCCAAAAATTACATAAAAATACTCTAAAAATTTCTAAAAATCCCTAGAATTTTTCTAAAACATTTCTAGATTTTAATAAGGTCTTTTAGGACTCCAAATCATGAAATTTGGGATGTTACAAGGCGTCGGTTCGACCTAGGGTTTTTGGTCGAGAATCCAAAGTCAGAACCGGACAGTCCGATGATTGTCAAATACTTTATTTTACATATCTATATTATGCTAACTTTGTTTTGTAGGGTGTGTTGGTTTGTTGGACTAACGTATTTTACAAGAAGCGAATTGGATATCCTTGCCTCTGATGAACAGTACCCGAGGCACCCTCCATGGAGCTTGGAGGTGCCTCGGGTTGGATATAGAGACAGCCTCGCAGCAAGGCGCGAGGGCGCCCTCATGGAGCTTGAGGGCGCCCTGGACACTGGTGTGAGGGCGCCCTCATGGGATTGAAGGTGCCCTCAGGCAAATAAGCGGTGACTTGTACAGAACTCATCCGCGCTGTGGAATCGGCAGGGTTGAGGGTGCCCTCCATGGTGTTGGAGGCGCCCTCCACGGGCCTTATAAGGCAGTCTCGAGCAACAGCTTAGAACAACAACTGAAATGCAATCCTTCTTCTGTGTGCTGCTCTAAAGACAATCTGGCAAAGCTGTAACAATACTCCGACGACCTGAAACTTCAAATTCTCTATTTTTCATTGTCGGTATAATTTCCATTTTGTTTTATATTGTATATCAAAATTGTATATTTCTGAGCTTATAGTGATTGCCCAAAGTAAACGCTCAACGAGCGTGGACCTTAGAGTAGGAGTCGCCCCAGGCTCCGAACCAAGTAAAACTCCTTGGTGTTCGTGTGTTTGTGTTTTATTATTCCACTGCGTAATACTCAAAGTTTTTTTGAAACGAACATGAAAGCCACGAGCGATATTCACCCCCCCCCTCTAACGCTTTCGATCCAACAGTATTTCTTCCTTAGATTCCCTTCGACGGTAGCGTGGCCTACAGGGCACCAATCAGCCCTTCCCTCTACGCCCTTTATGGGAGACTTTCACTCAAACCCAACATTTATAGAGGCGTCGGCACAACTAGCAGGCTAGCATTTTGACCTATACCTGCTATTGTTAGAGGGTGTTTTGTATTCATTTGGGTTAAGGTTTATTCCTTCATAGCAGACACACTCTCTGGGTAAGTGACACTACTATGTTAGCCTGCTCTTGCCTTCTCAATCTGACCCTTATTTTACTGCAATGGATACTCTCACCTGGACATCTTTAACTAGGCCTCTTCCACTATGTGCCTTGGAAATAAATCACGGGGATGAATTATCCTGAGTGAGCGAGGCTGCTCGCCCCCCCCGCTCCGATTGCTTGCCTGACAACCACGGCTACTTTGACCTCTCGTCCTTCTGCTCCTCAAGCGACGCGGCTAGTTGGTTCTTCTTCTAATCTAACATGGAGAACTTCGCCTGCTTCTCCCGCTCGCTGCTCCGCAAATCCAGAAGAGGCGTCAGATTCCAACAAGCAGTCACTTACGCATCGAAAAAGGTCTAGACCCGCTAGGGCATCATCTACGACTGTGACATCCACTGCGACCTAGATACCCAGGCCTACCCTGACCCCCATTCTAGAGATAGGACCCTCATTTGGCTCTACTATTCCCTCAAGGATTCAAACAGAGCCTGACCGAGGGAAAGCCCTGGTTGAGAGGGAAGAAAAAGCTCCAGAGAGGCAATCTCCGCCAGTTGCCCCAGCCAAGTCCTCTCTGGAAAGGCGATCTCCACTAGCTGCCCCTGTCAGGCCCTCATCCCCTTGACTTTCCACTTCTACTCGACCCGCTCCCAACAGGATTGCTCTTGGATCCTCCAAGTCTAGGCTGTTTTGCTTTTAGCCACTGTGCCTTCGCAACGGGGGATGTATCATGACCCCCCCCCCCCCCCCCCTCTATGTTGGGTCAGTCGTGTTGCGAGGGCTACTAGCTGATGCTTGGATGGAATCTATGGAGCAGATAAATGCTAGTATACTTCCCGCCGAAACAGATGTATTCTCTAAAGATGCTGCTGCGATAAGCCCTCAACTTCTTTTGTTGCTCTTCTTGTCTGATCTTGACTGACCTTCTCTTCAGCTAGTTCTTCATCGCGGGATTATATTTGAGCCAGCTGGCTACGAACATGTATTGGCAGAACAAAATCTTGAAAGATCGTGTTGCTAACCTAGAATCCCATCCCTCTAACTCCATTCTAGCAATATGCCAACAGAAGGCAGAGGTGGAGTGATAAACCCGATTTTGTCGTGATTTGGGTATCAAATAATTTCACCGAACTCCTTTCTACACTAATGCAGTATAGGATGACTCGGATCGTCTCTCTCAAGGAATGTAAACAGTAGGATGATAGTCTTAAGATCAATTATTGTTGGCTTGGGGTTTTCTGGATAAATTGAAGATTTCAGAATTGACTTTTGAACAAAGAGAAGAAGAAAGGACCTAAAACTATACTACATTTGTAAATTCAACTCATGGAAATTAACAAACAAAGAAGCTAACTAATCTAAACTACTGCATTGAAAGAAATGGCAAACAAAAATAACCTAATGCAACAATTAAGCAAATCTAAATTGTGTAGAATCAAGAATCAAGAACAGTGGCCTTAACCGAAGGTTTCAAAACAATAGCAAGGGAATTCGAATCAGCTATGCATCGATCAGCTACAACAAAACTAAAATTCAAACAGAGATGAAGAAACTAGCATTCATAGGATTCAAACTAATCAATTGGAGAAACCCTAGCTTGGGTTCGGTCTACATCAGATGAATAACTCGGCGTTGAAGACAAACAAAGTAACTCAGATGGAAATGGATCAAGATCAGAGAAAAGGTGCGGAGCTTCAAGAAAGGAAGATAACCGGCCTGAAAACAGAGGAATCGGCTCAAACCACCGAATTGCTTCTCCTTCTTTGCTTCTTCTTCCTCGCACGAAATCGCGATAGAAATTGGTGTTCAGATGATTGAGATGGCGTCGCCGGCTCGAAGATGGAGAATCACCGGAGGAAGGGAAACGCCCTTGACCTCAGCAGCTCGCCGGCGGTGGAGTGGATTGAGGAAGAAGATCGTCGGAGCAGATCGCGCTCCCCTGTCTTGGCACGAAGGTACTGTGGAAGTTGACGCGAACACTGTAGCTTCTCATCCCTTTAAATCTAATCTCAGTTCTGTGATGGACGGCTGTGATTATTCTGCCTCTGATCCAACGGTGAATCTTGATCTAAATTTGATCCAAAGGTTCAAATCTTCATCAAGGTACCTGATCTACTCTCTCCTAGCTCGGATGGACCAAATCTTCAATGGATGGCTTAGATCTCTCTTAATCTTGAATGGACGATCCAGATTACTCCAGAGCTTGATCTCTTCATTTAAGCTTGGATTCGTGTTCAATCTGGTTTGGTCAACCTCGGATCCATTCCCTTGATGCCTACAAAGAATATAACCAAATATTAGCATCAAATACCACAAATATGATATAATTTGCAATTAGGTCCATAAATGGCTCTAACTCATGAAACATGGTGTAAACATGACTTTAACATATGAGAAGATTAAAAATGTATGCCTATATGGATCAAAATATCATGATAAAATGATAGTTATCAAATTCCCCCACACTTATTCTTGCACGTCCCGAGCAAGCAAACAAAATAAAGAAACAACTAGAAACCATCTCCACAATAATTCCCTAGCACTACCTAGAAGATAGTAAAAGGAATTTAACTAAGACCATCTAAAGGTCACAAACAATCATGAATTCAATCCAAATAATAATCAGTAGGTATGGTGGTTTCAATCCAATTGAAAATTAAGCAAGTTGCAATCTCACAAAGTATTCACCTATTCTAGCCCTCACACTCAAAAATATGTATTAGTGGAGCTCACTCAATGTCACTCACAACATTTCACTACCATAAGCTTGCTTATTTTCTAATTCTCCACCACTATAAAACATAGCATACATGAATCAAAAGGATTTAATCAACAAGAATTAAAATGGAAACAAAAAGAAACAATGGAAGTGAATGAAATGGCAAAAGAAAAGTATTTAATGAAGAAAATTGAGAAGATAAGAGTATTGGAGGAATATACTTGATGAGTTGACCAATTTGATGTATAAAAAGATGAATACCATTTGTTATTACCACTTCAAAGTATCAAGCTAACCTCTCCCTCAATTTGATGACCAACAAAGAATCTTGATACTCTTTCTTCACCTTTGATACACTCTTTTGATGTGCCAAAAATTTTTTCTCTCACTGTTTCTACACTTAAATTCCAGCACTTTGAAACTTCAAAAATAATCTCAACTCATGAAGAATAACTCCCTCCCCCACACTTAAAGTATTGTCCGTCCCGGACAATAAAACACAACATGCATCCACTTACTTAACACACTAAAAGCCTCTTTCTTTTTCATTCTTAATTCTGCAGAATTTATTCTTCTTTCTTTCTCTGTTTCTGTGTCAAAAATCTATAGCTCAAATTCAGAACTAAAACTTCAAAGAGATCCTAAATGGATACATGAAGATATAAGCTTGGAAACAACATCATTCAGCACAGCATCAATAAAGTCTACAACACATTTTCACAGCATTTCTTACAGCATGCCAAAACTGAATTTTCGAACCACTTAGTATTTGATGTACAGCAGCACCATGAACCCAGCATTCAAGTTCCTTCATGTTAAGAAAGCTTCACAAAGAAATAGGCATTCCACATCCATTATAATTGGTTAAACATTTCTGGATTAAATTCCATACTTCAAATTTTGCATTTCAGAAATTCACAACATCAAATTGACTTCTGAATTCTTCCTTTTATCAGAAATCTGCAGGTTTCTGATTTAATGAATTGGATCCTGATTCACATTCCAGCTTGCAACCCAACCGAACTCACAATTCCTAGAATTCAGCTTCAATCAGCACACATTGGCAGTGATACAAAATTTCCAGGCTTCTTGTTGCTGCAGAATTCTCTGCTGCACACTTGTTCCATATAAATCCCAAAATTTCAGAGATTCCAAATTCATATTCAGCAAGAAATTAAAGGCGTACAGCACAGATTTATATAAATCTGTCTATTCCTTTTATATAAGACATAGAAACACAAGGACACCATTTGTAACTGAAATTCAAGAGCTTCAATTGAGTTCATAATTATTTTGAAGTTCTTCCACAGATTTTTGATACTATCCTAGTACAAATTCACATTTCATCCTTTACTATTCCAGCTCCCTTGTTTCTGCCTTCAGAATTGAATTCTGTTACTTGCTTACTGCTTTTTCCTTCTGCAAGCAAATTCATAAAATGTTTCTGTTTCTGTAATTGGAATCCAGACCCTAACATCTGCTGCTACAGATTTTGTATTCCCTGTAGTTTCAGTATCACAGCTCCTTTTAAGAATCCCTACACTATTTCATAATCATTCTTCTTACTTTTGTCAGTAATTAAATGCTTCACTTCAGTTCTTCAATAATCAAAGGCTACACAAAATGAATCCTTATTCAAGCTGTTCTCATTTGGATTCAGAATTGCAGAATTCAGCAAGTCAAATCTTCAGCAGCAACAAATTACAGCTTCTTAAGCTCTGTTCCAAAAACAGAATATGATTCATATCTAAAATTTTCCACAGTTGGATTGATGTAGAAGTTAGTGAACTCCTCAATTCAGCCTTTACAATATCATGAATTACAGAATCTCTGAATTCCAACTTCCTAAGCACTCTCAGCTGGAATTAAATTTTGAACAATCATTTTTGACTTCAAAAGATTATAAATTCTGACTTCAGAACAATACAGCAGCTTCCTGCTCATTGATCAGGAAATCCAAAAGTTTGGAGTGAACTTAATAAAAACTAGGCATTATTAGAAATTAAATCCTCTAAAAATACATGCCCTGTGCCATGGAAATCTTCATACAAAGAATTTCAGAAATGGTTGGCACATAACACATGTAAATTCTTGCTCCTGATCAGAACAGAATTCATACTTTTCAAACTTCAGAAATTCTGAATTTTTCTTCTCTGATTTCACTTTCTTTTCACTACACTCTTCATTGACCCAATTGGCAAATAAACTCATGATGTATTAGTAGAAAACCAACTTTGATTCAATGTAGCAATAACAGCCAATTAGCTTAGAATTCTCAGTTTGTTTCAGCAGCATAGTCCAGAATCACCAGGAAATCAGCATGCAGATTGTAATTTGGCAGTGCATAGATCAAGAACTTCACTTGGACTTTTATTGCTTCGAAACTGCAAATGAGAACTTGGCACATACTATCAATGATACATTTTTCTCAGTTTCCTTACTGCTGAATAATCCAGCAAAATCTGACTTTCAAGATATCAATTATGCATTCACAGATTTGCAGAATTCAATTCTGTATTGCTGACTTTCATCTCATTTTATTTCTCTTTTCTCTTCCTTCTAACTTAGCTCTTACAAAAGCCAACAGGATTCCTTGATACCAACATGATACAAAGAAATGTAAATTTTCACCAATTATCTGAAATTCAGCAAGCTTATGAACTCCTATTAACCAAGAACATTTGGCACAAAATATGTCAATGCTAAAGTAGCTCCGGCTTAAGTTGTGAGGATTTCAGATCTCGAGTTTGTAGCTTGTTGCAAATTAGAAGCTTGCTCTTGCAACAGAATGGAAACAATTATGAAATTCTTTTGATACCCATCTACTCTTGAATTTCTGCATTTCCTAAGCATTCTGCTCTCTTCTCTTAATGTTGCTTCTGCCTACTCATGAAATTCCACCGAGCTACTGATTACTTTAGATGTGCAGTATCCAATGCAGCTCATCAGTTCGGAAATATTGCTTATGAAGCTCCATTGAATTCAAATTCCAGTTCAGAATCTGATAATCTGCAGGAATGCAGCAAGGTACAGATTTCAGCCTTTTCTACATAATTTCTTGACTTTGTATCAACTTGTAATCATTTAGCCACTAAAAATTTCCATTCCTTCCCATCTAACTTTTTAAGATATTTATCAATTCATACTCGAAAGCTTTTCAGGTTTAAACAGCTCTAGTTTGTTACAGTTTAGTTCCCAAATTGGCACGGAAAGGATATATTCTTCTGCAGCATTTTGGATTTCCTGAATTTCTGCACTCATCTTCAATCAATGCCAACTCTTAGTTTTAATTCAGTTTCAATGTTCAGGTCAAGAAATAAGTCCAGAAATACAGCTGCTTCAAAATTCTGGATTAAGTTTCAATCTTCATACTTGGAATTTAAGGTAATCTCAAATGGTTAATAGAGAGTTAAACTTAAGAAGAGTTTTCATTTAGCTCTAAAATGATAAAAAAATTGGAATTTCAAAGTGTTGTTGGTCATAATCAGTTTGATGTTCTGACTTTGAATTCAAATGTTTCACTTCAATTTCAAAGATAAGATTAATGATCCCCAAACTATGCCAGCAGAACTCACCCTAACATAGGAAAGTATTCCTTACTAGCAACTAACATGCCAAAATAACAAATTTCTTGTACATTTCAGAATTTAAATTTCAGAATTTGAAACTTAAAAGACTATGTACCAATATTCTTTATCATGCAGTAAATCACTTCAAAATTGCTTCCATCCTCTAATAACAACACTGAATTCCAGTGTTCCTGTAAAATCTGCAGTGAATTCTCTGTTATTCAGATTACTTTTTAGCAATTCATTTTCATTCACCTTCATTCAGCTACGGCCTTTTAATCTCAGACACTATGAAGAATTTTGCAGGAGCTGTGATCATCCAGAATCTGCCATAGAATTTGGCACACAATAGATCAAGTTGCTACTTCAATTTCATAACTGATCTTTAATGCAGTGAGTTGCAGTTTCTGCAGAGAACCATTGCTGGTCAATCCGTTGTAACAAAATTCAACAAAAATCAAATCCAGTACTTATATTCCTTGGAAATCACATGCAGTTCTACAAACAGAATTTGTAGCCATCCAGCAGCTAGTTCTTGTTGATACATTCATTGAACAATTTATTGCCTATTAACTGATTTCTGAACTCATTGAAATTAATTATTAAATGTAACCATCTCAGTTGCAAACAATCCAAGATGATTCACCAATTTCAGTACTTCAATTCTGCTAATTTGTTTCTTCAGCAACTACACACAAACATAAAGATCACTATTGCCAAAATCTGCAAATTCAGGAAATTTCAGCTTGTATCATGGTGAATTCAGCTTAACAAAAATTTCCCTTATAAGATATCTGATTCCAGCACTGGAGTGGAGCTAAACAATTTTCCAAACTTAACATCCATCATAGTTGCATGCTCGAATTATGATCAATTAAAAGGTCTATTATAGTTGCATCATAGTTGCAACTCATGATACCACTGATCATTAAAAGGTCCATTGATCATCAACTATATTAAGAACTCAGCACATAACAATTCCTCAAATTTTCAGTATGTTCCAATTCCAGATAATGGATATTTCCATTATCTATCAAATATGACTCATTAGTATAAGGCTTGACTATTAAAATCATACTGTTCAGAAACCAAACAACCCAACATTTTAATCAAGTAACTAGATTTCACAATTCAACTTTTCCAAACAATTTGTAATAGGTAACCTCCATAAACCTCCAGCGTATTCCATCCTCCCCCACACTTATCCTTTGTCCATATCTTGGTCAAACTAACTTATCAAGCAATTAATCCAAAACTCACAATGAAAGAATGACAAGCAAAAATGATCAAGGGTTAAAATGCTAGATAAGAATATTTTAAGAACTTTGTGGAGAAAGGAATTGGAAATTGTGAGAGAACAAGAACGACAAATATCCTTCATTTCCATGCACACAAATGCTATTGTGACTTTGAAAAGAAACTAAGCAAGTTCTAGAGTTTCACTTGTTGCAAGCGCATGTCACACAAAGATATAATAGAGATTAGGCTTAAAGTGAACCTCACTAGGTATTTTCATGCAAACATGCTCAATTGATCAAAATAGAATCCACTACCATTTTAACCAAAATCATGTAAGTAGAGTATCCAATCATGTCCCATGATCTAAAATTGATGATCAAATTAAAAAGACTTTTACCATCTTAAAAGTATTACTAAACAATTCCATGGAAAATTTTATTCAAATGAAATGCTATGTATACTAGACAAAATGCAAAATATGAAATCAATGCAAATGTAAAGTATAAAAGTAAAAGAAAGTGTAAAGCAAAAAGAAAAACAAGGAACGAACTCCCCTTTATTCCCGGCGGTTGAAGAAGATTTAAGAGTAGAATCCATGCCGGTATTGGAATGGTCCTTCCTAGTGGTTGGAGTCGATTGAGCTGCAAAATCCAAGTTGGACGTGGAATAATTGTAGTTGCAATCAAGTCCACTTCATCCAACATTTTTCCTTTGAAAATTCTTCCTGGAGATCGGAGGCGGTTTAGATGGAGCACCCATTTTGGAAGCCTACGACGACCTACAAAGCCAATGAAAAACAACACCTCTTGCAAGTATGGGAAAATATTAGTTTTTACATTACAAGGTTCAAAAAATATATCACATCCAACAAAATCAATTAATGGTACCTTTATAAAATCTTCTAATGAATTACAAGAAATACTAACCTTGTCATGTTGGAAGATACCTGGAGGTTCTAAAATGGTGACTGTGACCTCCTCATCATCAGATAATAGCTCAGACTCTAGCTCAGGTGGTGTATCTAAGGGAAGTGATTCTTGGGGCTCTGCTTCCACAGCATAAGTCCCTACACTCTCATCATCAACATCTGGTTCAGGTGATTCTTGGGGTATTGCTTCCAATGTGCAATCCCCTACACTTACATCATCATCTACATCAGTACCTGCATCATCAACAACATCTACAACAATAGTATCAATAGAGTCAGAAATTCTTACAACTACAGAATCATAACAAGAAATATTAGAGGAGTCCTGTGAAGTAATAAAATCAAGATCGGGTCTGTCAAAAACACTAAAATCCCTCTGCTCAGACACCTCTACATCTGTAGGGAAGGTCTCATTAACTCTTAAGGTAACCGGTTGTCCATTTCTAAATTGCTGAGGATTGGCTGCCATGGTTTCCAAAAGTTTCATGGCTTCATCAGGAGTTTTGTCAATCAAGGGCCCTCCACTAGCTTTATCCACCATATACAAATCAATAGGTGACAACCCATCATAAAAATGAAGGACAAGCATTTGATCACTAATTTGATGTTGAGGACAACTGGAGCAAAGTTCCTTAAATCTTTTCCAATATTCACTCAATGTCTCCTCCTCGAATTGTTGAATACCACGAATCTTTTTCCGCGTAGCTATATGATCATTCTGAACTTCTTGTAGCCTTTGATACGCTGGATATGGCTCAGTAGACTGACTATGTGTAACCTCGTACCTGAAATTTGATTGATCCACAGGTGGGTAGTACTGATGTTCAGGCTGATAGAACCAAGTCTGAGGCTGATAGTACTGACAAAATGGATCCATGGTCAAAGAAATTTCCTGCTCTTACACTGAAACACTAGCAGATAAGATCAAAAGACACAGGAACATATAAGATCAAACACATGGATATATGAACATGAAAGCAATTGAAACAAATTTTTTTCAAATTTTTATGTAAAAAGAAAAAGAAACAATCCTAAGGTATCAAACACCGCTACAGTCCCCGGCAACGGCGCCAATTTTGATAAACCCGATTTTGTCATGATTTGGGTATCAAATAATTTCACCGAACTCCTTTCTACACTAATGCAGTATAGGATGACTCGGATCGTCTCTCTCAAGGAATGTAAACAGTAGGATGATAGTCTTAAGATCAATTATTGTTGGCTTGGGGTTTTCTGGATAAATTGAAGATTTCAGAATTGACTTTTGAACAAAGAGAAGAAGAAAGGACCTAAAACTATACTACATTTGTAAATTCAACTCATGGAAATTAACAAACAAAGAAGCTAACTAATCTAAACTACTGCATTGAAAGAAATGGCAAACAAAAATAACCTAATGCAACAATTAAGCAAATCTAAATTGTGTAGAATCAAGAATCAAGAACAGTGGCCTTAACCAAAGGTTTCAAAACAATAGCAAGGGAATTCGAATCAGCTATGCATCGATCAGCTACAACAAAACTAAAATTCAAACAGAGATGAAGAAACTAGCATTCATAGGATTCAAACTAATCAATTGGAGAAACCCTAGCTTGGGTTCGGTCTACATCAGATGAATAACTCGGCGTTGAAGACAAACAAAGTAACTCAGATGGAAATGGATCAAGATCAGAGAAAAGGTGCGGAGCTTCAAGAAAGGAAGATAACCGGCCGGAAAACAGAGGAATCGGCTCAAACCACCGAATTGCTTCTCCTTCTTTGCTTCTTCTTCCTCGCACGAAATCGCGGTAGAAATTGGTGTTCAGATGATTGAGATGGCGTCGCCGGCTCGAAGATGGAGAATCACCGGAGGAAGGGAAACGCCCTTGACCTCAGCAGCTCGCCGGCGGTGGAGTGGATTGAGGAAGAAGATCGTCGGAGCAGATCGCGCTCCCCTGTCTTGGCACGAAGGTACTGTGGAAGTTGACGCGAACACTGTAGCTTCTCATCCCTTTAAATCTAATCTCAGTTCTGTGATGGACGACTGTGATTATTCTACCTCTGATCCAACAGTGAATCTTGATCTAAATTTGATCCAAAGGTTCAAATCTTCATCAAGGGACCTGATCTACTCTCTCCTAGCTCGGATGGACCAAATCTTCAATGGATGGCTTAGATCTCTCTTAATCTTGAATGGACGATCCAGATTACTCCAGAGCTTGATCTCTTCATTTAAGCTTGGATTCGTGTTCAATCTGGTTTGGTCAACCTCGGATCCATTCCCTTGATGCCTACAAAGAATATAACCAAATATTAGCATCAAATACCACAAATATGATATAATTTGCAATTAGGTCCATAAATGGCTCTAACTCATGAAACATGGTGTAAACATGACTTTAACATATGAGAAGATTAAAAATGTATGCCTATATGGATCAAAATATCATGATAAAATGATAGTTATCATGGAGTCTTTGAAAAAGTTAAACGCAGACCAGGAATAAACCCTCGGTGAGGCTCTACGAGCGGCCAAACTCCTACAGGATGACAAGAAAAAACTTGAAGTCCTCCACCAAATAGTTGATGCCAAATATCGGGAGGAGCTTGCCCTTAAGGAGAAGGAGTTGTCAGAGCTGGCCCGGCAAACTTCCGCCCTGGACAACTATAAGCTTATGCATAAGCAAGAGAGGGGCCAGTGGGTTAATGAACTCAATTCTAAAAACCTAGTCCTTATTGACTACCAACAAGATTTGGAATCCCAGACCACTGAGTTGGGTTCCTTACAGACAGAGCTAGCTCAAGCCTACTCTACCTTGTCAAACTCAGTCATCACCCTAGAAGTTTATAAGGCAAGGGAGAGTGATCACATTCGGACAGGTCGAGAAGAGTACCTACGCTCTTCAGAGTTTGGTTTCCAAGTAGGAGATCACTTTATCCAGTTGTTGGCTTATGGAGCAGTGGGCGCGGTTCAATAACTTAGAGAAGGAGGGTACCTGTCGTCCGACCCTTCAGAGGACTTCCTAGACCACCATCAGATCATTAAAGAAATGCCCGATGATAGTTTTTCGACGATCAAATAAATATCTATCTAGTATGTCTATTGTTTCTTTACCTCTACTATTTATAAATGTTGGATCGTAAGCATTCGATAGAGGGGGGGGTGAATATCGATTAAAACTTTCGTTGAGTAAACGCAGCGGAAAAGTAAAGACAAAGTAAGAAGGCAAGGCTAACACAGTTCAGTTTTACTTGGTTCGGAGCCTGTGTCGACTCCTACTCCAAGGCCCTCACTCGTCGAGTGCTTTCGTTGGGCAATCACTATCAATTCAAAAGATATTACAAACAAAGTGCAGGAATTAATAGAATGAAAATACTGACAAACTGAAAAGAAGTAAACTGAAGACAGCGCTTTGTCGGAGTAGACTCAAGGCGTCGCAGGAGCACAATAGAGTAGAGAGTTCTGAGTTGTGTTTGAAGCTCCACCCCTGCCCCTTCTTTTATATGAAGCTCGGGGCGCCTCGGATCCCTTCTAGGTGCCCTGGTGAGACGTGGCAGGTCCAACCAGCGAGCTCCACGTGGCGACGCGCGATCAGGATAAAACTTGCGTCTCGGGCGCCCGGATCCCCTCCGGGCGCCCGGACCACCTTTCTCCAGAAACCAGCTTTCCTGCAAGACAAGGTTAGTCCGAGGCAAATAAATAGTATATATCCTGCAAAACAGAGTGTTAGCACAGTTCATAAGTTTGACATAAGAAGTATGACTTAGATTCCGTCTTTCCGAGACCGGAATCTAGTCACGATCTCGACTTAGATATCCGAAATGGATCTAAGCCGGATCGACGCCTAATGTTCTCTTCCCGGGAATGCGTCCTCACAGTCACTCCCTTCCAGTGACTTACCTTCACTTACCTGCCAGACGTCCGGCCAGCCCTTCGACCCGTCTGGACTTCTCGCCAAGCGTCCGGTCAGCCCGTCGACCCGCTTGGACTTCTCGCCTGCTATCCGGTCAGCCCGTCGACCTAGCTGGACTTCTTGCCAGACATTCGGTCAGCCCGTCGACTTGTCTGGACTTCGTCTGCACACTCGGTCAGAGTGTTAGATCACAACAAACCTAACTTGACCCGATTTGTCATTCATCAAAACCCGAGTTAGACCGTTAGTGCTAATCGCACCAACAATCTCTCCCTTTTTGATGGAATGACAACCTGGTTAAATTAGTAAAAATATGCGAGGAAAAAGATTAAACATTTTGTTCTAGCATGAGGTTTAAGTTAGTTTTTAATTTTATTTTGTTTTTCTAACTTAACTACCTATCCCCCCCCCCTTTGGCATTCATCAAACAAGGATATAATTAAAACATTCAAAAATACAGAAAAAAAAGGTAGGAAATGATGTCAAGTTAACTTCGGGGGGTTTTAAATTTCACCATAGTAATTTAATATTTGTAACATAACTAAGTTTTGAAAAATAACTCATTTAGCAACATAGCTTAGTATGAATTTGCAATCTTTTAAAAACTAATTTTCAAGTATAGGTATCTAAATTTCAAGAAATTGAATTTTCAAAATAAGTTTTAACTTGGAATTCTTTACAACCATGAGTATTCAAAATCAAAATTTTAAAATTAAGTTTGAAAATCTACTTTTCAAAACTAAACCCTTAGTTTATTTTAAGACTAAGTTTAAAAAATCTACCTTTCAAAGATAATTAAAATTTATTTTTCAAGTCAAAGTTTGCAAAATCTAGATGTTCAAAATGAAGTGAAGTTTAATTTTCAAATCAAAGTTTAAGGCTAGATCCAATTATTGAAATTTTCAAAATAAGCTTGTAAGGTTAAAACACCTTTTTAAACATAAGTTTTATAAAGATAATATTGCAAAAGTAAGATTTTCAAAACCACGTTTATTAGATTTTACAAAGATAAGTCAGATTTGTTAAAATATTTTTAAGAAAATATTTTTCAACAACCAATTTTAGTAAAGGAAAAATAAATGTGAGACTAATTAATCCTCCCCCTAAACCTAACATTAAAATAGCTGTCTAACCAATTAGTTACTTACTGACTATCAGAAGATGGCAGCTTTGTAACGCCCGAAAATTCTCAAAATAATTATTAGAAATATCCTAGTATTTTTCTGGAATTTTGGGATATTTTTACAGAATTTTTAGAGTAGCGGAGGTAGCAAAAATAAATGGAATCGTAAAATAGCCTACGCGGGAATTGAACTCGAGACCTATTGGATCCTACGACTTATAGCGGACTCCAGTAACCAAGTGAACCCAGCAGGGTCGTGCTGAAAGAAAAGGGAGGCAATTAAATTTATAGTAGAGTTGGGCGAAATTAACCACTTAATATATATAGGGAATTAATAAGTGAAGAGTTATTTTTAACGTAACTTTTCCTCACCCTCACCCTAGCCACGCCGCCCCCTTCTCCTCTTCTTCTCTCGGCGCCAACCACAAGCACACCTAGGGTTCCGTCCCTAGGGCCATAGGAGTACTTTCCGGCGACGACTCCGACATGAGGACGCTCCCCTCCGCGAGAGGAACGCATAGACGCGAGAAGATCGTCGAAGAGATCTCTCCTCCGGAAAACCTAGCGATTAGATTTATAAGAAAATCTGAACAGGAGGTAAGAAACCCCTCACCTGCGGTATAAGTAGCTTCCGTTTGATGTTTAGGCATTATTTTAGTTTTATGCAGATTTTTGGCACACAGGGTGTGCATTAGCGCACACCGAGTGCTCGATTAAATGCGTAGCTCAGGTAGATGCCACCTTGGGCATTTTAATAGCCTAGATAAATGCAATAGAAGCATTTTACAGCTCATATAGTCTTGCTACAGCTTTTACAGGACTAGATGTTCAATGGGTGGGCTCCCACAGTCGCCTCTAGGTTCAGACAACCTAGCTCTGGGTTCAGATAACCTAGAAATAGCAAGACAAGAAATAATTAGCTATGTTTAGTATTTTACTTTCTCAGTGGCACTGTACTGGATTAGACATCCATCGGGTTGGGCTCCCATAGTCATCCCTAGGTTCAGATAACCTAGTAACCCTACTAAATTCGGGACTTGCAAACCCGAGTCTAGTTAGGGATGCGCGCATAGCATGTACAGATGTCGGGCCCATCAGCAGCATGATTATGTATTTTTCATCTATCTATGATTAAATAGTTTTCAAAACTCACAAATCAGTTGTGTATACAGTTTAAACTCAGTTCTAGCTTGGTTTTAGTTTTAGCTCAGTTCATGCTTCAGCTTAGTTTTTCATTATTGATACATGTGATAGTTCTATGATCAGTTTTGATTTCTATATGTGTATGTCATGCCATGCTTAGCATATTCAGTATACATATATTTCAAGTAGCATGTTTTCAAAGCATCAATTGCATCGTATGCATGTTTTGTGAGGTAGATGGTTTCTTACTAAGCATAAAGCTTACAGATACTCTTTCCTTATACTGCAGATAAAGGTAAAGGAAAGATGGACTAGCGGAGGCTGGAGGACAATGCAACGACGGTGTGTGTGGAAAAAGGAACTTGGAATAACGATGTTTGGGAACTAGCCCACTTAGAACATAGCATTCTCTTTATGTCATTACTTTCGTGCACTTTAGTTGTTTAAGTGTTTAGAATTGTGACAGTTATGCATAGAATCTTTGGTTGTCATGATTTTAGTTAGCTAACCATGAGTAGTATTATGCCTAGTAGTTTTATTTGATGTTATAGAGTTGATACATGTGATTTCGGCACGAAGCAGTGCTGAAATCAGAGCTCAGCTGCGAAATCAAAAACCCCCAATCGATCAACCGATCGATTGGAGGCTTCCCAATCGATCGGTTGATCGATTGGGTAGCTATTATTCGCAAACAGAAGGTCTCCGGATCGATCAGCCGATCGATTGATTCAGTTCAATCGATCAGCCGATCGATCGGGCCGACACCAGCGAACAGAACCTTGCTGAATCGATCCTCCGATCGATTGGCAAGTCGGGATCGATCAGCCGATCGATCCAGAAATTTCTACCGTGCACAGAAGCACGCTGGATCGATCAATGGATCGATCAAGGAATTAGCTCCTGCGAATAGAGAGCTCCCAAATCGATCCTTGGATCGATTGATTAGCCTGGATCGATCAGCCGATCGATCCAGAATTTTACCCGAGTACAGTAATGAGCTGGATCGATCCGTGGATCGATCGGAGGTCTAGTATCAGCTGTGAACATCTAAGTTCAACTCTGGGTGATAGCTAAAGCCCGGAACACCTCCTCTAGCATAGCTACCACAGTTCAAGATGTAGTTTGGACATGAATTTTAGATTGTTATAGCGATTCACAGAAGAATTTACATTAGCTTAGCAAAACATTTAAATTCTTTCAGTTTTTCGCACAGTGTGTAGCTTAGCATAATGTGACGGTCCGGCCTTACAGCCAGTTAGTAGAAAGCGGGTCGTTACAGAGTGGTATCAGAGCAGTTTCCATACTTCCTACACACACATCAGCATTGAACCTGCAGCTTCCAAGTAAGAACATCTCTCACTGTATTTACGTTCTTGTTTTCATGTTTAGATATAACTAAAGCATGCTTGTTTATGATAGTAGTTAACATGGTAACAATAGTTACTCCATTATGATTGTATTAGTTATGTATGTCCTTTGTTCCTTTAGAAATGGCACGAGGACGCCCAGCTAGAAGGGCACCAGCTACTGAGCCCCAGCATGAGGCAGGCAGTTTAGTGTCTCCTCCAGACCTTACAGCATTAGTGGCTCGATTCTGGCTGGCAGTGAGACGGAGATAGCCACCTTAAAGCTAATCGTGAGAATACTCCCACAGTCACCCGGAATCAAACTTAGCAATGGTAGTCTTAGAGGTTCTACGATCCATCCCTCTGACACATGGCCCGACAGCGAAAGAAAGCCTATCGATCCGGTGGCGAGAGAGTCAAGCGGAGAATTTCTCGGGCACTAGTGAACCATGGGATGCTCAAGCACGGTTCAAAACATTGGAAGAGCACGATGGAGCTTACGGGTGGCCATGAGAAGGTGAAGTGTGCCTCCTACATTTGATAGGAGATGCTGCGCTGTGGTGGGAGAGAATTAGGCGAAGCACCCGGTAAACCGGATGACATGGGTGACTTGAGAAAGAATTCTTTGAGGAATTCTTTCACATGCGAGTCAAACCGCCACTGGACGAGTTCATTTGAATTTCGCCGGGACAACCTTTCGGTGGAGGCGGTGAAGAAATTCAACAGTTGGCTCGCCTTATGTCGAATTAGTCCGATGAAAAAAGCGAGTTCGGTTGATGCTCAAGATGTCGAGGTCGGAAATAGCGATGAGCGTGGTGGCGGCATTCATAGGCCACAAACCACGAAGAGCTAGTCGGCGGTGCTCGACCACGAGCACTACGGAACAATATCAAGCGTGACAAGCCTCTCGAGTCCAAAGGCAAGAAGGCTCGGGCACTCGGAAACAAGGCCACGGCTCACGGCTCTAGCGGAAAGGAACTCGAGAATAAGCGCAAACCGAGGAGTTACCCAAAGGAGGACCAGCTAGCAAAGCCTAGTTATCCCAAATGTGCTACTTGTGGGAAATTTCACCCAGGAGTTTGTCGCAAGGGCACACGAGGATGCT
Organism: Zingiber officinale; assembly: GCF_018446385.1. Classification (NCBI taxonomy): domain Eukaryota; kingdom Viridiplantae; phylum Streptophyta; class Magnoliopsida; order Zingiberales; family Zingiberaceae; genus Zingiber; species Zingiber officinale. Next base: position 23,896,058 of record NC_055987.1, on the reverse strand, counting down.
TTGAATGTGGGCAGGAAGGGCATATAGCAATGCCCGAACAAGACAAGTCTTCCTCAACCACAGCCGATACAGTATGGGGGCAGCTACATCAGATGCAGGCCGCTTTAGATGGTCCACACATCGGCCAGGCAGGATTAAAGCCCCTCCACTCGACCAATGCGGGATCTACTCACTCACGGAGAGGACGTAGCAAATGCCTCGGCAGTTGTTTGGTCAGATTAGTATTTTCAAAAGTACAAGCTGTCTTATTATCTTTGGGGCAACCCATTCTTATATATCGGGCATTTGCAAAGAAATTAGCGATACCCGAGATACTCACAGTTTCTGACGACATTACCTTCAGGAGAAATTATGGCATCCACGGCTGCGGCTGAGGCGATGCGATCGCTGCATAGCGAGAACTCTTTTGTAATCTGATAGTGCTAGATATGACTGATTATGAGGTCATCTTTGGAATGGACTTCCTGATCAGATACGGTGCCTCTATAGAGTGTCGTAAACAGAAAGTCGTATTCCAACCTGAAGCAGAAGCACAGTTCGAGTTCATCGGAGAACCCAAGAGAAAGGCCAAGAAGTTTCTCTCAGCTATGAAGGCACAAAGATTAATGGATTCAGGATGTACGGGATTTTTAGCACACGTAGTTAGTACCAGTCAGGACAAGGACCGACAGTTAGCAAAGGTCCGAGTCGTATGTGACTACCCAGCAGTCTTCCCTGAAGAGTTACCAGGCTTAGCACCAGACAGAGAGATTGAATTCGAGATAGAGCTCATTCCCGGTACCAATCCTATTTCCAAAGCACCGTACCCATGGCTCCAGCAGAACTGAAGGAACTTCATGAGCAACTACAGGAGCTGCTTGACAAAGGCTTCATACGCCCTAGTCACTCACCATGGGGAGCGCCTGTATTGTTCGTGAAGAAGAAAGACGGGAGCATGCGCCTGTGTATAGATTACCGAGCATTGAACCAAGTCACGATCAAGAACAGGTATCCTCTTCCCAGAATAGATGACCTGTTCGATCAGCTAAAGGGAGCAGCAGTGTTCTCTAAGATAGACCTCAGATCAGGTTATCATCAGGTGAAAGTTAAGAAGGGGGATATACCCAAGACAGCATTCAGGACCAGATACGGACATTACGAGTTCGTAGTCATGCCCTTTGGTGTGACAAATGCTCCAGCTACTTTCATGGACCTTATGAACAGAGTATTCAGAGAATATTTAGATAAGTTCGTTATCGTATTCATCGATGACATCCTTATCTATTCAGGAACTCAGGAAGAACACGCAGAGCACCTGAGAATAGTACTACAGACCCTTCAGCAGAACCAGCTGTACGCCAAGTTCATGAAATGTGAATTTTGGTTAGATCAGGTGTCCTTCCTGGGTCACATCATCTCAAAGGATGGTATCATGGTAGACCGCAATAAGATAGAAGCTGTGAGTAACTGGAAAAGACCCAAGGACGCCAATGAAATCAGAAGCTTTCTAGGATTAGCAGGTTATTACAGAAAGTTCATAGAGGATTTCTCCAGGATAGCCTCCCCACTGACAGCTCTCACTAGAAAGAACAGAAAATTTCAGTGGATAGAGGACTGTGAGAATAGTTTCAGCAAGCTGAAAAGGAGATTGACCAGCGCACCTATTCTAGCTCTACCAGAGAACACAGACAGCTTTGATATTTATAGTGATGCCTCTAAACTGGGACTAGGAGCAGTGCTGATGCAAGATGGCAAGGTAATCGCCTACGCCTCCAGACAACTCAAGGATTATGAGAGGAATTACCCCACTCATGACCTTGAGCTTGCAGCAGTGGTGTTCGCTCTCAAAATTTGGAGACATTACTTGTATGGAGCTCAGTGCAGAGTGTATACAGATCATCAGAGTCTGAACTACTTCTTCACTCAGAAGGATCTGAATATGCGGCAGCGCAGATGGCTAGAACTGGTCAAAGACTACGATATAGACATTCTCTACCATCCAGGGAAAGCCAATAAGGTAGCAGACGCACTTAGCAGAAAGTCCAGTGCTACCTTACTATCTCTAGCAGCCATGTCACCACCCCTACAGAAGGAGATCATAGATTTCGGTCTCGAACTCATAGTTGGGCAGCTCTCTACTATGACATTAGAGTCTATCCTGCTTAGTGACATCCAGACAGCTCAGGAACAGGATCCTGAAATTCAGAATATCAAGTAAGGGATAGCAGAATCAGAAAGTAGAGAATTCAGAGTGTCCGATAGTGGGGTATTATACTTCAGTGACAGACTCTGTGTTCCAGACCAGGAGGAACTAAAGAGGAAGATTTTAGATGAGGCTCACAGGACTCCTTATGCGATGCATCTGGGCTCCACCAAGATGTACCAAGACCTGAAGAGATGTTTTTGGTGGCCTGGGATGAAGAGAGACATCGCTAGATATGTTAGCACCTGTCTGACCTGTCAGAGGGTCAAGGCATAACATCAGAGACCAGGAGGAGTTTTGCAGCCTATTCAGATTCCAGAATGGAAGTGGGAGGATATTTCCATGGACTTCATAGTGGGACTACCCAGAACCACGAATGGTTTTGATACCATCTGGGTAATAGTCGACAGATTGACTAAATCAGCTCACTTCTTAGCTATCAGAATATCCTACTCCATGGAGTAGCTAGCACAGTTGTATCTCAAGGAGATCGTTAGATTACATGGAGTCCCACAAACCATTATTTCAGACAGGGACAGTAGGTTCACGTCACACTTCTGGGAGTGTGTACAGTCAGCTTTGGGCACTAAGTTAAAGTTTAGCACAGCCTTCCATCCTCAGACAGATGGTCAGACGGAGCGGGTAAATCAGGTACTCGAAGATATGCTCCGAGCATGTGCCCTAGATTTCAAGGGAAGTTGGTGCAAATATCTGAGCTTAGCAGAATTTGCATACAACAACAATTATCAGGCCACCATCGGTATGGCACCTTACGAGGCTCTCGATGGGCGGAGGTGTAGATCTCCAATCTGCTGGTATGAGAGTGGTGAACAGAAAGAACTAGAACTTCAGACAGATCTAGTAACAGACACCACAGCAGCTATACAGCAGATCCGCTAGAGGATAGAGACAGCTCAGAGCCGCTAGAAAAGCTATGCTGATACACGGCGCAGACCGTTAGAGTTCTCAGTTGGGGATTCAGTGTTCCTCAGGGTAGCTCCCATGAAGGGAGTAATACGTTTTGGAAAGAAGGGCAAACTAAGTCCCAGATATGTGGGACCATACCTTATCACTAGAAGAGTTGGCAAGGTAGCATATGAGCTAGAGCTACCACAGGAGATGTCAGCCATCCATAATGTATTTCATGTCTCTATGCTGAAGAAGCATATCCCAGATGCTACCCAGGTGATTGAGCCCCAGTCAGTACCAGTCCGCGAAGACCTCAGCTATGATAGTCGGCCTATTCAGATAATAGAGCGAGCAGTTAAGAAATTACGGAACAAGGAGGTACCATTAGTAAAAGTCATTTGGCAAAATCACTCAGCAGAAGAGGCAACTTAGGGGACAGAAGCTAGTATGAGGCAGAAGTACCCAGAGTTATTCTAAGTTTGAGGGCAAACTTTTTATAAGGTATGGGGGATTGTAACACCCGAAAATTCTCAAAATAATTATTAGAAATATCCTAGTATTTTTCTGGAATTTTAGGATATTTTTACAGAATTTTTAGAGTAGCGGAGGTAGCAAAAATAAATGGAATCGTAAAATAGCCTACGCGGGAATTGAACCCGAGACCTATTGGATCCTACGACTTATAGCGGACTCCAGTAACCAAGTGAACCCAGCAGGGCCGTGCTGAAAGAAAAGGGAGGCAATTAAATTTATATTAGGGTTGGGCGAAATTAACCACTTAATATATATAGGGAATTAATAAGTGAAGAGTTATTTTTAACGTAACTTTTCCTCACCCTCACCCTAGCCACGCCGCCCCCTTCTCCTCTTCTTCTCTCGGCACCAACCACAAGCACACCTAGGGTTCCGTCCCTAGGGCCATAGGGGTACTTTCCGGCGACGACTCCGACACGATGACGCTCCCCTCCGCGAGAGGAACGCATAGACGCGAGAAGATCGTCGAAGAGATCTCTCCTCCGGAAAACCTAGCGATTAGATTTGTAAGAAAATCCGAACAGGAGGTAAGAAACCCCTCACCTGCGGTATAAGTAGCTTCCGTTTGATGTTTAGGCATTAGTTTAGTTTTATGCAGATTTTTGGCACACAGGGTGTGCATTAGCGCACACCGAGTGCTCGATTAAATGCGTAGCTCAGGTAGATGCCACCTTGGGCATTTTAATAGCCTAGATAAATGCAATAGAAGCATTTTACAGCTCATATAGTCTTGCTACAGCTTTTACAGGACTAGATGTTCAATGGGTGGGCTCCCACAGTCACCTCTAGGTTCAGACAACCTAGCTCTGGGTTCAGATAACCTAGAAATAGCAAGACAAGAAATAATTAGCTATGTTTAGTATTTTACTTTCTCAGTGGCACTGTACTGGATTAGACATCCATCGGGTTGGGCTCCCATAGTCGTCCCTAGGTTCAGATAACCTAGTAACTCTACTAAATTCGGGACTTACAAACTCGGGTCTAGTTAGGGATGCGCGCATAGCATGTACAGATGCCGGGCCCATCAACAGCATGATTATGTATTTTCATCTATCTATGATTAAATAGTTTTCAAAACTCACAAATCAGTTGTGTATACAGTTTAAACTCAGTTCTAGCTTGGTTTTAGTTTTAGCTCAGTTCATGCTTCAGCTTAGTTTTTCATTATTGATACATGTGATAGTTCTATGATCAGTTTTGATTTCTATGTGTATATGCCATGCCATGCTTAGCATATTCAGTATACATATATTTCAAGTAGCATGTTTTCAAAGCATCAATTGCATCGTATGCATGTTTTGTGAGGTATATGGTTTCTTACTAAGCATAAAGCTTACAGATACTCTTTCCTTATACTGCAGATAAAGGTAAAGGAAAGATGGATTAGCAGAGGCTGGAGGACAATGCAACGACGGTGTGTGTGGAAAAAGGAACTTGGAATAACGATGTTTGGGAACTAGCCCACTTAGAACATAGCATTCTCTTTATGTCATTACTTTCTTGCACTTTAGTTGTTTAAGTGTTTAGAATTGTGACAGTTATGCATAGAATCTTTGGTTGTCATGATTTTAGTTAGCTAACCATGAGTAGTATTATGCCTAGTAGTTTTATTTGATGTTATAGAGTTGATACATGTGATTTCGGCACGAAGCAGTGTTGAAATCAGACTTCTGTCGAAATCGAAACCCCAATCGATCAGCCGATCGATTGGAGCTTCAATCGATCGGTTGATCGATTGGGGAGCTTATTCACAAACAGAAGGCTTCTGGATCGATCAGCCGATCGATTGAGTCGATTCGTCGAATAGTAAGCTTCGATCGATCCTCCGATCGATCCAGTCGCATTCCAGCGCGCCATGTCGCAGCTTTCCGAGGTGCGGAAGCCGTAATCGGGCCGATCGGACAACAGCGTCGAAGGGCGTCGATTGGAATCGATCATCGCCATCAGCTCCCGAATCGATCCTTGGATCGATTGATTAGCCTGGATCGATCAGCCGATCGATCCAGAATTTTACCCGAGTACAGTAATGAGCTGGATCGATCCGTGGATCGATCGGAGGTCTGGTATCAGCTGTGAACATCTAAGTTCAACTCTGGGTGATAGCTAAAGCCCGGAACACCTCCTCTAGCATAGCTACCACAGTTCAAGATGTAGTTTGGACATGAATTTTAGATTGTTATAGCGATTCACAAAAGAATTTACATTAGCTTAGCAAAACATTTAAATTCTTTCAGTTTTCCGCACAGTGTAGCTTAGCATAATGTGACGGTCCGGCCTTACAGCCAGTTAGTAGAAGGCGGGTCGTTACAAGCTTTCACTTGGTTAGTCAAGTTAAGTTCATTGTGATCAGTTAGTGGTTGACTAAGTTGAATAACTTAACTTGATTAATGTAGGTTTTGTATTTAACGCCCAGACTTCTATCGATGCACTGACATAAGCATCTTAAGTTCAGGCAATTGGTCTATACATCTCACCCCTTTCTAAGTTTGTCAATAACAAGCAAGGTAATCCTAGGGTATTGGTGAGATGCTCAAATACTAATCCTGAGGGAACATGATTTCTAAGGGGATTTTTCTAGTCTAAGGCTAAAGTTGTTTTGAAATTCTAAAAGTTGGAAGGTTTTAAAACAAATTCAACCTAGAATTTAAAACAGTCAATTTGAAAGCAATTTTGAATTTTGAGAATCCTAGTCTATTAAACACATTCCTAACTGTCTACGCAGATTGCTAAATTCACTTTCAGGGAGTGGTTTTGTGAATATGTCAGCTAAATTGGATTTAGACTCAATGTATTTGAGTTCAATGTCCCCTTTAGTAACATGATCCCTGATGAAGTGATGCCTAATTTCAATATGTTTAGTTCTGGAATGATGCACTGGATTTTTTGTTAGGTTAATTGAGCCAATGTTGTCAATTAAGACCTTTACATCTGTGAGGTTCAAGTTGAAGTCTTTTAGGGTGTGCATCATCCATAATAATTGTGCAACGCACTCTCCTATTGCTATATATTCTGACTCAGTTGTAGAAAGGGCAACACAATGTTGCTTTCTACTAAACCAGCTGACAAGTGATGGACCTAATAATTGACATCCGCCACTTGTGATTTTGCGGTCTAACTTGCATCCAGCATAATCTGAGTCAGAGTATCCTATTAATTCAAAGTTATTAGTCCTAGGATATCAAATGCCTACATTTGTTGTTCCTTTAAGGTATCTAAAGATTCTTTTGACTTGAGTTAGATGGGATTCTTTAGCACAAGTTTGGTATCTTGTACACATACTAACTGCAAATAAGATATCTGGTCGACTTGCAGTTAAGTATAGTAGGCTACCTATAGCACTCCTATAATGCTTTAGATTAACTGGTTTTTCATTGGGATCATCATCTAGGATTGTGTTTACTGCCATAGGTGTTTTCATCTGTTTGGTGTTTTCCATTTCAAATTTCTTAAGTAATTCCTTAGTATATTTTTGTTGATAAATGTAGTTACCTTCATTTGTTTGCTTTATTTGTAATCCTAAAAAGTAGGTTAATTTGCCTACCAGACTCATTTCAAACTCGTGCTCCATTAAACTTGTAAATTCATCTAGGAAATCTGAATTTGTTGAACCAAAGATTATGTTATCTACATAAACTTGTGCTATAAAGATATCTTCTTTTATTAATTTGACAAATAAAGTTGGGTCAATTTGTCCTTGGTTAAATCCTTTAGATATAAGGTAAGATGTTAGTCTTTCATACCATGCCCTAGGTGCTTGTTTAAGTCCATATAAGGCTTTCTTCAATTTATAGACATAATCAGGGTGTTCTAGACTCTCAAACCCAGGTGGTTGTCCTACATAGACTTCTTCCTTTATTAGTCCATTTAGGAATGCTGACTTAACATCCATTTGGTATAGTCTAAATCCTTTGTGTGCTGCATAACTTAGTAGCATTCTAATGGATTCTAGCCTAGCTACTGGGGCATATGTTTCATCATAGTCAAGTCCTTCTACTTGACTGAACCCCCTAGCGACTAGCCTGGCTTTATTTCGTGCAATTTCTCTAGTTTCACTTAATTTGTTTCTAAATACCCATTTTGTTTCAATTATTTTCTTATTTTTGGGTGGTGGTACCAAGTCCCAAACTTCATTTTGCTCAAATTGAGCTAATTCTTCTTGCATAGCTATGACCCAGTCTGGGTCAAGTAGTGATTCAGCTATGGTTTTGGGTTCAATTTTTGAAATTAAAGATATTTGACTTAGATTTCTGAAGGATGATCTAGTTTGAACTCTAAGATCTGGGTCACCAATTATTTGATCAGTTGGGTGATTTAGGTTGACTCTTATAGTTCTAGGGGGTTGACTTTCCTGAGGTTGTTCTTCTTCTTCAGGACTTAGAGTTTGGTTAGTTCCTCCAGAATTATTATTTTTTTGAACAAATTCAATTGGTTGAAGTTGTGTTTGTTCTGGATTTTGTTTGGATTCTTCAAATTTCACATTAGTAGTTTCTTCAATTCTTAAGGTAACCTTATTGTAAACCCTGTAGCCTCTACTATTTAGGGAGTAGCCTAGAAAGATTCCATTTTCAACTTTAGAGGTGAATTTTCCTAAGTGTTCTCTTGTGTTTAAGATAAAAACGGGACACCCAAATACTCTAAAGTATTTTATATTGGGTTGTTTATTATGATAAACTTCAAAAGATGTTTTGTTATGGATTTTATTTAGAGTTGTTCTGTTTTGTACGTAGCAAGCTGTACTGACAACTTCTGCCCAAAAGTATTTAGGTAGGTTATGTTGGTTGCTACTCGGAAAACCTAGAGGTTCCACTGTACAAAAATTTTGTACAAAGGTCTGAACCTTTTCCTAGCTACCATGTGTTCTTTTAAATTAAATTTTGGATCGCCTGCGGAACTTAACACGTTTGATCCAAAACTTAATCTATTCGTTCTTTTAGGTTTTGACTTGGGTATCCTGCAGAACTTAACACGTTCGACCAAAATCACCTTAAGTTATTAATTCCATTAAATATTAATTTCCATAATTGGTTCCCAGTACTGACGTGGCGAGGCACATGGCCTTCGTGGATATGGGAGCAACCACCACCGACTAGACAAAACCTTTTATAGAAAGCTAATATTTAATTTCCTAAAATAACTTTAGGTTAACCGAAAAGAACAATCAAATCACAAGAAAAAATAAAACTAAAGAACACAACATCGAAAAACATATTCGAAATACTAGAACGTAAGCCTCTTGTATTTGGTATTATTTCCATAAATAACTAGTATGATGCGGAAAAGAAAAAACTACTAGTTATACCTTCTAGAAAGACCTCTTTGTTAGGATCCTTCGTACGGCTAGAGAGGGGGGTGTGAATAGCCGACCCCAATCTTTCGCGTTTCTTCCTACGATTAGGTTAGTGCAGCGGAAATACAACGTAGAAAGAAAATAGGAGAAGAAAGACAAACCATATAACGAGGTTCGGAGATGAACTCCTACTCCTCGGCGTGTCCGTAAGGTGGACGAAGCCTACCAATCCGTCGGTGGATGAGTCCCCGGAAACCCGGCTAATAGATACTCCTTGTGGGTGGAGAAACCTCACCACAATCTTTGCAACAGCAATAGGAGTACAAAAAGGAACAAGAAAACAAGAACAGAAATGTAAACAACACTTGCTTGCCTTCTTGAAGTCGTAGGAACCACGTGGAAGCAATCGGATCCAAGCCTAGCTAGAAAACCAACAGTAGAAGAAGCTCGCGAAGCTTTAGCACCCAACAGCTCAACAAAGCTCAGCGGAGAAGAAGCGAAGCTTGAGCAAGAGAACTTCAAGAACTAAGAAGAAGTATGCAGCCCTCGACCCTTTATACTGCGAAGGCGTGAAGAAACTAGCCGTGCGTCAGCCCTAGCGATCGACCTCCTGCTACGCCTCGATCGGCATTCACGGAGGCACCGGAGAAGAAGAAGCCTAAATTCCGCACTGATCGGTCCATGGACCGATCGGAAATTCCTCTGATGGTCCACGACGATCGAGCTCTCGATCGGTCGTAGAGCCGATCAGGCTTCTTGCTAGTTTGCCACTAATCTTCTTGATGGTCTCCAGCACGATCGATATAATCATCGATTGATCGGTCACCGATCGGTCACGAGATCGATCGATGAGCCATATCATTGGATGGTCTGGCCCGATCCAAACTTCTCACCCTAAACCTAAGGCTTCACACCAACATCCGGTCAACCTTGACTGTTGGTACATCATCCCTAGCATTTGGTCACTCCCTGACTGCTAGCACTCCCGTAAGTGTCGGTCAATCCTTTTGACTCACTTAGACTTTTCCCACCGATGTCCGATCACCCTTGATCCATCCGGATTTTTTCCAGGCTTCCCACGGACTTTCCACGCCCATCCTTAACTCCGATTAGGACTTTCCCCCGCTTCACTCACTGGACTTTCCAATGCTAACATCCAGTTAGGACTTTCCCTTACAGCTTCACTCACTAGACTTTCCAACCGCAAAGTAATCCTGTTCAGCTTTACTCACAGACTTTCCTCGCCTAACATCCCGTTAGGACTTCTCCTCCTGGCTTCACTCACAGACTTTCCGCCTAACATCCGTTAGGACTTTCCCTCGTGCCAAGCTCCCTGCTTGGACTTCTCCAGTGCCAAGTCTCCATACTTGGACTTTTCCCGAATCAGGTCAACCAAGTCAACCTTGACCAGTTTGCACCAATAATCTCCCAAACATCTATTCTTGTCCCATATCAAGAATAGAACTCTCTCACGAGTGTCAAACATCAACATGCAACTCAACTAGGTCAACCTTGACCTGAGGTTGCACCGACAATCTTCCCAAGTCAAACATCAAAATACAACTCGAGTCAAGTCACCTCGAGTCGGGTCAACCAGGTCAACCTTGACCTAAGGTTGCACCAACAATCTCCCCCTTTTTGATGTTTGACAAAACCCATTAACCTGATAACCTAACTTAGGTTTTCCAACCATCTTCCAATGTCCAATGTTCTTTCCTTGAACATTCCTTGACATTCTCCCCTTAGGTTAACCCGATAACCTAACTTGGGTTCTCCAATAATTCTCTCCCTTTTTGACATACATCAAAAAGAATTCTAATGTTCTTCCTTGAACATTCCTTGACATTCTTCCCCTAGCTTAGGTTAACCCAATAACCTAACTTGGGTTCTCCAATAATTCTCCCCCTTTTTGACATACATCAAAAAGAATTCCAATGTTCTTCCTTGAACATTCCTTGACATTCTTCCCCTAGCTTAGGTTAACCCGATAACCTAACTTGGGTTCTCCAATAATTCTCCAATGAACACTCTCCCCTTTTTGACACACATCAAAAAGAAAAAAAAAAGAGGGTATCAAGGTCAAGAGTTTCTTCCTAATGAAAGTCTCATACCTTTCATTGAAACTCTTAATTTCCCCCTTGATACTAAACTCAACAATCAACTTAGTGATAATCCCATATCACTAATCCTCAAAAGTCTTAAGGAGTAAAAACTCCCCCTAAAAGTCAACTCCCCCTTGACAATTAGGTAAAACTCCCCCTAAAGGTCAACTCCCCCTTGACCATTGCACCAACAATGTCTTTGTGAGTTCCAAACCTTTAGAAATCCAAAAACACCACTTCCATAACTGAAATTTCAGCACGCCTGATCGGTCACCGGACCGATCAGGACCCCTCTGGATCGGTCCCCAGACCGATCCAGCCTTCCCTGGATCGGTCTGGTGACCGATCCAACCTCTGAAATCAGAGATTTCTAATTTTCTCTCCGGGAGAAGTTCAGAAACTCACAGAAAATTACAGAAAATTCCAAAAATTACGAAACTTTGAGGATACATTCCTCATATCATACACTATCAAGGAAAAATAGTTTTCTATGAAAATAGTTTCCATTTTTCAATCTTGATACAAAGTTCAAAAACTTTGAAATAGTTCAAGTTTAACTCAACTTTGTATCACAATGTTCAATGATGAATATTATCACTAGGAAAGCTTTATCAAGGTTTTTCAAATCAATTTTAAAATGCTTTTAAAACCATTTGAATTTAGGACCATAATCTTAGGGCTAGATGTACATGACTTGTACACAAGCTTTCCCTATGATCCTTAATTTCTTGAATTAGGGTCATCTAGGTACAAGGACTATGCACCTTGATCCTAACTCATGATCCTAATATCTCACACACATCTAAGGTGTATCAAACCACTTTCAAGTCAATTTGATGTGAGATATGGATTAAGGTCAACTTAGGCTAAGTTCTCATGCATTTTCTAAACACCAATTTGATCTCAATATCAAATTATATGTTTGTCCTTAAATCAATTTCATTGATTATAATGCAAGAGATGATGACATGGCATATAATGATATCATAAGTAAAAACATGTGCCAATGTCATGATGTCATGGCATAAAGTTTGAAAACTTAAATAAAGCATGACATATAAACTAGCCTAAGCATTATCATGACATTTCAAATGATAATAAAACTAAACATGATGTCATGACATGTGAGGGCAAACAATCATGTCAAGATTTAGCATAAATAAATATACCTAGATTACCTATCTAAGTATCCTTAACCACTTTGCTAACCTAAAATTTAACCCTTGATTGCCCTAAAATGCCAAAATCCTAATTTTGACACTTCTTGAACTCTAGATTGATTCATGCCACTTAAAGATCAAGTTTATCCTCAAAACTTGGCATGTTTCATTTTTCCTCGAGAGTTCTCTAGATTTTCCCAAATTGTGCCAATTAAAATCATTTTTTTTTCATAATGGCACATTTTACTCTTCCAAGGAGTAAATGATAATTCCATTTCATTTTCAAAGGTTCACAAAACCTTGAAAATGCTCCTTGAGTGTCAATTTCCTCAAAGTTGGGTTAACTACCCTTCTTATCGGAGTTGACACTCTCTAACCCATCTATGGGGTAGAGAATATGCTCCTAGGAACCCAATACCTATTTGAGCTCATTGGGTTTACTAAATATTCACTAGGGATAACTTCCCTAACAACCCTCCTAATGACCCTCTTAGGCTTTGAAGTCTTGGTCATTTGAGACTCATCAAGATCAACTCTAGGGGTGACTCCCCTTGTGACCTTGGTGGTGGTCTTCCTAGCCCTAGGTTTTGTTCCATAATCGAATGGAACATTGTGGTAAGTGGGCTTGACCACTTGGGACTCAGATTTGTGACCCAAACCTTTTTTGTCCTGGGACTTTTGACCCTTAGGCCCTAGAGTTGACTTCTCTAAATTTTTAAGGGCCTTTTCTAGGGTATCAAGCCTTGACCTCAAGACTTGATTCTCCTTTTCTATTACCTCAAGTTTTGATTTGTCATTCTTTCTTGAGGTGTTCCTAGGCATGTGTCTAGTTGATTTAGGGTTTCTACCTAGGTTTTCCTTAACCTTAGAAGTGTTAATCCTAGGGTTAGCATTCCTAGTAGTATCCCTATCTAGGTTGACATGTTTAGCACCTAAGCACATGTATTGATTTCTAGTGTTAACATGCTTATCATTATTGACTAATGCAATAAAATTACTAGCATGTATTCTACTAGAATTGCACGAATGAGCCTTAAAAGATACCTTAGGGTTTGCCTTAGCTCCCCCTATCGATGTGCGATCTTTTGTCCTTGTGAGATTGCCTCCCCCTTGGACATTGACTCCTATAGTGTCCCCGTTGCTTGCATTGGAAGCACACCACGTGCTCCTTGCCCTTGCATTTTGGGACTCCGACTTCCTTGATCTTTGGCGCCGGTGGAGTCTTCTTAGTCTTCTTTGGACATTTACTCTTGTAATGTCCAAATTCCCTACACTCAAAACACATTATATGCAATTTACTTGAACTTAAGGTGTTTAAGTTACCTAGGGTTGAGGATAGATGGATGCTCTCTTCTTCATCCCTCCCGGAGGTAGAAGCTTCTTCTTCGTGCTCCGAACTTGAAGAAGAACTCTCCTCCTCTTCGTCCTTAGATGTTGAGTAACCCTCAACTTCTAATTCCTCTCCTCCATGATGTGAGCTACTTGATGACTCACTTGTCTCCTCTTCATGATTTGAAGTGGAGCTCTCCTCATGGTACTTGGCCAAGTTATCCCATAATTCCTTGGCATTGTTGTAACCTATCTTACACAAGATGTTAGTAGGCAATGAAAATTCAATTATTCTCGTTACCTCTTCGTTGATTTCGGACTTGTGAATTTGTTCTTTGGTCCACTCCTTCTTCTCAAGAGGTTTTCCTTCCTTATCCACCGGAGGAGTAAAACCTTCTTGTACACAAAACCAATTCATTATGTTAGTCATAAGAAAGTACTTCATCCTTACCTTCCAATACGCGAAGTCGCCGCATTCGTAGAAGGGTGGAATGGTGACGTCTTCTCCATAGAGATCCATTCTCTAGCTTTGCTCCCACGGGTGTATGATGAAGAGCAACCTGCGCTGATACCACTTGTTAGGATCCTTCGATCGGCGGGAGGGGTTGTGAATAGTGACCCCAATCTTTGCGTTTCTTGCTACGATAGGTTAGTGAGAAAAAGCAGAAAGGAAGAAAGACAAACCATATAACGAGGTTCGGAGATGAACTCCTACTCCTCGGCGTGTCCGTAAGATGGACGAAGCCTACCAATCCGTCGGTGGATGAGTCCCCGAAACCGCTAATAGATACTCCTTGTGGGTGGAGAAACCTCACCACAATCTTTGCAGAATAGGAGTACAAAGGAACAAGAAAACAAGAATGGTAAACAACACGCTTGCCTTCTTGAAGTCGGCGGAGTGAAGTGAACCACGAAGCTGGATCAAGCCTAGCTAGAAAACGGCCGGGAAGAAGCTCACGGAAGCTTTAGCACCCAAAGCTCAACAAAGCTCAAGGAAGAAGAAAAGCGTGCTTGAGCAGAGAACTTCAAGAACTAAGAAGAAGTAGTGCGGCCCTCGACCCTTTATACAGAAGACAGCGAAGAAAGCCGTTGCGTGATAGGCAGCTAGAACCCTGATCGATCCGTGGATGGGACCGGCAACTCGATCGGTCTGAACCGATCGAAAAGCTCGCTTTTTTGTCCCCTGATCGGTCCATGGACCGATCAGAAGCTCTCTGATCGGTCCCCAGGATCGATCGAAACCTTCGGATCGGTCCGTAGATCGATCGGTTTCTTGCTAGTTGCCACTAATCTTCTTTGATCGGTCTGCGATGACCATCGGATAACCACGCATCGATCGGCCAACGATCGGTCGTCACGAGCCCGTCATGTAGTCATCGATCGATCGCTGGCCGGCTCATCCAAACTTCTCACACCTAAACCTAAGGCTTCCACACCAACATCCGGTCAACCTTGACTGTTGGTACATCATCTCAGCATCGGTCACTCCTGACCCTGCTAGTACTCCCGCTAAGTGTCGGAATCCTCTTGACTTTAGACCTTTCCACGATGTCGATCACCTGATCCATCTGGATTTTTTCTTGGCGCTTCACTCACGGGACTTTCCACACCGCCAACATCCTAGTTAGGACTTTCCCTGCAGCTTCGCTTTACTCACGGGACTTTCCAACGCCTAACATCTTAGGACTTTCCCAGCCGCTTCACTCACGGGACTTTCAACTTTCCCAATGGACTCTTAGCTGCACACTTTTACTCACCAGGACTTTCCAACTGCCTAACATGCTTAGGACTTTCCTGGCTTCTCACTCAGACTTTCCAACCGCAACATCCCGTTAGGACTTTCCTCGATGCCAAGCTCCCTACTTGGACTTCTCCAGTGCAAGTCTCCATACTTGGACTTTTTCCCGAATCAGGTCAACCAAGTCAACCTTGACTTACGGTTGCACCAATAATCTCTCAAACATCTATTCTTGTCCCATATCAAGAATAGAACTCTCTCACGAGTGTCAAACATCAACATGCAACTCAACTAGGTCAACCTTGACCTGAGGTTGCACCGACAATCTTCCCAAAGTCACAACATGACAAATAGAAATTACTAGTTAACCTTGTAGCAAGACCTCTTGATCTTCTACCGTATTCATGTTCTAACCTCGGACGTTGTGTGGGCAACGATCTTCCGAGATGAGAAACCACCAACCACCTTCTTCTCCTCCTAGCTAGGTTCGGCCACAAAAAGCTTTACCAAGGATGAAGAACAAAACACCAACCAAACTCCAAGAGATGCTAGCTTTCTCTCCTTCTTCTTCTTCTTCTTCTCCAAGTAGTATCCGGCCGCGGCCGCCACAAGAGCTCCAAGCCTTTGAGAGTTTCAGCCACCACAAAGAGGGAGAGAGGAAGAGGATGGCCGGCCACTCCAAGGAATAAAAGAGGGAGAGAAATAATAGAGGTTGTTTCATGAAGGCACCCTCACCCCTTCTTTTATATTCCTTGGCCTAGGCAAATTAGAAAATTTATTTACAATAAAATTTCCTTAATTCCCTTGACATGATTTAATTGAGAAAAATAAAATAAAATTTCCCCAATTAATCTCTAATGGTCGGCCACATCAAAAGAGATAAATTAGACAAGTTTTAATCAACAGTTAAAACTTCCTAATTTGTTTCTGGAAATTTTAAAAATAAAATTTCTCTTCAAAAATCTCTTCATGGTTGATAAAAGGAAATTTCTATAATTTTAATTTTACAACATGTGAATAATTTTTAAAGAGAAAATAAAATATCTCACCAATCTACAAATAAGGAAAGAGATCTCTTTCTTTAATCTTTTGTAGATCTTTTACAAGAGGGATATTTTAATTTTAATTCTCTTTAATAAATTATATCTTCCACATAATAAAAATTAAAATTAAAATCCTTTTTTAATTTAATTTGGCCGGCCCCTCTAGCTTGGGTTCAAGCTAGGGTACACCCATCTAGGTGAGTCTAGCTTGGTTCCCAAGCTGCTTGGCAGTCCCCTTTAGATGGGTATAGAAGGTGGGTATAGTACTCTATAAATAAGAGACTACGATACTGAGGAGGAATTGGTTTTGGTCTCGATAAAATTAAGCATCCGTGTTCGCCCACACAACTTAATTTTATCAATAATAATTCATTCCACTAGAGAACTATTATTGAACTACCGCACCAATCCCAAATTACATTTTTGGGCTCCTTCTTATTATGAGTGTGTTAGTCTCCCTGTGTTTAAGATATCGAATGTCCACTAATTAAGTGAGTTACTGACAACTCATTTAATTAATATCTTAGTCCAAGAGTAGTACCACTCAACCTTATAATCATGTCGGACTAAGTCCACCTGCAGGGTTTAACATGACAATCCTTATGAGCTCCTCTTGAGAACATTATCAACCTAGTATCTCTAGGACATAGTTTCCTTCTATAATCAATAACACACACTATAAGTGATACCATTTCCCAACTTATCAGGCTTATTGATTCATCGAACTAAATCTCACCCATTGATAAATTAAAGAAATAAATATCAAATATATGTGCTTGTTATTATATTAGGATTAAGAGCACACACTTCCATAATAACCGAGGTCTTTGTTTCTTTATAAAGTCGGATAAAAGCGACCTCAAATGGTCCTACTCAATACACTCTGAGTGTACTAGTGTAATTATACAGTCAAGATAAACTGATACCTAATTACACTACGACCTTCAAATGGTTTGTTCCTTTCCATTTTGGTCGTGAGCTACTGTTTATAATTTATAAGGTACTGATAACATCATCTTCTACATATGACACCACATACTATGTTATCTACAGTATAAATTAATTAAACAACTACAACTAAATGTAGACAATTTGACCAAATGTGATTTTTTATTCATAATGAATGTTTACAAAGCTTAGACTTTCAGTATACATTCCAACAATCTCCCACTTATACTAATGACTAAGCTGTCATATCTTCTACCATACATCTGATTCCCATTCCCTCCACATGCCGATCGAAAGCTTTCGCCGGAAGGGCCTTAGTGAAAGGATCTGCCAGGTTATCTGCTGATGCAATCTTGGCGATGACAACTTCTCCTCGCTTCACGATATCTCGTATCAGGTGGTACTTGTGCTCTATATGTTTACTTGCCTTATGAGCTCGTGGTTCCTTCGAGTTTGCAACTGCACCACTATTATCACAATAAATTGTGATGATTTTGGGCAAACCAGGAATCACATCTAAGTCCATTAGAAAGTTCCCAGCCATACTTGCTTTAGTGCCTCTGTACTACTTACTCCATGGTTGAGTCCAAACGCATTCTTGTAACACCTCCATGAAATGGCTCCACCTCCTAAAGTAAACACATAACCCGATGTAGACTTACTATTGTCCCTATCGGATTGGAAATCTGAATCCATCGTCTTCTTGGTAAACTAGCATATAATCTCTAGTCCTTCTCGGTACTTTAATATATGCTTTACCGTAGTCCAATGTCCTTGTCCGGTTACTCGATATCTGACCATGCCCACCAGAAACAAATATCGTGTCACATAGCATTGCATACATAAGACTTCCTACAGCGAGGCATAAGGAACTTTCATGTCTTCTATCTCCTTTGATGTCTTAGGATACATCTCTTTAGATAGAGCTATTCCATGCCTAAAGGTAAGAAACCTTTCTTGGAATTCTGCATGCTAAAACGAGCAAGGATTGTATCTATATATGAAGCTTGGGACAGACACAACATTCTTTTCTTACGATCCCTTATTACTTTGATCCCAAGAATGTGTGCACACTCTCCTAAGTCCTTCATATCAAATTGTTTGGATAACCATACCTTACGTCCGATAATACTTTGACATTGTTGCCAATTAACAAAATATCATCTACGTATAGTACAAGAAATACCACCATGTTTCATACACTTCTTATATACACAAGACTCATCCGGACTTTGAATAAATCTATATGACTGGATTACTTCATTAAACCGGATGTTCCAAGATCTTGAAGCTTGCTTGGTCCATAAATGGACCGATTGAGCTTACACACTATATGCTCTTTGCCCTTTCAATGAACCCTTCGTTGCTTCATATGGATGTTCTCTTCAAGACTTCCATTAAGAAAAGTCTTGACATCCATTTGCCAAATCTCATAATCCATATAGAGGAGCAATGGATAAGAGTATCCGGATAGACTTAAGCATGGCTACCGTGAAAAGGTTTCTCATAATTGATTCCTCTTTACGTGTACCTTTCGCCAACAAGCCTAGCTTTGAAGGTTTCTACCTTTGTCCCTCTTTTCCTTTGTAGATCCACTTACATCCAACGGCTTTACACCATCGTGTGGTTCTACAAGCTCGGACCTTATTAGAGTACATAGACTCTATTTGAAATTCATCGCCTTTTGCCAAGATGCCGATCTATATCTTGGAGTGCTTCGATATATGTCCGGGGATCATACCCCGGATCAAGTCCGAAGACTCTCCCAAAACATGAATCTCTCAGGCTGCCTTACAACCACGAGGCACTGTCTGTGGTTGTGTATCATGTGTGACACGTGTTGCGCCTCTTACTTCATCTTGTACTGTCTGTACTAAAGTAGACGTGTCTCCTCTTAATTCTTCTAAAACAACTTTACTTCTGGGCTTGTGATCCATTATATAGTCTTCTTCTAAAAACTGGCATTGGTGCTAACAATGACCTTCCGGTCTTTAGGACTATAAAATAAACCACCTTTCGTTCCTTTGGGATATCCTACAAACACGCCAACTTCAGCTGAGATTCTAACTTATCATCTAGTTTCACATATCGTGCCGGACTACCCAATCGAATAAGTCTTAGACCGGGTTTCGCTCATTCCACAATTCTATGGGAGTAGAAGAAATTTAGAAGGTACTAAGTTTAAAACGATACTGCTGTTTCCAGCATATGCCCAAAAGAATTTGTAATCGAATAACTCATCATCGATCTAACCATCTCCATAAGAGTCCTATTCCTTCGTTCGCTACACCATTCTGCTGGGTGTTCCAGTGCAATTGGGATTGGCGGCCTCGATAAGTAATTCCTAAACTCTCTAAGAGGTATTCGCCACCACGATCAGATCGTAGTGTCTTGATACTTCTACCTAATTGTTTCTCCACATCAGCCTTGTATTCTTTGAACTTATCAAAGCACTCAGACTTGCGGCGCATTAGGTAAATATATCCGTATCTTGAATAATCATCTATAAAAGAGACAAAATATTCAAAATCACCTCTTGCTTGGACAGGAACATTGACCACACCGAATGCAAATTTCTATTTTGGATATTAGCTTGAACGACCTTGGCAATGGTCATTTTTCAAAGAAGATTTGTTGGAAAATTTTACTACTTTAATGAACTCAAAGTCCAATTTGCAACCAATCTTGTTAATTGATAATAGAATGAATGAAGTAAATGACTTACCTTGTCAAGGAACTTCGATTTCCCCATAAGTTTCACCATGTTTTCAACATACGAACCAGGATCCTGAAGCAGCTGCAACTATTCTCGGAGCATTCTTACTGCAACCACAACTACATCAAAGAAACCGAATATCCATCTAAAAACAGTTTAGAAACTAAAATTAAATTCTTTCTAAAATGGGTACATAAAGACAATTTCTTAAAATCAAATTTCTATTTCTACTAAAAGATAAGTAGACTTACCGCCACTTAGTAGCATTGCCCAGGTAGGGAATCTCTCCTTCGATAGTCGGGGTTTCGGAACCCCACAGGGATGCGACATGATCGAGGCTCGTATCTCACACTTCAGGTAGATAACACCGCTAAACATGTTTCAACAACTAGAGTATGAGATATACCTTTGTTTTGGTTCCACGGAGAATCAGCCCAATGTCCCCGCGCCTCGCATGAAGCACTTGCTTCTTTCCAATTTTACATGAGATTTATTCACTTTCTTTCTTGAATCAGCTTGTTTCTTCTTCTTCCTTAGAAGTAGAACCATTTTCCGATAGTGAATTTGAGCATTGTGACAAAATAATCCTTCTGCTTCCGCTAATGAATAAATCCTTTTATTCATATTATAGTTCGAATCACGTCAAAACTTCGAGAGCGTTGGAGGATCATATCGATCCGGGTTTCCATCAATTTCTCCTCCAGGATCTGTAGATTTCGTTTAGATAAGCCATCATCTTTAGGATATGATCCTCATGAGTACCCTCTTGCATGGTGGTTGTCATTATTTTTCTCATGGCTTCTTGCCTAGAAGCCCTATCCTGATGACCAAAGAGTTCCTTAAGATTGTTCATAATATCATAAGCTGTTGGTAAATCTTGATGCTGACGTTGCAATACATTTGACATTGAAGCCAAAAAGTAACACCGCGCCATCTCATCAGCTTTTACCCATTTCCTATAATATTCAATCTCCTCTTGGGTAGATTCACCAATAGGTGCTTCAGGGCAAGGCTCAGTCAGTACAAATTTATAGCTTTCAGCAGTAAGAACAATGTCCAGGTTTCTTTTCCAATCTATGTAATTTGGTCCAGTAAGTCTATTCTGTTGAAGTATGATGGACAGTGGGTTGAAAGTCATCCTAAGAATCACAAATAACTTTTGGTCAGAACTCTAAATTTAGAATAATATTGATTCCTCAAACAATACTATTTTAAATTAACCAACACCTCAAAACACTGTGAATTTTGTATGCCACGTTAGTTTGGACGTATACAAATTCAACATTTGTAAAAGGAGGGTTTTAACCCATTAATTTTATTATCTTGTCAACCTAACTTTTTAACAAATAAAATTAATAGTTGGTGTCTTTTGGTCACACAAATAATAGCAGTGACTCCGATGGGGAGGATACTATTTGATGTGTCTAAGTGTATACCATTACTTGACACTAAGTCCATTAATAAGATTATGCCCCTTCCGTTGGGGAAGATCACACGCTCTTAATTAACTTCCTATAGTCATCCAAAAATGGAAGTCTGTTCTAGTGATCCACAAACAAGCTCATCCGTTATGGAGGAAGGCACTCAGAGCCAACGCGCAAGCTTGTTTGCATCACTTAGAATGGAGACCATGGGATTTACTTAAAAATCCCTCTCCCACTTAGTTATTTATAAATGAGGAATGTTAACTATGTTAGCCTACTAAACATGTAAACTAACACACAGCACAATATAAAAGCAATAAATAGAAAATCTAATTTTCAACTATTATGGCTTTTATCTCTAGTTGTCCTCAGTGTTGTCATCCCAAGTCATTGCCGCCATATTGCCATACCGGTCTAAGTTGCCGATCCATCTTGCTCCTAGTTCCACTGCGCTCCGGTCCTTAGAAGGTTCCACGCTTGCAAGATTTGATCCGCGACATAAATAGAATTTACATTTTGATCCTATATTCCATAAAAGGAATGTACATGTATCTAGATCAAAATAAAATCCTAATAAAACTAAATACGACTCCTGCTGTATTTTTAATACAATCATGCACACATATAAATGCCCTTGACATGTCCAGGGTCCAATCACACACATAATAACTAAAAGTCATAATAGTTGGATCCTGCGATCCACAAAGTTAGCACATCCTACTATTATCACCGCCTAAATTATGTATGACATGTGCATAATTAAACTATCAAATAGATGACTAAACCTAGGTCCAATTCTCACCTAGGTACACTATGAATGTTGGTTGCTACTCGAAAAACCTAGAGCTCTAGAGGTTCCATTGTACAAACTCATGAACTTAACACGTTTGATCCAAAACTTAATCTATTCGTTCTTTTAGGTTTTGACTTGGGTCTCCTGCGGAACTTAACACGTTCGACCCAAATCACCTTAAGTTATTAATTCCATTAAATATTAATTTTCATAATTGGTTCCCAGTACTGACGTGGCGAGACACATGGCCTTCTTGGATATGGGAGCAACCACCACCGACTAGACAAAACCTTTTATAGAAATCTAATATTTAATTTCCTAAAATAACTTTAGGTTAACCGAAAAGAACAATCAAATCACAAGGAAAAATAAAACTAAAGAACACAACATCGAAAAACATATTCAAAATACTAGAACGTAAGCCTCTTGTATTTGGTATTATTTCCATAAATAACTAGTATAATGCGGAAAAGAATAAACTACTAGTTATACCTTCTAGAAAGATCTCTTGATCTTCTACCGTATTCCTCTTCTAACCTCAGACGTTGTGTGGGCAACGATCTTCCGAGATGAGAAACCACCAACCACCTTCTTCTCCTCCTAGCTAGGTTCGGCCACAAAAAGCTTTACCAAGGATGAAGAACAAAACACCAACCAAGCTCCAAGAGATGCTAGCTTTCTCTCCTTCTTCTTCTTCTTCTTCTTCTCCAAGTAGTATCCGGCCGCCACAAGAGCTCCAAGCCTTTGAGAGTTTCGGCCACCACAAAGAGGGAGAGAGGAAGAGGATGGCCGGCTACTCCAAGGAATAAAAGAGGGAGAGAAATAATAGAGGTTGTTTCATGAAGGCACCCTCACCCCTTCTTTTATATTCCTTGGCCTAGGAAAATTAGGAAATTTATTTACAATAAAATTTCCTTAATTCCCTTGACATGATTTAATTGAGAAAAATAAAATAAAATTTCCCCAATTAATCTCTAATGGCCGGCCACATCAAAAGAGATAAATTAGACAAGTTTCAATCAACAATTAAAACTTCCTAATTTGTTTCTGGAAATTTTAAAAATAAAATTTCTCTTCAAAAATCTCTTCATGGTTGATAAAAGGAAATTTCTATAATTTTAATTTTACAACATGTGAATAATTTTTAAAGAGAAAATAAAATATCTCACCAATCTACAAATAAGGAAAGAGATCTCTTTCTTTAATCTTTTGTAGATCTTTTACAAGAGAGATATTTTAATTTTAATTCTCTTTAATAAATTATATCTTCCACATAATAAAAATTAAAATTAAAATCCTTTTTTAATTTAATTTGGCCGGCCCCTCTAGCTTGGGTTCAAGCTAGGGCCGGCCACCCCAATTTATACCTAGGCCGGCCCTAGCTTGGTTCCCAAGCTAGCTTGGTCGGCCCCCTTTAGGTGGGTATAGAAGGTGGGTATAGTACTCTATAAATAAGAGGCTACGATAGGGACCGAGAGGAGGGATTGGTTTTGGTCTCCCGATAAAATTAAGCATCCCGTGTTCGCCCCGAACACAACTTAATTTTATCAATAATAATTCATTCCACTAGAGAACTATTATTGAACTACCGCACCAATCCCAAATTACATTTTTGGGCTCCTTATTATTATGAGTGTGTTAGTCTCCCTGTGTTTAAGATATCGAATGTCCACTAATTAAGTGAGTTACTGACAACTCATTTAATTAATATCTTAGTCCAAGAGTAGTACCACTCAACCTTATCGTCATGTCGGACTAAGTCCACCTGCAGGATTTAACATGACAATCCTTATGAGCTCCTCTTGAGGACATTATCAACCTAGTATCTCTAGGACACAGTTTCCTTCTATAATCAACAACACACACTATAAGTGATACCATTTCCCAACTTATTAGGCTTATTGATTCATCGAACTAAATCTCACCCATTGATAAATTAAAGAAATAAATATCAAATATATGTGCTTGTTATTATATTAGGATTAAGAGCACACACTTCCATAATAACCGAGGTCTTTGTTTCTTTATAAAGTCAGTATAAAAGAAACGACCTCAAATGGTCCTACTCAATACACTCTGAGTGTACTAGTGAAATTATACAGTCAAGATAAACTGATACCTAATTACACTACGACCTTCTAATGGTTTGTTCCTTTCCATTTTGGTCGTGAGCTACTGTTTATAATTTATAAGGTACTGATAACATCATCTTCTGCATGTGACACCACATACTATGTTATCTACAGTATAAATTAATTGAACAACTACAACTAAATGTAGACAATTTGACCAAATGTGATTCTTTATTCATAATGAATGTTTACAAAGCTTAGACTTTCAGTATACATTCCAACAGGTTATATTCATTTAACATCGTTCTAGAGGCTTCAAGTAAGGTTCTATTTTTTCTTTCTACAATCCCATTTTGTTGGGGGGTTTTAGGGCACGAAAATTCGTGATGGTAGCCATTTTCAAGATAGAATTTGTTAAAGTTATGATTTTTAAATTCTCCCCCATTATCACTTCTAATTCTTTTAATTTTAAGGTCTTTTTCATTTTCAACTTATTTACAAAAATTTGAAAAAATTTCAAAAGTTTCATCCTTATTTTTTAAGAATTTTACCCAAGTGAACCTAGAGTAGTCATCTATTATTACTAGACAGTATAAGCTTCCATTTATTGATTTGACTCCATGGGAGTCAAATAGGTCTAGATGTTGAAGTTCTAAAATTGAGTTGGTTTGTGATTCATTAGTTGGTTTGTGGGTGGATTTTGTTTGCTTACCTTGTTGACAAGCATTACATATGGTTGAATCTAAGTTAGGTAATTTTGGTAGTCCTTTAACTAATCCATTTAGTCTGCTTATATTTCTGAAATTCGTGTGTGACATCTTCTATGCCATAACCAGGTTTCTTCTTTTTGTGTTAAATAACATTTAATTGAAGAAGTGGTTAAGTTGATTGCATAGATGTTGTCTTTTCTAAACCCTTTCAGGCTTATGTTAGGGTTATCTAGGTGTTTGATTAGTCATTCTGTAGATAAGAACCTAACCTTATATCTAGTGTCACACAATTGACTAATACTTAGCAGATTATACTTGAAATTTTCAACAAATAAGACATTTGTAATGATAAAATCAAGTTGTAGTTCAATGTTACCTATACCAATTACCTTGAGTTTGCCATTGTTCCCAAAGGCAACTGTTCCTAGGCTTTTGTAGGTGAGTTTAGTGAATTTTGTGTGATCTCCAGTCATGTGTTTGGAGCAACCACTATCCAAAATCCACTTAGTTTCCTCTTCGGAACCTTCGGAAACGAGTACGGACTCGTGGCTTGATTCGGGTTCAGACTCGTCTTCCGATTCATCCTCCGATTCTTCTTCGCGAGCCATTAGCGTGAGGTAACTCTGGTTCTTTTGTTCTTCGGCTTCCGATTCATCCGAGGAAGTGTCGTCCCACGTCGCTTTGAGCGCCTTCTTTTTTATCAGCTTCGGTTTGTCGTTCTTCAGTTTCGGGCACTCGTTCTTGTAGTCGCCCTTTTTGTTACATCCGAAGCACATCACGCTCCTTGATTCGGGGGAGTTGATTTTCTGAAGGTCTTTCTTGGTGAAGCCCCTCTTTTTCCTGGTGAACATTTTCCTTACCAAGTTCACCAGGTGCTCTTCATCTTCAGAGTCCTGGTCAGAATCTGCTTCAGGCTCAGGCTTATTCTTCTTTTCTTTGGAGGGACCTGCAAACAAAGCAATTCCTTTCTCGACCCCGACGTTAGTTTGTTCGTGTAGTTCTAATTCACAAAACAACTCGTCTAATTTAAGTTTCGATAAATTCTTAGAAATTTTATAGGCATCTACGATAGATGCCCACAAACTATTACGTGGAAATGCGTTTAATGCATACCTTATTAAGTCCCGGTTCTCCATTTGGTGGTCGATGGCGTGGAGCCCATTTAGGATGTCCTTGATCCTCGCGTGAAGTTGACTTGCAGTTTCTCCTTCCTGTATTTTTATATTAAATATTTTATTTAATAATAAGTCTCGTTTTGTTACCTTAGCGTCGCTTGTTCCTTCGTGCAGCTCGATCAGTTTGTCCCACAGTTCTTTGGTGTTCTTATGTGGTCCGACCAGGTTCAGTTCTTCTCTGGTCAATCTGCACTATAGGGTGTTGAATGCCTTGTTTTCTGTTGACGCCTTCTTCTTTAGGTCTGATGTCCAATCTTCTGGGTCCAGTAGATTTCCAGAACTATCTACTAGTATTTTATATGGTCTGGTGATGCTCATCCACTGGTCGAAGTCCGTTTTGAGATAGACTTCCAATCTCTTCTTCCAATACGGGAAGTCATCCCCGTTGAAGAGGGGAGGACGCACTGTGCTGAATCCTTCAAGTTGAGACATTTTAATCCTGCACACAAGTAAAAAAAAATAAACAAGAAAAAGTCCCAAGACTTAGTCTTGGATTAGCAGTGTGGGAAGAAAAAAAATGATAGAAAGATCTAAATGAGTGTTGCACCAATTTGGATAACGAAGAAAAGATCTTTCCAAAAAGGTAAGATTACCGGTTTCGAATTATGCGAGAGAGAAAAAAAACCAAAAAAAAACTTAACAGAAAGTTCACCCCTTGTCTGATTGGTAACTAGAAATAGGGATACTTGTTGGATCGTTAGATGAATATCGATTAAAACTTTCGTCGAGTAAGCGCAGCGGAAAAGTAAAGACAAAGTAAGAAGGCAAGGCTAACACAGTTCGGTTTTACTTGGTTTGGAGCCTGTGTCGACTCCTACTCCAAGGCCCGCACTCGTTGAGTGCTTTCGTTGGGAAATCACTATCAATTCGAAAGATATTACAAACAAAGTACAGGAATTAATAGAATGAAAATACCGACAAACTGAAAAGAAGTAAACTGAAGACAGCGCTTTGTCGGAGTAGCCTCAAGGCGTCGCAGGAGCACAGTAGAGCAAAGAGTTCTGAGTTGTGTTTGAAGCTCCACCCCTGCCCCTTATTTTATATAAAGCTCGGGGTGCCCCGGATCCCTTCCAGGTGCCCTGGTGAGACGTGACAGGTCCAACCAGCGAGCTCCACGTGGCGACACGCGATCGGGATAAAACTTACCTCCCGGGCGCCCGGATCCCTCCCGAGCGCCCGGATCCCTTCCGGGCGCCCGGACCACCTTTCTCCAGAAACCAGCTTTCCTGCAAGACAAGGTTAGTCTGAGGTAAATAAATAGTATATATCCTGCAAAACCGAGTGTTAGCACAGTTCATAAGTTTGACATAAGAAATATGACTTAGATTCCGTCTTTTCGAGAACGGAATCTAGTCACGATCTCGACTTAGATATCCGAAATGGATCTAAGACGGATCGACGCCTAATGTTCTGTAACGACCACCCTTCTTACTACTACTACTACTCTCTAAGAGTGACCGTTACTTATCTACTAACTCTACTTAACCGGTTTATTAAAAATCACATGGAAAACCCTACCGAAAAATTTCGACAGAATCTCCCCTGTACCGGTGACCATTTCCCATAATACAAGCATAATATACTCAGCCACAGGCGGCTGGAACATATAATCACTCAACCACGCAGTATAATATCACAAATAAAAGAAAGAAACTACCCTATCAATAGCAAACAACAATATCACTCCATCAATAGAACTCAACTACAAACGCGGAATAAATTTAAATACAATATTGACTCATAATAGCATTAAAAGAAAACTAAAGAACTCTAAACAGAAATGTCTTAATAATTCCTTAGCAAACTCTTGATCTCCCCATAGTCCAGCCATCACACACCTTCATCACCACCACCTTGTCGCCTTCCTTGCTAAATCTTTTCCTTTCCTTTATCTGCAGTAGGAGGAAGTGCAGTCTATAAGCATAAAGCTTAGTGAGCGCTATCTACTCACAAAAACTCGATATGCATGTATATAAATAAGAACATGCTAAATCTGAATGCTAACATATAAAACTACTCATGCTCATCTATAGCAAAGGAAATCATGCTAACTGAAATACTAAACATGTATAGTTTATCATGCTCATAAACTAATAAAAGAAGCATACTAAACATGTAAAACTACTAAACATGTAAAGATACTAAACATGTAAAACTACTGAACATGTAAAACTACTAAACATGTAAAACTACTAAACATGTAAAGATACTAAACATGTAAAACTACTGAACATGTAAAACTACTAAACATGTAAAACTACTAAACATGTAAAGATAAACATGTAAAGCTAAACATGTAAAGCTAAACATGTAAAGCTAAACATGCTCATAAGAATAAAACTATAACAGCATGCTGAAAGCAAATAAAACTAAACATGCTGAATAATTTAATAGCAAGAAACAAATAAAACTACTACTGAATGCTTCAAACAACAAGAAACTAAACTTTCTAATTCTAAACATGTTTGAAGCTTGTTTCATTTGTTTCAAAACTTATACTTTAATACTTCAAAATAATAATAAACTTCTTTTGGGCCCGGCATTGTACCACTTAGCGCGCATTCTTAATAAGAATCGAGGTAGCTAATCCCGAAACTACTAAGATACTTCTAGGCCTTGTGCCTAGGGGCAACTTGGCCCCTTGGACCTTGTGTCCGGTACATGCCCTTTAAAAGTAAAATACTTTCTTTTTAACTATAACTTCTTTATACTTGCCCTTACTTGGCATTTAAGCAAACACCTTGTGTGCGCTTTTGATATTCAATTTTCTGGAATTGAAATCAAGTCTAGACATTGGTCTTTCTTGCTTATAGTTCCTCAAAGACAGAAACTCATGCTTATAAAATAGCAAAAAAAACTAATAATTGCATGCTCAAAATATACTAATTGTAATTAAACAGAAACAAACTGTTTTCTGGAAATTAGAGACTGTTCATGCTTAATAACTTGCAATGAAAACTTCATTCTTGCTGGAATAACAAATAGAAAATCTCATGCTTACTGGAATAACTTTATACTTCAAAAGAAATCTGAAACTCGACACAAACTGTTCATGCTTGTTAAAATGTAATGTACCCAAAACCAAAACACTGATGTTAAGGACTGTTCTTGCTCCTTAAGTGCAAAGACAAGAAAACTATAATGCTAAACTTATTCTACTAAATAAAGATTGTTCTTGCACCTAAAACAACAACAAAAGAGTGCACAATGGTACAGGTGGTCATGATCAGAATGCACAATGGAATTGAGAGTGCAGGGACCAAGCTAGTATCACATTGAGGAAGGCTATCTACTCCAAGGAAAACATCTAAACTTACCATGACATTATATAGCACGATCATGCTAACTGTACAGCAGGAAATTCAACAAACAATTCAAATTAAACCTCTAAGTTCCAAAACTGTACATGCTTGTTAAACTACAAGAAAAACAAAACTGAAAAACTCCCTAGAAAGGCTGATCTAATTACAACCGAAACTAGGGTTTTGCAGTCACCTACTCATGAAATTGCTGTAGCATGAAACAAACCCGAAACCTGTAAGGCAACAAGTTGATCCAATCAATTCTACCCACTAAGGTAACAACAGATAATTATCTAAACATGAAACTCAAATCATAAGGCTGAGGAGTCCAATCCACAAGCCTAAACCTTCACGTTCTTAATCTGGAATCCCAAACTACCTAGAAGAAGTAGAACAAAACACAAAACTCGTATAGAAATTTAAATCCTCAATTCACGGAAGAAATCTTCAAAGACAAAACTTTTTTGAAAACCAATCGAACGGAACTACTCCTACTGCAGGTGAGAAGCAACTCACTTTTGCTTGTCCTTGCACTTACAACCGAGAAGAAGGGAAGGAGGGCTTCTAGGGCTCCAGAGACTCAGCGTCGCCTTCACCTTAGCGGCTACAGCGTGTGAATCGACCACTCCGTGGATGAGGGGAGGAATCAAGTCTCGCCTGGGGAATCTC
This sequence comes from Zingiber officinale, assembly GCF_018446385.1. Classification (NCBI taxonomy): domain Eukaryota; kingdom Viridiplantae; phylum Streptophyta; class Magnoliopsida; order Zingiberales; family Zingiberaceae; genus Zingiber; species Zingiber officinale. The sequence continues at coordinate 23,865,965 of NC_055987.1, read as the reverse complement.
AACATCTCCAACAGCTTCTCATGCCACCATCTTCGGCGTCGCGAGGGAGCAGAGCGAAGGAGATTAGGTTTTCGGGAGAAAAAGTTAGGTTTTCTTAAAATCCCAAAACTTATTTCCTTTTATAAGTATTCGGATATAACCCAACTATACTATAACCTTATTTAACTCTATATGAGATTAATATAAATCTCTTATCCCAGCTGGTCAAGCCGGTTTGGCTTGGTTCAGTCCGACCCGAGGTCGCGGGTTTGAACCTCTCCTCCAACGTTTTTTTTTTGCTCAAACTTCTTTGGTTTTGTAAAAATACTAAACGACCTCCAAAAATTACGTAAAAATACTCTAAAAATTTCTAAAAATCTCTAGAATATTTTAACAGTATTTTCAAACATTTTTATGGACGTTTGAAACTCAGAATAGGGAAAATTGGGTTACATGTTCCTTCCGGGAGCGCGCCCTCAGCTACTCCCTTGTGACTTACCTTCACTTACCTAGCAGTCCGGTCAGCCCTTCCGACTGCGCCGTCCATCTGCCTGCCCTCACCGTCCGCCTGACTTCTCGCCTATCACAATGTCGACCTAGGGGACTTCCGGACATCGGTCAGCCCATCGACCTGTCTGGACTTCGTCTGCACACTCGTTCAGAGTGTTAGATCACAACAAACCTAACTTGACCCGATTTGTCATTCATCAAAACCCGAGTTAAACCGTTAGTGCTAATCACACCAACAATAAAAGCTTATTTCTGGCTCTTAGGTCCCTGCTTCCTGCTCATGCCTCACAACTTTTCCATAGGCTAGGTACCGTTATGGGAATGCTTCCTAGCTCGGGTCGTTGAGTGAGCGTGAGTAGGGTGAAACTTGTTATGCTAAGAGCCGCCCGAGCTAACTATGAATGAGATTTTTAGATCCCTACCTAACTAGGCCCGAGCCATCAGTCGAGGTCTAGGAGAATTCTACTTGTGGTTTGCATAAGGAGAGGAGTATTAGGACCCCAAGTAGGCCCTGTGAATTGCGGATTTCAAGAGCACCTTGGTTTAGAGACTCTCCGGAAGGCTTAAGTATAATCCTGGCCAGGTTCTCTTGATCGGGCACCTTGTGTATATGCCAGTAGTGCTTACTCCATGACCTTGGATCTTTCCCTGAAATGAATATCAGTACAAAGAATAACACATTCAAGTATGGTAAGGCTGAAGGTAATTAGCACACCATGGGTGGTCCAATTTTCTACCCTGAGCATTCTGCAGGTAATAAGCACCAAACGCGAGCTTTTTAATGATCTTATATGGATCGTCTCACTGAGGTGCTAGCTTAGTTACCTCCCCTACTAACTTTATTCTTTTCCATACCAAGTCCCCTTCTCTGAAGAAGCAGGGGATCACTCTTCTATCATAATTTTACCACATCAATTGTCTGTACGCATTTAACCAGCCGGTCATTCTTTCTCTAGTCTCACTAATAAGATCTAGCTCTAAAAGTTGTCGCTCGATATTACAAGAGTCGTATAGTAATCGACGGGCAGAAGCAACCTCGACCAGCACGACTACTTCACTACCGTAAATGAGGTGAAATGGAGTGAGTCCCGTGCTTTCTCGTGGAGTCATTCGGTACATCCAAAGGATGATGGGGAGCTCTTCAACCCAATCACCGCCTATGTGATCCAGCTTGACCTTGAACCCCCTGACTATCCATTATTAATGACCTCGGTCTGTCCATTGCTTTGAGGATATGCCATAAAAGTGAAGGCATGGGTTATACCAAACCCTTGACATCATTCCTGAATCTTGCACCCTTGAAACTATCGCCCGTTGTCTGAGACTAGTTTGTGTGGGATTCCAAATTGACATAAGATATTTGTCCACAAGAACTGGATAATAGCTCTTTCCGTAATCCTGGCCAAGGCTTCTGCCTCCACCCACTTAGAAAAATAGTCTACTGCTATGAGCAGGAAATGATTTTGAGCAGGGGCCACAGGGAATGGACCCACGATGTTCATGTGGTGTCGGCCTTTTTCACATGTCACTAGGCGCTCCAAATTAATAAAGATTAGGAACTCAACTAAACTTAAGATATTACGTGTAATAAGGAGTCTCAAGTCGTATTTTTCAAGGATAACTAGTGAATGTGTATGAATTCTAGAATTGATTCAAATCGAATTATTACATCAACAAAGTCAATTAAGCTTTTCCATTTGATTCACATTACAAATCGAACTCATCTAGTAAAATTGAGAATAGAATCAAAGAAAGGTTGTTCTCCTTGAAACATGTTCATCTTCATTTCATCAAATTAGCATCAATCTATCATCATTAACTCAAGTTCTTCAACTAACAAATTATCCAATCTCACACATGATCATTAACATACAATTAAGGTAACAATTAAAAGCTCAAGTAAGCATTCAACGTTGAAACTCCATGTCAGTTACCACAAATCCAATGCAGAGAACAAAAATTAACTAACTAAATAACCAAAACTAAATAAACTTGTGTTAATCAGAACTTCTAATTCAAATCAGAATCTAAATTGCAAACTAATTAGGTAACTGTAAAAATGATTGGATTGCAGAAATTCAACAAAATCAGAACGGCAAGTAAGAACATCATAAATGGAATTGCATAAGAAAACTCAATCAAAAATTGAAGTAGGCAATGCAAAACAAAGAATAAAGTGCAATCTATCTATCAGATCTTCAGATTTGAGCAAAGGAATGACAAATTAAAAGAAAACACTAACTAATAACACTCCACAATCCAAAATCTACAACCGAACCTATCCTCTCTGCCGTGAAGCAGAGATGCATCTGGGAACGCCCATCAAGCACTCAACAAAGATGATCTGCGTTCCTTGCTAGTAACAGAAGATGTATAATGCTCCTAGGAACGCCCTTCAAGCACTAGATCAGCTGAAACATTTAGTGCACAAAGCTCAAAGGAATTAGAGTCTACAAATGCTGATCCAGATCGATTGATCAGTCGATCAGAGTCGCGAAGGAATGCAAAGATGTAGAGGAGTCGGAGATGTTGGGGAACACCCTCTAGCACATCCTTGGGGTATTGTGAGCTCAAATTGGGGAATGCCCACTGAATTGTGCTCCGCCGATGAATGCAGAAACCAAAATCGCGAGCTGGGAAACGCCCTCTGTCGCACTCTAAACCCTTGCTGCTGATCGCTAGAAACTCAGCTCTCTTAGTCGATGAAGAGGAGTAGATCTTGAATCTGGATGAGGAATGGAAGCTTCGGACGTCGCTGACGAAGAAGAAGGATGAACAGTGTCGATTGTCACAAAAATGCCCGAGCTCGTCGAGTGCACTGTAGCTTCTCAGGTTTAAACCTCTCCCAATCTGATCGGACGGTCCAGAATGCTTTGATCTCGTCTAACTGTGGAAACATCTCAGATCTGGATCAAAAAATCTGGATCATCATCAACAGCTGAGATATACTCCTCATTAGGTTGCATGGTCCAGATCCTTGACGGATGGCTCAGATCTCTCCGATCTTCAATGGCCGGTCTAAATCGCTCCAAAACTTGATCGACTTGTTTAGCCCTAGATTTGAGCCCAAATGTAATCTAATCTGATTGGGTCCATGACCCATTTGATGCCTATAAAATAATAATCAAATATTAGCATCAAATACCATGATAATAAACTAATTTTGTAATTAAATCCAAAATTAAATGCAATTAATGAAACATGATGAAAATATAAGTTTAATCTATGAGAAGATCATTAAAAGCATGCATTATGAATCAAAATAATGTAGCAAAATCATGGTTATCAAATCTCCCACACTTAGTCTTGGACGTCCTGTTCAAGTAAAGAAAACTTAAAAATCATCTCCACACAAATTTCCTAGCAATACCTAGAAGATGGTAAAAGATAATTAATTAAGGTCATCTAAAGATCACAAATAATCATGAATACAATCCAAACAATAATTAGTAGGTATGGTAGTTTCAATCTAATTGAAAAATTAAGCAAGTTGCAATCTCACAAGGTATTCACCTATTCTATCACTCACACTCAAACATATATAAGTGGAGCTCACTCAACGTCACCCACAACATTTCACTACCATAAGCTTGCTTATTTTCTAATTCTCCACCACTATAAAATATAGCATACATGAATCAAAAGGAATTTATCATCAAGAATTAAAATGGAATCAAGAAGAACAATTAAAGTGGATGAAATAGGCAAAAGAAAAGGATTTAATGAAGAAAATGAGAAGATGAGAGTATTGGAGGAATATACTTGATGAGTTGACCAATTTGATGTGTAAAGAGGTGGATACCATTTGTTGTTACCAATTCAAAATATCAAGCTAACCTCTCCTTCAATTTGATGGCACCCCAAGATTCTTGTACTCTAGCTCCACACTTGATACTCTTTTGTTTTGCCACTTTTTTTATTACTTCACTGTTTTTATACTTCAATTCCAACACTTTGAAACCAAAACAATCTCAAATCACCTTATGGAGAAGAATTCCCTCCCCCACACTTGAAACATTGGCCGTCTCGGGCAATGAAACACATTATGTTATCCAAATACTTGATAATCTTCTAGCCACTATTTTTTTCCCAACCCCTGCTCAAGATTTAACATCAGAAGTTGATCAATAAAAGAATTCAGTAACCTCCCTGCATCAAAGTTCTTGACAAAACTTCTCAATTCCTGCAGTGGACATTCTTCAGCAACATCATCCAAAGCTAGCAATCACTCCAGAACCTACTAAACTGATACAGCATTCAGTTAAAACCAACTCAATCCATCCCCAAAAGCATCAACTAAGAGTCTCTAAAATAGAATTAATTTCTGCAATTATGTCTTCAAACCATATTCAGAATTCCTGCTAAAAAAATTCAAAATTGAAACTAAGCTCTGAATTCTAATTTTTCAGCACTTCAGTAAATTACAGGTTTTGAAGAAAACTACAGGAACACCAGGCATTAAATGGACAAAAGATCAATCTGCAGGAACACCAGCTTGCAACTTCTGATAATAGCACTAAATTACAATTCAAGAAACCAGCTCCTTTACTTCTCTTGACAATTCAAACAGTTTCTGAAATTTGAATTTAGGGGCAGCTAATCCCTGAATTAGACTTACAGGCTTAAGTTCCAAAACAAATTCATGCAACTACAACAAGATCAAAGTCTAGAGTCCCATTCCAACAAAACAGAAATGTTGCTGATTCTGTTTCTGAATTTCATACTTTTTATTTCTTACTTCTTCCTTTTCTTTCTTTTCTCTGCAAAATCATATTTGTATTTGAATCACTGAAAATAAGTAATCAGTTTTTCCATGCTTTTGACCTAGTCCTATTTGATTCTTCCTCTGATAGATCATCCACGTAAATCCCTTTCTAAACTTCCAACTCACTGATTTATAAACTGAAGTGCAGCTAGATAATTCCAAGGTCTGCATTTTTGGAAATGCATACTCTATATCATGGTTACGGGTTCTGAAATTCCATAGAAGTGTAGGAGCATCCTCTTAAAGTGATGTTATCAAAGATTGCAATAACATTTGGTTACAGCTCTTACATACTAACTCCAACAATTTAATTCTACAATCTAGTAGCAGAGTATCAGATTCAGTTTAATTTCTCTATTCTTGTTCTGCTGGTGAATGATACATAAGCATTTCAATTCTACTTCAGAAATTCCAATTCAGTTCTTACACCAGTAGCAACATATCCCTCTAATTCGATGTAAAATTCAACTCTTATCAACCTTTACATTCTGATCTCTGGACTTAAGTTTCAGGATTTAAGAGTTGAATTAATTCCAGCTTAAAGTATGAAAATATCAGCTCAAGCAGTGGTCTCATTTAGAATTAGAATGATTGAAGCTTCAATTCAAGCAATTTTAATCAGAAAAACATCATCAGATTTTGACACCAGACATGTAATTACTGATACATTAGTTTCATCTCTGCAAATCAGATGTTGCAGAAATGTTTAGTTTAGATTCTGGCTTCTATAAATCAACTATAATTAGTAAACAATATCTTAGCTAAACACAGTGAATCAAGTCTTCACAAGTTTTAGAAATCTGCATTCACTGCCCTATTCTTGTTAACTAAATACTTAACATTTCTTCAAGACTTAAGCAACCCCATCAACACCAACTACGAATTCAGTAGCTTGCTGATTTTTTTTTATTATTCTGCAGCTTAATATTAACTTCTTTTCCTAAAACTGCCTCAGGATTATGGATTTTAGATTTCAATCTCTTACTTGGAATTCAAAGTAATCTCAGCTTGATTAGTATAAAGTTAGGCTTAAAAGGAGGTATCATTTAGCTCTAAGATGATAAGAATTTGAATTCGAAGTGTTGTTGTTCATACCAGTTTGATGTTTTGACATTGAATTCAAAATGCAGCTACAGATCCACCACTAATTGGTTAAATTTCGAATCCATTCATGAAATGAAATAACTTGAGCTTCCTTCAGAGTTTTAGTACTGAGAAATAGAATTTAAGCTCAATTACTCATGAACGCAATTACCATATTCGGATAGAGCTCTTGGGATTTACAACTAATGAAAGTTCTTAGATATTCAGAAATCAAGTTTAAGAACCCTGCCAAAAAATGTTCAAAATTGAGTTCGAAAGCTAAGTTCTGATTTTCAAAATCCACTTATGCATTTCTGTTTCAAGACTCAACTCCACACTTTTGTTCACTTACAACATGATATTTAGTGTAGTTAATGAATAGCAGAATTCATTTGCATTCCAATTAGAACCCACAGCCTTGTTATAATTCCCTTTCCATCAGCAATTTGAGAGTCTCTGTTACATCAGCTCCCAATCTGCTTCTTAAACTCTTATCAGCTATAGAATCATTACTGCATTTAGACCCAGCCTTGCTATCACAATTTCATAACAGATTCTTGTTCTTCTTAGTATTTCAACAGGTAAATAAGAGTGTTATCAAAGTTGTTTTCAACAGAACAATACCTTTAAATGCTTCCTTAATGAATTAAAAGGTTAACAATACACAGTTGGTACACATTTGATACTAAATTCATTTCCTGATTCTGCATTTGCAAAAATTTCAGAACCCTATAACAGTATCAACTACTGCTCCCAGCAATATGCAAGTTTACATTTCTGCATTCCCTAGTGCATAGATTCTTTATGCATCAGCTTATCAAGGCAATACTCAGTTTCTAAAATCACTTCTGTTACTCACTTCCATTCCATCACTGCACAACAATAATGTCCACATTCGGCCATACTTCATTTCTGGAAGTTTTAAACTTCATTCCTGCAATATATTGAACTCTTTTCAACTTCTCATTTCTGCAATTCTGCTGTATACTATTAAGGTTCACCATAATATCAATTTCCAGAATTCAAGGTTGTTTGAGTTTACTTCATACATGATTAAGCCCAAGAAATGATTAAGTTTAGCACTTCAATCTTAAGAACCATCCATTGAAAACATTACTATTGAGAAACAAGCTCAATAATTGGCACAAAAATCATTTCAACACTCCATCATTAAATTGAATATGAATTCTAGTCTTTAGAAAATTGCATCCAAACATTCAAAAACATTACACACTTCCCTCACACTTAATCCTTTGTTCATCTAATAAATCCAACTCATCAAGAATTCAACCAAAACTCTTTATAAAGGAATGAAAGCAAAGTAAAGTGATCAAGAGTTAGAATGCTCAATGAAAATATTCTAAGAAAATTGTGGGGCAAGAAATTGGAAATAATGAGGGAACAAAAATGACAAATATCCTTCATTTTCATGCATACATATGCTATTATGACTTTGAAAAGAAGCAAAGCAAGTTCTAGAGTTTCAATTGTTGTAAGTGCATGTCACACAAATAAAATAATGGAGTATAGGCTTAAAGTGGTCCTCTCTACGTAATTTTAATGCAATCTAACTCCATTAATAAAATTGGAATCCACCACCATATTAAACAATATCATGTAAGTAGAGCATTCAATCATGTCCAATGACCTAAAATTAATGATCAAATTTAAGAAACTTTTACCATCTTAAAAATATTACTAGAATAATTCCATAGAGAATTTTATTCAAAATGGCATGTTATATACTGAACAAATGTGAAGTGTGGAAGTAAAATGCAAATGTAAGAAAATATGAAACTAAGGAAAGTCGCACAAAAAAGAATTTATTAAAGCAAAGCATGAATTAGAATGCAAAGGAAAGATAAATTGGAACCAACTGTTAGGATATATACTAAAAGCCTAGCTTTTGGTATAAACATTTATCTAGAAATAAGAATCACATTGGTCAAATGTCTACATTTATGATAAATGTAGTTGTTCAATTAATTTATATTATAGATAACATGGTGTGTGGTGTCACACACAGAGGATCATGTTATCAGTACCTTATAAATTACGACCAAGATGGAAAGGAACAAACCATAGGAAGGTAGGTATTAGTTTATCTTAACTATATAATTACACTAGTACACTAGAGTGTATTGAGTAGGACCATTTGAGGCTTTTATACTAACTTTATAAAGGAACAAAGACCTCGCTTATTATGGAAGTGGTGTAATCCTAATATAATAACAAGCACATATATTTGATATTTATTTCTTTAATTTATCAATGGGTGAGATTTAGTTCGATAAATCAATAAGTTGGGAAATGATATCACTTATAGTGTGTTGTTGATTATAGAAGGAAACTATGTGTCTAGTAATCTAGGTTGAGAATGCCCCAAGAGAGGAGCTCATAAGGATTGTCATGTTAAACCCTGCAGGTGGACTTAGTCCCATGAGTGGTACTACTCTTGAGCTAGATATTAATTAAGTGAGTTGTCAGTAACTTAATTAGTGGACATTGTTATCTTAAACACAGAGACTAACACACTCATAATGAGCCAATGTAATTTGATTGATGGTAGTTCAATAATAGTACTTTAGTGGAATGAATTATTATGATGATGAAATTAAGTTGTGTGTTAGGCGAACACGGATGCTTAATTTCATCGAGACAAAAACTAATTCCCTCCTCGTAGCCTCTTGTATATAAAGATTTATACCCACCACATACCCACCTTCTTACCCATCCAATGGGGGCTCGGCCGTGACTAGCTTAGAGCCCGCTAGGGAATCTGGAACCCAAGCTAGCCCAGACCAAATGACCATTGGGGTGTGGTCCTAGGTAGTTTTTAATTAAAGAGGAGTAAAAAAAAATTTTAAAATTATTTTTTATGTTCATGATAAAGAGAGTTTAAAATTTTCTTTATACTTTTAGCTCAAAGATTAAGAGAAGAGATTAATCTCTTTCCTTATTTGTAGATTATTTAAAATAATTTGAAATCTTTCCTTATTTGTTGATTAAAAGGTGGATTTTAAATTTAAGAAAACTTTCCTTTTTAAATATGTTCATTATTTAAAAGAGAGTTTAAAATTAAATATTCTCTTTATAAGTTTCTACAAAAGATTAAGAAAAGATTTGATATCTTTCCTTATTTGTAGATTGAAAGATATTTTAATTTTAGAGATAACTTTTTATCCACATGTTTAAAAGATTTTAATTTATAAAAAAAATTTATTAACCACCATGAAGGAAAATTATTTGAGAAATTTTTATAAATTGGAAGCAAATTAGGAAGTTTTAATTCTTGTGAATTTGATTAAGGGATTAAAGTGGGTGTCAATTATCATGATGAAAAATTATTTTAATTAAATAAATTTTCCTTTTCAATGGCAAAAGAATTAAGAAAGTTTTTATTAAATTTTCCTTATTTGCCAAAGACCAAGGATTATAAAAGAGGTAGAGGAGGCTTCATGATGAACATCTCTATTATTTTTCCTCTTTTCTTCCTTGGTTGTGGCATTTCTTTCCTCTCTCTCCTTTGTGGCTAAACCTTCTCATGGTGGAGATAGCTTTGGTGGTAGGAACTAAGAAGGAGAGAGAAAAAGAAGCCTCTTTCTAGCATCCCTTGAGCATGGTGGCGAACCTCTTCATCCTAGGAGAAGTTTTGATGGTGAAACTTGTAAGGAAGAAGAAGGTGCTTGGTGGTTCATATCTCGGATCGTTGCCCACAATGTCCGAGATTAGAAGAGAGAATACGTAGAAGATCAAGAGGTCTTTCTAAAAGGTATAATTAGTATTTTTCTTTCCGCATCATACTAGTTATTTTTGAAATAATACCAAATGCAAATGATTCTAGTATTTCAATTTGTTTTTGATGTTGTTTCTTTGTGTTTTTTCCTTGGATTTGATTCTTTTCGGTTAACCTAAAGTTATTTTAGGAAATTAAATATTAGCTTCCTTAAAGGTTTTGTCTAGTCGGTGGTTGTCCTATCCAAGAAGGTCACTATATCGGGAACCAATTATGGAAATTAATATTTAATGGAACTAATAACTTAGGTGATTTGGATCGAACGTGTTAAGTTCCAGAGATCCAAGTCAAAACCTAAAGAACAAATAGATTAAACTTTGGATCAAACGTGTTAAGTTTCGCAGGCGATCCAAGTTTAATAAAGAACACATGGTAGTTAGGAAAAGGTTCGGACCTTTGTACAAAATTTTTGTACAGTGGAACCCAGTAGACCAACAATTGGTATCGAGCTAGGGTTTTGCCTCATTGTTATTTGGTATTAGTTTAATTGCACATGTACATAATTTAGGCAGGTTAATAGTAGGATGTGCTAACTTTGTGGATGCAAGATCCAACTATTATGGCTTTAGTTATGTGTGTGATTGGACCCTTGGACATGTCAAGGGCATTTATTGTGTGCATGATTGTATTATAAAATACAGGAGTTGTATTTAGTTTTATTAGGATTTATTTTTGATCTAGTTACATGTACATTCCTTTTATGGAATATAGGATCGATGGATGTAAATTTTATTTTATGTTCGATCTAGTTATATATGTACATTCCTTCGAGGAATATAGGATCGAAAATGTAAAATTCTATTTATTGGATCGAATCTTGCAAGGTGGAACCTTTTGAGAGAGGCAAGCAAACAGCAAGATGGATCGACAACTAGACCCGGTTGGCAAAGATGGCGGCAGACTTAGGGTTGGCGACACCAGGATAAGAATAGATAAAAGCCATAATAGTTGAAAATTAGTTTTTTATTTATTGTTTTTATGTTGTGTTGTGTGTACTTGTTAGTATGCATGTTAAGTAGACTAGCATAAAATTCCTCACTTTAAATAACTAAGTGGGAGAGGATTTATTTTTAAAATTCCACGGTCTCCATTCGGTTTATAAGTGCGCAAGCTCTTGCGTGCTGGCTCGGTGACCTTCCTCTCGGATGAGCTTGTTTGCGATCACTAGATTAAACTTCCATTTTGGATGACTATAGGAAGTTAATTAAGAGTGATCTTCCCCATCGGAAGGGGCATAATCTTATTAACGGACTTAGTGTCAGTAATGGTATACACTTAGGCCGCCTAATAATATCCTCCTATCGAGCCACTGCTATTATTTGTGTGACCAAAGAAAATCAACTATTAATTTGTCAAATAAATAGGTTGACAAGATAATAAAATTAAAAACTTCTCTTACAAATGTTTGATTTTGTATACGTCCACACTATCGTGGCATACAAAACTCACGGTGTTTGAGGTAATTTTATTTTGTCATAAAGATTTATTGACAAGATAATTAATGGGTAAAACCCTCCTCTTACAAATGTTTAAATTTTGTATACGTCCACACTATCGTGGCATGCAAAATTCACGGTGTTTGAGGTGTTGGTGAATTTAAATAATATTATTTGAGGAATCAATGTTATTTTAAATTCAAAAAGTTTTGACCAAATATTTGATCAAAGACAGATCAACTATTAATTTTATTCGTCATAAAGTAAAGTTGACGAGATAATAAAATTAATGGATAAAATCTCCTCTTTAATTTTGTATACGTCCACACTATCGTGGCATACAAAATTCATAGGGATTTTTAAAGAATTGATCTTGACCAAATATTTTTGTGATTTAAAATGTTTGTCAATCCCCTAGTTGTTATACTATAAAAAAGACTTAGTAGTCCCAATTATAATGATTGGAAATAGGACTTGGACATTAAGGTAGACTATCTTCTTAGAACTAAGAACAATATAGGTGTATTTAATTTATTAGTTGAAACATGTCTAGTGGTGTTATCTACCAGAACCTGGAGTGTAGATACAAAATGAAATTAAAATACCGTCCACATGGGCACTACTGCAAAAGTAGCAGCTGTTGCAGTGGGAGAAGTTTATTCTCTAATGGGAATAAAATATGGATTATTAGAAATTATCTTTACATACTAAGTTTAGAAAGAACGATTTGGTTTCTAAACTATTATAGAATAGATATTGTGTCTATTTTGATAACAAAGTTGTTATCAAGAAAAATATTATCTATATTGTATATTATGTTGACAAATTATAATTCAATAACTCCCACGATGCAACAAATGGAAATTAGTAACACATCTTCTAACTTTAAGAATCGGAAAAGAACCAATTATATCTTTGGCATCTAAGGCTAGGTTATATTAACTTGAGTATTGGTAGCTAATGAACTTTTGGGGTTCATTAGTAGTGGAAATCTTTCAACCTGCGAGTCTTACTTGGAAGGAAAAATAACCAAGCTTTTAAGTCTAAGGGTATGGAGCCAAAGTATTATTGAATTGGTTCTAGTTTGTGTAATCCTATAACTATCCAAATCAAGAGATAGTATCGAATATTCGTCTTATTTATAGACAACTATTCAAGATATAAATACATTTACTTAATGTGCCACAAGACTAAGTGCTTTGATTAGTTCAAAGAGTACGAATGCAGAGGAACATTAAAGTAAAAGTATCAAGTCACTATGGTAAGATCGTAGTGGCAAGTACCTCTTAGGACAATTTAGGAGTTACTTATCGAGTAGGATTCACTCCCAACTAATCGCACTGGTACACCCGAGAATGGTGTAGTAGAGGAAGGTATAGGACTCTTATGGAAATAATTAGATTGATGATGAGTTATTGAAAATTACCAAGTTCATTTTAAGGATATACTCTGGGAAAAGAAAGTGAACAAAGTACCTTCCAAAGTCGAACTCTACTCATATAAGATTCTTTGAATAGAAGCCTATTTTGAAGCATATTCAGATTCAGGTAGTCCAGCACATATGCTGAAGAGAGACAATGATAAGCTGGATAGGAATTCACTTATTTATGGGTTATCCTAGAGAAACGAAAGTAGGTTTATAGTCTTAAAAATCATAAGGTCATTGTTAGTATCAATGACTAATTTTTAGAGGACTATATAATGAACCATAAGCCCATAAGTAATTTGTTCTTAATAAAAGACACGTCTAATCTAGTACCAACTGTACAAGATGAAATATCACAAGAAACTGCAACACGTATCACAATTGATACACAATTATAGACAGTGCATCATTGTAGTGGGAGGGTTGTCAAACAACCTAAAAGATTCATGTTTTGGGAGAGTCTTTTAGACTTGATTCCAAATGAACATGAGCCTGATCCCGGACATATGATGAAGCACTCCAAGATAAAGATGCAGCATCTTGGCAAAGAGCAATGAATACAGAATTAGAATATAATAAAATCTGGAAGCTTGTAGAATCACCAGATGGTGTAAAAGCCATTCAGTGAAAATAAGTCTACAATAGGAAAAGATGGATAGACGGAAAGGTAGAAACTTTCAAAGCAAGGCTTGATGAAAAAGGAAACTTTTTCACTGGAAGTCATGCTTAAGTCTATCCGGATTCTTTTATCTAGTGGATGTCAAGACAGCATTCCTTAAATGGAAGTCTTGAAGAAAGCATCCATATAAAGCAACCAGAAGGGTTCATTGCAAAGGGCAAAGAGCATCTTGTATGCAAGCTCAATCAGTTTATGGACTGAGGCAAAGCTTCAAGGTCTTGGAACATCCGGTTTATCAAAGTAATCCAGACCTATGGATTTATTAAGTAACAGGATAAGTCTTGTGTATACAAAAAGTGTGATGGAAACGTGGTGGTATTTCTTGTACTACACGTAGATAACATTTTTGGTAGTTAGAAACAATATCAAAGTGTTGTCAGAAGTAAGGGTATGGTTGTCCAAACAATTCGATATGAAGGACTAAGGGAGAATATATATATTCTTGGGATCAAAGTAATAAGGGATTACAAGAAAAGAATATTTTACTTATCCTAAGCTTCATATATCGAAAAAAAAATTCTTGCTCATTTTAAGCATGCAGAACTCCAAGAAAGGTTTCTTACCTTTTGGGCTTGGAGTAGCTTTATCTAAAGAGATGTCTTCGAAGACATCAAAGGTGATAGAGGAAATGAAGGCAGATCTTTATGCTTCGGCTATTGAAAGCCTAATGTATGCTATGCACGAGATCAGAAATCTGTTTTGCCAAGGGCATAGTTAGCAGATATCAAAGTAACCCTTGACAAGGACATTGGACTGCAGTAAAGCATATATTGAAGTACCTTAGAGGCACTAGAAATTATATGCTAGCTTACAAGGCAGTTGATTTGGTCCCTGTGGGTTGCACGAATCGGATAAGGACAATAGTAAGTCAACCTCGGGGTTTTGTGTTTACTTTAGGAGGTAAAGTCATAACTATGGAAGAGTGATAAGCATAGGTATTTTTCTAAACTCCACTATAGAAGCTGAGTATATGGCAAGCCTCTGAGGTAGTCATAAAAGCTGAATGACTTAATAACCTCAAGATAGACTTAGATATGATTTCTGGTTTGTCCAAAGATTATTACAATTTATTGTAATAATAGTGGTGCAGCAAACTCAAGAAACCATGAGTCTAAGTTAAGACTAAACCAATGTGCGGTACACCCTGATGATCTATAAATTACTTCCAAGATTGCCCGAGGACGCATAATCTTCACTAATTTCGACTCCTGTGTACAGAAAATGCACATAAAGAAGATCTTTGAACCAAAAGAGTAAGTATGCTAAAAGGAAAGCTGGAAGTATAAAAATGCATAGATAATGTTAGAGTGTATACTAAAGTCTAGCTTTTGGTATAAACATTTATCTAGAAATAAGAATCACATTGGTCAAATGTCTACATTTATGATAAATTTAGTTGTTCAATTAATTTATATTATAGATAACATGGTGTGTTGTAACGACCCACCTTCTGGGTACTGGTTGTAAGGCCGGTCGCTACAATTATGCTAAACTATACTGTGCGGAAAACTAGCTAATCCAAAATTTTGCTAAACTATTATCTTTAAAATCTGATTTTAATATTCTAGGTGTACCTAGGAGTTGTACACATGCTAGGGGAGGTGTTTACAACTGATAATAAACTTCGGATCGATCCACAGACCGATCATCTCGACATGGCTGGTAGGAACCTCCGATCATTCAACGGCCGATCCATAACTAAGTGTGGCCGACAGACTTTGAATCGGTCTAAACGGACGGGAGTGACCGCCGCTAACCTTGCGATGGCGTCGGAGCAAAGTATGGATCTCATCTGCTCCGATCGATCTACGGATCGATCGAGCGACCAGTTTATGTTCGCAAACTGAGATGATCATCCTCACGGTCGATGTCATCGACTCCGATCTCGCCGCCAATTCGGCCTCACGGTGTTTTCACTTATCGACTACTGATCGGTTTCGTCGAAAATTAGTGAAACGCTCTACAAATGCTAATAACTATTCTATCATGCATTGGGCAACATTCAAGACATAATATAATGCATGTTCACTAGTTCATACCATTAACCATACTAGAATGCGAAGCATAAGGAAAAGAGAACAAGACTTTAATAACTAGACTCGTTTCAAGTTCTAATGCGTAGTAAAATAAAACTAGATCCCTAGGATCTTTATTCCAGCTCCCCACACACATCCCCTAGACCGACCTCCACCTTCATCGCTAGTCCATTTTCCTTTATACGTGCGAATTATAAGGAAAATAGTATCTATAAGCTAAAAGCTTAGTAAGAAACCATCTACCTCACTAAATCATGCATACGATGCAAATATGCTTTTAAATCATGCTTTTAAAAAATATGCAAGCATGGCATGGCATGGTATCATACAAAGCATGGCATAACATAAGCTGAACATAAAATAAAACTGATCATAACATGTCTAGAACTGTATATGAAGCTATCATATTTAACAACTGAAATAAGCTGAGCTGGTACAAAAGTGAGCTAAGCTGAAACTGAGCTAATATTGAATTCCATTATGTTTTAAAACTGATTTGGAAAACTATTATGTATAATAGATAAAAATACTAAACATGCTGCTGTAGGGCCCTGGCATCTGTACTTGCTGTGCGCGCATCCCTAACTAGACTCGGGATTGCAAGTTCCGAATCTAGTAGGGTTTACTAGGTTAGCTGAACCTAGGGACGACTATGGGAGTCCAACCCAGTGGATATCTAATCCAGTACAGTGCCGCTGCTGAAAGTAAAATACTGAAATGCTAATTAGCTGAATCTAGGTTATCTGAACATAGAACTAGGTTGTCTGAACCTAGAGGCGACTGTGGGAGTCCACCCATTGGACATCTAGTCCCATAAAGCTGAAATAAAACTGATATGCTGGTTTAAATGCTTCTATGCATTCAACTATGCTGTTAAAACTGTCTAATGTTGCGCTAAACATTTTATCGAACACCTAGTGTGCTCCAACTCTCCTCTCTAATAGGGGGACCACCTCTAGGCACCCGACGACGTCTAGAACCTCTATCTGAAGAGAAAAAACGCGTCCGGCCCATCCAGAGATACTCAACTAACCCCTAAGTTTGCGAAGAGAATTAAATACACTCTAGATATCGATAAAAAAAATCTACATATAACTAAATTATAAGCATGCAATCAAACGAGAGCTACTTATACTGCAGGTGAGAGGTTTCTTACCTTCTATTCGTAATTTCTTACGATTCAAATCGCTAGATTTTCCGGAGAAGACGATCCTTTCGACGATCTTCTTGCGTCTATACGTTCCTCTCGCGGAGGGGAGCGTCCTCATGTCGAAGTCGTCGCCGGAAGATGTCTTTGGGGCCTAGCCTTGGTGCGCCGAGAGAAAGGGGAGGAAGAGAGGTTGGCATCGGTGAGGGTTTGGGTGGCGTGAGGTTTTAAGGAGGAGAGGGCTGCCGAACCAAATTAAAAACCAAACTCACACTTAAGTTTTTCCTATTTATATTAAGTGGATAACCGTTCTCCTTCTCTTTTAGCACGGCCCTGCTGGGTTCACCGGTTACTAAGGCTAACTAAAGGTTTAGCGGACCCGAGAGGTTCCGGGTTCGATTCCGCTTAAGTCTTTTTATTCTTCTAATTATTTTTGCTACTTCCGCTACTTAAAATTCCGAAAAATATCTAAAAATCCGAAAAATCATAGAATATTTATGAAAGTGTTTTGAGAATTTTCGTGTTACAATCCCCATACCTTATAAAAAGTTAGTCCTCGAACTTAGAACAATCTGGGTATACCGTCTCATGTTGGTCCTCCCCAAGTTGCCTCTTCTGTGGTGTGCTGTGCCAAATGACTTTGACTAATGGTACTTCCTTGTTCCCTTAACCGCTGCTTCTATTATCCGAATAGGCCGACTATATCAGAGGTCTTATGCGCGATGCACTGTAGGGCTCAACCACTGGGTGGCATCCGGGGTATGCTTCTTGGATGGAGACATGAAATACGTTGTGACAACTGACATTTCCTGGGTAGCTCTAGCTCATATGCTACCTTGCCCACTCTTACGTAATAAGGTATGGTCCCACATACGGGACTAAGTTTGCCCTTCTTCCCAAAACATTACTCCCTTCATGGGAGCTACTGAGGAACACTGAATCAACTCTAATTCCGAACTACAATTTACTACTACTTTATCAGTATAGCTTTTCCGTCTCTATCCTCCGACTGGAGAGTTTCGCGCTGGTATCTGCAACTAGATCATGAGCTCTAGTTCTTCTGCTCACCACTCATACCAAGAAATGAGCTACACCTCCCTAGAGAGCCTCAAGGTGCCATGCCGATGGCTCGATAGTTGTTGTTTGCAAATTGCGCTAAGCTCGGATATTTGCACCAACTTCCTTGAAATCTAGGGCACACGCAATATCTTCATGCGTTTACTCTGCCTCTGTCGACCATCATCCGTCACGGATGGAATGTCAACTTTAACCGTGCATCTTGTTGTACACACACTCCAGTGTGATGTAAATGCCATGCTGAAATAATGGTACATGGGACTCCATGAAGTCGATGATCTCTGGAGATACAACTGAGCTAGCTTCTCCATGGAGTAGGATATCTTGATAGCTAAAAGTGGGCTGATTTAGTCAATTACCCAGATGGCATCCAAACCATTCGTGGTTCTAGTCCCACTATGAAGTCCATAGAGATATCCTCCCACTTCCATTCTGAATCAGGTGAAAGCCCTCCTCGATGTGTGACCTCGCTGACCGACGACCGCAGAGTGGATGCTATATCATCATCGGATGTCTTCGCTTCCCTGCCACCAAAATGTTTCTTCGTGTCTTGATACATTTTGGTGGAACCTGATGCATCATGGGAGTCCTGTGAGCCTCATCTAAAATCTCTCGTAGTTCCTCCCGATGGAACACAGTCTTCACAAAATACAACACCCTATCTGACACTCAATTCCTACGATTCGCTCTAGCCCTTGCTTGATTTTCTGAATTTCCTGACTGCATATCACCAAGCAAGGTAGACTCTAAGGTCATAGTAGAGAGCTGTCCAACGATGAGCTCGAGACCAAAATCTACGATCTCTTTCAGTAGGGGCGGTGACATGTATAGAGATAATAAGGTAGCACTGGATTTTCTGCTAAGTGCGTCGGCTACCTTATTGGCTTTCCCTGGATGGTAGAGGATGTCTATATCGTAGTCTTTGACCAACTCAGCCATCTCCTCATCGATCCTTCGAGTGAAGGAAATCCGCACTGATGATCTGATACACTGCTTGAGCTCCATATAAGTAATGTCTCCAAATTTGAGAGCGACTATCTGCGCAAGCTCAAGGTCATGAGTAGGATAATTCTTCTCATAATCCTTGAGTTGTCCGGAGGCATGCGATCACCTTGCTTGCCAGACTGATCCTTCCTAGTCCCAACTTAGAGGCATCACTATAGATGTCAAAGTCAGTGTTGTCTGGTAGAGCCAAATGGGAGCGTCAATCTCCTTTTTCACTCATGCCTATTGCTCCTGGTCCCGATACTTTCTGCTCTTTACGTAAGAGCCGCTGGGGAGGCTATCTCGAGAAGTCCTCTGAACTTTTTTACTGCATACAATCCCGTAAAGCTTCGATCTACGCGCTTGGGTCGCTTCCAATTGCTCACGACTTCTATCTTCCGGGCCTACCATGATACCCTCCTTTGAGATGATGTGACCGTGAAGGACACCTAATCTAACCAAAATTCACATTTCGTGAACTTGGATAGTCTTGTCATCTGTGTCTCCAATACTAGTTTCTGTGCTCAGATGTTCTTCCTGAGTTCTGAATAGATAAGAATGTCATCGATAAACACAATAACAAACTTATCTAAATACTCTCTGAATACTCTATTCATGAGATCCATGAATATAGTTGGAGCATTGGTCACGGGCATGACTACAAACTCGTAGTGTCATTATCTAGTCTTGGGTATATCCCCTTCTTTAACCTTCACCGATGATAACCTGATCCGAGATCTATCTTAGAGAACACCGGCTCCCTTTACCTGGTCGAACAGGTCATCGATTCGGGAAGGATACCTGCTCTTGATTGTGACTTGGTTCAGGCACGTAGTCTATGCATAAGCGATGCTTCCATCCTTCTTCTTCACGAATAATACGGCGCTCCCATGGTGAGTGACTCGGGCGATGAAACCCTTGTCAAGCCTCAAGTTGGTTGCTCCAGTTCCTTCGATTCACCTGAGCCATGCGATAAGGCACTTTGGAGATAGGATTTGTACCGGAATGAGCTCATCTCAAAGTCAATCTCCGTCAGTGCTAAGCCTCGTAACTCTTCGGGAAGGCTGGGGTAGTCACATACCACTCGAACCTCTCTTAGTGTTGGTTCTTGTCACGTTCGGGCGTTGACTCGTGCTAGGAATCCATGCATCAATCCCGAATCCTTACGTGCTTTCATAGAGAGAAACTTCTTGGCCTTTCTTCTTGGTGATTCCAAATTCAAATTGCCGCTGAGTTGAAGATAACTTCTCTTCCATTTTTCTATGGTAGCACCGTATCCGATCGGAAAGTCCATTCCAAAGATAACGTCATAGTCGATCATTTCTAGCACTATCGGATCACAAAAGAGCTCTGCTCTGATGATGGACTGTCATCTAAGTGGATGCCATGATCTCTCCCAAGGTAGTCAGCCAAAAGCGTCCCGAGTACCTCCGAGGGTATTTCTAATTTTAGGCAACATCCGCTATATATGAATGGGTTGCCAGATCAATAGAATAGTAGTACTATACCGTAAAATGCTAATCGACTGCGTGACAACTGTCGAGGCATTGGACGCCTCTCCGGTGAGTGAGTAGATCCTCGATCGCCATAGCCGAGGGGCTTCTAATCTGCCTGGCCGATTAGTGGACCTTCTAGAGCATCCGATATAAGCTGGATCGAGCTGCCTGAATCATCATCTGTGCCGTGAGAGGAAGACCGGTCTTGTTCGGGCACTACTTGGCCATGTGCCCTTCTTGTCCACATTTAAAGCATCCCTGCCCTTGCGCGACAAACCCCGGTGGAATTTCCCACAGTAGCACACTTTGGGGGCTGGTCGGGTCGCTAGATGGTCCTCCTTTTGGGTCACTCGATTTGCGCTTCTCTTTGGAGTTCCCTTTCCATAGAGTGGCCTTCTTGTGCTTTTTGAGTGTGAGAGTTTCCTTGGCGACTCGGAGACTTGTCCTTCTGCTTTATGCTATTCAGTAATGCTCGCGGTCAAGACCACTAACTCTCTCCGTGGTTCAGACTATGTATGCCAGCCTCGACGCTATCTGCTCCGCCTCGCCGATCTTGAGCATCAACCGATTCGTTCCTTTTTTACTCGGACTAGCCTGCGGCATGAGCCCTGCTGAATTTCTTCCTCAACCGATAGGTTGCACTTCTGGGAACTTCGTCAGTGGCGGTTTAACCGGTATGTGAAAGAACTCCTCGAAGAATTCTTTCTTGAAGTCGACCCATGACATCCGGTTCACCGGGCGTGTTCGATTCTTTCCCACCACGTCGTGCGCATCTGTCAGTGAAGAGGCACACTTCACCTTCTTCTCTACGGCGTTCCGAGCTCCATCGTGCTCTCGAGTTTTGAACCGAGCTTGTGCATCCCATGGTTCACTAGTGCGAGAAGTTCTGGCTTGACTACATGGATCGGATAGAGCTTCTTTTCTGGCTCACCTTTGGGTCCAGCTGTGCCGCGTGAGTCAGGGCTAGAGCCGTGGAACCTCTAAGACTAGTGAGTCGCAAATCGTCCGGGTGTGTGGGGGTGTACTGTTCGTTAGCCTTTAAGGTGACTATTTCTATTGCCAACATTAATTGTCAGCTTCGAGCCACTAATCTGTCAGAGGTCCGGAGAGGCACCAATCGCCGCCTCTTGCCTCGCTCAAGCTCGCTTAGTGCCCTTCTAGTCGCCCCGTGTCATTTCTAAAGACATAGAGAACATAACATAACTAATGTAATCACAGTTATATAACTACTGATATCATGTTTAAAACTATCACATACTAACAAGCGGTAGGCATATAAACATGTAACAAATGAAAAAGCAAAACAATAAAGAGAGTAGAGGTATTCTTACTTGGCGCGAGGTTCAATGTCGATGTGTGTGTAGGAAGTATGGAACACCGCACTGATACTAACCCTCGGCCGTGAACTCACATATTGTGGTCCGCTAATTATGCTAAACTATATCTCAAAAAACTAGCTAATCCAAAATTTTGCTAAACTATTATCTTTAAAATCTGATTTTAATATTCTAGGTGTACCTAGGAGTTGTACACATGCTAGGGAGGTGTTTACAATCGATAATAAACGGATCGATCCACGATCGACGATCTACGTCACGTAGGAACCTCCGGATCATTCAACCCGATCCATCAGTACTGCCCTGATGATACGTCTTCGGCCGGATCTGGCGTCTGATCCGGTCCGATCCTGGGTTGAGACCGTCGATGCACTTGACTCGGTTCCTAACCGATCATCGATGAGTCATGCGATTCACGGCCTCTCCGATCGATCTACTGATCGATCGGAACGGAAGCAAGTTTATGTTGAAGCGGACCGATCCAGAGGCAGACCGATTCCCGTATTCGACCATTTCATTTTCAGCCAAACTCGATTTCCGGCGATTTCGTACAAAATCGAACGGCTTCACAAATGCTAATAACTATTCTATCATGCATTGGGCAACATTCAAGACATAATATAATGCATGTTCACTAGTTCATACCATTAACCATACTAGAATGCGAAGCATAAGGGAAAGAGAACAAGACTTTAATAACTAGACTCGCTTCAAGTTCTAATGCGTAGTAAAATAAAACTAGATCCCTAGGATCTTTATTCCAGTTCCTACCACACACATCCCCATCGCATTGACCCTCCACCTTCCATCGCTAGTCCATTTTCCTTTTACATGTATCTGCAGTATAAGGAAAATATCTGTAAGCTAAAAGCTTAGTAAGAAACCATCTACCTCACTAAATCATGCATACGATTTTAAATCATGCTGTTTGAAAAACATACTGAATATGCAAGCATGGCATGGCATGGTATCATAAAGCATGGCATAACATAAGTCAACATAAAATAAAACGATCATAACATGTCTAGAATCATATGAAGCTATCATATTTAATAAATAATTGGTACAAAAGTGAGCTAATCGAGCTATAATCTGAATTCCATTATGTTTTAAAACTGATTTGGAAAACTATTATGTATAATAGATAAAATACTAAACATGCCCGTTTGGGCCCGGCATCTGACTTGTTGTGTGCGCATCCCTAACTAGACCCGGGGATTGCAAGTTAGAATCTAGTAGGGTTTACTAGGTTTGAACCTAGGGATGACTATGGAGTCCAACCCGGTGGATATCTAATCACAAGTGCTTGCTCAAAGTAAAATCTAAATGCTAATTACTCGAATCTAGGTTATAACGACTAGAACTAGGTTGTCTGAACCTAGAGCATCGTGGAGTCCACCCATTGGACATCTAGTCCCATAAAGCTGAAATAAAACTGATATGCTGGTTTAAATGCTTCTATGCATTCAACTATGCTGTTAAAATTGTCTAATGTTGCGCTAAACATTTTATCGAACACCTAGTGTGCTCCAACTCTCCTCTCTAATAGGGGGACCACCTCTAGGCACCCGACGACGTCTAGAACCTCTATCTGAAGAGGAAAAACGCGTCCGGCCCATCCAAAGATACTCAACTAACCCCTAAGTTTGCGAAGAGAATTAAATACACTCTAGATATCGATAAAAAAAATCTACATATAACTAAATTATAAGCATGCAATCAAACGAGAGTTACTTATACTGCAGGTGAGAGGTTTCTTACCTTCTATTCGTAATTTCTTACGATTCAAATCGCTAGATTTTCTGGAGAAGACGATCCTTTCGATGATCTTCTTGCGTCTATACGTTCCTCTCGCGGAGGGGAGCGTCCTCATGTCGAAGTCGTCGCCGGAAGATGTCTTTGGGGCCTAGCCTTGGTGCGCCGAGAGAAAGGGGAGGAAGAGAGGTTGGCGTCGGTGAGGGTTTGGAGAAAAAGTGGCGTGAGGTTTTAGGGAGGAGAGGGCTGCCGAACCAAATTAAAAACCAAACCCACACTTAAGTTTTTCCTATTTATATTAAGTGGATAACCCGATCCAATTCTAATATAAATATAATTGGTTCTCCTTTCTTTCAGCACGGCCCTGCTGGGTTCACCGGTTACTAAGGCTAACTAAAGGTTTAGCGGACCCGAGAGGTTCCGGGTTCGATTCCCGCTTAAGCCTTTTTATTCTTCTAATTATTTTTACTACTTCCGCTACTCGGAAAATTCCGGAAAAATATCTAAAAATTCCAGAAAAATCATAGAATATTTATGAAAGTGTTTTGAGAATTTTCGGGCGTTACATGTGTGGTGTCATACACAGAGGATCATGTTATCAGTACCTTATAAATTATAAACAGTAGCTCACGGCCAAGATGGAAAGGAACAAATCATAGGAAGGTCTTAGTGTAATTAGGTATTAGTTTATCTTAACTATATAATTACACTAGTACACTTAGAGTGTATTGAGTAGGACCATTTGAGGTCGTTTCTTTTATACTGACTTTATAAAGGAACAAAGACCTCAGTTATTATGGAAGTGTGTGCTCTTAATCCTAATATAATAACAAGCACATATATTTGATATTTATTTCTTTAATTTATCAATGGGTGAGATTTAGTTCGATAAATCAATAAGCCCGATAAGTTGGGAAATGATATCACTTATAGTGTGTGTTGTTGATTATAGAAGGAAACTATGTCCTAGTAATCTAGGTTGAGAATGCCCCAAGAGGAGCTCATAAGGATTGTCATGTTAAACCTGCAGGTGGACTTAGTCCCACATGACGGTGAAGTTGAGTGGTACTACTCTTGGAGCTAGATATTAATTAAGTGAGTTGTCAAGAATTTACTTAATTAGTGGACATTGTTATCTTAAACACAGGGAGACTAACACTCATAATAAGAAGGAGCCCAAATGTAATTTGGGATTGGTGTAGTTCAATAATAGTTCTTTAGTGGAATGAATTATTATTGATGAAATTAAGTTGTGTGTTGTGGCGAACACGGGATGTAATTTCACATGGAGACCAAAACCAATTCCTCCTCGATCCTCTTGTATGAGATTTATACTCACCACATATACCTTCTTACCCATCCAATGGGGTCGTACAGCTTGGAACCCAAGCTAGGTCCGCCAAGACCAAATGGTTGAGTTGGTGGGTCGGCCAATTGGGTCCCAAGCTTGTGGCCACTAGAATATTAAAAGGTTTTTATTAAAATTATTTCTGATATCGTGATTTAAAAGAAAGTTTAAAAATTAAAATTTCCTTTTATATCTTTCTACAAAAGATTAAGAGAAGAGATTATTCTCTTTCCTTATTTGTAGATTAAAGGATGGTTTTAATTTTTATTAAAACTTTTCTTATTTGTAAATCATCCACATGTTTAAAAGAGAGTTTAAAAATTTGAAATCTTTCCTTATTTGTTGATTAAAAGGTGGATTTTAAATTTTAAGAAAACTCTTTTTAAATATGTTCATTATTTAAAAGAGTTTAAAATTAAATATTCTCTTTTATAAGTTTCTAAAAGATTAAGAAAGATTTGATATCTTTCCTTATTTGTAGATTGAAAGAGATTTTAATTTTAGAGATAACTTTCTTTTATCCACATGTTTAAAGGAAAGATTTTAATTTATAAAAATGTTTTATTAACCACCATGAAGGGAAAAATTATTTGAGAAATTTTATAAATTTCGGCAAATTAGGAAGTTTTAATTCTTGTGTGAATTAAAATTTCCTTGATTAAGGGATTAAAGGTGGCCATTATCATGATGAAAATAAAATTATTTTTAATTAAATAAATTTTCCTTTTCAATGGCAAAAATTAAGGAAGTTTTATTAAATTTTCCTTATTTGCCAAAGACCAAGGATTATAAAGAGGGGTAGAGGAGGCTTCAACAACTCTATTATTTTCTCCTCTTTTCTTCCTTTGTGGCCTCTTTCTTTCCTCTCCTCTCCTTTGTGTGGCCGAAACCTTCTCATGGTGGAGATAGCTTTGGTGGTCGTAACTAAGAAGGAGAAGAAGGAGAGAAAAGAAGCCTCTTTTCTAGCATCCCTTGGAGCATGGTGGTGATGGCCGAACCTCTTCATCCTAGGAGAAGTTTTGATGGCCGAAACTTGTAAGGAAGAAGAAGGTGCTTGGTGGTTCTCATCTCGGAAGATCGTTGCCCACACAACGTCCGAGATTAGAAGAGGAATACGGTAGAAGATCAAGAGGTCTTTCTAAAAGGTATAATTAGTATTTTTCCTTTCCGCATCATACTAGTTATTTTTGGAAATAATACCAAATACAAGAGGCATGCGATTCTAGTATTTCGAATTTGTTTTCGATGTTGTGTTCTTTGTTTTTTTTTCCTTGTGATTTAATTGTTCCTTTCGGTTAACCTAAAGTTATTTTAGGAAAATAAATATTTGCTTTCCTTAAAAGGTTTTGTCTAGTCGGTGGTGGTTGCTCTCATATCCCAGAAGGCCATGTGCCTCGCCACGTCAGTACTGGGAACCAATTATGGAAATTAATATTTAATGGAATTAATAACTTAGGTGATTTGGATCGAACGTGTTAAGTTCCGCAGGAGATCCAAGTCAAAACCTAAAAGAACAAATAGATTAAACTTTGGATCAAACGTGTTAAGTTCCGCAGGTGATCCAAGTTTAATTTAAAAGAACACATGGTAGCTAGGAAAAGGTTCAGACCTTTGTACAAAATTTTTGTACAGTGGAACCATTAGGTTTTCCGAGTAGCAACCAACACCAACTCCCCTTTAATTCTCGGTGGTTGAAGAAGATTAAGAAGAAGAATCCACTCCGAAAGTGGAGTAATTGTTGTTCCAATCAAATCCGTTTTATTCATCATTTTTCCTTTCAAAATTCTTTCCGGAGGTCGAAGGCGGTTCAGTTCAAGCATCCACTCCGGAAGCTTATATTCTCCTACAACATCAATAAAAGACAATCTCTCCCACTCACATATGGGATGAGAAGAGAATAGGAGAATATTAGTCTTGGTAGAAAATGTATCAAACAATGAATCACATCTAATAAAATCAATGCATGGTACCTCTATTAAATTTTCTGATGTATCACAAGAAATACTAACCTTATCAAGTTGAAAGGTACCTGGAGTGGTGATTTTTACCTCATTTTCATAAAATAATGGTTCGAGCTCTGGTTCGGGTGAATGTACAACTTCATGTAGTGATTCTTGGGTCCTTGCCTCCATAGCACAAGGCCTTATACTTACATCCTCTATTCTTAGTGATTCTTGAGGTAATGCTTCCAATAAGCAATCCCCTACACTTAAATCATCTTCTGCATCTGTATCTACATCATTCACAACATCTAAAGCAACAACATTAGTAGAATCAGAAATCTGAACAACTACATCATCATCACAAATAATACTAGAAAAATTTTACGAAGAAATGGAAGTAGGGTCAGGCCTGACAGAATCTCTACTATCCATCTCTCCACTTGAGTTTTGTGTTTGCAACTGATTGATGGATAATGCAATTTGATCTAACTGATTTTGTATATTCTGTATCCTTGAGAATTATTGCTCTTGACGCTCTCTCATTTGTTGATGCTCTCTCATTTGTTGCATAATCTCCTTGATTTTCCATGTTGACTCTTCAATTTGAGGATCGTTCTGTTGAAACAAATGTGGCAAAGAAGATGTTGAAACCTCTTGAAACCCATATGAATTCTGATAGGCTGGATATGGCTCAATAAATTGTCCTTGTGCATTTCCATACCTAAAATGTGAATGATCCACCCAATTAGCATTATAAGCATTAGAAAATGACTCATACCTATTTTGTTGATCCGTGTTTGGGTAAAATTGATACTCAGGCTGAAAATACTAATTCTCCATTCCTCCTCCAAAATTCTAAAAATATAGATCCATGCTACTAAAATCTCCTGTTCTTACACTACACACTAACAATCAATGTTAGAAAACTCAAGAGCATAAAGTTTCAAACACAATGAATATATGAACATTAAAGAACTTAACAATTCAAAAATAAGCCAACATGAAAACACAAAAGATAAGCAATCAAATCAAGAAGGATGCTAACAAAATAAATCAATCAATGCACAATCCCAAAATACATACACTACTAGTTACTCCATTCCCCGGTAACGGCGCCAAAATTTGGTGTCGGACTTTTTCACATGTCAGTAGGCGCTCCAAATTAATAAAGATTAGGAACTCAACTAAACTTAAGATATCACGTGTAGTAAGGAGTCCCAAGTCGTATTTTTCCAAGGATAACTAGTGAATGTGTATGAATTCTAGAATTGATTCAAATCGAATTATTACATCAACAAAGTCAATTAAGCTTTTCCATTTGATTCACATTACAAATTGAACTCGTTTAGTAAAATTGAGAATAGAATCAAAGAAAGGTTGTTCTCCTCAAAACATGTTCATCTTCATTTCATCAAATTAGCATCAATCTATCATCATTAACTCAAGTTCTTCAACGAACAAATTATCCAATCTCACACATGATCATTAACATACAATTAAGGTAACAATTAAAAGCTCAAGTAAGCATTCAATGTTGAAACTCCATGTCAGTTACCACAAATCCAATGCAGAGAACAAAAATTAACTAACTAAATAACCAAAACTAAATAAACTTGTGTTAATCAGAACTTCTAATTCAAATCAGAATCTAAATTGCAAACTAATTAGGTAACTGTAAAAAGGATTGGATTGCAAAAATTCAACAAAATCAGAACGGCAAGTAAGAACATCAGAAATGGAATTGCATAAAAAACTCAATCAAAAACCGAAGTAGGCAATGCAAAACAAAGAATAAAGTGCAATCTATCTATCAGATCTTCAGATCTGAGCAAAGGAATGACAGATTAAAAGAAAACACTAACTAATAACACTCAACAATCCAAAATCTGCAACCGAACCTCTCCTCTCTGCCGTGAAGCAGAGATGCATCTGGGAACACCCATCAAGCACTCAACAAAGATGATCTGCGTTCCTTGCTAGTAACAAAAGATGTACAATGCTCCTGGGAACGCCCTTCAAGCACTAGACCAGCTGAAATGTTCAGCGCACACAGCTCAGAGGAATTAGAGTCTGCAAACACTAATCCAGATCAATTGATCAGTCGATTGGAGTCGTGAAGGAATGCGAAGATGTAGAGGAGTCGGAGATGCTGGGGAACGCCCTCTGGCACATCCTTGGGGTCCTGGGAGCTCAAATCGGGGAACGTCCACTGAATTGTGCTCCGCTGATGAATGCAGAAACCAAAATCACGGGCTAGGGAACGCCCTCTGCCGCACTCTAAACCCTTGCTGTTGATCGCCAGAAACTCAGCTCTCTTAGTCGATAAAGAGGAGTAGATCTTGAATCTGGATGAGGAATGGAAGCTTCGGCCGTCGCTGACGAAGAAGAAGGATGAACAGTGTCGATTGTCGCGAAAACGCCCGAGCTCGTCGAGTGCACTATAGCTTCTCAGGTTTTAAACCTCTCCCAATCTGATTGGACGGTCCAGAATGCTCTGATCTCATCTAACGGTGGAAACATCTCAGATCTAGATCAAAAACTCTGGATCATCATCAATGGATGAGATCTACTCTTCATTAGGTTGGATGGTCCGGATCCTTGACGGATGGCTCAGATCTCTCCGATCTTCAATGGATAGTCCAAATCGCTCCAAAACTTGATCGACTTGTTTATCCCTAGATTTGAGCCCAAATGTGGTCTGATCTGATCGGGTACATGATCCTTTTGATGCCTACAAAATAATAATTAAATATTAGCATCAAATACCATGATAATAAATTAATTTTTCAATTAAGTCCAAAATTAAATGCAATTAATGAAACATGATGAAAATATAAGTTTAATCTATGAGAAGATCATTAAAAGCATGCATTATGAATCAAAATAATATAGCAAAATCATGGTTATAACCATGCCCCATTAATCAAAGGGATAAGAGACTACCGAGGTCTTCAAGATCTCGGTCGGTTGATGGGATAGGTTTTGATACTTCTGACAAGAGAGACAAGTGGCCTCCAACTACTCAGCATCTCTTTGTAGAGTGGGCCAACAATACTTTACGAGCTAGCGTCCTTCCTCTCACATGATTGCCACAGCATCCTTGGTAAATTTCTTACAGGGTATATTCCACCTCGTCTGGGCCCAGGCACTTAAGTAATGGGTGAGAGAATGTCTGCTTATATAAATGATCCCCGATTAGAGTATAGGCATGAGCTCTCCTCTTAGTCAATCTTGCTGCTTCAGCATCGATCGGTAGGACACCTCGCTGAAGATACAAGATCATCGAGGCTCTCCAATCGATTGGGTCTTCCAAGTTATTCTACAAGTCAATCTTAGCTATTAGGAAACTTTGGGATATTGACTTATCCAGGACCCAAGTAGTCAACGAGCTGGCCATCCTAGCTAATTCATCTACCCTTTGATTGTCTACTCAGGGTATTTTAGTTAATGTGACCTCCTCAAAGCCTTCCTTCATTTTTTCATACACTTCTCTATAAAGTTATAGCTTCCCATTATTGACCTCAAAGTTGCCAACCACTTGCTAAGCCACCAACTGGGAATCTGAGTGAATGATTACCTGTGTGGCCCCTACATGTTAAGCTGCTTGTAGTCCAGCCAGTAGCCCTTTATATTCTGTCTTGTTATTGGTAGCTTGGAAATTCAACCGAATGGCTAGTTGCATGATATCTTCTTGAGGGGATATAGGGAGTATCCCCACTCTGCTTCCTTACTGAGTTGATGACTCATCTACATATATCTTCCATGCTTCCTCGGAATCATGTTGATGGATCTCTGTCAGAAAGTCAACCAAGGCTTGTGCTTTAATTGTTGCTCGGGGTTGATATTGTATATCATACTCCCCCAGCTCGGTTGCCCATTTGATGAGATGACCAGCTATCTCCATATTTGTAAGAACTTTCCCCATGGTGTTATTAGTTAGCACGGTAATTGGATGTGCTAGAAAATAAGGCCTTAGGCAGTGAGTCATGAGGATCAACCCGTAGACCAACTTCTCGAGAATCATGTACCGAGACTCGGCCCCTTTTAATAGATAGCTAAAGAAGTATACTAGTAATTGTGCATTGTCCTGCTCTTTCACCAAAACTGCTCCCACAGCCTCAGAGGTAGCCGACAAATACACCTAGAGCGGCTCCCCAACTGTAGGCTTGAGTAATGAGGGTAGGGTCTCTAAGTGCTATTTCAGTTCCTCAAAAGTTTTGTTACACTCTTCGTCCCACTAGAACTTTGCATCTTTCTGAAGCACTTTAAAGAAGGGGAGTGTTCAGTTTGCAAATCGAGATATAAACCTGGAAAGTGTCATGATTCTACCCACCAGCTTCTGGGCTTCCTTTAGATTTCGAGGAGCCTGCATGTCTCGGAAGCTTGAATCTTCTCCGGGTTGGCTTTGATTCCCCGCTCGGTGATGAGATATCTCAGGAACTTCCCTCCTCGAACTCCAAATAGGCATTTCAGGGGATTTACCTTAAGTGTGTACTGTCACAGCGTACAACAAGTCTCCTCCACATCGGAAATCAGGTTTATCGCCACGGTGGACTTGATAAGGATGTCGTCCACATAGACCTCCACATTCTGCCCTATTTATTCTCAAAGATCTTGTCCATCATCCTTTGGTAAGTAGCCCCTACATTTCGTAACCCAAACAGCATAACTGTATAACAGAAAGTACCATCTACCGTGATAAAGCTAACCTTCTCTTGGTCTTCCCGGGCGAGAGGGATCTGGTGGTATCCTTGGTAAGCATCGAGCATGCAAATCCTTTCACAGCCCGAAGTTGAATCTACCATCTGATCAATCCTCGGTAGAGGGTAACAATCTTTGGGGCTGGCTCAATTGAGATCCCAAAAGTCGATACAGAGCCTCCACTTATTGTTGGGCTTGGACACTAGGACCACATTAGAAAGTCAGGGTGAGAATTGTACCTCTCTAACGTGCCCCGCTTTTACGAGCTAGTCCACTTCAGCTCGGATGACTTATTCTACTTGGCAGAGAAATTTTTCTTCTTCTACTTGACCGACTGGGAATTAGGCAGGAGATGAAGCTTGTGCTCAGCTACCTCAGGCCTGACTCCTAGTGGCTTATTAGGGGGCCAGGCGAAGACGTCCCTATTGCGCACCAGACATTCAACCAGGTCTGACTTGATTTCTATCGACAGGTCACTCGATATGCGAGTGATGCTTTCAGACCGGTCAGGATGAAGCTAAATCTCCTCCCAAGGAATGGGTTCTTCCGCCATAGACAAATACTCCTCTTGAATAGCATGGACTCCCCCGTCTTGGTTTTCTGAGCCTTGCGGACTTCGACCTTAACCATGTCTACATAACACCTGTGTGAAACCAGCTGTTCATCTTGAACTTCCCCGACCTGGTCTACCACCAAAAATTTTATCTTGTGATGAAAGGCGGAGATTGTGGCTCGAAATTCATGTAGGGCGGATCTCCCCAAGATGACATTGTAAGAGGACGGGGAATCCACCATGATGAAGGTGCTCCTCTGAGTCCTCGCCAATGGTTCGCTACCCAAAGATATGGCTAGCTTAATCTGAGCCATTGGTTGTACTTCCTGTGAACCCATACAAAAAGGTGGTTATGGGTTGAAGTTCACTAGCGTCAATCTGTATGTCATCAAACACACTTTTGAATAGCACATTGACAGAGCTTCCAGTGTTGATGAAAACTCTAGCCACGCAACTGTTGGTGATGACGGCTTTGATGATAAGTACATTATCATGAGGGAGCTCTACTCTCTCCAGATCCTGTGGCCCAAAACTGATCAAAGGCCCGGCAGCTTGTTCCTGGCTGCAACATATCGCGTGTATCTCTAAGCAACATTCATGGGACTTCCTGGCTTTGGCAGAATCCCCATCCGTAGGTCCTTTGGAGATCATGCTGAATGTGTTGGATCGAGAAGCGCTAGAGGGGGATGAATAGCGCTCGTGGCTTTCACTCGTTTTGGAATCGTAAAACTCGAATAACACAACAAAATAAAATAAACGACAAACACATAAAGACACAGGTCGTTTACTTGGTTCGGAGCCTGTAACGACTCCTAATCCAAGGCCCATGCTCGTTGAGCGTTTACATTGAGCAACAACTATAATTTCGTTAAAGTGTTTACAAGATGAAGCATAATAATTAAAAAGAAACAACTAAATTATACCAACGACAGTAGAAAATTGAAGATTCTGAGCTCTGGGTCGTCGGCGTCAAGTTGTGGCTTTGTCGGAAGGTCTCGTTAGCAACTTATTGCACAAGGATGGCTTAGAAGGTGTTGTCTTTACTGCTACCTCGAGACATCCTTATAAAGGGTGTTCAAGGCACCTCCATTAAGCTCCAAGGCGCCTCCAACCCAAGATTTTATCCCGACTCAGCCGCTGTCGATCAGGCTTTGACCGTTGCTTGTTATTCACCTAAAGGCACCTTCAACGCCACTCCAAAGCACCTCTAAGCCGCGGTCCAAGGCGCCTTTAGTCCCCATGAAGGCGCCTTTAGCTCCTTCTCGCAGACAGCCTCCACCTTATACCTGAGGCGCCTCCAAGCTCCATAGAAGCGCTTCGGGTACTGTTCATCCGAGGTGAAGTGTGCTCTTTTATCCCTACACAATGTGTTAGTCCACAAAATACACATATACCCTACAAGACAAGGTTAGCACACATAAATATGATAAGAAAGGTGTTTGACAGTCTCTGGACTGTCCGGGTCTGACTTCGGATTTCCAACCGGAAACCCTAGGTCGACCCGACGCCTACTGTTCCCTCTACGGGGAGCGCGTCCTCACCTACTCCTCTCAAGAGAGTTACCTATTGCTAGTGCGATCCTCCAGATCGGTTGGACTTTTGCTCAGTGCTCGATGCTTCCGGACTTTCTACTAGACGCCCGCTCCCCGACCCGTCCAGTCTTCCTCCTGGTTCGTGACACCAGGAATTTCCACCTAGGGTTACCACCCCCTAGGACTTTTGCCTGAAGCCCTCGACCCACCAAAACTTTTTGCATAGGGTTACCACCCCCTATGACCTAGGATTACCACCCCTAGGGTTTTCCACCTGCCTAACCTCAATCAGGACTTTTGTCTAAGTACACTTAGGACTTTCCTGCAAGCTCATTCAAACTGTTAGATCACAACATAACCTTAACTTTGAATCCTTTGCCATTATCAAAGCACTGGTTCGATCATCGTGTAACGACCACCCTCCTTACTACTCTCTAAGGGAGGACGCTACTTAACTACTCATTCTACTTAATTGATATTGCTTACTTTAAAGATAGTAAACTTAACACGATATATATTTCTTTTCTTCTTTTTTTTTTGAAGGCATGCTGCATTACTACTAATCATTTTAGTGCTGTCATCAACCAAGCCTATCAATCATACCAAGGTGTATTAGCATGTTTCCATAATAGCATTTAAAACTTGTATGCATATATATATACCTTTGCATAATTCGGTCATGGCTGTTCCTACTAATGCTGCATGCATAATAATTCATTACCAGCCAAACCTTTAATCATTAATAAGGAAACTTTAAACCAAGCAAATGTGAAACCTTAACCTAAACCAATATACGAGTTACCCTCTACCACTAAGAAGGTGCAAAGGAACAAAACGATAGCAGTAAACTACATCCCAATATTTTTCTTTCATAAACACTAAACCGCCTTCGCTGGTCCTTTTCCAGCATCAATTTAGCACAATGTCAACATTAATAAAGGTAGCCAATTCCAGCATAATCGAAAAGCTATTAATCCAGCAACCAAAAATAAACCCATTTCACAATTTATGGCACTAATTAGAGCATTAAACAAATTATGGAACATGTAAGAAGGAATTAAACTAGCATGTGCAATTGGGAGGTACAAAACTGAACAAAAATCAAATCTGTATTTGCTTAAGGAAATTAAACTAAATCTGCACTTACTAATAGAAAAAGGTAAGACTAAATCAAATCCAGCAATATAAAATAACATGTGCGGTTCTCTAATTTCTTTAGCAATTAAAAGAAAACTTCTATTAAACTCTTATCAGATTCTTAACAAGAATTCATTTAAATCCTCTAGCAAGGTCCCAAGCTTCCATAGTTCCAAACATCACACACATCCATCACGCATCCTCCTTGTCGCCTCCCTTCGCTATTGCTTTTCCTTTCATTTATCTGCAGTAGGAGGAATGCAAACTATAAGTCAATGCTTAGTAAGTGCTATCTACTCACAAAATTTGGAAGAGCATATACTGCGAAGAATGCTAAATCTGAAATGCTAAAGAGAAAAGCTACTCATGCTCAACTAATAGCAAAGCTCTGAAAATGATCTGCATACTCATGCTATACAAGAATAAAACTGCATGTTGGAAATAAACTAATCATACTCAATAAACTAATAATGAAAGTAAATAAACTAATACTGCATGCTAGAATTCAAAAGAACTAAACTTCTTAATTCTAGGCATATATGAAGCTCGTTTCATTTGTCCCAAAAAAAAACTTATGGTCTTATACTTATAGTCTTACACTTAGAAATTATTATTTAATTTAATTTCTCTTTTCTTGTCTTTTCTTGGGCCCAGGCTTAGTACCAAATGCGCGCTCCCTAGTAGAGACTGGGGTAGCGAACCACCAATCCTACGAGGGTAAAGACCTTGGTCTTACCAGGGCCAAGACCTTGGAATTGGTCACCTGGATTTGTTTAACGACAACCTTGGAAGTCGGGTACTAGCCTCTTTAAATGATTTACTTGTTATCTTTTCTTCCCTAGACCTTGGTCTTTCCTTTACTAATAACTTCTAATAAATCCCTAAAAGGATTTTATAGAACACTATATGTACATGTAAATTCTAGAGCTGCATGGAATGAGTTCAATTCGTTAAGACTTGCTGTGAAAATAAGGAATTGCATCTAACTGAACATGCTGACAAATAACAAAGAAATCTAAGATTTGCATGCTTTAAAAATAGACCATCCAAGCTCACTGATTTGCAAGGAAAATAAAACTGCAAAGCTAAAAGAGAAGGTCGGTTGTCCATGCTTAATAATCTTTGCAAAAGTACTAAATTGAAATGTAAGGGAAAGGAAACAGCCGACCATGCTTGCTGAAATTTTAAACCAAAACCCACTGCATTCTTACAAATTGGGCAGTAATATATACACAATTCAGCTAGTAAAGAGTTGCTACTGAAAACCCAAAAAAAACATATTCATTCTTCATGCACAATACCACGGCAAGGAAACCAAAGGGACCGGAATGCTACTCCTAGCCATTCATTGCAGTGACCTCTAAAACCGAAACCTATATGCTCAAACAAACTAAACCCTTTCATGTTCATCACCTAATAGCAACAAAATTCGAATCCTGTAAAACTCCCATGAATCAAACAAGTTCATCAAGGTAACAAGGGGGTCTAAGTTTGAAATACTAACTTTATAGGGTTGTTCTTTTTCATGCAGCATGGAGAAAATAGCAAAAGTAATTTTCATTGCAGCAAGGAGAAAATAGCAAGAGTAATCTAGAATGAAGATTCATGGCAGAAAACTTCAAAAACAGCATTCTTTCAAGCATACTTCGAAAAAACAAGAAGTACAAGACTCCGAGAACCACCCCTACTGCAGGTGAGAAGCAACTTACGCTTGTTCTTGCACTTACAACTGACGGAATGGTTCTAGGGTTCGGAGACTTGCAAGATTTCGACCTCTTCCTCGGGCCTATGGGTTCTCCTCGACGAGAGGAGCTCGGATCCGCAAGGTTCACCGGAAAAAGGCCTTCGTCGGCCGCCGAAGGGAGGAAACCCTAGCCTCCTTCGTTTCCGCCCAAGCAGGAGTCGCCGCTCGCGTCGGGAGAGGAGAGGAGAAGAGATTTCGAGAGAAAAGAAAATAACCTAATCCCTCTTATAACTAGGTCTAACTTTGGGTTCTCATTATAACTTAACTATATTTCGATATAGGTTTAATTAAGAAAAGTTCGGTTGGTCTGCTGGTTAAGCGAATCTCTGCTTAACTCAAGGTTTCCGATTCAAATCTCGGCTTGGATATTTTTTTGTCCAAAATTTCTTTCATTAGTAAAAATACCAAACGACCTCCAAAAATTGCATAAAAATACTCTAAAAATTTCTAAAAATCTCCAGAATATTTCTATAGCATTTCTAAATATTTTTAAGAACATTTAGAACTCAAAATAAGGAAAATTGGGTCGTTACACATCGGATGCTTCCCACACCAACAATCTTCCCCTTTTTTATTATGGCAACTTAAATTTAAAGTTAAGTAAAACAGACATAAGTAAACGAATGTATCAATAAACATAAGCAAGCTTTTTAAGTAAAAAGTTCAAGTAAGAACGTAAGCAAGCTAAATTTCTAAGGCTCCCCCTTAATAAGAGCTCTCCTTTTCTTGTCCTTAATTTGAATTTGTCCTACTCTCCCCCTTTTCCAAATATCAAAAAACTTTTGTAGGGAAAAGAGAAGATGAAAGGACTCAGTTTTAAAACCAATAAATTATGTTTTCAAAAAAGTTATACTTTTAAAACAACATTTTAAAACAACTTGTAAGTGAAATTTGCTAAGTAAAAACTTGTTTTTGAAGTAAGCAAATTAAAGCAGAAAAAATATTTTAAACACGAAGTTAGTTTTAAGAAAAGTTTAGTAATTTAGCTGAAAAGATTTTTCTTTGAACTGAAAGATTTTGAACAACTCCTTTTACTTAGCCAAAATTTATGCAAATTGAGGTTCAATTTTGAAAAATTAAAACAAATGATTTTCGAGAGGCAAGTTTTGAAAATAGTAAGTTTAAGTTTTGCAATTAAAAATGACTTAGCTAGTTTCGAAAGGATTAATTTTGAAAAGCTTTTCGAATAATTTTTAAAAGCTTAAAAAAAAGATTAAAAAAATCTTTTGATTTGACTTAGTTAATTTTGAAGACAGCTATAAAAGTCATAAAATATTTAGACGAATAAGGATTTTAAATTAAAGGCAAAGGAGGAGGAATAATTTAAGAACCTAATGTCCAAGCATGAGTTAAGTTAAATGGATTTCAAATTAACCAATTTTGTTTAGTGAGGTATCAAAGCCCTAAAGTGCAAGCATGAGTCAACTTGAAATTTTAATATCCTTAACCAATTGTCTAACCTTTAGCTACTGGCTGAATACCTAGAGGGCAACAATTTTCACTTGATTAGTCAAGTTAAGTTAGTAATCCAATTAGATTTGACTAGGGTTGGATCATTTAACTTGATTAATGTAAAGTTAGTTTTTAATGCCCAGACTCACTATGATGCATAGAAATAAGCATTCTGGAGTCCAAGTTGTACCTTATGCATCTCACGTCGTTCTAAGTTTCTTTCAAACACAAACAAGTTATGCCTAGTGTGTTTGTGAGATGCTCTGGCTGAAACTAGGGAAACATGATTTCTAGGGGGAAGATCCTAGGCTGAGTCCAAATTTTAAAAAACTAATAAGATTGGGATTTTGAAAACATTATTTTTCCTAGAATTTTAAAAGATAATTTTAAGATTAAGCAATTTTGAAGACCAAAAAAAATTTAAAAATAAATGTAAGAAATTGGTTTGAAAGTCAAGATCTATTCTACCCAACACATTCCTATGTGTCTTCTAAGTGTACTGAACTCGAGTTCAGGTAAGGGTTTTGTGAAAATGTCAGCTAGGTTTGATTTGGACTCAACATAGTTAAGTACAATTTCACCTTTAGCTACATGATCCCTTACAAAATGGTGTTTTACCTCTATGTGTTTAGTCCTAGAGTGGTGAATTGGATTTTTGGTCATATTAATTGAACTTATATTATCAATTAAAATTTTTGTATTTTTATATTCTAGTTGATAGTATTTTAGTGTATGCATCATCCACAAAAGTTGAGAAGCGCATTCTCCTAGGGCAATATATTCAGCTTCAGTAGTGGATAAAGTAATATAGTGTTGCTTTCTGCTTGACCAACTTACTAGGCACTGACCTAGAATTTGGTAGCTACCACTTGTGCTTTTTCTATCTAGTTTGTACCCGGCATAGTCTGAATCAGAATAGTCAAAAAGGTCAAAGGTGCAAGTTCTAGGATACCAGAGTCCTACATTTAGGGTGCCCTTAATGTACCTAAGTATTCTTTTAGCATATGTTAGATGTGACTCTTTTGCACATGATTGGTATCTTATACACATACCTACTGCAAATAATATATCGGGTCAACTTGCAGTTAGGTAAAGTAAGCTACCTATTACACTTCTATAGTGTTTTGGATCTACTGGTTTTCCTTCTGGGTCAGAATCAATGTTGATGTTAGTTGTCATTGGAGTATTAATAATTTTTGAATTTTTCATGCCAAATTTTTTAATTAGTTCCTTAGCATATTTAGTTTGATAAATATAGATTCCATCTTTGGTTTATTTAATTTGTAAGCCTAAGAAAAAATTAAGTTCCCTTACCAAACTCATTTCAAATTCATTTTCCATTAATTTAACAAATTCTTTTAAAAGTTTAGTGTTGGTTTAGCCAAAAATTATATTATCAACATAGATTTGGGCTATAAAAATATCTTTCTCTAAGGTTTTGATAAATAGGGTCTGATATATTTAACCTTGGTTAAAGCCCTTGGATATTAGGTAATTAGATAACTGTTCATACCATGCCCTAGGTGCTTGTTTTAGGCCATATAAGGCCTTTTCAGTCTGAATACATGGTTTGGTTTATCTAAATCCTCAAATCCTGGGGGTTGGCTTACATATACCTCTTCCTTAATGAACTCATTTAAGAAGGCTGACTTGACATCCATTTGGTATAATCTGAATCCCTTATGTGCTGCATAGGCCAGCAGCATCCTAATGGATTCGAGTCTAGCTACTGGTGCATAGGTTTTGTCATAATATAATCCTTCAACCTGGTTGAACCCTTTGGCTGCTAGTCTGGCCTTATTTCTTACAATCTCACCCTGATAATCCAATTTATTCCTAAATATCCATTTGGTGTTAATTATGGACTTATCTATGGATTTAGGTACAAGTTCCCAGACTTGATTTCTATCAAATTGGGCTAACTCTTCCTACACGCAATGATCCAGTTTAGATCAGGTAGGGCTTCTTCTATAGTCTTAGGCTCAATTTTGGAAATAAGGGCAATCTGACTCAGGTTTCTATAAGATGATCTAGTTCTAACTCCTAGGTTTGGGTCACCCAAAATTTGGTCAAGTGGGTGAGAAGTATTTATTCTTGTTGGTCTTATATTTGGGTTAGTCATTGGTTCCTCTGGTTTACTAGTGTTGGGTTGAATTTCATCATCTTCTATAATTCTTGGGTTAATCTCAATACTTTCATTTGTATTAGGTAGATTATTTTCTTCATCAAAGATTACATTTGTTGTTTCTTCAACTTTAGGGTATTTTGGTTATAGACTCTATAAGCCCTACTAGTTGTGGAGTACCCTAAAAATATTCCTTGGACTGATTTGGGTGTAAATTTTCCTAAGTAATCTTTAGTGTTTAAAATGTGAAATTTACATCCAAACACTTTTAAATAGTTCAAGTTGGGAATTTTATTATAGTATATTTCATAGGGGGTTTTATTTTGTAATTTGTTAATCAGAATTCTATTTTGAATGTAGTTTGCTGTATTTATTGCTTCGGCCCAGAATTAATGATTTAAGTTGTACATTTAGCATGATTCTAGCGGCCTCTTGTAGGGTTCTATTTTTCCATTCCACCAACCCGTTTTGTTGGGGAGTTCTAGGACAAGAAAATTCATGTTTGTATCCATTTATTTTATAAAATTGGATAAACCTATGATTTTCAAATTCACCCCCATGATCACTTCTTATCCTTTTAATTTTAGTATCTTTTTCATTTTCTGTTAACTTGTAAAAATTATTAAAAGCTTCAAAGGTTTCATCTTTTATTTTTAGAAACTTTACCCAAGTGAACCTAGAGTAATCATCAATTATAACTAAGCAGTACTGGTTCCTGCTTAGTGACTTGGCTCCGTGTGAATCAAATAAGTCTAAATGTAGGAGCTCAAGTAAGGAGTTAGTTCTATTTAGGTTGGTTGATTTGTGAGTTGATTTGGTTTGCTTACCTTGTTTGCAAGCTTGGCAAATTGTATTTTCTCAGTTCCTTAATTTGGGTAGCCCTCTAATTAAGCCATTTTGACTCATTTTTTAAATGAGTTTGACATGAGTGTGACCCAGTCTTCTGTGCCACAGGCTGGTTTCCTCTTGTTGTGTCAAAAGACACTCTACTGAGGATAAAGGCAGTTCAATTGTGTAGATGTTGTTTTTCCTGAGTCCCTTAAGTATGACTTCGGGGTTGTTAATATTTTTAACTAAACATCCAGAATTATTAAAAATAACTAAATAGCCACTATCACACAATTGACTTATACTTAGTAAATTAAAGTTAAAATTTTCAACTAATAAAACATTTCGAATAATGAAATCGGAACTAAGTTCGATATTACCTTTTCCGATAATCTTAAGTTTACTGTCGTTGCCGAATGCAACTGATCCTAGGTTATTATATTTAAGTTTAGTGAACTTCAACCTATCTCCAGTCATATGTCTGGAGCATCCACTATCCAACATCCATTGATCCAATTCCTACACATAAGGTATTTTGAATTGGATTCTTTTAGATGGATTAAAAGATAGTTAGATTGAAATAAACTCCCAAATTTTCCTTCTCACCCAATCTAGGTTAGCAATCAGTTATTTCTATCGGTGATTGTTAGATGGTTGAATAATTATTTTAGAAAAAGCTTAAGTTAATTAATTTAAAGAATATTAAGTTAATTAAATTTAAAAAGTTTAAGTTAATTAATTTTGAAAAAGTTTTTAAGTTAATTAAATTTAAAAACTTAAATTTTAGTTAATTAATTAAATTTAAAAAGTTAAATTTAAGTTAATTAATTTTGAAAAAGTTTTAAGTTAATTAAATTTAAAAGAGTATTAAAAAATATTAAATTAATTTTAAAAAGTATTAATTTAAATGATTTTCAATTTAATTGAATTGAATTAATTTATTTTCAATTTAATTTTAATTTTAATTTTAATTTAATCATCTCACCTGATCTAAGTTTTTCAATCAGGGGATCCTATAATTTTGTGAGATGAATTAGGTTCAATTTTCGAGTTTGGTTTAACTTTATGTTAGATTCAGGTTTAGCTTTGGGCTCACAAATAGGCATTCTTTGGATTAACTTCTGGGCTATGGTGAGTCACTTGGACATCATTAAAGTAACCATGCCTTCAAGGTTTTCCAAATAGTCCTATCCACTGTACTTAGTACAAAACCTTGGTCTAACTAGTTAGGATTCATAAAGGATAGCTTCAGTCAGTTCCACTTAGCCAAATGCACTAGGTCGAAGCCATATCTTCCTAGACATGCATAGACTAAGCTTTCCTAACGTACTATCATCCAATATTTCACCAGTACCATGAGTCAAGTTAAACTTAGCCCTTTTTTATTCTAGCCCTAATTACTCTGCCGGGTAGGTTCCTTTTGGAGGTGCCAGCTATTCTGGAGCCTCCATTATTGATTTTCCTTTTATCTTGTTTTTAAAGTTTTAATTTTGAATTATATTCCTTTAAATTTATTTGTTAAGATAATTTTTATTTATTTATTTATTAGAATAATTTATCTTTATTTATTTAATTATTTATTAGTTAAGATAATTTTTCTTTTTTCTCTCCCTGGATCATAGCCTCGATAAGGTCTATCAAGGTAATGTACTTGATCCTTGGGGACCCAATATTGACCAAGTCTAACTTGATTGACCAAGTTGGACTTGGGTAGCCATGCTTGGACTAGTTTACTATTTGGTCTGTTGACTACGGATAGATAGGATCGATATTTCCTTTTGGATTTAAAACCTAGTCCAGTTCTATTGTAAACAGCTCTTTGTGTCCCAAGAATTAGGCCAAGGTTCTTGGAGCCCAAAGAAAATTGTTCCAATGTCTTCTCCAAATCCTTGACCTGAGTTTTCAGACTAGAATTTTCTTCCTCAAGATTTTTGACTTGAGTTGAATTTCCAGTCTGAACTGGGTCAGCCAAGGTTTTGGAGTTAGTCACTTCTTTAAGGATTGCTATTTCCTTTAGAAGTGGCTTGACCCGAATGTTTGATTTTGCTAATTTGCGTAATAAATAATTAACTAAATTATTTAATCGTGGAATACTTACAGTGGGGTCAGGCCCTTCAGAAACGGATACGGATCTGTGGCTTCTTTCCGATTCACTCTCGCTCTCGGACACGTTGATTTGATCCCGGGCCATCAGTGTGAGGAGGCTCGCCTGGTTGAGCTCGTTGTCGGTATCTTCTTCTGAAGATTCCTCAAAAGTTGCTTTCAGCACCTTCTTCTTTCTCTGCTTCTTTGCTTCCTTTTGATTTGGCCAGTTGGCCTTGATATGCCCCTTCTGATTGCACCCGTAGTAAATTACCTCGAACTTGACTTTTGAGCTTGGTTGACTCTCCTTGGATTGTACTGCCTTCTTTAGGTCTCTCTTGTTGAAACTCTTCTTTTTGTTGTACAGTTTCTTCACAAGGTTCACAAGTTCTATTGTTAGTTCGACGTCTTCATCATCTGAGTCGGGTTCTTCTTCTGACTCTGGTTCGGTTCTTCACAGTGTTCTTGGTTCACGTGTTCTGCTTGTACCTGCAATCAAAGCAATGCCCTTCTCGGTTGGCTGTGCATTAGTCTGCTCATGTAGTTCAAATTCAGAAAACAACTCATCTAGTCTAATGGAAGATAAGTCCTTGGAGACTTTGTAAGCATCTACCATTGATGCCCACAATGTATGTTAGAGTGTATACTGAAAGCCTAAGCTTTTGTAAACAATTATTTTGAATAAAGAATCACATTTAGTCAAATTGTCTACATTTAGTTGTAGTTGTTCAATTAATTTATATTGTAGATAACATAGTATGTGGTGCCACATACAGAAGAGGATGTTATCAGTACCTTATAAATTATAAACAGTAGCTCACGACCAAAATGAAAAGGAACAAACCATTGGAAGGTCGTAGTGTAAT
This sequence comes from Zingiber officinale, assembly GCF_018446385.1. NCBI lineage: Eukaryota > Viridiplantae > Streptophyta > Magnoliopsida > Zingiberales > Zingiberaceae > Zingiber > Zingiber officinale. The sequence continues at coordinate 23,822,148 of NC_055987.1, read as the reverse complement.
TAGGAATTAGTTTATCTTAACTATATAATTACACTAGTACACTTAGAGTGTATTGAGTAGGACCATATGAGGTCATTTCTTTTATACTGACTTTATAAAGAAACAAATACCTCAGTTATTATGGAAGTGTGTGCTCTTAATCCTAATATAATAACAAGCACATATATTTGATATTTATTTCTTTAATTTATCAATGGGTGAGATTTAGTTCGATGAATCAATAAGCCCGATAAGTTGGAAAATGATATCACTTATAGTGTGTGTTGTTGATTATAGAAGGAAACTGTGTCCTAGTAATCTAGGTTGATAATGTCCCCAAGATGAGCTCATAAAGATTGTCATGTTAAACCCTGCAGGTGGACTTAGTCCGACATGACGATAAGGTTGAGTGGTACTATTCTTGGATGAAGATATTAATTAAATGAGTTGTCAGTAACTCACTTAATTAGTGGACATTTGACATCTTAAACACAGGGAGACTAACACACTCATAATAAGAAGGAGCCCAAAAATATAATTTGGGATTGGTGCGGTAGTTCAATAATAGTTCTCTAGTGGAATGAATTATTATTGATAAAATTAAGTTGTGTGTTCGGGGCGAACACGGGATGCTTAATTTTATCGGGAGACCAAAACCAATTCCTCCTCTCGGCCCCGATCGTAGCCTCTTATTTATAGAGTACTATACACACCTATACCCACCTTCATACCCATGATAAGGGGGTCGGCCAAGCTAGCTTGTGGTTCAAGCTAGGGCCGGCCAAGCCTTGGTTCATGGTGGCCGGCCCTAGCTTGAACCCAAGCTTAGGTGGCCGGCCCCCATTAAATTAAAAAGAATTTTAATTTTTAATTATTCTTATGTGGAAGATATAATTTATTGGAGAGAATTAAAATTAAAATATCTGTCTTAAAAGGATCTACAAAAGATTAAAGAAAGAGATTAGATCTCTTTCCTTATTTGTAGATTGCAAAGATATTTTATTTTTCTTCTTTATAAATTATTCACACGTTGAAAAATTAAAATTATAGAAATTTCTTTTTATCAACCATGAAGGGATTTTAAAGGGAAATTTTATTTTTTAAAATTTCCGAAGACAAATAAGGAATTTTTAATTGTTGATTGAAAATTGTCTTGTTTGATCTCCATGAGGTGGCCGGCCATTACAAGGTTAATTGGGATATTTTATTTTATTTTTCTCAATTAATTCATGTCAAGGAAAGTTAAGGAAATTTTATTATAATTAAATTTTCTTATTTTCCAAAGCCAAGGAATATAAAAGAAGGGGTTGGGGTGCCTTCATGGGTTACAACTTCTATTATTCTCTCCCTCTTTTCCTTGGTGTTGTGGCCGGCCATCCTTTCTCCTTCTCTTCCTCTTTGTGGTGGCCAAAACCCTTCTTGGCTTGGAGCTCTTGTGGTGGCCGGATACTACTTGGAGAAGAAGAAGAAGAAGAAGGAGAGAAAGCTTGCATCCCTTAGAGCTTGGTTGGTGGTTTTTCTTCATCCTTGGTGAAGCTTTTGATTTGGCCGAACCTAGCTAGGAGGAGAAGAAGGTGCTTTGGTGGTTTCTCATCTCGGAAGATCGTTGCTCACACAACGTCCGAGGTTAGAAGAGGAATACGGTAGAAGATCAAGAGGTTTTTCTAAAAGGTATAACTAGTAATTTTTTCCTTCCGCATCATACTAGTTATTTTTGGAAATAATACCAAATACAAGAGGCTTACGATTCTAGTATTTCGAATTTATTTTTTGATGTAGTGTTCTTATGTTTTCTTCTTTTCCTTGTGATTTGATTGTTCCTTTCGGTTAACCTAAAGTTATTTTAGGAAATTAAATATTAACTTTCCTTAAAAGGTTTTGTCTAGTCGGTGGTGGTTGTTCCCATATCCAAGAAGGTCGTGTGCCTCGCCACGTCAGTACTGGGAACCAATTAAGGAAATTAATATTTAATGGAATTAATAACTTAGGTGATTTGGATAGAACGTGTTAAGTTCTGCAGGAGATCCAAGTCTAAACCTAAAAGAATAAATAGATTAAGTTTTGGATCAAACGTGTTAAGTTCCGTAGGCGATCCAAAATTTAATTTAAAATAACACATGGTAGCTAGGAAAAAGGTTCAGACCTTTGTACAAAATTTTTGTACAGTGGAACCTCTAGGTTTTCCGAGTAGCAACCAACAATTGGTATCAGAGCTAGGGTTTTACCTCTGTGTATTTGGTATTAGTTTAATTATGCACATGACATACATAATTTAGGCAGGATAATAGTAGGATGTGCTAACTTTGTGGATGCAGGATCCAACTATTATGGCTTATTGTTTTTTTTATGTGTGTGTTTGGACCCTTGGACATGTTAAGGGCATTTATATGTGTGTGCATGATTGTATTATAAAATACAGCAGGAGCTGTATTTAGTTTTTATTAGGATTTTATTTTTGATCTAGTTACATGTACATTCCTTTTATGGAATATAGGATCGATGGATGTAAATTTTTATTTTATGTTCGATCTAGTTTACATGTACATTCCTTCGAGGAATATAGGATCGAAAAATGTAAAATTCTATTTTGTCGCGGATCGAATCTTGCAAGGCGTGGAACCTTTTGAGGACCAGAGGCGCAGCGGAACAAGGAGCAAGATGGATGCGATAACTAGACCCGGTGGCAGTGGCCAAAGATGGCAGAAGCTAGGGTTGGCGACACACGGAGGACAACAATAGATAAAAGCCATAATAGTTGAAAATTAGTTTTTCATTTATTGCTTTTATATTGTGCTGTGTGTGCATGTTAGTATACATGTCTAGTAGGCTAGCATAGTTAAAATTCCTCATTTATAAATAACTAAGTGGGAGAGGGTTTTTAAATAAATTCCATAGTCTCCATTACTGGTTTGTAAGTGATGCAAACAAGCTTGCGCGTTGGCTCTGAGTGCCTTCCTCCATATCGGATGAGCTTGTTTGTGGATCACTAGAACAAACTTCCATTTTGGATGACTATAGGAAGTTAATTAAGAGCGTGTGATCTTCCCCATCGGAAGGGGCACAATCTTATTAATGGACTTAGTGTCAAGTAATGGTGCACACTTAGGCACGTCTAATAGTATCCTCCCCATCGGAGTCACTGCTATTATTCGTGTGACCAAAGGGTACCAACTATTAATTTTATTTGTCAAAAAGTTAGGTTGACAAGATAATAAAATTAATGGGTTAAAACCCTCTTTTTACAAATGCTGAATTTGTATACGTCCACACTATCATGGCATACAATATTCGCGGTGTTTTGAGGTGTTGGTTAATTTAAAATAGTATTGTTTGAGAAATCAATATTATTCTAAATTTAGAGTTCTGACCAAAAGTTATTTGTGATTCTTAGGATGACTTTCAACCCACTGTCCATCATACTTCAACAGAATAGACTTACTGGTCCTAATTACATAGATTGAAAAAGGAACCTGGACATTGTTCTTACTGCTGAAAGCTATAAATTTGTACTGACTGAGCCTTGCCCTGAAGTACCCACTGGTGAATCTACCCAAGAGGAGATTGAATATCATAGGAAATGGGTAAAAGCAGATGAGATGGCGCGGTGTTACATTTTGGCTTCAATGTCAAATGTATTGCAACATCAGCATCAAGATTTACCAACAGCTTATGATATTATGAACAATCTCAAGGAACTCTTTGGTCATCAGGATATGGCTTCTAGGCAAGAATCCATGAGAAAGATAATGACAGCCACCATGCAAGAGGGTACTCCTGTAGGGATCATATCCTAAAGATGATGGCTTATCTGAATGAAATACAGATCCTTGGAGGAGAAATTGATGGGGAAACCCAGATCGATATGATCCTCCAAACGCTACCTAGAAGTTTTGAGCAATTTCGCCTGAATTACAATATGAACAAAAGGGTATATTCATTGCGGAACTACAGAACTTCAGACAACGAAGGATTGTTTGTCACAATTCTCATATTCACTATATCGAAAATGGTTCTACTTCTAAACCGAAAGGAAAGAAGAAGAAGAAACAAGTTGGTTCAAAGAAAGTGAATAAATCTCGGAGTACGGGACCTAAAGGAATGAAGAAGCCGAAGGGCAAGTGCTTCATCTGCAAGCAGTCAGGGCATTGGAAGGCGGACTGTCCTCGTAGGAATCAGAACAACAAAGGTATATCTCATGCTCTAGTTGTTGAAATATGTTTAGCGGTGTTATCTACCAGTACCTGGTGTGTAGATACGGGAGCCACTGATGGGTTCCAAGAAACCCGACGACTAACTGAAGGAGAGATTATTGTCTACATGGGCAATGCTACTAAGGTGGCGGCTGTTGCAGTGGGAGATGTCTACTTATCTTTTAATAGAAATAGAAATTTGGTTTTAAGAAATTGTCTTTATGTACCCAGTTTAAGAAAGAATTTAATTTCAGTTTCTAAACTATTTTTGGATGGATATTCAGTTTCTTTTAGTAATGATGTAATTATTAAGAGAAATAAAGTGATTATCTGTTCTGGTGCATTAGTTGACAATTTGTATACTTTAAATCCAATTTCTCCCACAAAGCAAAACATGGAAATTTATAACTCATCTTCTAACTCAAATAAGAGAAAAGAACCTTCGGAAATGAACCAAGCATATATTTGGCATCTAAGGATTGGTCATATTAACTTAAGTAGGATTCAGAGGCTTATAGCCGATGGACTTCTGGGTTCATTAGAGTTGAAAAATTTTCCAACTTGTGAATCTTGCTTAGAAGGTAAAATGACCAAGAGGCCATTTAAGGCCAAGGGGTATAGAGCCAAAGAAGTATTAGAATTGGTTCATTCTGATTTGTGTGGTCCTATGTCTGTCCAGGCAAAAGAATATTTTGAATATTTTGTCTCTTTTATAGACGATTATTCAAGATATGAATACATTTACCTAATGCGCCGCAAGTCCGAGTGCTTTGATAAGTTCAAAGAATACAAGGCTTATGTGGAGAAACAACTAGGTAAAAGTATCAAGACACTACGGTCTGATCGTGGTGGCGAGTACCTCTTAGGAGAGTTTAGGAATTACTTATCAGAGGTCGGGATTCAATTCCAACTGTCTGCACCTGGTACATCCCAACAGAATGGTGTGGCAGAACGAAGGAATAGGACTCTTATGGAAATGGTTAGATCGATGATGAGTTATTCAGAATTATCAAATTTGTTTTGGGGATACGCTCTGGAAATAGCAGTGTACATTCTGAACTTAGTACCTTCTAAATCAGTTTCTTCTACTCCCACAGAATTGTGAAATGGGCGAAAGCCCAGTCTAAGACATATTCAGATTTAGTAGTCCAAACATGTCTTTGAAACGACGATAAGTTAGAATCTCGTAGTTTCATGTTGTTTGTGGGGTATCCCGGAGGAACGAAAAGGTGGTTTATTTTATAGTTCTAAAGACCAGAAGGTCATTGTTAGCACCAATGCCCGCTTTTAGAAGAAGACTATATAATGGATCACAAGTCCAAGCAAAGTTATTTTAGAAGAACTTAGAGAGGACACGCCTACTTCAGTACCAACAGTACAAGATGAAGTACCATAAGAGACCGCAACACGTGTCACACATGATACACAACCACGCATTGCCTCGTCGTAGTGGGAGGGTTGTAAAGAGACCTGATAGATTCATGTTTTGGGAGAGTCTTCGGACTTGGTCCCCGGTAAACATGAACCTGATCCCGAACATATGACTAAGCACTCCAAGATATAGATGCAAGATCTTGGCAAAGCGATGAATCAAATAGAGTCTATGTACTCTAATAAGGTCCGGGAGCTTGTAGAACCACCGATGGTGTAAAAGCCGCTGGATGCAAGTGGATCTACAAAAGGAAAAGAGGGACGACGGAAGGTAGAAACCTTCAAAGCTAGGCTTGTTGCAAAGGATACACTCAAAAGAGGGAATCGATTATGAGGAAACTTTTCACCAGGAGTCATACTTAAGTCTATCCGGATACTCTTATCCATTACCGCTCATATGGATTATGAGATTTGGCAAATGGATGTCAAGATTTTCCTAAATGGAAGTCTTGAAGAGAACATCCATATGAAGCAACCCAAGAGTTCATTGAAAAAAGGCAAAGAGCATCTAGTGTAGCTCAACGTCCATTTATGAAGCAAGTTTAGGTCTTGGAACATCCGGTTTAATGAAGTAATCCAGTCATATTTATTCAGGATGAGTCTTGTGTATACAAGAAGTGTAACGGAAACGTGATGGTATTTCTTGTACTATATGTAGATGATATTTTGTTAATTGACAACAATGTCAAGGTATTATCGAACGTAAGGGTATGGTTGTCCAAACAATTTGATATGAAGGACTTAGGAGATTGTGCACACATTCTTGGGATCAAAGTTATAAGGGATCGCAAGAAAAGAATGTTGTGTCTGTCCCAAGCTTCATATATAGATACAATCCTTGCTCGTTTTAGCATGCAGGATTCCAAGAAAGGTTTCTTACCTTTAGGCATGGAGTAGCTCTATCTAAAGAGATGTCTCCCAAGACATCAAAGGAGATAGAGGACATGAAAGGAGTTCCTTATGCTAACGGAAGCCTAATGTATGCAATGCTATATTTAGACCACGATATTTGTTTTTGTGTGGCATGGTTAGCGATATCGAGAGTAACCTCGACAAGGACATTAGAGTAAAACATATATTAAAGTACCGAGAAGGACTAGAGATTATATGCTAGTTTACCAAAGCGATTTGCTCCCTGTGGGTTACACTTGAATTTCCAATCGATAGGGACAACAGAAGTCTACATCGGGCTATGTGTTTACTTTGGGAGGTGGAGCCATTGCATGGAGGAGTGTTAAGCAATGTGTTTGACTCAACCATGGGTCGAGTAATGCGAGCTCAGAGGCAGCTAAAGAAGCAGTATGGCTCAGGAACTTTCTAATGGACTTAGATGTGATTCCTGGTTTGCCCAAAATCATCACAATTTATTGTGATAATAGCGGCGCAGTTGCAAACTCGAAGGAACCACGAGCCCATAAGCAAGTAAACATATAGAGCGCAAGTACCACCTGATACGAGATATCGTGAAGAGAGGAGAAGTTGTCATCGCCAAGATTGCATCAGCAGATAACCTGGCAGATCCTTTCACTAAGGCCCTTCCAGCAAAAGCTTTCGATCGGCATGTGGAGGGAATGGGAATCAGATGTATGGCAGAAGATATGGCAGCTTAGTCATTAGTATAAGTGGGAGATTGTTAGAGTGTATACTGAAAGCCTAAGCTTTTGTAAACAGTTATTTTGAATAAAGCATCACAATTGGTCAAATTGTCTATATTTATTTGTAGTTGTTCAATTAATTTATAATGTAGATAACATAGTATGTGGTGCCACATACAGAAGAGGATGTTATCAGTACCTTATAAATTATAAACAGTAGCTCACGACCAAAATGGAAAGGAACAAACCATTGGAAGGTCGTAGTGTAATTAGGAATTAGTTTATCTTAACTATATAATTACACTAGTACACTTAGAGTGTATTGAGTAGGACCATTTGAGGTCGTTTCTTTTATACTGACTTTATAAAGAAACAAATACCTCAGTTATTATGGAAGTGTGTGCTCTTAATCCTAATATAATAACAAGCACATATATTTGATATTTATTTCTTTAATTTATCAATGGGTGAGATTTAGTTCGATGAATCAATAAGCCCGATAAGTTGGGAAATGATATCACTTATAGTGTGTGTTGTTGATTATAGAAGGAAACTGTGTCCTAGTAATCTAGGTTGATAATGTCTCCAAGTTGAGCTCATAAAGATTGCCATGTTAAACCCTGCAGGTGGACTTAGTCCGACATGACGATAAGGTTGAGTGGTACTATTCTTGGATGAAGATATTAATTAAATGAGTTGTCAGTAACTCACTTAATTAGTGGACATTTGACATCTTAAACACAGGGAGACTAACACACTCATAATAAGAAGGAGCCCAAAAATGTAATTTGGGATTGGTGCGGTAGTTCAATAATAGTTCTCTAGTAGAATGAATTATTATTGATAAAATTAAGTTGTGTTCGGGGCGAACACGGGATGCTTAATTTTATCGGGAGACCAAAACCAATTCCTCCTCTCGGTCCCTATCGTAGCCTCTTATTTATAGAGTACTATACCCACCTATACCCACCTTCATACCCATGATAAGGGGGTCGGCCAAGCTAGCTTGTGGTTCAAGCTAGGGCTGGCTAAGCCTTGGTTCATGGGTGGCCGGCCCTAGCTTGAACCCAAGCTTAGGTGGTCGACCCCCATTAAATTAAAAAGAATTTTAATTTTTAATTATTCTTATGTGGAAGATATAATTTATTGGAGAGAATTAAAATTAAAATATCTGTCTTAAAAGGATCTACAAAAGATTAAAGAAAGAGATTAGATCTCTTTCCTTATTTGTAGATTGCAAAGATATTTTATTTTTCTTCTTTATAAATTATTCACATGTTGAAAAATTAAAATTATAGAAATTTCTTTTTATCAACCATGAAGGGATTTTAAAGGGAAATTTTATTTTTTAAAATTTTCGAAGACAAATAAGGAATTTTTAATTGTTGATTGAAAATTGTCTTGTTTGATCTCCATGAGGTGGCCGGCCATTACAAGGTTAATTGGGAAATTTTATTTTATTTTTCTCAATTAATTCATGTCAAGGAAAGTTAAGGAAATTTTATTATAATTAAATTTCCTTATTTGCCAAAGCCAAGGAATATAAAAGAAGGGGTTGGGGTGCCTTCATGGGTTACAACTTCTATTATTCTCTCCCTCTTTTCCTTGGTGTTGTGGACGGCCATCCTTTCTCCTTCTCTTCCTCTTTGTGGTGGCCGAAACCCTTCTTGGCTTGGAGCTCTTGTGGTGGCCGGATACTACTTGGAGAAGAAGAAGAAGAAGGAGAGAAAGCTTGCATCCCTTAGAGCTTGGTTGGTGGTTTTTCTTCATCCTTGGTGAAGCTTTTGATTTGGCCGAACCTAGCTAGGAGGAGAAGAAGGTGCTTTGGTGGTTTCTCATCTCGGAAGATCGTTGCCCACACAACGTCCGAGGTTAGAAAAGGAATACGGTAGAAGATCAAGAGGTTTTTCTAAAAGGTATAACTAGTAATTTTTCCCTTCCGCATCATACTAGTTATTTTTGGAAATAATACCAAATACAAGAGGCTTACGATTCTAGTATTTCGAATTTATTTTTCGATGTAGTGTTCTTATGTTTTCTTCTTTTCCTTGTGATTTGATTGTTCCTTTCGGTTAACCTAAAGTTATTTTAGGAAATTAAATATTAACTTTCCTTAAAAGGTTTTGTCTAGTCGGTGGTGGTTGTTCCCATATCCAAGAAGGTCGTGTGCCTCGCCACGTCAGTACTGGGAACCAATTAAGGAAATTAATATTTAATGGAATTAATAACTTAGGTGATTTGGATCGAACGTGTTAAGTTCCGCAGGAGATCCTAGTCTAAACCTAAAAGAACAAATAGATTAAGTTTTGGATCAAACGTGTTAAGTTCCGCAGGCGATCCAAAATTTAATTTAAAAGAACACATGGTAGCTAGGAAAAAGGTTCAGACCTTTGTACAAAATTTTTGTACAGTGGAACCTCTAGGTTTTCCGAGTAGCAACCAACAATGTACTCCTCGGAAACGCGTTGAGAGCGTACCTTATTATGTCTTTGTTCTCGACCTTTTGCCCGATCGCGTGGAGGGAGTTGAGAATGTCTTGAATCCGTGCATGGAGTTGACTTGCTGTCTCTCCTTCCTGCATTTTGAGATTATATAATTTATTAAATATTAAGTCTCTCTTGCTTATCATGGTGTTGGAGGTACCCTCATGGAGTTCGATCAGCTTCTCCCATAGCTCTTTTGCGCTAGAGAACGGTCCAACTCTGTTGAGCTCCTCCTTGGTCAGGCCACACTGGAGGGTGCAGGTGGCTCTGGCATTGGCTTCCACCTTCTTGATTAGAGTTGGTTCCCAGTTCTCACAGGGTGTAGGCTTGCCATCTTCGTCTGTTGGCAGTTGTAATCCAGTCTTGATGATCATCCACGTCTCGAAATGGATTTTTAGGAAGTTTTTCATTCGTCCCTTCCAGTACCCAAAATCTTCTTCGGTGAAAAGCGGGGGACGAACGGTGTTGTATCCTTCTTGCTGGGCCATTTAGTTAATATGCAAGAAAAAAGACAGAACCAGATGTCCCAAGACTAGGTCTTGGATTAGTAGTGCGGAATAAAGTTAGAATACCGAACTCGAGTGGTGTTGCACCAACTTCGAGCAAAAGCCAATTCGAACGAAGAAAACTTGATCAGAAAATAGCAATTATGCTAGTTCCAATCGACTCCGAAAAATAGAAAATACCACGAAAGAAATGCGTGATTGGTGGTTGCACCAGATCAACGCTTCCCTGCTCTAACACTAATTGTTGGATCGAGAAGCGCTAGAGGGGGTGAATAGCGCTCATGGCTTTCACTCGTTTCGGAATCGTAAAACTTGAATAACGCAGTGGAATAAAATAAACGACAAACACATAAAGACACAGGTCGTTTACTTGGTTCGGAGCCTGTGGCGACTCCTACTCCAAGGCTCACACTCGTTGAGCGTTTACGTTGGGCAACAACTATAATTTCGTTAAAGTGTTTACAAGATGAAGCACAATAATTAAAAAGAAACAACTAAATTATACCAACGACAGTAGAAAATTGAAGATTCTGAGCTCCGGGTCATCGGCGTCAAGTTGTGGCTTTGTTGGAAGGTTTCGTTAGCAGCTTGTTGCACAAGGATGGCTTAGAAGGTGTTGTCTTTACTGCTGCCTTGAGACATCCTTATAAAGGGTGTTCAAGGCGCCTCCATTAAGCTCCAAGGCGCCTCCAACCCAAGATTTTATCCCGACTCAGCCGCTGTCGATCAGGCTTTGACCGTTGCTTGTTATCCACCTAAAGGCGCCTTCAACGCCACTCCAAGGCACCTCTAAGCCGCGGTCCAACGCACCTTCAGTCCCCATGAAGGTGCCTCTAGCTCCTTCTCGCAGACAGCCTCCACCTTGTACCTGAGGCGCCTCCAAGCTCCATGGAGGCGCCTGGGGTACTGTTCATCCGAGGTGAATTATACTCTTTTGTCCCTGCACAATGTGTTAGTCCATAAAATATACATATACCCTGCAAGACAAGGTTAGCACACATAAATATGATAAGAAAGGTGTTTGACAGTCTCTGGACTGTCTAGGTCTAACTTCATATTTCCAACTGGAAACCCTAGGTCGACCCGACGCTTATTGTTCCCTCTGCGGGGAACGCGTCCTCACCTACTCCTCTCAGGAGAGTTACCTGTTGCCAGTACGATCATCTAGATCGACTGGACTTTTGCTCAGTGCTCGATGCTTCCGGACTTTCTGCTGGACGCCCGCTCCCCGACCCATCTTGTCTTCCACCTGGTTCGCGACACCAGGAATTTCCACCTAGGGTTACCACCCCCTAGGACTTTTGCCTGAAGCCCTCGACCCACCAAAACTTTCTACATAGGGTTACCACCCCCTATGACCTAGGGTTACCACCCCTAGGGTTTTCTACCTACCTAACCTCAGTTAGGACTTTTGCCTAAGTACACTTTGAACTTTCCTGCAAGCTCATTCAAACTGTTAGATCACAACATAACCTTAACTTTGAATCCTTTGTCATTATCAAAACACTGGTTCGATCGTCGGATGCTTCCCGCACCAACAAAATGGTGATATTTCCCCTATTCTCTTCCTCAGGTGATTCCATCGGCTCCTTGCCCCATCCTGCCTGCTGGCTTCCTTGACCTCCTTTCTTGGGCAGGGGTTTGCTTGATTATCCTGCGGTAGTAGGCGGATTGTCTAGCAGCCTTTAGAGTTTGGGCACGATCTCAGGTGAAGGTAGGCCAAGCTCGGCGACTCGCTGAGAATCTCGGGCAAACTAGATGCAATCTCCTATATAGTGCGTATGGGATCTATGCTAGGTGCAGTAACGAGGTCCCCACTAGCCGGGTTTGGGAGCTTGGAAAGCCTTGACTCTATGTGTCGTTCTGGCTTCCTGGACGGGCAGGAAACCAGGTCGGGCATCCCTAGTATGGGTAAAGGGTCTAGTGGGAGGTTGGGGTAGTCTTCTTTCCGCCTTGTTGATAGGAGCAGATGCTTTGGCTTCTTTCCTCCGAGCAGTCTGGGCTTCCTCTACATTGATGTAGCTTGCGACCCTCCCAAGCATCTGATCAAAATTCTTCATAGGTTCTTAAATGAGGGATCGGAAGAAATCCCCCTCCACCAGACCTTGGAAGAAAGCGTTCATCAAGATATCAGAGGTAGCGGACGGGACATCCAGAGCTATCTGGTTAAAGCATTTTATGTATGCCCTTAGGGGTTTCGTGGACCCCTGTTTGAGAGCAAATAGGCAATGGTCCATCTTTGGTACCTCTTGCTACTGGCGAAGTAGTGTAGAAAGGCATTCTTGAAATCCTGAAAGCAAGTGATGGATCCGACATGCAATCTGTTGAACCACCTTTGTACCAAGCCTAATAGGGTGTTTAAGAACACTCGGCACTTAATGGCGTCGCTATATTAATAAAACAATGCAGCATTTTCAAACTTGCAGAGGTGATCCTCCGAATCTTTACTGCTTTCGTACTCCCCAATAGATAGGGGCTTATACCCTTTCAGTAGATTTTCCTCGAGCACCTTTGAAGAGAAGGGTACCTGCAGTTCCTTAGGTACCTCCTTGGGCTCCTCCCAGAGGACTATGGCCTTCCCCTTTTTCGAATCTCTCTGCGAGGAACTTTCGGTCGTGTAGGCATGATACTGTTCCTTCTGTAGGATCGAAAAGAATTTAGATATCTCCACAATGGTATGGTATTGTCCACTTTGGGCATAGGCCCTCATGGCTTTGCTCTTGGGCTCTCCCCAAAAGGCCTTATACCAATGGAGATATCTTTCTCTTTATAAACCCATGATCTTTCCCATGTGTTTTCAATGTGGGACTATGTTTGCAACCTTGCAACACCAACAATAACTTCAATCCTCGACCCACCAGGTCTTCCTGCCCCTCGGTCCACCCGACCTACTAGGACTTCCTTGCCTAGCCGCAACTAGGACTTCCTGCCTGGTGTCTGGTCCTCTTGATCCGAACATAGGATCCCCCATTTTCTTTATTCGAGGTCAATATTGTACCCACATGGCTCAATCAGACCATAGCTCTTGTGCACAGTTGGCGATTAAACCTTCTGGTAGTCCAAACTTTGATACCAATTGTAGGATCGAAAAGAATTTAGATATCTCCACAATGGTATGATATTGTCCACTTTAAGCCTAGGCCCTCATGATTTTGCTCTTGGGCTCTCCCCAAAAGGTCTCATATCAATGGAGATATCTTTCTCTTTATAAACCCATGATCTTTCCCATGTGTTTTCAATGTGGGATTATGTTTGCAACCTTACAACACCAACACCTTCTTGTTACTGCGATCCTAGTCGGGGTCGCAATAGAAAGCTCAAGGGAAGTCTTCTGGTTGTTTCCTCTTAGACCCTCTGTTAGAAGCGTGGGTCTGGTCCTTCGAGGCCGCTGATCTCTTCGGTGGCTATGAATTTACAGTATGCCTCTCGGAGGTTGCTCGTCTTTTAACTTCCTTGAATAACTCATACTCTCCCACTGTCATGGTTACGTTGATCTTATCGGTGTCCTCCATCTTCACATTCCAGAGCAGGTGAAGAAGATTCCCATAAACGGCGCCAAATTGATCATGTCCAAAATCTGAGTCAGACGAAGAACAGCAAAGGTGGCGTCGGTGTTGACAGAAAGGTGACTTTGACGCACCCTGTGTATGTGCGTCGGGAAAGTGAACTCCCACGTGGTACCAAAAGTTATTAGTAATAAAACCGGTGATACTTGGGCCCTGTACACACTCAAACAAGCACACGGAGCGTTAGAGAATAGAAACTAAGGAAAAAGTCTCTGGCGCAGGCCCTCCGACACTCAAGTTAGGTCCTTTTTTCCCAGAAGAGCAGTATACGAAAGAAGGAAAAAAGAACTATTGAAGATGCATACAAAAGTGCGCGTACTTGGTCAATGAAGAGGACCTCTCTTTTTATAAGACTCTGCCTACCTTTTGAACCTGATCACTATCAGAGAATGTGTTGGTGCAATTTTGCACTAACGGTCTAACTCAGGTTTTGATGAATGACAAGTAAGTTAAGTTATGTGTTGTTGTGATCTAACCACTTGATTAAGTGTGTAAGAAATCTAGCTAGGTCAACGGACAGACCGAATAGCTGGCATAAAGTCCAGATAAGTCGATGGGCTAATCGGATATCTGGCAAGAAGTCCATCTAGGTCAACGGGTCGACCGGGTAGCTGACATGAAGTTCAGACAAGTCGACGGACTGACCGGATGTCTGGTAAACTGGTAAGTTAAGGTAAGTCACTGGAGGAGAGTGACCAAGTGAGGACGCATCCCGATTGAAGGGACAATAGACGTTGATCCAGTTTAGGTTTATTTGGGATCTCTAAGCTGAGATCTTGACTAATTTCTAGTCCTGAGAGAACATGAACTAATTAATATTACTCATTATTATTGTACTAACATTTGTCTTGTAGGTTATTATTTTGTTTATTAGATTAATGTTATTTTGCAAGATAAAGGAGCACATTTGCCTTCGGATGAACAGTGTCCGAAGGTGCCTTCGAGCTTGATGGAAGGCGCCTTCATACTGTTCATAGAAGGCATCTTCCATGGCTATAGAAGGCGCCTTTAACAGGACAAATTATAGCCGAAGTCTAGATAAGTGTCAAGCTACTTGGGATCGAACCTGCCTCATTGGAGGCACCTTTCATGGCCATGGAAGGTGCCTTCCATGCCTTTTATAAGGCTGTCTCAAGAAGGCATTGAACAACCACACTTATACGAGATACTGCGCATTCATTTGAAGTTCTGATTGCTCCAAGCTCCTGCTACGACTCTGCTGCAAAGCTGCTGCGCCCGACGACTGCTCCGAGGACTTCTGATCATGACTGGAAGATCAACATCGACATGAGTGCTCCCACTTTGATCTTTAAGTGTCGTTAATTTTCTTTTGTAATTAATTACTGCAAAAAAGGACAAGTGTAGTGTGTTGCACTTATTCAACCTTCTTGTACTCAATTCTCTTTTCTGGAGGTACCGAAAAAGATTTTTAGTGGATTACCCGTCGATAGATCCGCGAGACCTAAGTCTTGGAGTAGGAGTCGCCGAAGGCTCCGAACCAAATAAATCGACCGTGTCTATTTCTATTTCGCTTAATTGTCCTTTTGATTTCTGTTTTTCTTTCCACTGCGTTCATACTTTGATCTTAAAAACGAAAAAGATAAGTTTTTAAAATTATGTGATTCACCCCCTCTCACGTGTGACTCAATCTAGTAAGTAGCATCAGAGCAGGTTTTGCTCTGATTTGGTGCAATCACCAATCAAGTCGGGGGAATTTCAATTTTTTTGTTCTATTTGAATTGGTAAAATTTACCTATTCAGATAAATTTTTTTCAACCATTCAATTTTAACTCTAAGTTGGTGCAACACCGCTCGAGTCCCTCCATATTTTTTTATATAATCTCAAACTCTGCTAATCCAAAACCAAGTCTTAGCACCTCCTTTTTAGTTTTCTATCTACAGTATTCAAATGACCCAACTTGAAGAGTACAACATCGTACGTCCCTCACTCTTCAACGAGGATGATTTTTTGTACTGGAAGAAGCAAATGGAGGTCTACCTAAAAATAGACTACGACCAATGGTTCAGTATCGTCAAAGGGTACAAGGCTCCAGTCTACCACAACACCAGAATTCCAATTGACCCCAAAAATTGGAATTCGAAAATGAAAAAAAAACACAAATTGACTTCAAATCCCTTAACACAATCTAGTGCGGGCTAACAAAAGAAGAGATGAACCACGTCGGCCCACACAAAAATGCAAAGGAACTTTGGGACAAGTTCATAGAACTACACGAGGGAACCAACGATGCAAAGGTAACAAAGAGATATTTATTTTTAAATAAATTATTTAATGTCTAAATGCAGGAAGGTGAGACTGCCAGTCAGCTACACACGAGAATAAAGGACATCCTCAATGGAGCCCACACAATTGGCCGCTAATTAAAGAATCGGGATCTGATAAGGTATGCCTTAAATGCATTTCCTCGAAATGCACTATGGGCATCCATCGTGGATGCCTATAAGATTTTGAGGAACTTGTCAGAGTTAAAACTAGATGAATTATTCTATGAACTAGAAATGCACGAACAGACTAACGCCAAATCCAAGAAAGGTCTTGCTCTTATTGCAGGGTCATCAAAAGACAAGTCCAAATCCAAGCTGGAACCTGAACTCTAGTTTGACCCAGACTCAGATGATGAAGAACACCTGGTGAACTTGGTAATAAAAATGTTCACCAATAGAAAGAAGAACTTCACCAGCAAGAACTTGCAGAAGATCAACTCCACCTCCAACTCTAACAACAAAAATGTGACCTACTTTGGATGCAACAAGAAGGGGCACTATAAGACCGACTGCCCGAATCTAAAGAAGAAGAAGGCCCTCAAAGCAACGTGGGATGAATTGTCCGGAGATGAATCAGACTGCGGAGAACCGAAGCACTCCAACTACCTCTCGCTGATGGCTTACGAAACAAAATCAGAGAACGAATCGGAAGATAGATCCGAACCCGAATCAAGCCACGAGTCTGTACTTGTTTCCAAAGGTTCTGATGAGGTATACTTTGGTTTAATCATAAAGTTCTTTAAAGTTATTGTATGCTTGAATAAAAAATTAACTATATCTGAGAATAAAATAAACAAGCTAACAAAAGAAAATAATAAACTTAATGAACAATTAAAACTGAGTGCAACAACTGAACCATTCAAGCTGAAATCCCAACTCAAGTTGCAAAACTTGAGGAGGATAATTCTAGATTAAAAAATGAAATAATTAAACTAAAAGAGTTACTACAAAAATTCACAACTAGAGCCAAGTACCTCGATATGATACTTAGATCACAAAGAGTTGTGTATAACAAGTCTGGACTCGGATACAAATCCAGCTCAACCAATAAATCCTTTATATCATTAGTTAACCAAAATAAGAATCAAGCTAAAGCTTGGGTTCCAAAAGCATCTCTGACCACGCAAGTAGGAATTAATCAATATTATGTACCTAAAAATGAAATTCATTACCTAAAAACAAATCCAACTAAACTCTTAAATTCAAACCAAAATTAATTCTTAAAATCAAAGTCTAAACTTAAAAACAAAACAAAATCAAACCTAAATCTAAAAGATAAAATAAAATCAAACGTACGAAATAAATTCATAACAAATAGATCAAATTGCCATCAAGTAAGCTATAACTATAAAAGTAATCGACATAAACAAAAAACTTAAACTCAAAATGTTCAATAATTCAAGGGGAGGCTCCAAATTAATTGACACCTCTACAATAATAACTTACTCGACAGGGTAATTAGGACTAGCTAAAATAAGGATAACAATTTAACTTGACAAAAGTACTGGTGAAGTTTTGGATAATAGTAGGTTAGGGAAACTATATCTATGCATGTCTAGGAAGATATGGTTTCAACCTGGTGCATTTGGCTTAGTGGAACTAACTGAAGCTACCCCTTACGGATCCTAACTAGTTAGACTAAGATTTTGTACTAAATTTAGTGGATAGTGTAGGATCGAATGAGTACGATAGGAGGGAGGGTGAATATCGTACTTTTAAAAACAATTCTTTTACTTGTTAAAATCAAAGTCGTGCAACGGAAAATAGAAAACACAATTCGGTTACTTGGTTCAAAGCCTAAGTCGACTCCTACTCCAAGACCCATGATCATTGATCGCACCGTTGGGCAATCTACTAAAACTCTTTTCTCCAAAAACCTCGGAGAGAAGCAAATCGTACAATGAAATGAGTAAGATAGTAACAGCCTACTATCTTACTTTAGATTAAGTACAAAATAAGCTAAATAAATATACTGATTACTTAGATAGAAGATGCAGCTCGATCAATACTTCTTGGATGGTATAGCAGCTTGCTTGATAGATGCATAGAAGAGTAGTAGCATGAACAGCAGCTTGCACAGAGGTGAACTTCGAACAGATCTGATTTCATTTTCATTTTTCAGCCTCGGACCTCAAGCTCACTTTTATAAGAGTCGTCGACGTTCGGTCGACCAATCCCTAGGTTCGGTCGACCGAACCAACTCCCTTCCATCTTCGTTGAGATCTTATGTTGATTCAATCTTCGACATTTAATGACATTAAAGTGTTCGGCCGACCGATCCCCTTGTTTGGTCAACTAAACAGAGATTCTTCCCTCTTCTTCAAGATCTAGAATTAATGCACCATTAAGTGATGATTGTTCGGTCGATCAATCCCCTGGTTTGGTCGACCGATTAGTCGCTCTTCCTTCTTTGTTTCTACTAGATCTGAACTGTGCTGAGTCATCAGGGTTTGGTCGACCGATCCTCTGGTTCGGTCTACCAATCAAGCTATGATCGGACCCTGCTCTGTTTTGGTCTGAACTGATATCTGCTCTGAGTTGGCCTTGTTCGGTCAATCGATCATTGTGTTCGGTCAACTGATCAGGCCTAACCTGCAAAACAGTGTTAGACAATAATCCTGTAAAATAGATATTAGTGTTAGGATCCTTCGTACTCGGCTAGAGAGGGGGGTGTGAATAGCCGCCCCAAATCGCTCGTTTCTTCCTACAATTCGTTAGCGCAGCGGAAAAATAAACTAGAAACGAAAGGAAGAATATCAAACCTTAACACAGCGATGTACGAGGTTCGGAGATGATGCTCCTACTCCTCGGCGTGTCCGTAAGGTGGACGAACTCAATCAATCCGTCGGTGGATGAGTCCCCGGAAAACCGGCTAATAAAAACTCCTTCTGGGTGGAGAAACCTCGCCACACTTGTTTGCAACAGCAAACAGGAGTACAAGTACAAAGAATAAGCAAGAAATACAATAAGAATACACACGCACTCTACCAAACTTGCTTTCTCGTCGACTGGAGTCCGGATGAAGCAACAGCTTCAAAAACCCTAACAGCAGCAGCTGTTCCAGTCGGGGAAGCTCACGCGAAGCTTTCGGAAGGAACTCAACAGAGCTCTTATCGCAGCCCACAAATCTTCAGCAGAAGAAGGAAAAAGGAAGGAAGAAGAAGCACCAAAGCCTTGATCTCCTTTTATAACTGCGAACATGCGGTGAAGGAAGCGGTGGAGAAAGGCGGGCGACCCGTTGTGACTCAGCGGTGATGAGTGGACCGATCAGGGCTCCACCGATCGGTCCAGACCGACCGATCGATGCGGGACCGATCCGGCTGATCGGTCCCTAGACCGATCACTCCGCGCAGTTGCCCAACTTTACTTGCGTTTCTGATCGATGCGTGGACCGATCGAGCCACAACTGATCGGTCCAGTGACGATCCCACCTCTCGGTTGCGTCTACGATCGGTCGTGGAGACCGATCAGACTTCATCTTGATCGGTCCCCGACCCGATCGGTAATCTCAGACTGCGCTTTGCGCTTCATTTGTTATCGATCGGTCACCGGATCGATCGGATACAACGTCTATTGGATCGATGCCGGGACGATCGAGCTATTTTGCCCAAACCAAGTCCCAAACCTTCAAACCAATATCCGGTCAACCTTGATCTATTGGTACATCATACTTAGCATCCGGTCACTCCCTTGACCTGCTAAGACTCCTCACCAGTGTCCGGTCAATCCCTTTGACCCACTTGGACTTTTCTCTTATGTCAAGTATCCGGTCACTCCCTTGACCTACTTGACCTTCTCAACACCGGATGTCCAATCATCCTTGATCCATCTGGATTTTCCTTCCTTGCCTTCACTCACTGGACTTTACCCTAGCTTCACTCACTAGGGTTTCACACCGCCTAGCATCCCGCTTAGGACTTTCTCATTTGCACGCTTTACTCACGGACTTTCCAACCGCCTAACATCCAGTTAGGACTTTCCCTCCTTCACTCACCAGGACTTCCAACCGCCTAACATCCAGTTAGGACTTTCTTGGCTTCACTCACGGGACTTTCCACACTGCCTAACATCCCAGTTAGGACTTTCTCACTGCCTCGGCTTCACTCACGGGACTTTCCACCTGCCTAACATCCCGTTAGGACTTTCCCCGTGCCAAGTCTCCATACTTGGACTTTCCGCGTGCCAAGCTACCTGCTTGGACTTTTCCCCGTGCCAAGTCTCCGTACTTGGACTTTTCCAGTGCCAAGTCTCCATACTTGGACTTTTCACGAATCAGGTCAACCAGGTCAACCTTGACCTAAGGTTGCACCTACAATCTCCCAAACACCTATTCTTGTCAAACATCAAGAATACAACTCTCTTCTCGTCAAACATCGACATGCAACTCAACTAGGTCAACCTTGACCTAAGGTTGCACCGACAATCTTCCCAAGTCAAACATCAAAATACAACTCGAGTCAAGTCACCTCGAGTCGGGTCAACCAGGTCAACCTTGACCTAAGGTTGCACCAACAATCTCCCCCTTTTTGATGTTTGACAAAACCCATAATCAAGTTAGGTTAACCCGATAACCTAACTTAGGTTTTCCAACCATCTTCCAATGTCCAATGTTCTTTCCTTGAACATTCTCTGGACATTCTCCCCTTAGGTTAACCCGATAACCTAACTTAGGTTTTCCAACCATCTTCCAATGTCCAATGTTCTTTCCTTGAACATTCTCTGGACATTCTCCCCTTAGGTTAACCCGATAACCTAACTTGGGTTCTCCAATAATTCTCCCCCTTTTTGACACACATCAAAAAGAATTCCAATGTTCTTCCTCGAACATTCCTTGACATTCTTCCCCTAGCTTAGGTTAACCCGATAACCTAACTTGGGTTCTCCAATAATTCTCCAATGAACACTCTCCCCTTTTTGACACACATCAAAAAGAAAAAGGAGGGTATCAAGGTCAAGAGTTTCTTCCTAATGAAAGTCCCATACCTTTCATTGAAACTCTGAATAGCCGCGTTAACACTGGTGCTCGGCGTTGCTTGTTCCTTCAAAGATGTGCGCGGAAAATACGAAACAAACACACAACGCTAACACGGTTGGTTTTACTTGGTATCCACCTCACAAGAGGTGACTAATCCAAGGATCCACACCAACACACACACCCTCCACTAAATAAAACTCTCCTTTATGGTAACTACCAAGAGAAGCCCTACAAGACTCAATACAAGAAGAGAGGGAAAAGATACAAGAAATACAAGCTTACAAGCTTACAATGAGTATAAACCCTAACCCTAGCTTCTCTTCTTGGCTTTGATCCGCCTCTTGACTTGGAAAACTTCCAAGATCCTTCAAGAAGGCGATCCGAGCTTTGTGAGTCTTGTGGAGGCTGGCGAGAAATCTGAGTGAATCGGAGAAGGATTCGCGACCATCAGCACGCTGCGTATCGACGCGTAAGGCGGTCGGATCCGATCGATTCGAATATTCCCAATCGATCGGGAGGCTTTGGATCGATCCACGGATCGATCCGCTACCTGCCCGCGAAAGCGCTGGATCGATCCACGGATCGATCCGAGCGCTATCTGTGAGTGAAGGCGGCCCAATCGATCCATCGATCGATTGGGACCTCTGAATCGATCACGGATCGATCGACGCTCTGATTCTCGCGATGCCTGGATCGATCCATCGATCGATCCAGAAGCACTTGATTTTTGTCCAAACCAAGTCCCAAACCTCCCAAACCAACATCCGGTCAACCTTGACTGTTGGTATGTCATGCCCAGCATCTAGTCACTCCCTTGACCGCTAGGACTCCCTTACCAAGTGTCCGGTCAATCCCTTTGACCCACTTGGACTTTTCTCTGTGCCAAGTATCTAGTCAACCCTTTGACCTACTTGGACTTTTCTTTCATGCCAAGTATCCATCAATCCTTTGACCTACTTGGACTTCCCAACACCAGATGTCCAATCATCCATGATCCATCTGGATTTTCCCTTGGCTTCCGCTTCACTCACGGGACTTTCACCTAGCTTCACTCACTAGGGTTTTCCATCGCCTAGCTTCACTCACTAGGACTTTCACCGCTTCCTCACTCAGGATTTCCACCGCCTAGCTTCACTCACTAGGACTTTCACACCGCTTCACTCACCAGTTATCTTTCTCTGGCTTCACTCACCAGACTTTTCTTTGACTTTCTGCTTCACTTACGGGACTTTCCTTTTGCTGGCTTCCTTACTTTTTTCTACTGGCTTCACTCACGGGACTTTCATCTCCTAGCTTCACTCACTAGGTCTTTCATTTTGCCTAACATCCCAGTTAGGACTTCCCAGTCAAGTATCCGGTCAACCTTGACCTACTTGACTCTTCTTCAATCAATATCTTATTGTCAAACATCTAAACCCAAACCAAGACTCAGCTTGGTTACCCAGGTCAACCTTGACCTGAGGGATATTGCACCAACAAGTCTCATACCTTTCATTGAAACTCTTAATTTCCCCCTTGATACTAAACTCAACAATCAACTTAGTGATAATCCCATATCACTAATCCTCAAAAGTCTTAAGGAGTAAAAACTCCCCCTAAGAGTCAACTCCCCTTGACAATTAGGTAAAACTCCCCCTAAAGGTCAACTCCCCCTTGACCATTGCACCAACAATGTCTTGGAGAGTTTCAAACCTTTAGAAATCCAAAAACACCACTTCCATAACTGAAATTTCAGACAACAGCTGAAATTCAGCAAATTCAGCATTTGGCACGCCCTGATCGGTCACCGGACCGATCAGGCCTTCCCTGGATCGGTCACAGTGACCGATCCACACAGACCTGGACCGATCAGACTCCCTTCTGATCGGTCCACAACTCTGATATCAGAAGTTTCTGATTTTTCTCCTTCCGAAATTCAGAAACCTCTAGAAAATCACAGAAAATTCGAAAAATTATGAAAATTTGAGGATACATTCCTCATACCACATACTATCATGGAAAAATAGTTTTATCTAAAAATAACTTCCATTTTCAAATCTTGATACAAAGTTCAAAAACTTTGAAATAGTTCAAGTTTACCTCAATTTTGTATCAATTCGCTCAATGATGAATGCTATCACTAGAAAAGCTTCATCAAGGTTTTTCAAATCAATTTTGAAATGATTTTAAACCCTTTAATTTGGGACCACAATCTTTGGGCTATATGTACATGACTTGTACATAAGCTTTCCCTATGATCCCCAATTTCTTGAATTAGGCTCATCTAGGTACAAGAACTATGCACCTTGATCCTAACTCATGATCCTAATATCTCACACACATCTAAAGTGTATCAAACACATCCAAGTCAATTTTGATGTGAGATATGGGTTTAGGTCATCTTAGGCTAAGTTCTCATGCATTTTCTAAACACCAATTTGATCTCAATATCAAATTGTGTTTGTCCTCAAATCAATTTCATTGATTATAATGCAAGAGATGATGACATGACATAAAATGATATCATAAGTAAAAACATGTGCCAATGTCATGATGTCATGGCATAAAGTTTGAAAACTTAAATAAAGCATGACATATAAATAACCTAATCATTATCATGACATTTCAAATGATCATAAATTAAATATGATGTCATGACATGGCATATGGCAAACAATCATGGTAAGTTAGCACAAATGAAATACCTAGATTACCTATCTAAGTATCCTTAATCACTTAGCTAATTTAACATCTAATCCTAGATTGCCCTTATATCCCTAAGAGAAACCAAAATCCCAATTATGGTATTTCTCTAGGTTTTCCTCAAATTGTGCCACTTAAGATTAAAAATGATATTTCCACCATTAGGCACATTTAGCTCTTCAAGGAGTAACTAGTAATTCTATTTCATTTTCAAAGGTTAACAAAACCTTGAAAATGCTCCTTGAGTGTCAATTTCCTCAAAGTTGGGCTAACTACCCTTCTAAGCGGAGTTGACACTCTCTAACCCATCTATGAGGTAGAGAGGATGCTCCTAGGAACCCAATATCTATGTGAGCTCATTGGGTTCACTAAATATTCACTAGGGATGACTTCCCTAGCAACCCTCCTAATGACCCTCTTAGGCTTTGAAGCCTTGGTCATTTGGGACTCATCAAGATCAACTCTAGGGTGACTCCTTGTGACCTTGGTGGTGGTCTTCCTAGCCCTAGGTTTTGTTCCATAATCGAATGGAACACTATGATAAGTGGGCTTGACCACTTGGGACTTAGGTTTGTGACCCAAACCTTTCTTGTCCTTGGACTTGGGTTTTTGACTCTTAAACCCTAGAGATGACTTCTCCATGTTTTTAAGAGCCTTTTCTAAATTATCAAGTCTTGACCTCAAGACTTGATTTTCCCTCTCTAATACCTCAAGTGTTAATTTGTCATTTTCTCTTGAGATATTCCTAGGCATGTGTCTAGTCTTCTTGGGATTTCTACCTAGGTTTTCCTTAGCCTTAGATGAGTTAATCCTAGAGTTGGCCTTCCTAGTATTATCCTTATCTAAGTTAACATGTTTAGCACCTAAACACATGTATTGATTTCTAAGGTTAACATGCTTATCATTCTTGACAATTGCAATAAGACTACTAGCATGTATCTTATTAGAAATGCAAGAATGGACCTTAGAGGATACCTTAGGGTTTGCCTTCGCTCCCCCTTTACACGTGCTTGGTCTTTTGTCCTTGTGAGATTGCATCCCCCTTGGACATTGACTCCTATAGTGTCCTTGTTGCTTGCATTGGAAGCACACCACGTGCTCCTTGCCCTTGCGTTTTGGGACTCCGACTTCCTTGATCTTTGGTGCCGGTGGAGTCTTCTTAGTCTTCTTTGGACATTTACTCTTGTAATGTCCAAATTCCCTACACTCAAAACACATTATATGCAATTTGCTAGAAACTAAATGGCTTGAGTTACCTAGAGGTGAGGATGGATGAACGCTCTCTCCTTCATCCCTTCCGGAGGTAGAAGCTTCTTCTTGCTCCGAACTTGAAGAAGAACTCTCTTCTTCTTCTTTAGATGTTGAGTGTCCCTCAACTTCTAAATCCACATCTCCATGAAGTGAGCTACTTGGCTCACTTGACTCCTCTTCATGGCTTGAAGTGGAGTTCCCCTCATGGAACTTAGCCAAGTTGTTCCACAACTCCTTGGCATTGTTGTATCCACCTATCCTACACAAAACATCATTAGGTAAAGAAAATTCAAAAATCTTCAATACCTCATCGTTGACTAGGGATTGGTGGACTTGTTCCTTGGTCCACTCCTTCTTCTCTAGGGTTTCTCCTTTCTTGTCCGTCGGAGGCTTGAAACCTAATTGGACACAACTCCAATTCTCAAGATTAGTCATAAGAAAATATTTCATTCTTACCTTCCAAAACGCGAAGTCGTCGCGATCATAGAAGGGTGGAATGGTGATGTCGTCTCCGAGTTGATCCATCTCTTAATCCGGCGAAAAGCGACCTCGCTCTGATACCACTTGTTAGGATCCTTCGTACTCGGCTAGAGAGGGGGGTGTGAATAGCCGCCCCAAATCGCTCGTTTCTTCCTACAATTCGTTAGCGCAGCGGAAAATACAACTAGAAACGAAAACAGGAGAAGAATATCAAACCTTATAACGAGGTTCAGAGATGATGCTCCTACTCCTCGGCGTGTCCGTAAGGTGGACGAACCCAATCAATCCGTCGGTGGATGAGTCCCCGGAAAACCGGCTAATAAAAACTCCTTCTGGGTGGAGAAACCTCGCCACACTTGTTTGCAACAGCAAACAGGAGTACAAGTACAAAGAATAAGCAAGAAATACAATAAGAATACACACGCACTCTACCAAACTTGCTTTCTCGTCGACTGGAGTCCGGATGAAGCAACAGCTTCAAAAACCCTAACAGCAGCAGCTGTTCCAGTCGGGGAAGCTCACGCGAAGCTTTCGGAAGGAACTCAACAGAGCTCTTATCGCAGCCCACAAATCTTCAGCAGAAGAGAAGGAAAAAGGAAGGAAGAAGAAGCACCAAAGCCTTGATCTCCTTTTATAACCTGCGAACCTGCAGTGAAAGCGAAGCGGCGGAGAAGGCGGCGACCGTTGTGACTCAGCGGTCGAATCGTGGACGATCGCTCCACCTAATCGGTCAGACCCTTCCGATCGATGCGGGACCGATCAGGCCTGACGATCGGTCCCTAGACCGATCAGATCTCTCCCGAAGTTGCCCAACTTTTCTGCTTCTGATCGAGTCGTGGACCGATCGATGCCAATGATCGGTCCACGGACCGATCCCACCTCTCGGCTCGTCTCGATCGGTCGTGGAGACCGATCAGACTTCATCTTGATCGGTCCCGGACCGATCGGTAATCTCATGACTGCGCTTTGTTTGTTATCGATCGATCACGGATCGATCGGATACCTAACCGTACGGATCGGTATGCAGAGACGATCCGAGCTTTTTTGCCCAAACCAAGTCCCAAACCTTCAAACCAATATCCGGTCAACCTTGACCTATTGGTACATCATGCTAGCATCCGGTCACTCCCTTGACTGCTAAGACTCCTCACCAAGTGTCCGGTCAATCCTTTGACCCACTTGGACTTTTCTCTTCGTGTCAAGTATCCGGTCACTCCCTTGACCTACTTGACCTTCTCAACACCAGATGTCCGATCATCCTTGATCCATCTGGATTTTCCCGGCTTCACTCACGGGACTTTCACCTAGCTTCACTCACTAGGGTTTTCACCTGCCTAGCATCCAGTTAGGACTTTCTCACCTCTGGCTTTACTCACGAGGACTTTCCAACCGCCTAACATCCCGTTAGGACTTTCCCTTGGCTTCACTCACGGACTTTCCAATTGCCTAACATCCCGTTAGGACTTTCTCCTTTGGCTTCACTCACGGGACTTTCCACCCCTAACATCCAGTTAGGACTTTCTCCTTCTACACTCAGGGCTTCCTCTTAACATCTCCGGATTAGGACTTTCCCCATGAAGTCTCCATACTTGGACTTTCCCGTGCAAGCTACACGCTTGGACTTTTCCCGTGCCAAGTCTCCGTACTTGGACTTTTCCGGTGCCAAGTCTCCATACTTGGACTTTTCACGAATCAGGTCAACTAGGTCAACCTTGACCTAAGGTTGCACCTACAATCTCCCAAATACCTATTCTTGTCAAACATCAAGAATACAACTCTCTTCTCGTCAAACATCGACATGCAACTCAACTAGGTCAACCTTGACCTAAGGTTGCACCGACAATCTTCCCAAGTCAAACATCAAAATACAACTCGAGTCAAGTCACCTCGAGTCGGGTCAACCAGGTCAACCTTGACCTAAGGTAGCACCAACAATTAGTATAGTAATAATATATCTAATGCATGAGTAATAATAATAAACAGTTCAACTATCTTGATCTCAACTTGGAAACCTTCCCGGTTTCTTTAGTTGGATCAGCAACCTTAGATTGTCTCTTTCGGGAACACGACTTCACTGTCACTCCTCCAGTTGCATACCTCAACTTACCTACCAAACATTGGTCCTCCAAACCTATTTGGACTTTACTTGCTCAGTGTCAAATCGCCTGATCCACTAAGACTTTTCCTGTAATACTACATTAGCCAACAGCAATAATAGTAATATAGAATACTATGGTAAATTTAAACTTAGTTTACCGAGATCCACTGGTCCAGTCGACCGTGCCGATCAACCTTGCTTGAAGTTCACTCCTCCAAGACTTTTCTCTACATAAGGTTATCTCCCCCTAGGATTTTCACCACCTGGATTCAGTCACCAAGACTCATTATTCGACTACCGAGGGATCAGGTCCTCCAGACCTATCGAATTCACCTGACTTCCATGATCTACTAAGATTTCCCTTACCTCAATATTCGGCTACCCATGGATCAGGTCCTCTAGACCTATCGAATCCACCTGACTTCCACGATCTACCGAGATTTTCCTTGCCTAGCCTGCAACTAGGACTTCTCTTACCTAACCACAGTTAGGACAAGTCACTTGGTTGACTTTCCACCCTTGCCTATCCACGACTAGGACTTCCCATGATCAAGCTCAATTAAATATACTTGAACATATTTGTCGGATATTAAAACCTTAGAGGTTGATTGCACCAACAAATAGGACTATTTGGAAAATCTCGAATGCATGGTTACTCTAATGATGTCTATGTGACTCACCACAGCCCAAAAGCTTATCCAAAGAATATTTGTTTATTGAAGCCAAAGCTAAATATGAATCTAACATAAAGTTAAACTAAATCCTGAAATTAAACTTCACTCATCTCACAAAATTACAGGATTCCCTGATTGAAAACGTAGATCGGGTGAGATGACTAAGGAATTAAAATTAAACATAAAACTTAAAATTTAAAATTAAAATTAAACATAAAACTTAAAATAAAATTTTAAATTAAAAAGTTAACTTAAAATTTAAAATTAAAAAATTAACTTAAACTTAAAAAAAAATAAAATTCTAACTTACTTAAACTTAAACTTAAAAAAAATACAAATTTAAAAAAATATAAAAAATTTAACTTAAAATTTAAAAATAAAAATTTAACTTAAAATTAAAAAATAAAAATTAAAAATTTAACTTAAAATTTAAAATTAAAATTTTAATTCAAAAACTTTTTAAAAAAAAATCTTTAGAAGGCGCCTCCCAACAGCAGCCCCGAAGGCACCTTCGACATCGGTGGAAGGCGCCCTCAGGAGAGGCGAGAAAAATCCCGTCTAAGCGGTAGAAGGCGCCTTGAGCCATTTGAAGGTGCCCTCCATAACCGATGGAAGGCGCCTTCCATGAAGCTTGAAGGCGCCTTCGAGCAGTATTTTTCCAGCGAAACATAGATGATCTGATCTGTTCGTGATTTCAACCACGACAAGGCACCTTCCGGCCTGGATTTCTCAACAGTTTTATCCTCAAAATCTCAAAAATGCCTCTTAGGTATACTTTCCCTCAATATGTATCTTCAATACTTAGTTTATATGCATTTTTCTTGTCTATTTATGCCTATATGTGTGTATAAAATTAGGAAAAGACGACATGTTACCCCTAGACCTAGCAATACTCCATCTACTGATGTTAGATTCCCTACTGAGTAGCTTAGGTTGTCCTTTTTACAACATACATATGTGGCCCTGAAATCTAGGTACTTACGTAGAACCTTTTTTACTCAATACTACGCCCCTATCACACAAATTATTGAGTACTACCAGTTAGATAAACTAGTTTACTGCAATCATACAATAAATCTCGATTTGTGTGCTCAACTCTATAACAACTTAGAAAAGATAGATGATCTAACCTACTCTACCAGAGTTGGTGGAATGAATTTTCACTTTTCCCCCACCTTATTATATGATAGTTTAGGACTTAGGAGATCTGCATGCATATTTTTGTGCTACCCTGGTAGGGATCTGCCATTTGGCAAGCCTTACTCCCATATTACATTAGATAATATCTATATTTATTTTTTGGGAGAGCAGAGACTACCTACAATGACTGACTTTAGGTCACTCTCCCTTAGGGTCCAGGTCTATGTCCTATATCGAGTCCTGACCACATGCATTCTGCCGATCATATCTCGCGACGTTGTGATGATGCGACCCTCCCACTCTTCCTTTTTGTATGCTCTCTCTCAGCGTCTAGACATTGACATTGCATTACATATGTTTCATAATGTCATACATGCATCCAGTCTCGTCACTAGGCATCAGGTTCATATGCCCTTTTGTCACATCTTGACATACATATTTTCGACCATAGGAGTAGATATGACCCAGGGTACATCTAGTTCTCTTACTGCATATGATGAGTTTGGTCAGCGTCAGCTAGCTTTAGTGTATATAGACATCATTGCTCAAGGGGTTCTAGCCTGGAGAGGTGGACCACAACCAGCCATACTAGTCGAGGCTAAGGATGACTTTCCACCTATTCCAGTTGAGGGAGAGGAGTGGCCAGAGTTTACGGCTGAGGAGATATTTGGGTATGCTCCAACTTCGGACTAGCCCTCGACCTCGACCCAGCCCTCGACTTCTCTATCCATCGAGGATCGACTTGCTCATCTTGAGGAGTCCTCCGCGAAGCTTCGGCAGTCATTCTCGGATGGATTCAGCACACTCTGAGGGGAGATGACCACTGGATTTACTTCTCTCCGAGACGACATGACCACCAGATTTGAGCAGATTAATTAGGCTCTGCGCGCTCCTAAGCGACCCCTACCACCACATGTTGACGATGATCAGACCTAATCGTGTTACATACATTATTATGCATTTTATATGACTTGACTTACTATTTTCAATTAGTTTTTTTCAGTCTGATTGTTAAAATTAGGAATGTGTTTAATAGACTTAGATCATTATCTTCAGAATTATTTTCAAAACTTTTCAAATTCTAGTGTAAAATTCTTTATACAGTTTTCTCAAGATTCCCTTATTTTTAGAATTTTCAAAATCACTTTTAGTCTTAGTCTAGGTCAAATCCATAAAAAGCATGTTCTTATAGATCTGAGACTTGAGCATCTAACCAACACATTAGGGCTACTTTGTTTGTGATTGTCAAACTTAAAAAGGGGTGAGATGCATAGGTAAATTACCTGGACTTAAGATGCTTATATCATAATTTACAAACCTCAAACTTAGAAAAGGGTAAGATATTTTTTTGAAATTTCACTATCGCTTTTAATCTACAAACCTCAAACCTTGCATCCATAATGGTTAGAGCGTCTCCAATGATTAAACCTCTATATGAGTTTTTTTTTTTTTAGTATCTAACATATTATCTCAATTTTACGTCAAAAACATAAAAACTTATCACTCTCTTAATAATAATAATAATAATAAATTAGGTCTCTATAACTTTTTCATGGACCCTATATTATCAACTTTGTTATACATTATTAATTACTTCACCTACACATATTGTTAATTAATTTTGAGATAGAAAGACAAATTTAAAATTTCATTGCCGTTCTAAAACTACAAACTTCAACTTACCTCCATAATGATTAGAGCTTTTTTTCTTCCATTGTTTAATTTTATAAATATTTTTGAAAACCTCTCATTCGAGATGCCCTTCGAGTTTTTTTTCTTCAGTTTTTTTAATTTCATAAAATTCTTTGATTTTCTGGTGATTGAAGTGTCAAACACGGTGCAATAGAAAGGGATAGGATGACTATTATGTAATAAATGTTTCAATCTCTCATATTCCTGATTGAAGTGAGAAGCTTTTAAAGAATTTATGAAATTTAAAAAAAAAATAGCTCGGCGCACGAAGTTTTCTTTATGCAGACTCCGGAGAAGGATTCATTATACGTAATCTTACTTTTTTTTTTTGAAACAATTTTTTACAAAATGTAATATAAGATTGCGTACAACGGATCCTTCCCCAGAACTCCGCGAAACTTTGTGTAGCGAATTACTTCTTTTTTTTTTATTTCACAAAACTCTTCTAAAAGTCTCTCACTTTAACAAGGAATGTGAGAGATTGGAACACTTATTACATAATAGTCGTCCTATCTTTTATCATTACACAGTGTTTGACACTTAAATATGCAGGAAATCAAAGAATTTTATCTGTGCTTTCACAAGTTTCACTGAGAAGTACCCTCATAATTTGTTGAAAGATCAACAAAGGAAAATTGTTTAGATTTTTTATCATCCTGAGATGAACTGCCATTGTCGAGCATGAAGATTGGCATTCGGATAGTACAGAGTGCTTTTTCTTTACATTCCAGATTTCTTCCTTGCAGTTCTTTGTTTTGTCCTATGAAATCTATGTGATTGGTAAAAAGGGCGCATCTGCACTCCTTTTCACCTTGCTTCACATCCAAGCAAACTAGAAAACAGTCCTTTAATCGCACAAAGATCACCTTCAAAACCTAGAAAAGTAGGTGATATCAAGTCTACCTGATCTCTAGATCAAAGTGACAAAGAACAAGGAGTTGTTCCTTGCTTGTATTTATCAAGTTGCCGTGACATTAAATGTTGGAATTATCAGAACTAGTAATCAGATGCGTCCTGTGCTACTCTTAACATCCTTTTTCTCACAAAAGAACATCTTGTTCATAAAGCACTTAAAAGATGAGACTTCTTGGCCTAAGCAAGCAACAATGGATGTTTATGAACCAGCAATTAAGCATGATCATCAGTCCTATTAGTGACTGAAACACCAACACACTACCAAGCCCAGACAGCTACTCTTTATCAACCATTTTAATGCCTAGCAAGAGCATATTTTAACTCGTGCACCGATATGATTACCTACCTGCTAAACTTGACGTATTGTCAAGTGTCAAGAAAGCCCTCATCTAATTAAGCTACTTGCTAAAGCCAAGGCATTGGAGATTATAAGAATGACGAAGGAGGTTTATTGGTTGATTCAATACTAGTAAAGCTAGGAAAATGTTGAAGGAAGAAGACACTTGCAATACTCTCCTAAGCCAAAAGCTTGAGGCCTCTCTCAGGCGAATAAGTTTCTTGGAGATAGAGAATGAGCAGCTGAAAAGAGAAGTTCACCGCTTGAGCACCCAAAATGCTCTACTTCGAGGCCAGGATTCCGATCGGCGGCCGACGTTCCTGCTCAAGAAGACCCAATCTTTGGCCTGCAATGTCGCTTCCTCACAGGAGAAACAATTGGATCAAAACAACAACACGGATGAGAATAGTTTGGCCAGTGACAATTCCACAGCCAGAACAAGATCACCGAGAGTGCCAAAGCCACCACCGACTCCATCTTCTTTTTCTTCTTCTTCTTCTCATTCTTCAAATGTAATCAAGGGCATGAAGCCCCCGCCACCGCCGCCGCCGCCGCCGCCGGTGTCTTGGAGGTCAGGCTGTGTGGCAATCAAGGCGGTGCGAAGGGTACCAGAAGTTCTGGAACTTTACCGATCTCTTACAAAGAAGGAAGGGAGATCGGATATGAAAGCAGGCAGCTTGGGGACTCCATCGCCTACCAACTCCCGGGAAATGATAGGAGAGATTGAGAATAGATCGGCTTATGTTCTTGCAGTGAGCTTATATATACTACTTTCTCTTAATTATTCAGATCATCAGCACCTTCATATTCTGAATTCATAGTTTAAGAAATCGATCTCTTACGCAGATAAAATCCGATGTGGAAACTCAAGCCGAGTTCATCAACTTTCTGACAAGGGAGGTGGAGAACGCAGCGTACAAGGACATCGCCGACGTGGAAGCGTTCGTGAAGTGGCTGGACGAGGAGCTGTCCTACTTGGTGGACGAGAGGGCGGTGCTGAAACACTTCCCCCGGTGGCCGGAGCAAAAGGCGGACGCAATGAGGGAAGCGGCCGTCGGATACAGAGAGCTCAAGAACCTGGAAACAGAGGCGTTGGCCTTCCACGACGACCGCCGGCAGCCTACAGCCGTCGCCCTGAAGCGGATCCAGGCGTTGCAGGACAAGTGAGACCAGAATCTAAAAACTGATCCATGCATGCGAGCTCCCAGTGGACTCCGACGGCTCGTTAATTAATTAATCGACATCTTCGTTGGTACAGATTGGAACGCGGCGTGCAGAGCACGGAGAGGGCGAGGGAGAGCACCGGCCAAAGGTTCAGGGATTTCAAAGTCCCTTGGCAATGGATGCTCGACTCTGGCATCATCGCCCAAGTATGTGATCAATCCACATATTCATTGTCGTCATCTTCCAAGTCAAAATTCTGGTTGCATTTGGTGCGCTTGCAGTTAAAGTCAGGTTCCATGAAGCTGGCGAAGGAGTACATGAACCGAGTGGTCACTTCGGTGAAATTCGATGCGCTCTCCGACGAGGATGAATTAATGGAACAAGGTGTTCGATTTGCTTACCGCGTGCATCAGGTGACCTCGATCCGCCCGCTGATTAATGCATGCCATTCGAGCTTTTTTCTTCTCTTGAGATCGATCGATCTAAACAAACGTGAGTCTTTTTCCAGTTCATTGGTGGATTTGATGAAGAATGTCATCAGGCGTTCCAAGAAATGAAGAAGTTAGCATGCGATTGAAGAAGGCACTAATGCGATTCAAGAAGTTTGGAAGACATTATACTACTGAACTCTATGAGAAGTTTGCTATAAGAGTTTGATAAAATTAGGTTAAAGGCAGAAGATTTAATGAAGGGAGTCTTCTTCATGTCTCAATAAAGGCCATTCAAATATGCAAAGATCCTAAAAGTGTATAAAAACTTTGCCCATTAATTGATTGCTATAATATTATATAAAATATTATATAAACTTTTTAAATCAAGCAAAATCATAAAAATATGGGGCATTCCGAGAATTGAACTCAGGACCTCTCGCACCCTAAGCGAGAATCATACCACTAGACCAAATGCCCATTTTGAAATCGTATTTTTTTAATATTTATATATTGTAAATTAAACTAGAAGTGAATCAAACATCTTCATGTTTTCGTGAACAATAATTTGATCAGTATTATTTGCGACCTTAAACCAATTTGGCAATTTCTTTGTATTGATTGAAATTTTCTAAAACCTATGCTGGCTAATAGCTGATGTATATAATAAATTGATTAAATTTGTTTTACAGAAAAGCTAACCCCCCTCAAATCAGACATACAATGGTTGGACACTTGAACTCTTCTCCTAACTCGTCCCCACAAGCAAGATTTGTACAATTTTTTATGGGAAAAAAAAGAGAAATTTGTACATGAAACCCACAGAAAGTGTCGATCACATTCACAAGCTCCAACAGAACTTATGGTCAGATAACCACATCCCTTCTCTTCTTTGGATTCGGATCAGGGTTCCCCATTCGCATCATTGCCACAAACTCATCGTAATTAATGTTTCCATCCTGTACATTGTAAGAAAAAAAAGAGGAAGAAAGTTATATTATTTTCCCTTGAACAACTGGTTTTGTAAAACTTCTCCAATTGTTCTTTCTACTTACATTGTCAACATCAACATCATCAATGATACCCTTGATTTCTGTTTCATCAAACATCCCTTTCTCTTTCAGAGCTTGCTCAAGTTCTTCCCTCGTAATATGGCTACACAATATTAAGCATACAGAAGTTCATTGCTGATCAATTCTACCACTAAATAGTTGCATCTACCAATAAAAGATTGTGTCTTGACAACTTACCCACTGTTGTCCTTATCGAAGTATTGGAATGCGGTATACAGATGCTCTTCTCTATCCATTCTGTTCATGTGCATGGTTGCTGTGATGAACTCCTCGTAGTCGATTGTTCCGTTACCGTCCGCATCAGCCTGTGGAAAGTGGTATGTGGCCAAGAGGTTGGGTTTTATACTTGAAATCTTCGAGAACAAATGAAAAGCTTACAGCTTCCATGAGCTGCTTCACTTCAGTCTCTGTTAGTTTTGTTCCTTGCTTTGCGAGACCCTGCTTTAGCTCTTCAAGAGTAATAGTTCCGCTGTTGTCGGAGTCCATGCTCTTGAACATTTCCTTAAGACCTTGTATCTCCTCCTCTGATAAGCATCCTGCAATCACCTGCAGAAAATGTAGTAGAAATACATTAAAATGGTGACAATTACACACTTTTCCTCTACCTAATCCTTGTCTCCTGGAATTATTATTCTTCTTTCTTTCAAAAAGCCAACTCGACCAGAATTTACCCTTAATGCAGCCTTCTTAAATTGATTCATTGCTCTGAATTGTTTCAGTCTACCAAGAACAGCATTATCAAGTGGTGTATCAGGTGCTTCCCCATCTTCTTTGATCCAAGGATGATCTACATATCAAGCTCAACATCAGTAAGATCTTTAGTAAAACCACAACAAGATAATGATAGAATAGAAGGCTTTGGTATGCTACTGACGAAACCTATCATAAAGGTTACATGAGAGAAGAAATCATACTGAGAACTTCAAATGCGGTTAGCCTTTGTTTAGGGTCCAAATTCAGCATCTTCCTTACAAGATCCTTAGCGCCAGGAGAAATTTTAGGCCATGGGTCACTTGCGAAGTCAATCTCTCCTCTTAAAATATCATTAAAGATCCCTTGTTCAGATTCTACACAAACAAATCTTGGTTTAAATTTTTTGTTCTCCTAAGCAAATTCTTTAAATTGTCGAATAGAGAGAAGAATACCAGCCCAAAAGGGAGGAACACCGCTGAGGAAAATGTAGAGCATCACCCCTATGCTCCAAATATCAGCTTCGGGTCCGTATTTTCGTTTGAGGACTTCAGGTGCGATGTAATATGCACTGCCAACTATGTCTTTGAATACCTCACCTGTTCAGAGATTAGGATGTGAACCAAAAGATTCAACCAAAACATTGTAAGAAAGACAATACAATATTAATTGATGAATCAGGAGCAGATGGATGGGACCTTGCTTGAAGAAGACTGAGAGGCCGAAATCGGTGGCCTTGAGCGGTGAGTCCTCTTCCTTACTGAACAAGAGGAAGTTCTCGGGCTTGAGGTCCCTGTGCATGACCCCCATGGAATGGCAAGTGTGCACGATCTGCACGATGGTCCTGAGCAAGGAGGCGGCGGCCCGCTCGGTGTAGTGTCCCTTGGCGATGATGCGGTCGAAAAGCTCACCGCCGGCGCAGAGCTCCATGACGAGGTGCACCGACTGCTTGTCCTCGTAGGCGCCCTTGAGCTCGACGATGTTGGGCTGGCCGGAGAGGTGGTACATGATCTGCACCTCCCTCCTCACGTCCTCGATGTCCTCCTTGTTGGTGAGCTTCCGCTTGGCGATGGTCTTGCAGGCCAGCTTCTCGCCGGTGGCCTTGTGGGTGCAGAGGTAGGTAACGCCGAACTGGCCGCGGCCGAGCTCCTTGCCGACGGAGTAGGTGGCGCGGACGTCCTCCATGGGGCGGCCGAGGACCAGGCCGATGGCGGCGGCGGGCTTGGCCGTGGCGATGGTAGGGGGATTCTGAATGGAGGAGTCGGAGGAGGCGTCATTGGGGTCGCCTTCGGCGTCAGGATCGACCGAGGCAGGGACGGCCGGCTGCTTGGTGAAGCAGTTGCCCATGGGTGGGGAAGGATGTTGGGGGAGGGGGTACTGGTTGGCCTCGACTATAGGCCAAGAAGAGACATGGCGGATGGGAGGCCAGGGAGGATTTTGACGGGAGAGGAAGAGGTGAGTTGGGAACGGGAGGAGGGGAAGTTGGCGCGAGCAGAGATGGCGGGGAGAAATTGGCGGGAACCAACTGTTCGTGTCTTAATCGTAGGTGGCACCCCGATAAGACATTGTAATGATAAAATGAAAATATTAAATAACATA
The DNA here is from genome assembly GCF_018446385.1 of Zingiber officinale. Taxonomy (NCBI): domain Eukaryota; kingdom Viridiplantae; phylum Streptophyta; class Magnoliopsida; order Zingiberales; family Zingiberaceae; genus Zingiber; species Zingiber officinale. The sequence goes on along the minus strand of NC_055987.1, from coordinate 23,784,914 downwards.
TTAAAATAAAATAATATATATATATATACACCATCAAATAAAGCTGATAGATACAATTTGCCTAATTAATTACATAGGCATCTTTGAGATCCTTTATTCCTCTCAATTTGATGACAAAAGGTGAATACGTTCGTCCCAATATTTTGTTAATCCGTCTCAGGATCAACACGGAAGAGATAAATCACAGACGGCTACTAGTCTTTAGAATAATGACTAGCACATAAAGAAGACATTTATCTCGACTTTACCGAGATTCAAACCTCCGATCTCATGATGACAACACATCATATGCTAACCACTAGATTCATCCGAAAGGACTCTTTATTCCTCCCAACTTGTGTCCATAATGGATAGCTGTCTCCCTGTCATTATTCTGGAAATTACAGTAAACATAACTTCTCTTTTCTTCTTTTTTTTTTTTTTTTCTAACTTGACTTCAAGGAACTAAGGCAAAAACGCAGTTTTTATTTTCTAAATTCAGTTTTCTCATAAACATCTCGAGCCACATCGATAGACTTCTTGAGAGCTTCGTATTCCAACACTGAACTGTCTGAAAAACTCTTTAGCTTGTCTAGGAAGTCCATGAAAGCCAGTAGTAGGTTGCTGTATTGGAGATTCCAATTCACATTGGATTTACTTAATGGAACATATAGGCCACCACTCTTCTCTGCTATCCGCGACACCGATAGGGACAACCTTGAAGTCTGATGACCCTTATCTTGAGGTAAGAAATCGCTTGCCGCACTCACTAGATGGTTTATAGCCAACGCAGCTTTCTCAGTTGGAAGTTTATCCAGTAGAGCTAACCAATCTTGGCAGGTGACAAAAATTGGAGGAGCTATGTCTCTTTTTGGACAGAACGGTTGCTGCTTTCGTCTCTTCTGTTTCTGAGATAGTACACATTTGTGGAGCCATTCATTTACAGCTTGAAGATAAGATTTGTGTGCTGAAATCCATCCTGAGAAATTTGAACAAAGAGATTTCAACTCGAAGACAAGGTCAGCGGCTTGCTGTTCCGATTTTGATTGCGTATGAACTTTGGTGCTGTCATTACTGGAAACCAAGGAGATAATGCTGTGTTGACGAGTGTGATAGTCGAGCATCATTCTCCACATTCTAGTTAAACTGAAATCACCAAAAGAGAGAGATAATTCAATCTTTGGATAACCATACAGGAGATAATTGTTAGCAAAGTAATTATCAAATCCAAGGATTCAAAATCAAATTCAACGAGTGACGCAATATTTTTGTTTTTGGTTGAAGGGTGACTGATCCTTACATCCTTTGTTCCAAAAGTAAGCATTTCAGGTGTTAGAGTCAAATTACTAAGCACTACAGGATCCTGATAACCATCAGTTGAGTATGTAAAATTGCTATTTGCTTACTGCCATATGTAAACAAGGATCAACCAATTGTATCAAAGGTTCGTAGGATCAGCATTAGTTAGATGAGACAATCAGTAATAGCATTTTTGCTCAAGGCTGGACTTAATTTTTGACATTTTGTGCCAACAAAGAGAAAAAGGTCAGAACATTATGCAAAACGATGGTGTTTGTGCGAAATTTAGGTACTACGCATAGAATAACAGCAGGATTAGATGTATAAAAGGCTCTTAGGATCAGCATTAGTTAGATGATTCGATCAGTCTAATATAGTAACAAATTAAGAACAATTAACTATAAAAAAAACTATTTTACCCTTCAATCAACTCCTCTAGTTGTGGTTGGAGTTCCTTGTCCCTTATCTCTTCTATTTGCTTTGATATTGAATCAATTCTGTGGATGGCAACACGGATTCTAGAATGAAGATCCTTAACAATTGCTCGGGTTTTATCTATTATTATGGATTTTACTCCCACAGATTCTTTATGCCTCAGCAGTCTACATTTCGTATCGTATTCCCTCCGGATCATACCACTTACCTGAAACACAATAAAGTTAAAAGGCTTGAGCATCATGGCTGAAACACAATAAGCTTAAAAACACTCGAGCATCATGTCCTTAAGCATTATGTTTCTTATCAATAATTGGATGAAAGATAAACACAAGTCAAACATAAAGAAAGGCATCTATCAGGGCAAGTAGCTCATTATGGAAATGCAATCAAAATTTGCTAGTAATCACTAAGCACAACAAATGAACCACTGGAAATCTCTAGCATTATTACATGTAAATATTCAGAGAAAAAAACTGAGGAATATAAATCACTGTAAGTGCAACAAGATATGGGTCCCAACTGAAGTCACTGTGACTCATTCTTTCTGTTAATGGTACATGTGATTCATTCCGTTTACAACATTCTGATAATCAAAGAATGAGTCACATGTACCACTAACAGAAAGACAGACTGAATGAAAAACTCAGACAAATGTATTCACCTAATGTTTAATGATATTATAATCACTAACTCAATAAAGCCAAAAGTCTCAGGAGTGCCATTTCGTAGATCTGTATCAAAGTGTTCCACAGGTATCTTTCACTGATAAGAAGTGAATATGCCCTTCTAGTCGATTCCAGAAAACTGAATTGACTGGTTATACATCATACTTATGTATATGTTGTTTTTTAAAATGAACCAGCAATAGATTGCAGACGAGACAATTAGATAAAATAATGAGTTGTATTCATTTTATAAAGCTCAAATGAGTACTAACCTTAACTTCATCATAAAGTTTCCTTTCCCATGCATACAGCCGATCTAATGTTGAGGCATGGCTACCTGAAGTCATGCATGTGCTACTGAAAATTTCGCTGTTCAGATCCTTTACAAAATCATTGGCCATAGTTGGGTCAAGAAATTTCCCAGATGACGAGGAGAGTGATGATACTGAGCTATGCCATGTTAAATACTTCACTTCACTTGAATCAGAAACTGCATAAAATTGGGATCATTAGAATCTTTTGCAGTATTAAAGTCGTCTCTAACTGAGTCTTTTTTCTTAGTGCAGTCACTTGAGAGAAAAGTAATTAAATACTTGAGTCTAGAAATGACGGTGGTATTTAGAGTTGAATAGGTAAACTACCTTGTGGGTGAGGTGTTTCTTCTGTACAACAAACAAAAAAGGGTGCAACGAATGTAGATGCCTTGGTTCTGTGAGCTGAAACAAAGATTGGAATTAGATCTCTGTTGACTAGGTAAGCAAAGGGAACAAGAAATGGAACTTTCAAGAGATCTATTACCAGGATAAGGAATGTCCTATCTAGCCCAAGAAAACCAGATGAGTTTAGCACGCATATGCTAAAGAATCTTGCAAGAAACTTATAATGGTACTTATGTTACCTTTTCTTTCAGGAAAGAAAGGTGGGAATTGTACTTTGTTTGCCTCCAACATCCTTGGAACTTCTGTTCCCGATTCAGAAGCTTTCAAAAATAGCTCTTCAATTTCTTTCACCCATGACAGTAAGTCCCTTACAACATGATTAGTTTCTGCCATAGATTCCTTGGGTTTTCCATTTACTGGAAGTGCAACTTCCATTGAAGCTGTTTCAGTAGGCACATCATCTCCAGAGTTTCCATCTGGGATCTTAATAGCATCCCCAGACAGATATTCTTTTTCAGGAATTGCATCTTTTATAGATTGGGTGTCTGTAGCATTCCTTTCTATTTCTTGTTCCAAAATCATATTTCGATTTCTGAACATTTGAACCAATGGTTCATTGGATTGTTGGTCAAAATCATCTTCTGACGGCAACTCATTATCCTCACCTACGGAGGCTGTGTCTTTATCTCCCAATTTTGGTATGCCCTCGTTTTTAAAGCTGCTACTTCCATCAGCATCATCAAAGCAATGGTTTAATTCTCTCCTATTCTGAGATGGAAGTTGAGGAGTATCAAAATAATCCCATCTCTTAGCGTCAAGAGGGGTTGGGAGAACTTCAATGGAAGAAATCTCATCAGACTTCGACGTAATGTGCTTTGGAGTGCTAAATGAGGTTTCTAAAGTGGCTATAACCGATGTTGGAGGATTTTCCTCTACGATCACATAAGAATTCATTCCAGGTTTCATCTCATTGACATGCAAGCGTCCAGATGAATGAGGAGAAGGAACTGGAGAAAATGATTCAGTTCTCTTCACACGTTGTGAAAGAGATGGAGATGCGTTCGTGATATGCATATGCCTATCTGTTATAGCAAGAGGCTCAGTTGTCGAAGAAGCTGATACATTCCAGGAAGAATCAACAGAAGCTTCAGAATCTACAAATTTTCTAAATGCAATTCCAACATTTCTTAGGGACTGAACATAGGAAACATGAGCATCTACAAGCGAGCGCCGCTCGTCAAGAGTTTGTCTGACAAATCGCTTCCTCTCTCTACACAGTACGAGGGCCTTATCTTCTTCAATCTTCGAGTTTGCAGCCCCCATTTGCAGTAATGATCACCAGAGTTTTGTTTGCAATCCAGCAAAATAATTCTGCAACACAACAACAGCAGGCTGTTGTAGAATATTTCGCAATCCATCTAATGCAATTTGTTCGCTCCAATTGCAGCAGGCAGTTGGTTATCATTTCTAATCATGTTGTGGGAAATGATACACAAAAAAAGAATGAAAACAACAAGAGTTTATTGAAAGGATGGACTAGCACGGCTTCATGATAATACTAAAAAACCAACTTAACTTTCTTAAAGGTCAATTCATATGATATGAAGCAAATAATTTAATTGGCATATCAATTTATTCAATAAATAAACAAATTAACAGACGGTTTTCTACTGTTCACGATCATTATCAATTATTAGGCGTGTAGATGAATCCAGTAAAACAACTACAATAGAAGGCATAGTCACAGATTATCCAATCCAGAAAGGTTGATGGCCACCGTGCTCAGAAGTCTGAACTCGAAGATAAAGAAAAAGCCTTTCATAGTACAAGTATCAATTTTGATTGATCGACACAAAATAATCACTTCACAGAGAGGAATTTAACAAGAAGAAAAAGGCAGAAACCAAAAATCAAACCACCAAAGAAAGTGAAAAATCCGACAAACTCGCCCAATTTCAACATGCAAATAGTAATTCGCTACAAGGAAACCAAACTATAATCCAGGAGATAGAAACTGAATCCAGCAGACGAAAATCAGGACAAGTTCGCGTACCTGTGTCCACAACGGGAAGCTAAGAGGGCGTTGAAATAAAGGATCTTGCTGGAAAACTCATGAAAGCTGCCCTTTTGGAGGTGATCATGGATGACCGAGCTCTATGCGATCCATGCAAAAAGAGAAAAGGAAAAAAAAAAAAAAAAAAAGGAATGAAAGACTTCGGTGGAGGAGAAAGACGAGAGTGGTCGTGAGTGGAGACCCAGAGAGTGGGTCGACAAGGACGCGGACCATGTGGGCCCCCTACTCTCTTTCTTTGTAAATGAAGTGATTCAGCTTCGCCCATGTTTTAAAACATTTACCAAAAAAAAAAACAATGCCTCTATATAATTCATGTGTCTTTTTATCACTGTTCGTCCTTGATAATGAGGCTATTAAATTTTAAAAAGGCAAACTGTGAGAGAAGAAGCACAGGGCAAACCCACTACTTCCCTCGTTCTCATCGACAGTGAGTGTGGTGTTATTTGTTGCCTTGCTTTAACTGAGGCCGGCCACCAAATGAGCCTTCATCGCTTTGGAGCTTGGACTCATGTCACAGACCATAGATATTCCAAATTCCTCCGGGGCCCACCAGGAATCTACGTGAGTCAGCAACACATGAGCGACGGGCACAAAAGTTTTGGCAGTGGAAAAGGCGATCGTATCGTAATTATACGCTTACCAGGACAATTTATTGGAGCATTAATTCTTGTATATATCGCAAGTGTACAAAACATTTAATTAATGTACCATGGTTCAGTTTTGAACTCCCACCACCCTCTGTGAAACTCGGATAGGGACAAGACGAGCAAGGCTTTGATGTCGGACCAAGTCATGCCGCCACCATTAATATATTACTGTACTGATTTTTTGAGAAATGACAGCAGTGGTAAGATATATCATGATAATACCTCAATCATTCACTTATGGATAGATAACGCAGGAAGGTGGGCAGTCGTGATCTCTGCTCCTTAATGAACTCAGATGTAGATTGGATTGTGGTCCATGCGAATGAAACCTGCTGCACCTTCTTTTTATTTTAATGCGTGGATTGCAGATTGCTTCAATGTGGGTTCTGAATTCCTACTTTACAATCTCGTCAACTGCGTCTTCGACTTTTTAATTAGTGTAACTTCTGCAAGGATAATGGCCTGACAGACAAGACAATAATTTTGAAGTCTTTATATGCCATGTTCTTTTATGACATTAATTAGTAGGCAGATGTCAATTGATGGTGTATTAATTGAAATAAAGTAGCTATAGGTTTTATGGTTTTTAGCAATTAATTTTTTTAAAAAAAAACATTGGTTCGTTTATATAAATTTGAATGAGCAAAAGTAAGATTTTAACGAACAACATTCCTGTTTGTTTTATTATCAAAAGGGTATCTCATCCTGGATGAATTTATACTTTTCTCTCTAATCTATTGTTCATAAGTTGTTTTCAGACCGATTCAAAGCTGACTGGGACAGGTATATAAGAAAAAAAAATAATACATTTAGATTTTAATTCACTTCTCAAAACAATCCAAACATTTGGAACCCTCCTCCTTGAAACTCCTTCATTCGCCCTTCACCGTTTTCATTGATTAACTCCCTCGTTGGCGTCTAGCCTTGCCTTGCCAGCCTACCTCCGAAGCTTTCTTTCTAAGATTGTCTAAAGCTATCAATCATTTAAGAAAAAAAAAACAATATATTTAAGATTTTATGTTTTTCAAAAAAAAATCAAACATTTTGAACTCTCCTCCTTTAGAATTCCTTGTTCATATGTAGTGTGTTCTCCTTGTATGTGATAATCTTCTATTGTTATCTTTTAGCTACCACTTATTGTCTTACCTTATTCAATTAAGTTCTCATTTGAGTATTCGAACAACTAAGCACGTTGTAGCAACTATGAAATCATAGTTATTACAACGTTTTAGTCTAAGCACATTATAGAGACTACGATTTGGTAGCTACTATAATATATGTGGTCGATAGCGATATGCTTGACCAAAACATTATAATAACTATGAATATTTAGAATGGGCAAAAGAAAGACTATCAATGTATTATATCAGTTACGATTTCGTAACTACTATAACATGATTAACTCAAAATGTTGTAGAGGCTATGAAATTATAACTGCTACAACGTGGTTAGAACAAAATCTAAAACTTTGTAGCAACTACAAAATCATAGCTACTAAAATGTGGTTAGACCATAACGTTGTAACAGTTACGATTTCGTACTATTACAATGTGGTAGGACTATAAACAAGAATGTTGTAGAGGTCATAAAATCATAACTACTACAACATGGTTAGAACAAAATCTAAAATTTTGTAGCAATTATAAAATCGTAACTACTATAATATGATTAGACTAGAACGTTGCAGCAGTTATAATTTCGTAGCTACTACAACGTGGTAGGACTATAAACAAGAATGTTGTAACAATTACGATTCCTATCTACTACAACAATGATATTTGGATAAAGGAAGAAGATGTTCAAGAACTCAAATGAGAATTAAACTGACACTAAAATCTAAACCCTAAATAATAAGACGAGGTAGTAATGGGCGGTTAAAAGATAGATAATAAAAGATGGGCGCGTGCATATATATGAGAACACATTGCAATCGATGAACGACGGCAGGCAGGTGAGGTGAGGCGAGGCGAGGCGCTGTGGTGGAGTTGATCGTTGAAAATGGTGAAGGTCGAACGAGAGAGTTTGAAATGTTGGGGGTTTAATCGAGAAACACAAAACCCTAATTGTATTGGATTTTTTCCACTCGTCTGCCCGACCAACCTTTAACCGGTCTAAAAATAACCCAACCTCAGATGAACAATAAATTAGGGAAAGAATGATAAATGTATCGAGGTAGAACGCTCTATTGATAATAAATAGAGAAGGATGCCTTTTTTTACTAATAGTTTAAAAAGGGGTGTCCTTTTTATTTTTACTGAATTTGATTCTTACCATAAGCCACTTTGTCTTTATTATTGGAGCACATAACTTCAAAGTGTTCTTAATATATATAGCCCTGAGAGTTTTTATTTTGCTATCCAAATTGAAATACGTATTTTGTTCTTCTAAATTAGTAGAAACATTAAAGGTTAGGCTGACATCCATTATGTTTACAAAAATTCTCTCTATTTAGCAAGCTATTAAAAAGCAGAAATAAAAAAGAAATAAAATACTAGTGATGATTCAGTATCCATGAAAATTTCCAAGCTAGCTACTACTATATGGTAATCACTGAACAATCATAATCCTCATCATGGTTGCACCTCCATCTCGATGCAGTGCCACAATCGATTCCCCAGGTCTGCATAGTCCTGTGGCCTTCGCATGCTCAAGAGCAATTTTGACAGCTTCATCAGTAGTCTCGTTATCGAAGGCCTTTGCAGATGCACAGCTCAATACAGGAATTATTCCTTTGTATATGAGGCTGTGCCTTGCAGGAGCTACGTCGCTGCAGAACCATTCCAATGAATCCGTCCTCAAACCTGGAACGATCACTGACAGTATCGGCATTTCGGGCCTGTATTTAGCAACTAGTTTTGCAGTGGTTCCCCCTCTGGTCAGAACCAAAATGAGAGATGCCTTGGCAGAGCTGGCTGTCCTGACAGCTGAAGCTGCAAGACTCTCCGATGGACTCATGGGCAGTGATGCTGTAGCAACAATCCCTTTGAAAACGGAACCCCGATCATAGTAAGACTCGGCTTCCAAGCAAATCTTAGCCATTGTTTGGACTGCTAGCTCTGGATAAGCACCTGCAGCGGTTTCACCACTGAGCATCACACAGTCAGTGCCATCGAGAACCGCATTGGCGACATCAGTTGCTTCTGCTCTAGTTGGTCGTGGTGATTTGGTCATGGACTCCAGCATTTGAGTCGCGGTTACAACAGGTTTTCCTCGCCTGTTACACTCGGCTATCATCACCTTCTGTGCATAGAATATCTTCTCAGTAGGAATTTCCATTCCTAAATCTCCTCGAGCGACCATGAAAGCGTCTGATTTTTTGAGAATGTCAATAAAGTTGGCAATCCCTTCTTGATTCTCAACCTGAAAAATATTTAGAGTTTGAATAAGTCATTATATTGCTCTCTTTGCAGAAACATAGGGGGAAAAAACATCAACAAACCTTGGACATCAGCAAAATTGACTTGCCATGTTCTCCAAGAACCTCCCTAACTTGTTCAAGATCAGAACCTTTGCGCACGAAGGACAGGGCAATGATGTCAATTTTGTTTGGAACACCCCATCCAAGAATGTCTTCCTTATCCTTCTCTGTTAGTGTAGGAAGGTCCACTTTAACTCCTGGAAGATTAACATTCTTCCTCTCACCGAGGATCGCAGAGTTCTCGCAGCGGCAACGAACCTGTCCCAAATCCTTATCGCAGGAAAGCACTGTGAGGGTGATAGAACCATCGGCACACAAAATGACACTGTTTGGCTTCAAATCCTCCGCAAGCTTTTTGTAGCTCATAGATATCGTGTTCTCATCGCCCTTTATGCTGTAATCTGTAGTTATAGTAATTTCTTTACCCTTTTTAAGACGGATAGGCTTGCCATCTCTCAGAAATCCAGTCCGTATCTCTGGACCCTGTTAATTATCCATCTAAACTGTGAGAACAGCATAGCCATTGACGTTTGAGAATCTATTTTATAAGAAAGAAGAATATCACAAACTTCAAACTCTAGCCAAGAATATCACAAACGTGGTTCTCTTTTTGTTGCAGCAATATCCAGACCTATCTAGCCAAGATTTAAAAACAGTAAAATTTCTTTTGTCGCTGAGACATGAAATGATTGTGAGAACCATTAATTAGTACGTGAAATATTAACAATGTATAAAAAAACATGATACATTGATGGAAATAAAGCAGAGTGAAAACACATTCAAGAAGAAACGTATACAAAGACGAGAATTTAGATCGTATTCTTCACAACTCTCGGTCACGAAAGTTAGTACCTTTAAGTACAAAACGACAAAAGAGAACCTAACAAAACCGCGAAACACGACAATTTGTACGAGAGAAGATCACCTTCGTGTCGAGCATGACGGCGCAGAGGATCCCGGTATTCTCCATGGCGGCGCGGAGGTTATCGAGGGTTTCCTGGTGGTATTCGTGGGAGCCGTGGGAGAAGTTGAACCTGGCGACATTCATCCCTGCCCTCAGAAGCTTCTCGATCATCTCGACCGACCTCGACACCGGGCCGAGGGTGCAGACGATCTTGGTCTTTCGTACCTCCGTCATTGCAGGACGGATTAAACGAGTTGAAGCCGAGAAAGAAAAAAGGGAATTTGGAGTTCGTAGCTGAACGTAGGAAACCTTACAAAAAAAGCTGAGCAGATAGTTCAATTTATAGATAACAGAATATGCTCTCTCTCTTTTTTATAATAATTAATTTTATCAAAAAAAAAATTAACTAATTTATTAATAAAATTGGAAAGTGCCGTATTAATTAATTTGTAAGATAATAAATAAAATTTTTAGATAACTTACTTTCTCAAATTATAATATTAAGAAGCCTAAATATTTTAATTATTAAAAAAATAAAATAAAAAATTATATTTACGAATACATCATATATATTTTTTTACCCTAACATTTGTATAAAAATATAAATTGAAAATACATATTATTTTTTAA